>NC_047041.1:15631661-16310411 GCF_011762595.2 Tursiops truncatus
AGTCCTACTGTATATTATACATGACATTGTATTGAATATGTTATTTTATTAATCCCGAGAACAACCCTATGAGCTGGGTACTTTTGTTATACCTGTTTTACATTAGAAGAAATTGTGCTTAGAGATGTTAAGCAAATTTGACAAAAGTGTAAAGCTAGTAAGTCGTGGAGCTTGAATTCCAAACTAGATCTGCCTGAGTCAGGGCTTTCTTTTATGTTCTTATTCACGAAAGACTCATTGAACAGAAAGGAGTGAGTGTTGGGCACATGCAGCTTGGTGATTCTGTATAAATCCTGTCAGATTTTGAATAGTGTAGACCTGATAAAGTCGTTAATTTCTCATCATTACAGGACGCTCAGCGTGGCAAAAATCAGTATCATGGGAAAAGAGATGTTAATGTAGTAGGCAGACTAACATTTTTTTTTTGGTTGTTGTTGTTGGTTATTGCTCTAGCAACTACTACAAAGGCTGCATTTACTCCACAAGTCATGTATACTTAAGGCAGAACACTGACTGCTTTTCATGCTGGCAAATCCGTACTTTACCAGTATTGGCTACCTGTAAGGAATGTGAGCATGTTGGGTTTTAGAACAGGAAAAACACAACTTCCACCTCATTTCACAGTAGAGTTCACTTAGGGATACAGACTTTTTGGTGACAGTAGCTGGTACTTTCTGCTTGTTATTTCTGATACTTGCGTAATGCTAACCTGGTAGATACTGTCAGATGACAAGCCTTCCTCCTACATGTTCTCCATAAAAGAACTGCTAGTGACAAGTATTTTATTATATTGAGAATTTTCCTTCATACTGTTTTAGGATAAAGTGTATTTATCGTGAAGCCAGTATTGTGAAATGTTCTTTCTTTTCTTCCTCTGGAATGCGGCATTTTTTTTCTCAGTAATGAACTAAGATGCAAGTGCATTGTGAAGGAGAAGTTGTGCCCAGATGGACCCCAGTGAAAGTAACTTAAGTATGTAAATAGATTCTGCTTCTGTTTGGGAAAATGATCTAAGATGGATGCTGTGGTTTTTCTTTCCCTTGGGAGACTAATACTTTATCCCAATATTCGCAACTTAAGGTCAGCGTCTACTCCAGAGTCAGGAAGTTTTTTAGATGTTACTATCATGTTCAGACTGTAGGCTTTACTAAGTGGCAAGGGGAATTTAGGCTAGATACAAAGACAGGTTTGGAAAAGCATGGTAAGTTCTGGAAACTGTAAATGGTTTCATAAGGGCCAAAGCACAATGACAGTGTGAGGAAGTGCCAAGAGATGAGAAAGGATAGATTAGTAGAGACCAGGTAATGAAGGAGCTTTGCATTTTATGCTAAGAAATTTGGATTTGTTCCCATAGATAATGGGGAAACTTCTGATATCTTTTAAGAAGGGGGCAGATAGAATCAAATTTGCTTTTATTAACTCATGAGGCAACGTGGAAGGTGGAATGAAGGTAGAGAGACTCCTTTATTCATTAGGAGACTGTTGTGATCATTCAAGCAAGGAATAATGACCTGAGTTAGAGAGTTGTTCTAGGGGTACAGAGAAGGGTGCGCTTTATTCATTCATTATTTGAGAAATGTTTAAGTCCCTGTTATGTGTCAGACACAGAGTTAGTTGTACATTGGGTTAACAGGGTGAACATGATACACTTAATGCCTTCAGGGAGCTTCCAGTCTAGTGTTATTTGTCTATATTTGACAAATAACAGGCAATTACAGTTTTCAGATACTATAACAAGGAGCTTATGATAGCATGTAGACCTTAACCCAGCCTCAGGGAGCAGGGAATCCTTTTTAGGAAAGCATGAGTAGAAGTCAGCTAAGTAAAGTTGTGCAAGATGTAGGGGTGGGGATTTGGGGTGTTGGAAAGACACAAATGTTTCAGTTGAGGAAATTGTGGCTGGAGGAGGTGAGAGAAAAACTCTAGCTTGTTTACGGAACTATGGATTGTTTAGTGTGGCTGGATTGTGGAGGGCAGGGAAGTGGGTTGCGAGAAATGAGGCCAGGGGAATTAACCAGTCACCTTATAAACTACGAGGAGGAGTTTGCTTAAGAGCAAGTGAACTGCTTTAAGATGGAGAGGGTCATGATCAAATTAGACCTTTAGAAAAATCCCTCCGGCTGCTTCATGGAGGACTGGGAGAGGAGGAGGATAACAAGGTGTCAGGGAGGTAGGGGAGGGTTTTTTATTTGTGTGTTTTATTTTTTGAAGCAGAAGGAAGACTGAAGAAGGGAGTGGTCGGTTTTGTCAGAGACTGCTGGGAAGTCCTTAAGATAGAGACTGGGAAGTATCTACTGAATTTGGTATGAGTGGGTCAGTTGGTGACCTTTGTGAGGAGAGTTTCCGTGGAGTAGTTGGGGTGGGAGGCAGATTCCACGGAGTTGAGGAGTGTTAGGTGAGGAGGTGGCAGCACTTGTCCTAGCAGGTTGGCCATGAGGAGATAAACTGCAGCTGGGAGAAAAGGGAAGAGGAAGAGCCAAGTAAGTGACTGAAGGTTCTAATGAGATTGAAGAGTATCTGTTGCTGGGGTTGCTCCAAGGGGAACAGTGAGGTGGGGGAGGAGAATTAACATTTATTTGAATGCTTGTTTGAAGGCTTGTTGTTTCTCATAATTTTGCAGGACGGGTATTATGATTGTTAGAAAAGTCAGTCTAGCTTGATGCAGATATTGAACTTTAGGATTTCAAGACTTAAAGTAGTTATGGATTATGACTAATCCAGGAGTGGGATTGGGACAACAAAGTAGAGTGGAGATAAAGGTCCTTGGCAATAAGGTCATAGTTATGGGAAGTTGCCTAGGATGGTTGTAACTAGGACGGAAAAGGCAGAGACAGATGCCAGATTCTTCTTGTTCACGTAAAAGAATAAAACAGTCAGTTATTTTACCAGCAAAACTGGCTTATTTGGGAGCAGCATAGAATTGCACTTCGGAACATGCAACTATGTCAAACCACAAATGATAGTCTGGTAAAGCAAAGGAGAGGGAACTCTTTTATAGAGGAGAAGGGGAAGTTGGGAGGGGCTGTTATACACAAAAAGTCCTTTGGAGGAACCTGAGAATTCGAAGGATAGTGGGCTTTTCATTTGCTGAGTTGTGAGTCTCTCATTGGCTGAGCTGTTGCCTGGCAAGGGGAAAATCTTCCTCCTGCTGTCAGAGATGCAAAGTACATCTCTTCCTGCTGGGATCTGTGCTGATGACAAGTGGTATGTGCGTGAGAGCTCCCCCTTCTGGCCTCCTGACTCCATTTTAGTGAGGTTTCCCTTTATTAGTTTTCACATTCTCCATATATTGAAAGATGACCTGGAAATGACTTATGACATTGACTTAGATAGTAGTGTAGTTGAGTGACAGCTCAACCTCCGTGGAGAGGAAGGTTTCCCTGCTGTCCCCCCACCTATCTGAACGTGGGAGAACTTTGGGGAGAGGGAATTATGATATCCCATATTCTAGTTCCTATTTATGAGGAAAATTTGCCAAGAAGGTAGACTTTTTTAGTTGAGCTCCTTTGCTGAGAGATCAGTGAATGCTCTTTTATGAATAGATTTAGTCTGTGATTTCTCTGTGGAGAAGATTACTGTCAGTTTTTTTTCATGTGAATGTGTTTGGAAAACTGCTGCTAAGCAACCTTTTGTCATTTCCTAATGTTTCTATAATCTGGTGTCAATGCCTAATGATCTCATTGGACTAGTGATCTTCCCTCCAGCTATGCTGGCATCAAGTAAGTACATTAATAAACTTTAAGAAATGCATTCATTAAAATCCAGGTAATCACTTTGGAGCTGGCCTTGGCAGTGTGTGAATGAGCTGGACAAGTTAGAGAAAATCTTGAGCCCGAAAGCTACTTTGTCTTTCCGGTTGGTTTGGGCACGGTAACAAGAGATGAATCAGTTGTAATTTAATGGGATCTGTCATTACTTTTATAAGATATATCACTTTAATATGATGCTTTGTCATTAATGTTTTAGTAATATGATAGTCTTAAAGAGAGTTGATATTCCCCCTGTTTTATTATTTCTTGGCTCCATGACAGGACTATGCATTAAAATGCACTTAATATTTTAAAAGGGATGTCTAGGAAAGTAGTTAAAAAACAAACAAATCCCAAGTGGCTTGATCTGATTTATAAACTCTAACAATGTGCAGCTAATAGCAGATAGATTTTATTTTTCAAGGTATTGTGTCACCTCTCTTGTGTATACCTTCTATATTGGAGCATAAGTCATAGAAATGTTATTTTGCCCAACATTAGGTTTGAGAAAATAGTTTCCAAGACAGGAATAGCAGAACAGTGTTATTTTATGCTGTACTTTCCCCTTTTATATAAGCCTGCTAAAGTTCAGAGGTCAGGCACAGAGGTTTTGGAGGTAAAAGTGAGCTGATAGAAATTTTTAGCAACAATGAAAGAACATATAATTATCTAATATACAAACTTCATATTAGATATACCTTATATACGTATCACCCACAGTCAAATAAATGCCAGTTACAATGACAGTCATTTTTACTTGCCAAAATGGCAAAGCTTTATTTAAAAAGAGATCATACTCAGTGTTGCTCTGGGGGCAGGGGACTAGATGGGCACAGCTTTAGTGGTACATATCCACAATGTGTCAACAGCTTTAAAAGTGTATACTCTCTGACTTAGCAGTTTCATTTTTAGAAGTTTGTCTTACAGAAATAATTGCAGATCAAAACAAAAATGTACCCATAAGAATATTTACTGAAACATTGTTTGGAATAGCAACAAAATGAAACAAAACGAAACCCAAAAAGTCTAATCCTGGAAGAGCAATTTTAAATTATGACACATTTTCATAACGTTGTAGAAAACTAAAGACATTGAAAGATAAACAATATGTGTTCTTAAGTGGGAAAAGCATATTTCATAGGGTAAGTATGTATAGTATAGTTTCACTTCTGTGTTGGTAGGTATACATATAGGAAAAAACTACAGACATACTCAAGGAATTTAGCGTGAGGTGTTGAGTTAGGTAATCCAGGTGGACCTGGAAGAAGTTGGGGAGATGATGGAGCTGAGCTTGAGGTGGAAAACATTGAGCCAGGTGACAGACTACTGTTCACTAAAATGTCAGTGGTTGCATTCTGTAAGTGGTAACATTAGTGATTTTTTTCTTCTTTTTTGATATGTATTTTCTAAAATTTCCAGAATAGACATGTATTGCTTTGTAATAAAAAATATCAGTATTTTAAAAAACAAACATAGAAAGGTGGTTTGGTGCTCAGCGTTCAGTGAATTGTCGGAAGAGTTTATGTTGTGAATTTATTAGCAAATAGGCTAATGGCATGTGATGTGATGATGATGAAAATGATTGTTAAGTCACCTCATTTTTGTACCTTTAGCCATGACCAGTTTATGGGATTCTTTTGGGAAGATACTAAATTAAAGCAACATATGGAAAGATGATTTGTATTTAAAGCCAGATCGCTAGATCGTGGAAAATTGAAGCATTTTCCTGAATTGCTTCCTCAGATCAAGAATATTTTTCAATTAAAGGCCTTCTTAGAGATCCAGCTGCCTCCTGTGTCTCACAAGATTATACTCTTACCGATCTGCTAAGACCTACAAATATGTTGAACTTCAAATTGGTATAAAAACAAGTGTTCATCTGGATTGACTAGATAGCAATTAGGATTGTAATTAATTTGCCATTGCCGATCTACCCGGAGCTTAGAAGAATCACAGATTTTTAAGAATTTTAGAGGAATTGAAGTTGCAGTTTCAGAAAAGTTGCAGGATGTTTATGGTTTGGAAGTGTAATTGGAACACAAACATCTATCTATGGCTTAATTATCCAACACTTGGCCTGTTATGGCAACTTCATGTAAAGAAGTGATGGATATAAAAGTCAGCAGTATCTACCAATAAAAAAACATCAAAATGCTTTAAACTTTGTATTTGAACCTATGATTCCAGGACTGTTCTAACATATTTTAACTCTATGGTCAAACTCTAGGCAAGTTTGGTTCCCTTATGTTTGTGCAAATACATTTTTTTCATAAATCTTTTGAAATAAAAGCTAAGAATTATGATTAGTTGTGTAAATCTGGAATATGATTTGAAATGTTCCTTGATTTCATATCCCTTTGTTCTTGAAGGTAGTATCTTTATAGTTGTCAATATTCTCTTTGATTTATTCAAAATGGATCAGTTAATAAAATTAGTTCCCTAGCTGTCCACTTTTAGTTTCATTAAAAGCAGCTTTTTGGATTACTTTGGGATTATGGCTAAATTTCTATTTTTATATGGCTAATAATTATCTTTTTACTGTATTTATGAAGTAAAAAGTTCATGTAACTGCACACATACAGATTTATGATTCTATCACTATTTCTGAAAAATTTCTGTGATCTTGGAGTTGTGCACGAGCAAAACCCTAGATTAGATGAGACCTCTGTGTGCCAGGCTGGGGCTTTTCTGAGGCTCCAGTTTGTTGAGGAAATGATGAAAGTCATACCTTTGTCTTGCCATTTTGTTTCTTTATCTATGAGATCATTGTGAAAGTCCCTGACTCTCATTAGGGTGAAACTGAGATTTTAAACATTCGTTTCTCTTTACATCCAAAATTCATCCTAGGTAAAAGGAAGAAGAATTCCAGATATGTTTCAAACAACAGTTGTCAGTCTTTTCCTTACTTTCCTTCCCTTGAGCCCCTGGGCTCATCTTTGGATTATTATATATAGTACCCTCCTAGGATACTACTACTGAACATTAATGAGGTACCACTGTCCCAATCTATTCTGTGTCTCCTGGGCATGTCTAAAACTGTAGAAGGGGCAAAAAAACTTTGCATTGACCGCAGAGGTTAGTGGAACCATGGAAATAATCGGCTTGTTAAATTGATTTGACAGACATTCATTAAGCACCTACTATGCGCTTCGTATAATACATTGGTCTGGGCATTGATGTTACAAAGATAGTGAAAAACCTGGGAGGAAGGAATAAAGTTACATAAAGTACTAAAGGGCACTGATAAGGAGATGATCAATTCTGTTTGGGAGTTGTCTAGAAAAGCATCTCATATACACATGTTTTTAGAGCAACAGAATACAGTTTTGCTTTCTTATTTAAAAAAAGGAATTCGGGCTTCCCTGGTGGCGCAGTGGTTGAGAGTCCGCCTGCCGATGCAGGGGACACAGGTTTGTGCCCCGGTCTGGGAAGATCCCACATGCCGCGGAGCAGCTGGGCCTGTGAACCATGGCCGCTGAGCCTGCGCGTCCGGAGCCTGTGCTCCGCAACGGAAAAAAAAAAAAAAAAAAAAAGGAATTCACATTCTTAGTCAACAGTGGCACTGTGTGCTCTTTTGGGTCCCAGTCTTCCCTAACCACCCTGGTTGGATGAGATCTGTTACTCCTTCAAATTCATAGTATTCTGTCTGTTTTCTTTATGTTGTACATTTGTCCGATTCTGGAAAAATGTTAAAGATCTTAATATTCTCATTTTAGTAAATAAACCTCTTACTTTTTCTTTATCTTGTCTTTCTAATCTCATTTTCTCTCCTTTTTTCCCTTCATCATTTTATATTTTATCCAGTGTGACTTTTTATGAGCTATCTTAAACATTTTCTGAATCAAAGTGAAATATAAATAAATGACATATTTGCCTTTTTGGTAGTATATGTCATATGCCTTTTATTAAAAATGTGAGTCATGGGCTTCCCTGGTGGCGCAGTGGTTAAGAATCCGCCTGCCAATGCAGGGGACGTGGGTTCAAACCCTGGGCCGGGAAGATTCCACATGCTGCGGAGCAACTAAAGCCTGTGCGCCACAACTACTGAGCCTGTGCTCTAGAGCCCACGAGCCACAACTACTGAAGCCTCGATGCCTAGAGCCCGTGCTCCGCAATAAGAGAAGCCACTGCAATGAGAAGCCTGCGCTTCGCAACCAAGAGTAGCCCCTGCTCACCACAGCCAGAGAAAGCCCATGCACATCAATGAAGACCCAATGCAGCCAAAAGTAAATAAAATAAATAAATTTATTAAAAATAAATAAACAAATAAATAAAATGTGAGCCAGTATAGAATGAGTCAGTGATTTAAGTACTCTTAACCCCACAATACTGAGCAAAGTGCCTTGCATATAGTATATAGTACATAGAAGTAGATATGCACTTAGTGCCTTGCGTGTTTGTTGAATGAATGATTGATGTACATATGAGAAAGTCTGCTGTTTCGGGTCTCCTCAGCCCACATCTGGTTTGCCTATCTATCAGACTGCCTGCCCTGTTTGATCCAGATGAACTGGCTGAGTATATAACCAGTGTTTTGCTCAGCACACCTCCTTGTGTGTATGTATTTAAGCCTACTTCCAGACTAGATGCCAGGGAGTCAAGTGCATGGCAAAATGAAGACTGGCACTGAGGAAATTTCAGGAGAGGTAATCCAGTAATAATGGCCAGTGGTTCCTCTGAATCTTGTTCCCTCAAGTTGTTGAACTTCAGAGAGATGTAAAATTGCTTGCATTAGGGTAGATCTGTGATTTTGTTCTGATAATGGATTAAAGTGAAAAGGTCATCCATGATATTGCTGTGGATGAATGTGATACTGATCAGGGAACATGCCGATTTTTTTAAGCCTGCATGCTTCCATTAGCAACTTAAGAATAGTGAAACGCTGCTGCTTATTCTTTTTACATCAAAAATAGAGAAGTACCGGAACTTCCCTGGTGGTCCAGTGGTTAAGACTCCACACTCCCAAAGCAGGGGGCCCAGCTTTGATCTCTGGGCAGGGAACTAGATCCCACATACTGCAACTAAGAGCTGGCGCAGCCAAATAAATAAATAAATACTAAAAAAAAAATAAAGAGAGACAAATACCATATTTTCATCCTGTTGAATCTGCCTCTTTCTCATGCCACTGGGTTTGGGCAAGTTTATATGTAACTGATATTTTTCTGGTCGTAAAATTACAGCTATATTTATGAGAATATTTTCTAACTTCTTAGAGTTAAGCTATAATATGGATTTAGGAGGCTTACTGTTTATTGTGTTTATTGAATAAAATTTTTTCCCTTGTTTTCAACTGTGAAAACAAGTGAGTGAAAAGCCTTATTATCAAGGTGCATAGCTTTGCTGGACCTCTGGATGATGTTTAAGGGAAAATATAGTCCCTGCCCTCAAGGAGATTGTTGTCTTGTATAGTTAGAATGAACCAGGTACAAGTAGAGAACAGTCACAGTTTATCCTCAGGAGCTAGGTTGTTGAGAGGATTAGGAATGATCACTAGGAGATCAAAGTACTGGAGTCTTCTCAAAGAACCTGAACTGTGTCCTGGAAGGGTAGTTAATATTTGCGCAGGTAGAAAGTAGGGGTAAGAGGTACCTGGCAAGTGGACCTTTTAAGAAGACTGTAGTTGCTGCAAAGGCAGAAATGAAAAAGTATGTTTTGTGTGAAGTTGAGTGAAGAGTAGTAGGACGAAAACTGATTGTTTGGGGGCAGTAACTGGAGAGATTGTGTGGGGACAGGTTTCAGAGGATATTGAAAGCCAGACCCATAGTTTTGAGTTTGTGAGTAAACATGGCTCCTCATGCACTGTGAAAGGATGATTTTAGGAACTTTAGTCTGACAGTGATACTATAGGGGATAGTTTGCAGTATATATAACCATGGTCAAGATGAGGAAATTAATTAGATAATCTCAAAGGGATTTTGTGATCATTTATTGAATCCTTACCGAGCACTGTTTGCCCTAAGTGCTTTAATCATTATTTCATTTAAACCTGACAGCTACCCTGTGAGTTAGATATTATTACTCTCTTTACCTTAACCAGTGAGGAAACTGAAGCACAGCAAGGGCAAGAAACTTTCTTAAGGTCCCAAAACTAATAAGGAGTAGAGCTTCAGAAACCATGGTCTTAACCACCATGCTCTAAAATATTATGTTTTCCAGAGAAAATAAAATTAACATTCTTTTCTTCTGTGTAATTTTTTCCCCTTATTAATTCCCTATCTCCTTAACTACAAAACGATTTAGTGGCCTTAGAACAAAGGTTTGCCTTGGGGATTTCAAGTAGGTTCGCTCATTTCAAACTCTTTTCAAAACCAGTAATTACTGGCTGCTTATAAATAATACTTCGTAATTTCACTTTTTTCTTTCTAAACTGTGGTAAATCAAAACAACTTTAGACTGGACTTTAAGGAAGAAGGGAGGCTAGCAAATTTCACAAGTGTTTCTGGCTCGCTGAGTTTCTTTACCTGGGTCAGCTTATATAAACAGTAATAGTTTTTGTATTTATGTCTGTTTAACCATTATACTTACTTAAATGTAAGCTGACAGAAGCTCTTTTTAAAAAAATAACACAGACACACACAAAGTTTGGGTTTCTGCAGTCAGAAGATTCATCATGGATTCCGAATTCATTTGCGGTCGTTCTAATTGATGGACATGTACTGTGTAATTTAGAAGAGGGCGTTGCTTGGCAGTTGGTGTTCTTGCTCCAGGTCCCCTTTGTCATTCGTGACAATTGGTCTCTTTGCAGCACATCTTTTTAGGACAAGGGATTGAGCTCCTGTAAAAGCATTCAGAGGTTTTCCAACTAACGATTTTTTTCCTCTTATTCTTTACTGTTTGGTTTCTTTGGCAACCTGGCCTCCCCTATCACCCTGCTGACATCTTACAGCCCCTGTTCCTCTCCCCATTCCCCTCCATTACTTGAGGTTTTTTTTCCCTTGTTGCTTTAGGTCTGCACTGGAAGAATATGCATGTTTTCTTAAATTTCCATTCCTGTATGTTTCTCAGAATATATTAGAAGGATAGAGGGAGAAAAGAAATCACTTACAGAAGCTAAGTAACCTTGTCTTTTTGGGTGTCTTTTTATGTCTGCCATAAAAGGTTACGTTTATTCTGTTGCCTGTAGTGTCTTTTTGTTGTTGTTAAACAGTAATAAAAAAAATGTTTTCCAGTTAATCCAGACATTTTATAATTAAAATATGTTAATAATGCAAGGTATTGTAGAGGGCAAAATAATCTGGAAATAGTGTGGTTACTATAGGGTTACTCTAATTTTTTTTTTTTAATTGTGTCTATGAAAAAGCATTTCTATTAGTGTGGGGAGGGGAAAGGAAGTAAAGATCTAAAAATCTGTTGTTCGTATTTGGTCCTTTAGTGATAACGTTTTGAATCCCAACTCCTCATGCTGTTACCTCCCTATCCTGGACAGTGGTGGCCATTTCTGCTACCTAAAGCACAGTGAAAAGCCCTACTTCTTTAAATACAAACAAAACAATTTGTACAGTTAATATATATTAGGTGCTACATGTTTGATCCTGACTGTAGTGCTAGTTGCCATGTTATTTACTTTTACCTTTGGAAATATTTTCCTTTGGCCTCAATGTAATTTAAAAATATGCTGGAGAGCATATGGAGTGTATGTAGGTAAGAAGTAGATAAGAAAGGAAGAGATAGGAACAGAAATAGTAAGAATTACTACACAAGTGCCTTTCCCTATAGGTGCAAAATATATGAGGTTTCTGTATGTGTGTCTAAATATATGAAAAGATAAGATGACTCCCTTTCTCGGTGTGTGTAATAACTTGATGATATATGTGTATGAATGTATATGTATATGTACATAGATGTGTGTGGTATAAGTTAAGAATGAAAAACCTGGGGACTTCCCTGGTGGCGCAGTGGTTAAGAATCTGCCTGCCACTGCAGGGGACACGGGTTCAATCCCTGGTCCGGAAGATCCCACATGCTGCAGAACAACTAAGCCCGTGCGCCACAGCTACTGAGCCTGCGCTCTAGAGCCCACAAGCCACAACTGCTGAACCTGCATGCCACAACTACTGAAGTCTGTGCGCCCTAGAGCCCACACACTCTAGGGCCCACGTGGCGCAACTCCTGAGCCGGCATGCTGCAACTACTGAAGCCCGTGCTCCTAGAGCCCATGCTCTGCAACAAGAGAAGCCCTGCAGTGAGAAGCCCGTGCACCACAGCAAATAGTAGCCCCCGCTCGCCACAACTAGAGAAAGCCCGTGCACAGCAATGAAGACCCAGTGCAGCCAAAAAAAAAAAAATGCACACAAAACAATGTATTCAAATAAAAGTGAATCTATTAAAAAATAATAAAGCTGTGTTTTAAAAAAAAGGAATGAAAAATCTGCTGTAGAAGCAAGAAGAGGGAGGAATTAATTTTGCTTGAAGAAGTCAGGGTAGGCTACATTAAAAACATTGCCCACAGACCTGGCCTTAGGAGAGTGAATGAGAATTACTAGTTGTGTACGTTAGTTAGTGCCAAAAAGTGTGGGGAGTGGGGAAAGGGGCAGTAGCTGGAGTATTGGAAGATATAATTGAAAGGTAGGTTGGAGGCAGATTGTGAAATACAATTTGACTTCATTGTTTAAGCAATAGGCAATCACCAAAATATATTTTTGGTTCAGTCTTTTAGATCAGATTCGTGTTTTGAGAGTATCTCTAATAATATAAAATAATGTGTACTTCATGACAGAAACTGTATGATAAATGATGAATTAGTAACTTAATTATTAGGATGATCAAATTATGCCTGGTTTCCCCCTTCCTTCAATTAAAAAAAAATCTGTACTGAGGTAGTTTTATATAGTGATTGAGTTAGTATCTGATATTGAACTCCTAGTCTCCCACTTATTAGCTGTTTCTCTGACTTTGGATAAGCCTCAGTCTCGGTTTAATTCATTGGTAAAACAAGCACAGCAATGCCTACCTCAGAGCACTGTTTTGAGGATTAGATTGAATGAGGTAATATACATAAAGCCCAGTACTTCACACAGAAAACTTACCTATGTAGCGATTATTATTTTGTGATACTGCTTTCATGATAGAAGAACATTTTTGGAATGTGAGGGATTAATGGTTTGGGGAAGTGAAGCAGGAGACCTTTGGTAAGTAGATTAATTAGGAAGTAGATTAATTATTGCTTTATCCAAACAATTCTTTTAGGTGACAAGGGAATTCAGAGTAGAAGAGAAGATTTGGCAGTGGAAGAGAAAATGTGATCAGTTTAATTATGGATGGGCTGACTTTCCAGTATAATGGAGAAGATGAGGGTGATATCCAGGGGGTGATGGTTGGAAATATGAAGCCTGGAGATACAGACATGGAAGCTATTATGGTCTGATTGGAGATATCTGAGACTGGGAGGAGTGACTGAGTAGCAGCCTAAGCAGAGAGAGCGAGCCTTAAGGAAAACTAAGAATTGAGAGCCTGTCAAAGAGGTTATTCCTGTTTAACTCTAGGGATATAGTTCACTGGTCTTTTGTCCTATATTCTTTTTAAAATTTATTTATTTATTTATGGCTGCGTTGGGTCTTCGTTGCTGTGTGCAGGCTTTCTCTGGTTGCGGTGAGCGGGGGCTACTCTTCATTGTGCACGGGCTTCTCACCACGGTGGCCTCTCCCGTTGCAGAGCGCAGGCTCTAGGCACGCGGGCCTCAGCAGCCATGGCACGAGGGCTTCAGCAGTTGTGGCACGTGGGTTCTCGAGTGCAGGCTCAGCAGTTGTGGCGCACGGGCCCAGTTGCTCCGCGGCATGTGGGATCCTCCTGGACCAGGGCTCGAACCCGTGTCCCCTGCATTGGCAGGCGGGTTCCCAACCACTGCGCCACCAGGGAAGCCCCTGTCCTATATTCTTGAAGAAACTGGAGAAATAATGTCTTTTAAATGTACTTTTAAATATTTATTTTAATAAAATAATCTGTACTGTTATACTAAGATATTCAAATCTGTATTCTGCAGGCCCGTAAGTTTAGACTTGTTGCTTTATTCATTAATGTATACAGGATATACCCAACTTTGGTTAGCGTTCTGACTGTTGGGGCTCATTCATAACAGTTTCTCCCGTTCTCTCTCAAAGGGGGAAAATGTTCATTCTTTAATCTGGGGAAGCTCTCTGATGTTGACAGGTTTCCTCCTCCTCAAGTCTAGACACTTGGCCTCTATAGTAGCTTTGTATTCAGGAAAGTTCTCACCTCTGAACTGTAGACTTAGTGCACATTTGCTGGTACTTGGCTAGTCAAGAGCCCTACAGTGATTGGTATGAGTAAACCCCATGTTGTACTGCTTGCCAAGCAGCTCGCATAGTCGGTATGTCTGGCCATAGACTTTACATGACTGCACCGTTAAAACACAGACTGTCTTACTGCCTTCTCACAGAATATCTACGGTTTCCAATTTATTTTTTTCTGGGGGAGAGGGGAAAAAGAATCTTTTGCCCCTGTCTCCAGACTGATATTTAAACTTTGGCAGCTTTGGATCTGATGTAATAAAATATTAAAGAGACTCGGAAGTTATTAGAACAGAAGTTTCAATTGCTTATTTCCCAGTTTGCAGTAAGGTTTAACTTAGGCCCTGTGTGTATTTTTAGTTACCTTTTTGAGTTAAACTGTCAGAAACCATCTTGCTTAGGTTAAAGATTTAGTTGTTAATTGTCCCGCCTCGTTCTACTTCACGTGTCAAAATCTACACATGGGATTTTAATTTGGAAATCCACAGTAATAGGAAGTTAATTCCACAGGGTCAGGTCTAATTTTTCATTTTAATTTACTCAATCCCTTTTATTTATTTATATTTTTGGCTGCGTTGGGTCTTCGTTGCTGCGCGTGGGCTTTTCTCTGGTTGTGGCGAGCGGGGGCTACTCTTCGTTGCTGTGCGTGGGCTTCTCATTGTGGTGGCTTCTGTTGTTGCGGAGCGTGGGCTCTAGGTGCGCAGGCTTCAGTAGTTGTGGCACGCGGGCTCAGTTGTTGTGGCTCACGGGCTCTAGAGCACAGGCTCAGTAGTTGTGGCGCACCAGCTTAGTTGCTCCACGGCATGTGGTATCTTCCCGGGCCAGGGCTCGAACCCGTGTCCCCTGCATTGGCAGGAGGATTCTTAACCACTGCGCCACCAGGGAAGCCCCCCTTCTTTATCTTAGACTACTCACTGAAAATAACTTGGGTTGCCTTTAGTTTTAATGCAGAACTTTTATTAGGATTTTATGGTGCTGTATCTTTTTGGTCCTGGAGGTGTGTGTGGCGTTGTGGGTGGGGTGGGAGGCTGACCTTGTCTTCTTGATCTGTAGGGACTTAGAAAGATAGTTTCTATCGGTGTTGTTTTCAGGAAGCACAGTGGCAGAATACTGAAGTGCAAGTTTGTACAGACTTTAAAGAAGTGTAAGGTGGGCTATGAAGTTACAATGTTAAATTAGTTTCCGGTCTGCCCACATTGTTTCCAAAGTTCACTTTACATTTTAAAAGCCTTTACTGATTTTTAAAGCAAATATAGAGAATTGCATGAAAACACAGATCATCTGAGGGACATTTGAACTCGCAGAAATAATGAATGTAGAAGGAAGAGTCCTGCTGGCTAGGCGTTATAGGCTAGAAACCTGCATTTAAAGTTTAAACTGCTTGGGTAAGATGACTTATTTTCCTGGTTTATCCTTATATTTTTTACCCCTGCATCCCTTTGCCATTATCGCCCACAACATAGAAGAATATTCTTTTGTTTATTGTAGTTTTATTTGGAAGAGAGACTAGAGTGTGGCTTATATAGGGGCAAGAGGGAGAATTGAGGTCTTTTCAACGTTAGGCATTTCTGTCTATGGACATGGCATGTGTCCTCTTTTAGGTCCTTTACTAACGTTTTCTAGCTTTCTCCATAAAATTCTCACACATTTTTGTAATGCTTTTTCCAAGGCTTGAGATAGTTTGTGGCTATTGTGAATGTGTTCTTTTAAAAATTATCATCATCACATCTTCTTATAAATTAATGTTGGTATATTAGAAAGTTACTGAATTTTTATATGCTGGGATCTCATAATTTATTTTGTACATAGGTTTTACTTATCCCTTCAGTGCTTCAGTTTCATCATCTATGAAACAAAGGGCTTGGGTTAGAATAAGATATTTCTAGTGTTAACATTACATGGTTCTGTGTTGAGGTAATGTCCTTTGTGTTGAGGTAATGTCCTTTACATACTTCAAGAGGTGAGTGGGAGTTGTACCACCCAACTACAGGTAAGTTCTGTGAATACAGCCAAACCTAGCTTTTGTTCATATGTGTTTGCATGTGTTTAACACACTCAGTTCTCTGTATAATGATTCTTGAACATCTTGAGGTAAAGAATGAATACTTAACATTTTAAAAATAACTCTCGGGCCTCCCTGGTGGCGCAGTGGTTAAGAGTCCGCCTGCCGATGCAGGGGACACGGGTTCGTGCCCCGGTCCGGGAAGATCCCACATGCCGCGGAGTGGCTGGACCCGTGAGCCATGGCCGCTGAGCCTGCGCGTCCGGAGCCTGTGCTCTGCAATGGGAGAGGCCGCAACAGTGAGAGGCCTGCTTACAAAAAAAAAAAAAAAAAAAAAAAAAAACAACTCTCAAAAGTACAGTTTCTTATTCTGGTTGAAATGGTTTACTATTATCTTTTCACCCTGCATTTTAGTTTGTTGCTGTGTTAGATTTACTGCATATTTTCTCTCCTAAAAATAGATGGTCTTTAAGTCACAGTTTTTATAAATATTTGCATCTCAAGTCAAATTTTTTCCTACAACATGGGTTTCATTTGGTGAGTTTCACTGGAGCAGGTTATGTTAAGAGAGCTTTCTACCACATGTTTATTCACTTCCATACCTCTGTCCCAAGTATCCTATGTGCCAATGTCAGAAGATTCCACTGGGAGTGTGAGTAGTATTCTTGGAGAATTATTTTAATATTTATTTCTGCTGGGTGGAGGGAAGCAGATGCTGTACTTGTTATCTCTGAGAATTCAATCCTAACCCCCAAGTATCCCTCAACAACATGGCATCTTTTTTATCTTTTATAAAAACATAGGTTATATAAGTTATCTAGATGTTGGTCAGGAATTTGCTTGAACAAACTGAAATGGCTAAATGAACTTTCACCCTAATTTGAATAGGGGTCCAGAAAATGAATTCAGGGCAAAGGTTGGCAGAGGTCATATTGGGGTGGCCTTGAGCTAGTACCAATATGTATGTATTTAAATTGTGGTAAAATTAACACTAACATAAAACTTGTCATTTTACCTGTTTTTCAGTATACAGTTAAGTAGTGTTAAGTACATTCACATTGTTGTGCAACCAAACTCCAAAACTTTTTTCATCTTGCAAAACCGAAACTCTATGCCCATTAAAAAATACCCCATTTCCCCTTTCCCCCAGCCCCTGGCAACCACCATTCCACTTTCTGTTTCTATGAGTTTGAACCATTAGTTATTTTATGAGAACTTGACCTCCTTTATGTCAGCTAAATGGATTTTGAGGATGAAGAAGAGAGTAATGGATTACTGTAAAACCAGTAGCCATTCTCCATAATCACATGAGTGCTGGTAGTTGCCAAGCCTGAAATTGGAGCAACAGCCAGTCTTCAGTAACGTGGAGTTTGGAAATTCCTGTTCCTTTTGTTGAGGAAGAGGAAGAGGATGATAGTGACTAACAGTTACTGGGCACTTATTACTTGCCTGAGGTTGGAGGAAAGACCTGCTTCTTCTAGAATGAAAAAGAAAAGGCAAATTTGGGTGCATGAAGATATCTAGAGACATGAAATTGAGGAAATTCTTCATGTCTGTTTTCTCTGTCAAGCACAAGAGTGGGTCATTTGTTGAAAGTTAGGGATTTGAGCTTGACTAGAGGGCTTGAAGAAAGTGACAAGTTTGGAATTGCTAGGAAACAGGGTAGGGACCCATCAGGAATAATAATAATAATAATAATAATAGTGTTGGTACTAATAACAACAATAAGAACAGCCAATATTTATTAGTTATCTGTTCTATGCCAGCTATATCACCAGTTCTAGGTGATATATCTTTTAACCTTTATAGCAACTTTATTAAAGTAGTTGTTCTACAGACGTGAAGCTAAGTGGTAGGGTTGGGATGCCAATTTCATTCTCTTGCCTTAAGCCCAGGCTCTTCTTTCTGCACCGTTAATGACATTGGGGTTCTCTACTTGATATCAAAAGCCAGAAGTTTAGAGTGTAACAAAAAAATTGTTCTTCAGAAAAAGGTGGAAGAGTGGACTGAAAAAAATGTATATATCCAAAATATAATAAATATATTGATGCTTTTTCCCCCCAACCGGACTGATTGATGCCCTTGATGGGTTGCTTCACTAACTGAAGTGAGCTACCACAGCCCTGTAGAAACCCAGACCTGGTTATGTGACAGTTAGAGGTATCTGAAATTATAAACTCATTTTCTCCGTAAAGCCTGTGTGTCTAAAATACTGAATTGAGGTTAATGCTAGTAGGTCCTTCAGTTTCTGTGCAGGAGTAAATGAGGACCTTTTTATTTGTAGTTATACTATTCATTGAATAGGCATTAGTTGCACTGATTTTTTTGGGTGTGTTAAGGGACTGCATTACAAAGTATAAGTTTTTTAAACAATAATATCTTTATGCATGTACATTATTGCTCTAAATAAATGCAAAATCTATTAAAAAGATAGCCCCTTAGAAGCATATGTACAAGCTTAAGTACTCGTTTTGCTTTTATTGGATGTGTATAAAGGAACTTACAGACTTGTAGGTGAACAAATGGAGGCCAAAAAAATTCTGATGTAAAGCAAATCAGAAAAGATTAAGTTATAACAAAACCTCTGCTGACTAGCATTTTAATGTCCAGATGGACAAGCAAGCTCTTATTAATTTACCAAGGGTAAACTCATCTGGTTTGATCAGTTAATTAATTTCTAGGCTGTAATTAGTTTATATGAATACCCTTATTACTCAGATGGAAAAACTCATTGCTGTGTTATGCTTTAGATTTACATTGCCTAAAACTATAGAATGTAGCTTTGCTCCCCAAATCAGTATGTCAGATTACTTACAATTCAAACTGAGCAATTACCTTTTCCAGGTTCAACCCTTTTAAACTTGGTCATACGTCATGTGCTAAATGTATCCTGTGTACTCTCTACCTTGTTAGGATGCTAACTCTTTGATTTTAATATAAGGAAAAGAGCTATCAATAAAGTATGACATGAAATTACAGTATAGATGGATTTTATCAGCTTTGTAAACACAAACTACTATACAATAGGGCTTTGTTGCAGACTCTTTTTATAAGTGGAAAACTCTTCCAAAAGACGTTTTTGAAGTTTTCTATGAAGAAAGATTGCTAGTGAATGAAAAGAACCTTTTGTAGACCTCTACTTGGGAGTCTGGTAACTGGTACTTTGGGATTCTATACACAGAGCTCCAAGGCTGGGAGAATATCTCAGAGTAAAGCTATCTAAGTTTTGCATCCAAAGCTATTAATTTCTTCAATTATGAGAAGAAACCACAGATTGTGTAATGGCCTTGGTATTTTGTTGGTACGGAGAGGATGATCTCAGAAGACTCGTAAGCCTATGTTGGGATGTGTGTGACACGTGCCTTTTCTCCGATTTTTTTTATTTCAACAGTTGCAGACACATTTTTGAAACCGTAGATATCCTAAGTTAGCAAATCTGAATCAGTGCACAAAGCGACCATTTTTGCCAGTACCAAATGCATACTTTGCTGAGTTTTCTAATCTGGGCTCCAGAGTTTATACATAGCAAATTCTAACATTTGCCAAGTTCTGTTATGACCCAGAGGGGAGTAGAGCAAAGTGGGATGAAGAATCTGGAAAAGCAAGCTGCCTATAGGGTAAATTGCATTTTGGAATTTGCTTCCATGTGGATTTTCTCCTCATGGACCACTGTGATGTTTAGCAGGCTGAGCTGGAAAGGTCATATTGTACAAGATGAAGAACAATAAATGGTCTGTTCAGTGACTTAGTCTTAAGCCTCCTGCAGTGCTGACTAACGGCTGCAATAGCCATTTTTCCTCTGGGATAGAAGAGTTTGGCTGTCATCTTTTGGGGAGTATGGTAATTTGTAGCCATTGCTTTCAGCATGGTGGGGAGATCTGACGCGCAAAGGCTTTATTCCAGTGGCTTATAGCTCCTTTTTTTTCATGAACTGCTGTTTCTTTAGTCTTAAGAACATGTTTCAAAAAATGCATATGAATATTAAATCCAGTTAATTCATTTTCATTTTGCCAAAGAGAACTTGAATTTACCTCTTCCTATATGACATTGACCTCATCTTTTTATTTTTTTAATTTTAACCTTAAGACATTGGCTCTAGAAATAGTTTGTTGTTTTTTCCTTTAAATCGGTACAGTTTCCTTTACCTTGGGTTGTGGTGCAGTTCTAAACCATGTTTAAAATACGTACAAGGGGGCTTCCCTGGTGGCTCAGTGGTTAAGAATCTGCCTGCCAATGCAGGGGACACGGGTTCGAGCCCTGATCTGGGAAGATCCCACATGCTGCGGAGCAACTAAGCCCATGCGCCACAACTATTGAGCCTGTGCTCTAGAGCCCGCAAGCCACAACTACTGAGCCCAACTACCACAACTACTGAAGCCTGCGCTCCTGGAGCCTGTGCTCCGCAACAAGAGAAGTCACTGCAGTGAGAAGCCCACGCGCCTCAAGGAAGAGTAGCCCCTGCTCACTGCAACTAGAGAAAGACCACACAGCAAGGAAGACCTAACACAGCCAAAAATAAACAAATAAAATAAATAAATTTAAAAAAAATACATACAAGGGCATAGAGCCCAATAGAGTTTAAGAGGTGTGAAGAATCTGGGGCAAAAGTTACTGTTTCTAATAAGTTTAAGTTCCCTCTGATTTGCTTTGTGGGAAGTGTATTAATTAAGGACATTTTCCAAAGCATTTCCATCCAAGTAAATATGATATTTTACATGGCTGCCTTTTAAAAACATAGATGTATTCCTGACATTATTTATCTTTTTTTAGTAAGTGAAATAGCTTAAAATGAATGGTGAGTAATTTCTTTGACAGTAATATGGTAGATTAGATGTGCAGAGAATTCCCTTCTGGTCAGAACATTTTAAAATGAAGCTGGGGAAAGGAAAAATATATGTAAAATACTGAAGCCCATGTGAGAAAAACAACTGAAGGCCTTGAAAGGACTAGAAAGCATGATTCCACAATGTAGAGTAAGTACTGATGGTGGTGTTTGTGCTGAGGGTTTCCTATGGCTTTAGAGCCAAAGGGAGGAGGGACAAGAGAAGAAAATAGTGTCCAAGCAGAGTGGGAGGTCATATTAGAAACTGCCCTATATAAAACTGGGATCCCAGAAACGTGACTTCTCAGTGGATGAGTAGGAGAAAAAATTCCCTGCATACAGAGACTTGCATATTAATGCCTTGGGTCTGAATGGAGAAGGGGAAAAAGTCTCCCAAGAAACTGCCTAAACAGAAGCTTGCCCTCACATGGATTTGCAGCCAGGATTTTGCACTACCTGTAAGGCCTGAAAATCTCTCAGCTGCTAACTTTGTTGTTAGTAGTCCTAGTTGGTTGTGATTCCCAGAGTCTGGGAGAATCAAATTTAAATCTCTGTGGACAGACCTCAAAAATTTTTATGGATAAAGTTGCAAGAAATGTGAGCTTGCACAAGAAGACAAGCAACTATGAGTGAGTCAGGTGTAGCAGATTATATTTGCCAAAGATGGCTGCCACAGTATTTCCCAGCCCATGTGCCCTTCTAGAACCTTGCTATTCTGCTATCAAGAAGTAGAGTCTGGGGCTTCCCTGGTGGCGCAGTGGTTGAGAGTCCGCCTGCTGATGCAGGGGACACGGGTTTGTGCCCCCGTCCGGGAAGATCCCACATGCCGCGGAGCGGCTAGGCCCGTGAGCCATGGCCGCTGAGCCTGCGCGTCCGGAGCCTGTGCTCCGCAAAGGGAGAGGCCACAACAGTGAGAGGCCCGCGTACCGCAAAAAAAAAAAAAAAAGTAGAGTCTGTCTCATTCCACTGAACCTAGCCAGGGCTTTCTGACTGCTTTGACCAAAAGTCAGTCAACACGGAAGTGATATTATGTGAATTCTGAGGCTAAGTCATAGAAATGCCGCACACCTTCCTTGCTCTCTTGGGATGCTCATTATTGGAACCCATCACCATGCTGTGAAAAAGCCCATGCAGTCCATGGAGAGACCCATGTGGAGATGAACTGAGGCCTAAGCTGCCAGCTGCCAGCCAGTGCTAACCTGTTGATGCCTTGTGAGAAGCCTCTGGAAACTGGATCCTCCAACTTCCTGTCAAGCAGCCCTAGGTGATGCCACATGGAACAGAAACAAGCTGTCCTTTCTGAGCCCTGGGCAGATTGCAAATTTGTGAGCAAAATAAGTGATTGTTGTTGTTTGAATGCACAAAGTTCTGGGGAGGTTTGTTACACAGTGTTAGATAACTAAAACATCAGCGGTAATCATTAGTCTTGTAAAGACTGTAGATGTTTAAAGAAATAAAAGAGGAGATTAAAATTACGGTATGGTGAAGAGACTCAAAATTGTTGAGGAAGGTGTGAAAGAAGAGCTCAGTCTCAGCAGAACTTCTAGAAATAAAAAACAAATGACAGGGGCTTCCCTGGTGGCGCAGTGATTAAGAATCTGCCTGCCAATGCAGGGGACACGGGTTCGATCCCTGGTCCGGTAAGATTCCCACATGCCGTGGAACAGCGAAGCCTGTGCGCCACAACTACTGAGCCTGCGCTCTAGAGCCTGCGAGCCACAACTGCTGAGCCCACGTGTCACAACTAGTGAAGCCCGCCTGCCTATTGCCCGTGCTCCGCAACAAGAGAAGCCATCGCAATGAGAAGCCTGCGCACTGCAGCAAAGAGCAACCTCTGCTCGCTGCAACTAGAGAAGCCCACGTGTGGCAACAAAGACCCAACGCAGCCAAAAATAAATAAATTTAAAGAAAAAAATGACAAAACACAATGGAAAGATGGTATAGATTGGATAGAATTCAAGAGTGAAGTGGAAGATAGATCTGAAGAAAATTTCTGAAATTCAGTACAGAGAAAGAAGAGATGGGACATATGAGGTTGAATGGCACGGAGAATAAGACACCACATATGTCTGATTTAGCAGTTATCACACTTTTTGACATTAGGACTTCTTACACTCTTAAAAATTATTGAGAACCCAAAATTGCTTTCTTTCCCCACAAATCGGATTTTTTCTCTGAATCTTAAACATATTCTTGGATTGGTGGCTCATTTCCACCAGCCCGTTCAACTTTAGCATTTGTCTCATCCCCAGTGGCTTTTCCAGAACTACCACCTTCACCATGAAGCTCAAACTTAGTCCCAGTTCAAACTTAGACTTCTTCAGCATTTTTACTTTTCTCACAAAGACATCATGGAGTGGATAAATAGATTGGCAAGTCTTTTCTGTCTTTTCCAATGCTGTCTGGAATCAATTTATTGACCACTTTTCCAGGTCATTTGTCTGCACCTCTCAGGTCATGATTACTACCATCATCTTCCAAGTTTGGTGGACCTGTTGATGCTCAGTCTAAGAGGTTTTCTGCATCAGAGAGTTGTGTTTTTAAGTAAAACCAACACAGAATAGATGAAGCAAGTAACCATTGGTAGTCTTGACATCAACATGAGCTTCAATCATGGTCTGCCATTTTGACCACGGAGCACATTTTGTCATGGCTAAGATCCATTCCATGGAAATTAGTCAGGCAGTTTTTGCCTTGAACATCCTCAGTAATTAGCTTGACTTTTCAAAATGCGACTTCATCCTTCTGCAGATCAGCAAGACTCACTTCAAAAATACTACCCTTGAAGCCATCAGATGTGATTTTCATTCCTTGAGTTCTTGTAACTAGTGGTTTTCCAGTATTTCTTATAGTGAGCATACTGGTGCTTTTATGTCATACCAATTTTTCTTAAGAAATGGATCAACCACTTTCTTCTTGACTCCCATTTTGCTGCCTTTTGTAAGGCGCTTGTTCTTTTTTATTTTTCACAGTAGGAAAAAAATCACTTATAATATGCTATTATCACCTTCGTATAGTCTAGGTAATTTGCACTAGACTAAAAGTGAGGTCTCCTAGAAGGGCGCCTGTTCTTGGCGACCGCCATGGTGCTGCTCATAGAGCCAAAAGGGCCAAGTTGCTTTTTCGTATGTGGGTTACACTTATAATTTGGAGATGTTTCTGCATATCTGTTATAGTTCAATAAAAAAAATTTACTTAAAGACACCATAAAGAGAGTGAAAAAATAAGCCACAACTTGAGAGAAGATGTACTGACAAAGTTCATCTAGAATATAAAAGAACTTTTCAAATTAAAAAAAAAGAAAATAGGAAAGTCGCGAACAAGTTTATTTCACAGAGGCTGAAATAAATGGTCCGTGAACATATGAATAGATCCTCAACCTTTTCAGTAATCAAGGAAATACAAATTAAAACAGCGAGGAACTGTTTGCTCCCCACCACTCACCAGACTGGGAAAAATGAGAAATAACAGTTGTTGGTGATGATATGGGACAGTGGGAACAGTCCCACTGTTGAATATGACCATTTTGGAAAACAATTTGGCTTTACTTATTGGTTCCTAAATATATACCCTAGTGAAACTTTTGTATTCATGGCCCTGGAGACAAATATAAGAATATTTAAAATACTGTTCATAATAGCTAAAAATGCAAACAACCTAAATGTCCAGCAACTGTAAAGCAATAATAAAGATGGTATATTTGTAAAAGAATGACTATTTAGCATAAATATTGTGAATTAGGTACCACTGCATGCATCTTCATGGAGGAATATTATAAATACATTATAAGGATCAAAAAAGGCAGTTAACAATGATCAGTCTGATTCTCTTGATATAAAATTTAAAAACAGGCAAATCTAAATAATATGTTGTTTGGTGATACATATAGGGTAAAACTGTAAAGAAAAGCAAAGGAATGATAATATAAATTTTAGGATAGTGATTGTCTTGAAATAGGGACTAGAATAGAAAAGCACATAAGGAACTGTGGTTTGTATGTGACGTATTTCACAATAAAAATTTCTATGAGCATATTGTTAAAAAGAACCCCAGAGTGATTCTTTTTCTAAGGAAAGATTTGGTAATGCAAAATACTAGTTCTTAATTAATCTTTTGGTAGGTGTTCTTACATAGAAAATCCTCCGGTAAATATATCTTGAATTTGTTTTTCACGGTTTCTTCATGTCAACCTTGCTAAGTAGGGAGCATGACTAGGAAGAAGATGAAACAAGGAGGATTTATCCACATGTTCAAGAAGTTCAGGGGTTTGTAGCCTTAGAATGAGAAATTAGGCCTCTTATCCTACCTGTCTTAAAATTGACTTACGATTTTTAAAAACAAAAAACTGTTCTTAGTTTGTTTTTTTGGTACGCAGCAGAGGCACTCTTTTGCCTCTACCCCTAGCCTGAGTGTGCTGTTTTTAAAAATCTCCATGCATTGACATCTCTTCCTTTTCTGAAGGAATGCTAAAGCCAATAATTACACACAGACCTGACCTACTTTGGAGGAACCAGAGGACAAAGAAACCCTCACTTTTCTTTATCCTTTTTTGGTTAAAAAGCAGAGATTTGGGGAGGTGAGGGCCAGAACTTCCTATATCTATCCTTTGAAGAGTCTAACACAGTTTGTCCTTGTTTCATATATTAGAAGTTTCCCCGTGTGTGTTGCCTGTAGACTAATGGACTTAATGCTAATGAATCCTTTGCATATCTGCTGATCTAGAAGTGGTTGGCCCTTTCCCAAGGGCACTATAGCTTTGAGAAAATAGGAGGAAAGAATTTATTGATTTTTTTTTAATTGTCTTATTTTATGTGTTTGATTTTGTAAGCACCTCAGTCCTTTCTTTCTTTTTTAAAAGAAGTAGTTAGGATCTAACATACACAGTTACATTAATGAATGAATTAACTGGAATAAAAATTTGGAGTAGTCGTCCCCTTTAGTAATTGTTGTGGTTGCCTAGTAACTGTTACTCCAGTTCTTTCTTAGTTCTATTTCTCTGTTGTTATTTTGCTAAGTTGGTAGGTTATTTTCATCTCGATTTTTAATATTTGCTTTATCAACTGACCTTCTTAAAAATAATTTTAAAAGTTCCCCCTAAATCACAAGCAGAAATCTTTTCGGTTTGGTTCATTAATAGTTGCTATTAATAATTAATAGTTGCTAAATAATTATAAATAGTTGTTCTGGGTTCTGGGTCCTAGGTCCTGTGTTGGGTGCTTGAGACTTTACAAAACCCATTGTTTTGTGTAATAAACACCAACCTTAAGAGAGTAAGGTGAATATCGACATCTAGAATATCAAGAACTAGGAGACAAGACAGTATATAGTATATGTAAGGACAGATCAGTGGAATAGGTTCAGGAGTCCAGAAATAAAAGCCAAATGTGGTCATTTGACTTTTGACAGAGTGCCAAGACAATTAAATGGAGAAAGAATAGTTTTTTCAACAAATGATGGTGGGACAACTGGATATCCACATGCAAAAGAGTGAAGTTGGACCCCTGCTTTACACCATACACAAAAATTAGCTGAAAATGGATCAAAGATATAAATGTAAGAACTAAAACTGTAAAACTCTTAGAAGAAAACATGGGAGTAAATCTTTGTGATCTGGAGTTAGGCAGTGGTTTCTTAGGTAGGACACCAAAAGCACAAGGGACAAAAGAAAAAACATTAAATTGAACCACATCAAAATTAGAAACTTTTGTGCTGTACACAATACCATCAAAAAAGTGAAAGACAAATCACAGAATGAGGAGAAAGTATTTGCAAATCATATATCTGATAAGGGATTTGTATTGCGAATATATAAAGAACTCTTACAACTCAATAATAAAAAGACAACCTAATTAAAAAATGAACAGAGAAGGTATACAGCTGCCCAATAAACACTTAAAAAGATGCTCAACATTATTAGTCATTAGGAAAATGAGAATTAAAACCACAATGAAATATCACTTCATACCCTTCAGGATGGCTATAATTTAAAAAAGATGGACAATAACAAGTATTGGTGAGGATGTGGAGAAATTAGAACCTTCTCCTGCATTTCTGGTAGGAATGTAAAATAATGTAGCCTGTTTGTCATTTCCTAGCTAGAAGAAGGATAGTGCCATTTATAGAAATTGGGAAATGAGAAATAGGGATAATGAAATTGGATTTTGTACAGTTGAATTAAAGATGTCTCTGGGACATTCAGGTGTTATGGTACCCACTGCTTAAAACTTTTTAATCATAGCTTTCAGGATAAAGTCCTCCAAATCACTTTCTTTCCTAGGGCCTATGAGACCCTCCTCAGTCTGGTCTTCCTTCTTTACCCTGTTCTAAGCACACTCGTTTTCTTTCAGTCTTTGTTTGCCATGCTACCCCAATTTTGGGACCTTTGACCATTCATCCCCCCAGTTAACGCCTGTTCATCTATCAGAGCTCAGTCAAGTATCGCTTCCTCATGGGAGTCACTGCCGACTCCCCAGTCGAGGTAGGAGCAGCACACATTTTTATTTCATGGTTTCTGTGGGTCAGGAGACCCTCTGCTCAGGGTCTCATAAAGCTGTAATCAAGGTATTGGGTGGGTTGCATTCTTATCTGGAGGCCCCAGTGGGGAAGAACCCACTCCAAAGACCATTCAGACTACTGGTAGAGTTTATTTTTTTGTGGCTTTATGACTGACTTTTTTCTGGCTGTTGGCTGGAGGCTGCCCACAGGTTCTAGAGAGGTGGCCTACAGTTCTTTGAGACCATCCACAGTTCCTTTTCTTAGGAGCTTCTCAAACATGGCCACTTGCTTCATCAGGACTTCCAGCTTGATGGAGGGGAGAGAAGAGATTACACAAAATCATGAATGAATGTATGGTGTGTGCAATCACTGGAGGTTGGTCACCTTAGGGTCTGTCTGCTACATCTTATGACTTCTGTAGAGAATATTTAATTTTGAGTAGGACTGCACCCAGTGAGTCTGTTTTGATGAAAGCTAGTCAGAGAGTACATCCCAAATATCAGCTTAACCTGGTGGAGCTGGTTGTAGTGAGAAGAACAAACCTTGTAATAATTGGCATTATGTTAAACGAAGGAAGGTAGAGGTGTTCATGAGCATACCAGCAGAAGATGAAGAAAGAAGTTGGAGGAGAGGTGAAGTACTGTGATGTATTTTCCCGGTTTCAAAATTTTGCTGACTTCTGATACTGTCATTCATTCCTTTGTTAATCAGTTTACTATGTTTATATTTAAGAACTCCTTACCGTAAAATCTAGTTTTGAGAGGCAGCAAAACATAGTGTGTAGTTAAGGGTTCAGGTTCTAGAGCTCAAATGCTTGGGTTCAAATTCTGCCTCTGCTATTTAGTACCGTATAACCTGGGCAAATTACCTGGTTGGTTTGTGCGTCAGTTTTAAATGGGAATGATAGTAGTACCTACTTCACAGGGTTGTTGTGAAGATTGAGTTAATGCCTATAATTATTGTTATTTTTTTCAAGTGTGATAACTGTTCCATAGTTATGTTTTAAGATAAGAGAGTGGATCCTTTTAGAGGTACATACTGAAATATTTACAAATGAAATGATATGGCAATTGGGATTTTGGAGGAAATTGGTAGAGGTATAGATGAAACAAGATTGACCATGAGTTAAAAATTGTTGAAGCTGATTTAATTGTATTACTGTCTACTTTTATATATATTTGAAATTTTTCATAATAAAAAGTAACTGCCTTGGCATGTATTAAGTGCTTAATAAATTTAAAGCTATTTTTATTATGTTTAATATGTTGGGATTAACTTGTCTAAAACACAAAGAAAAAATATAAAACTAACTTGACACTTCAATTTTCTCATTTCTAAGATTCTTTTTATAGATGGAAACTATCAAATTTGGATAAGATTCTTAGACTTGGATTTTTGGTTTCTATATTGACATCTTCCTAATTTGTTTATAATTTATGGCTTAATTAGTTTGATTTAATTGTGGCCTGCATCACATTCCATTTAATTTAGACTACCATTGTTTGTTCTGTAAGTGGAATGGAAATTAATAATATTATTGATTATCAGTTTTCTTAGTGGTAGGAGATATTGATTTTACCAATAGAGAAAATATTAGCAGCAAAAATGCCAAGGCTTTCCTAGGTAGACAGTGGTGTTATGCTTCAATGTATTTAATTGCTGTTTAAGTAAGAAAGGTAACACTTGAGAGCTTACTCACTGAGGTTATCTCAAATGTGGTAAATACATCTTTCTGCTTATCATATCGTCCTATATTATATAGCACTGTAAAACTAGATGGCTTAAATATTTTAGTTGTTCAAGATTGAGAACTGTTTGGTGATTCTGATTGATTTTATGTGAATGAACCTTGGAACTTAAAAAAATAAAATAAAAATGTAAAAGAAGCAACACCAGAGTCTCTCAGAGTTCTACTTAGGAATTGGCATGGTGAGACCTTGTCTTGATAACTCTGCCTGCAAGTCACTTACAGTCACACCTTTCATTTAGTAGATAAGGACCTTGAGGACTATAGAGGTAAGGTGATATGCCCAAGGTCACAAATGTTTCTAGATCTCAACTCACTCCAGTTCTCTTTTTGCTGTCCCAGTGATTTCTGAATTGTTCTCCAGAGCCCTAGGGTTCTGAAAAGTTTTGTCTGTCTCTGAACCTCTTACCCAGAGTTAACCAGAGTAGGTGCTTCTCCCATTCCTCATCTTATGTATTAGAGCTTCTATGAGATTTTGTTCAGAGGGAAAAAGATTCTGCTACTGTATGTGTTAGTTTTTATGTCTTTCCTACCAGAACTCTTTATTCTGTGCCATCTTCTACTCAGAAAAGTACATTTGATTTATTGGAATTTTCTTTGACTTTGTTTCAAAGAATGCAAGTATGATCTCTAAAGAAATCTGTGACCCAGAGATCTCAGGAGAATTCAAAGAGATCTTTAAATACGGAGGGATAGGGCTTCCCTGGTGGCATAGTGGTTAAGAATCTGCCTGCCAATGCAGGAGACACGACACGGGTTCGATCCCTGGCCCAGGAAGATCCCACATGCCGCGGAGCAACTAAGCCCATGTGCCACAACTGCTGAGCCTGCGCTCTAGAGCCCGTGAGCCACAGTTACTGAGCCCATGTGCCACAACTACTGAAGCCACGCGCCTACAGCCTGTGCTCCACAAGAGAAGCCACTGCAGTGAGAAGCCCATGCACCACAACGAAGAGTAGCCCCCGCTCACCGCAACTAGAGAAAGCCCGCACAGCGAAGACACAACGCAGCCAAAAATAAAATAAATAAAAATAAAATAAATTTAAAAAAGAATAGGGAGGGATAATTACTTTTAGTGTGAAGTTATTATCAATTAACATTTTATTTTCTTTTCCCCCCGCTCTCTATTCTCCCTTCATTTCTCATCTCATAATTCTCGGTCCTTGTGATTTTTTGGGTGATGTTTCTCATGGTCTGTTAGTTTTCTAAAAAGATATTTATGCAAATATGTCTGTCTTAAATGAAACTATTTCTGATGTCTGGAGATTCTTTTGGGTCTCTTTGGCAGTGAATTAGGAGTCATATCCATTTGCTTAAAAGCAATACTGTCATAAGATCAAAAGAGGGCCCAGTAGACAGTGTAATAAATAGGTTGGTTTTTGCTTAAATTGTGGATGCTTTTAATGAGTTTTTTAAAAAACCCTCACTGTTATTAACTATACTTAATATTTTAGTGAATTAATACATAATTATGGTAGCTTATTTAAAAGTAAAATCCTTGCTGGTACTTCTAGTAGCTTTTTAGAATTCTAGACTTGTACTGTAATGTCAATTTAGGACTATTATAGAAAGTCAGAATTTAGGATGCATGTAATCCTGCTAAGGGAAAGGACGAACAATCTTATTAAATGTTAACTGTGATATGAAGTACATGCTTCATGTAGTTGTGTTTTTACATTTAATATGGGTACAATAATGTTAACATACATGTGATATGTATTGGGTTGGCCAAAAAGTTCATTCAGTTTTAAGTAAAAATAAAAGTAATTTCCACCAAGAACTGAATTGAACAACGTATTCACTAACTGAACAAACTTTTTGGCCAATCTAATAGCAATAATCCATATAATAATGAGCTGTACTTTGCTGAAACAGTTTTTCAGATTTTTTTCTATGGCACTGTTGTTTATCAACATTCCTCCTCCTGCCTTTAAAATAAATATCAGAAATTTGAGAATTAATTAATGTTCCAGTTAGACTATACAGGCGAGTGATTTAAGTCACTTAAACTTCACTGTTCACTTCACATGAGACACAGACATTCATTATGGAAATAAAATCTATTTGGTTTGAAAATGTGATGACTACTTAATAAAAGGAACTCATTGAAGTCGGAATAAATGCAAAAAGCCACCACACAAAAATATTCCCATTTTGGTGGAATCCCAGGGGGCATTTCCTGCCAGCACTTATGGTTTGCAGCTGGGATTAGGAAAGCCCCTCAGAAGGTGCTTGGTGCAGTGTTCCTGATGGGCACAGGGAAGCTGGCTCTAACTCTGGGCTGCTGCAGGGAAGACAGACAGCCCAGTGTTATAACCATTCAGACTAGAAATGCCTGGCTTGACGAAGATGTACATCTTCACAATTAGCTCACAGTACTGACATCTAAGGATGCAGGACAGGTAAGAGTTTCAGAAGTAGGGAGGGTAAGATGCTTATCTGATAACGGAGATTGCTTCCTATTTTCCCTTAGTCTTCATTACCAAATAATTGGGAGATGCAAAGAGATGAGGAATTTAGAATGGTTTTTCAACTGTTATTGTGTTCCCTTGGTTCAATCAACCTCCTGCTACTGCAGGCTATGTTATTAGGCTTTGGGGGCATATTAATATAATTTAAAACAATTTAAAATATGAACTGTTGCTGACTTTGTTCACTGGGAACAACACTACCGTTCATTGTAAGGTTAGCAAGATGCTCAGTGTAATAAATCTCCATTGGGGAGATTAGCTCTCTTTCCAGCTGGTGGTTTAAAAAGCTTTGAGTGTTCTAGGTGCTGCGTCTAAATGTGCCTAACAGTACACAGACTCCTTGACAAATACCGTTCTTGGGAAGAGCACAATCCTTCTGTGAGCCTGTGTTATTTTTACCTATGAGCTGGCACTCTAGGAAGGAGTAGCATGTACTTCATTAAGAAAATTCATCTTGAAATCCATTCAGCTTTCTGCTTCCTTCTGACCTCACAGTCCAGGCCATTGCCAAGTTCTTTACTCACATGTCCAGTCTTTCTTCTCTGGCACGAAAATTTCATCTTTCATAGCTTAATTTCCTACCATAACTTTAAATTTCTCCTTGGACTAACTGCTGTTCTGTTTTTCTTTTATTTCAAAACATTTCTGTAACAATTGGTATCGTTTCATTATACCATTTGCTTTGGTAGCCACTTTAAACTATTAGGACTTCCTTGTTAAACCATTTAGCTCTTACCCTTTTCCTCCCCATTTCTCTATGCTTTTCTGCCCAATCCCTCCTCTCTTCTCAAAGCTCCTGTTTGCCCTCCAATCTTCTTTGGGCCTCTCCCTCTTTCCTGCCCTTCCTTTAAATTCTTCCTTTAAAAAAGGCTTCAGGGCATCCTTTTAAATAGCTCCTTTAGAATTCAGCCGTCAATCTCAATCTCAATCCCCCTTTTAGACTTCTGAGATGTGGTCAATCCAAAATAAATACCTGAAAATGGAATGGGGACTGATACTTTGTAAGTAATTCTAACCTTACCTTCATGTTTTTTATCAACTCCATCCTCTTCTCCTATCTCCCTCCATCCCTTTTTAAAGATCTTTTTGTTCAGTTCATTTAAGTGGTAAACCTACAGGCCAGGAGTTGATTTAATGTTCTGTAAAGCATACAAAGTATTGTTGGCACCATGTAAATGTTAAGATAACAACAACAATAATGTCAGTTAGGCTGAGGGAGTTGCCCATTGTGTTAGAGACATTCCTAGGACTTCTGTTTTCTGAGACGGTAAATGTTAACCAGATGGGAATTACTGGAACTGAGAAGTTATTTTCTTTTTTGCCTTAAAAATGTCCCTTCTGGGGCTTCCCTGTTGGCGCAGTGGTTGAGAGTCCGCCTGCCGATGCAGGGGACACAGGTTCGTGTCCCGGTCTGGGAGGATCCCACATGCCGCAGAGCGGCTGGGCCCGTGAGCCATGGCCTCTGAGCCTGCGCGTCCAGAGCCTGTGCTCCACAACGGGAGAGGCCACAACAGTGAGAGGCCTGCGTACTGCAAAAAAAAAAAAAAAAGTCCCTTCTATGCCTTGAATTCCAAGTCGTCACCAGAAAATTTTCATTTATTAATTATGCACGATATACCGTGTACCACCTTAGAAATACTTCCAAGAATAATGCATGTTTCATGGTATATTTTGTCAGTGCAGGTAAGCTCTCAATTCTCTATCCCCCAGACATTGTGCATGCATGAATTATTTTATTTTCCCTGTTCAGTACAGCCCAAACAGAGAAGTATAGAAAAATAAAAATCACCTAAAGACCTGCTAGATATTTTAAACAATAGTTGAATCTTTTTTTTTCTTTTATTTAAAACTATAGTTGACTCTTGAACAACACCGGGATTAATCCACATAAAACTTACATCTGGCCCTCCACATCCCTGATTCCTCCACATCTGTGGAGTCAACCAGCCATGGACTGTAGTACTGTAGTGTTTACTATCAAGAAAAATCCGTGTATAAGTGGGCCCTAGCAGTTCAAACCCACATTGTTCAGGGTCAACTGTATTTCCTTTGGAATTCATTGAGAGCTGATTGACCATTATTATCGTTGGTGGTCATGTTGAATCCTCCTGTCTGAAGTTGGCTAGAATCCTAACATCTCAGTCATTCCTTAGGCTTGACAGCTGCATATTTTCCCAGAAACAGTTATGATGGTATGTAAAATGGATGGAGTAATGGGTTCTTTCCAAATGTATGTCTTTGCCCCTTAGTACTTGATCTGAATATTTGTTACAAACTAAAATACCAACTCCTTGATTGGTTCCAGCGCAAAGGTCAGGATCTTCCCAAGAGTATGACCAGCCTACGTCCTGACCGTGGTACATATGGTACATCTTTAATCATGGCCATTTAGTGCTTATAGTCTAGCTTGTGCAGTTTGTGGTGGTTTTGGGTTGCATTAAACCTGTTTCCTGATGACAATTCTATTTTCTAGTAAGTTTAAAAGGAAAAAGCTTTTCACCAAGGCTGATTGCAAAGACATTTAAATTCCTTTTCTAGAAGCCATCTCAACTGAGAATGAATTAATTCTTATAGAAGGAATTAAGTCCTACAGGAAAAAAAAAAATTGAGTGAAGATTTTCTCAGTTTTCCCAAAGGTGGTACTGAAACCGTGCAACTCAGATTGGGACTTGAACCCACGGTCTTTTAATTGAGATCACACACCTGGTCTCAGGACTTAATGAAGCTCAGTTTCTTGATGTCTCGTCACAGAAAGAGTTCAGTGAGAGACAAAGTGATTGGTAAGAAGTGGATTTATTTAGAATGAAACACACTCCACAGACAGAATGTGGGCCATCGCAGAAGGTGAGAGGCCCCGAAATATGACATGATTAGTTTTTATGGGCTGGGTAATTTCGTAGCCTAATGAGTGGGAGAATTATTCCAATTATTTTGGGGAAGGGATTTCCAGGAATTGGGCCACTGCTCACTTTTTGACCTTTTATGGTTAGCCTCAGAGCTGTCATGGCTCTGGTGGGTGTGTCATTTAGCATATGCTAATGTATTACAGTGAGCATATAATGAGGCTTAAGGTCCAGTGGAAGTCACATCTTCCGCCATCTTGGACTTAGTTGGTTCTAACCAGTTTTTGTCATGTCCTATGGCCATGTCATTCTTTTTTTTTTTTTTTTTTTTTTAAATTTATTTATTTATTTATTTTAGGCTGTCTTGGGTCTTCGTTTCTGTGCGAGGGCTCTCTCCAGTTGCGGCGAGCGGGGGCCACTCTTCATCGCGGTACGCGGGCCTCTCACTGTCGCGGCCTCTCTTGTTGAGGAGCGCAGGCTCCAGACGCGCAGGCTCAGTAGTTGTGGCTCACGGGCCTAGTTGCTCCGCGGCATGTGGGATCTTCCCAGACCAGGGCTCGAACCCGTGTCCCCTGCATTAGCAGGCAGACTCCCAACCACTGCGCCACCAGGGAAGCCCCCATGTCATTCTTTTAAAGGTTGTGTTCTGCCCCCTTCCCTCCTGTTTCAGTACCATTCTAGATACCTAGGCAAGAAGTTAATTCATTACATACAGTGATGCCTTGTTGTTCTCAATGTTTGATCCAGGGACCCCAGAGTCTCCAAAACTCTTTCAGTGAGTCCCTAGGTCAAAACTGTTTTTATAAATATTCAAACATTATTTTCATTTTTCACTCTCATTCTCTCATAATTATGCAGTGGAGATTTCAAAAGACCACCTGATGTTTGATGATATGATTACTCTGATGGCTGATGAAATGTGTGCATGTGTATTCTTCTGCTTTAAAATTTTGTTTTAATTTCTGATTGTAATTTTAATCTAATTTCTAAGTAAATATTGATAGATATTACCCATATAAACAAAACTTCTTTGAAGGTTCTCAGTAATTTTTAAGAGAAGGAATCCCAAGACCAAAAAGTTTGAGAACTGCTGTAAAACTGAGTGTAAAACTTAATTGTCTCACAGAATCCCTGTTGAGAGTAGCTGCTGGTGAGCTGCTCGAGGGCACTGCCTTAAGCCAGTCAGTTGCTCAGTAAACAATTTTTAATGGAATTAAATTGAGTTCTTGGAATGCAACTTTTGAGACCTTATTTTAGATTCTCCCCGAGGCAGTGTTGAGCATTGAGTGCCTTGTAGCCTGCCAAGTTTCTTTGAGATAGGTGGCTGGCAATTCTCAGTATTGGGTCAAGTATTTCAGAAGTCATTTTCGTGGAATACCTGCTTTAATTGGTAGCTAGCTTATTGGTATCATCTAGACCAGTGCTGTCCAATAAAATGAGGGCCATGTATATAATTTTTACTTTTTGAGTAGTCATATTTCAAAAAGTAAAAACAGGTGAAATTAGTTAGGTTCCCCCCCACCCCTCTTTATTGAAGTGTAATTAACAAATAGAATTGTAAGATACTTAAATTGTTCAATGTGATGTTTTGATATGTATGCACTGTGAAAGGGTTTACCCCTTGAGTTAATTAACATATCTATCACCTGACATATTTATCTTTTTTTTCTATATGGTGAGAATATTTAAGTTTTACTCTCAACAGATTTCAATGCTACAGCACAGTGTTATCAACTGTAGTCATCATTTTTTACATTAGATCCTCAGACCTTATTCATTTTATAACTGAAAGTTTGTACCCATTTACCAACCTCTTCCTATTTTCCCCACCTCTCAGCCTCTGGCAGCCACTTTTCTACTTTCTGTTTCTATGAGTTTGACTCTTTCTTTCTTTTGTTCGTTTGTTCTTTCGTTCTTTTTTAAATTTTACATGTAGGTGATACCATGCGGTAATGTGATATTTGTCTTTGACTTATTTCACTTACGATTATGTCCTCCAAGTTCATCCACTGGTTGCAAATGACAGGATTTCCTTTTTTAAGGCTCAATAATATTCAGTAGTATACATACACCACATTTTTTTATCCATTCATCTTTGATGGACGCTTAGGTCATTTCTGGTACCTTGACTGTTGAATGAACATCAGAGTACAGATAATCTCTTTGAGATAATGATTTTGTTTCCTTTTGTTTCCCACCCAGAAGTGAGATTGCTGGATCATATGGTAGGTCAATTTTTTAATTTCTTGAGGAACCTCCATACTGTTTTCAGAGTGGCTGTACCAGTTTACATTCCCACCACCAGTGTAAAAGGGTTCCCCTTTCTCCATTTCCTTGCCAGCATTTATCTTTTTTTTTTACGGTGCGCGGGCCTCTCACTGTTGTGGCCTCTCCTGTTGTGGAGCACGCGCAGGCTCAGCAGCCATGGCTCACGGGCCCAACCGCTCCACGGCATATGGGATCTTCCTGGACCGGGGCACGAATCCGTGTCCCCTGCATCGGCAGGAGGACTCTCAACCACTGCGCCACCAAGGGAAGCCCTCTTTTGTGTTTTTGATAGTAGACATCCTAACAGGCAGGAGGTGGTGTCTCATTGTGGTTTTGATTTGCATTTCCCTGGTGACCAGTGATGTTGAATACCATTTCATGTACCTGTTGGCCATTTGTATGTCCTCCTTGGAAAAATGTCTGTTTAGGTCCTTTGCCCATTTTTGAATTGGGGTTTTTTTTTTAAACTGAGTTGTATGAATTCCTTCTATATTTTGGTTTGTAATCCCTTATCAGATATGTGATTTGTAAATATTTTTCCCGTTCCATAGGATTGCCTTTTCATTGAAATTAGTTTTAATAATATATTTTATTTACCTAGTATATCCAGAATGTTATTTCTACATGTAATCAATGTACAAATTATCAGTAAGATAGTTTATATTCCCTTTTTAATATTAAGTCTTTGAAATCTGGTGTATATTTTACGTGCACATTTCAAGTGCTCAGTAATCACATGTGGCTGGTCCCTACTATATTAGACAGCACACTGTGTGTGATCTGACACAGTGATGAGGAGTAGAAATGCTCGTGATCGCGGGTCATATGGTTCAAGACTTATTAGGAGGTCAGGCAGCTGGTAGGACTTGTTAATGATTCTGCTGTTGTTCCTTATAAAATTCTCTTCCTTCTTTTCTGCCCATCTCAATTCTGTCTCTTCTCAAGTTCTCTCTTCTTTGTGAAGTCTTTCCCTATGTCTACTTATTCTCCCCCCAAGTGAAGGTCATACTTCATCCTCTTTTCTACTTATACTGTGTACATAGCTTTATTGATTGTATTTCCAATGTTGTATAGTTGGCTGTTTCACATATTTTTTCCTCTACTAGATTGTGAGCTCACTGAAGTGAAGGCTGTGTCTGGTTAATCTCTGAAACTCAAGCTACACCCACCTCATTTTATCACATTCCATCATTAGGCAGGGCTTAACTCTGAATTGAGCTGAAATTTGTCTGCCTGTACCTTTCTCCCATTAGTCCTCATTCTACATCTGAAACAGCTCCAAACAAAGTTATTGTTATGTTGTTCATTCATACATTCGAATCATCTACCACGTACAGTTCCATACTGTCTTTATATCCTTGGGCTAAACTTTTTAGTATTGACAGTTTTGCTTCCCTGTTTTTTCTTTTTCCTTTTTTTCTCAATTAGTATAAATTTTATTTTCTTCCCCCAGTGTATAGAATCATAGAATTTTAAGAACTGAAAGGGGCTAGAATTTGCCTAGTCCTGGTCCTTCGTCCAACTAGTATTCATTGATTACATACTGATTGAGTAATTGAAACTGAGATATAGAGATATTCGGGGGCACTCCAATATTTTGAGTATTTCACTGAGAATAACGAAGTTTAGATTTAGTAATTTTAAAAGTCTTTCATCGTTCGTTCTGTTTTTAAATATGTATGCTGCTGAGTATCTTAAGAATTAGGAGCGAAGTAGAAAGCTGCTTTATACTGAAGCAGTGTGTATACAGCACAGAAAGATCTCCAGATTTTTGCAGGGTTATCATTAAGAATTTGATTCCAAAGCTGAGATACCTGGGCTTCAATCTTGGCTCTACCACATACTAGCTATAAATTACTTAATCTTGGGTAATTACTTAATCTCTTTGTGTCTCAGTTTCCATATTTGTAAAATAAGGTTGATAATAATATGGAGTGTTGTAAGGTTTAAATGAGTCAGTACTTGCAAAGCACTAAGGATTATGCCTGGCATACAGTTAGTGTTCAGTATATAGTAACTGCTGCTGGTACCACCACCACCATCACCACTACTACTACTGTTACTGAGTTACAGAAGCACCTGGTGAGGTGTGGGATGCACCTGTGGAATTTCTGGTCAGCCCTTACTAAGTCATCACTTACTTATGATATAAGCTTCTTGTCTTAATAAGAGGCCCTACATACCATTCTCTGCACCCAGCATGATTTGCCTAAAATGTAACTGCATCTGCAGAGTAATGAAGTATTTTGTCCTGGGGTTTTACTGTAGCAGCAATTTAAGAAATGGCAGAAGACCCATTAGCTTTAGGAGTCTGTTCCTTTGAGACCAAATTGCTAGGAATCCATTTCCTGTCTCCCTCCCTCCCTCCCCTTCTCCCTTCCTTCCTTCCTTACTTTCTTCATTGGGTCTTTGTTGCTGTGTGCAGGCTTTCTCTAGTTGCGGTGAGTGGGGGCTACTCTTCATTGTGCGTAGGCTTCTCATTGCGGTGACTTCTCTTGTTGCAGATCACGGGCTCTAGGCGTGCGGGCTTCAGTAGTTGTGGCATGTGGGCTCAGTAGTTGTGGCTCGCGGGCTCTAGAGAGCAGGCTCAGTAATTGTGGCGCATGGGCTTAGTTGCTCCGTGGCATGTGGGATCTTCCCGGACCAGGGCTCGAATCTGTGTCCCCTGCATTGGCAGGCAGATTCTTAACCACTGCGCCACCAGGGAAGTCCATTTTCTGTCTTTCTAAAAAGAGTGAATTTATTTTCTTCATTGGCATTCTGTAAACAAAATACTGGCAGTTTGTATTTTGTAGAATACGTTTTAAAGTGGATTTAATTTTCCTTAGTAAACTCCTTTTAATAATGCATCAGAGGGCTTCCCTGGTGGCTCAGTGGTTAAGAATCTGCCTGCCAATGCAGGGGACACGGGTTCGAGCCCTGGTCCAGGAAGATTCCACATGCTGCAGAGCAGCTAAGCCTGTGCGCCACAACTGCTAAGCCTGTGTGCCTAGAGTCCATGCTCTCCAACAAGAGAAGCCACTGCAGCGAAGAGTAGGCCCCGCTCGCCACAACTAGATAAAGCCCGTGTGCAGCAAGGAAGATGCAACACAGCCAAAAATAAATAAATAAATTTATTAAAAAATAATAAATAATGCATCAGAGTAAATTTTCTTTCTCTGTTGTCAGGTTGCTATCAAGATCATAGATAAGACCCAGCTGGATGAAGAAAACTTGAAGAAGATTTTCCGAGAAGTTCAAATTATGAAGATGCTTTGCCACCCCCATATTATCAGGCTTTACCAGGTAGGATCACTAGTGGTGTAGTGTATGGCAACAAAGAACCCAGAATGGTCACTTGTGTCTGTGGTTACTTTTGAAGGGAAGGTGGGTGGGTGAACATCTGCAACTTTTTTTTGTTTCTATGTTCATATATTCATCCTATTATTTATCCTACCCTATTATCCCCCGACTCAGTACTTCTGTTTCCCTTGGGTATTTACTGGTAAGGTCTAACTTACCTAAGTAGGCCTTTATAATTTGTTCTTTAAAACTTGGATGCCATTCTTAGAGTTACACAAAAAGGTGATGAGAACTTACTTATTTAGGTCAGAATCTTAAAGCAGAATGGGGAACCCAAAAGGAACAGAATTTTGAGGGGTGAAAGTAATATTAATTTTTACAATATTATTTAAATACTAATTTCTGTGATCATGTTATGAATTATGATGGCAAAGGATATTTTAAGCATGGCTTCTTGTATGAGTCAGAGCCTACCTCCTTTCTATTCTAACAGGGTACTAGACTTAGTTTTCTAAGATAGCATTTGATTACTTTGATAACCAAGAGGTTGATTCTGTGTAATGGAAGAGATTTCTGTTCTAGTTTTCTTATCTTCCAAGAAGCATGCATATTTCATGCCTTCATCAAAAGTCATTCCCTAGCCTATAGCAAAAGCAGTAAATCTAATGACTGGAATTTTAAGCCAGATAGGAGAGGAGGACCTTGCCTTAGCAGGCTGGTAGAGGAGGTATTTTGGGAGAGGTAGAGCTTTGAGGTGCTTCTCAAATTGCAGCGTGTTGGCAGCCATGAGCTCTGCCTGTACATAGGGCCAGCCCTGCTCACTGCTTTCTACCAGATCAGCCATCACCTGGTTCTGCAGGATGTGGCCACCCCCTCAATTCATTTGCTGCTGTTAGTCTGCAGTAAGTGGTTACTGGCCCAGATCCGGGATCATGTGTAAGAGTGTGAAGAGTACATTGACCAAGGCCCAAAGGGGAAGCTTTCATAGTCTGTTGCTTTCATGGGAAAGAAAGCATGTCTTGATATTAGTGTATACGGTTAAGGCTACAGTGTTAGGGCTCGTCTCTGGCATCAGCTGCTCACATAATGAAATGAATTAGATCAGCAGGAGCAGGCTTGTTGAAATCCATCACACTAAATTATGTTGAACCACACCTCCACTGTACCCCAGAAGGAAACCCATGAAAGGTTTCTGGGGTTGTCTGAAGACCTGTATCTGCAAACTCAGAGGTGTCTAACCTCTGCTTCCTTCCTATCCTGACAGGTTGAGTAAACTTCTTGACCTCACTTTTTTTTTTTTTTTTTCTTCTTGCGGTACGCGGGCCTCTCACCGCTGTGGCCTCTCCCGTTGCGGAGCACAGGCTCCGGACGCGCAGGCTCAGCGGCCATGGCTCACGGGCCCAGCCGCTCTGCGGCATGTGGCATCTTCCCGGACCGGGGCACGAACCCGTGTCCCCTGCATCGGCAGGTGGACTCTCAACCACTGCGCCACCAGGGAAGCCCTTGACCTCACTTTTTAAAGTAAATCATCTTTAAATAGTTGTAGAGCTTATTAGGCTGATCTTTCTCAAGAGGTTAACTTATAGGTACTAACCTTATAACTGAAATCTGCAAATTTACCTTTCTTACCCAAGATTTCATTAGCCTATAAGGTTTATATACTTTCAGCCCTGGCTTTGAACATTGCCCTTTCTTAAGCTTTAATTTTGCTCTCTGGCAGCTAATATTGTTAATGGGAGATTCTGAACTGCCAAGGTGAAGAATGGCTGTTGAGTTGTCAAGGCAGTTTTCAGGTCATTTGTTAAAGCTTTAGTCTCTTCGGGTTTATAGAGTGAGCCAAATATAGATAACTATATAGGAAAGTTTTTGAACTCCTGCAAAGTTCTTTTCAAAAAAATCTGAAATTAAAAACAACACTGTAAATCAACTGTACTTCAATAAAATTTAAAAGATTTACGGTCAATAAAAGGCCTGGTACAAAGGAGATATACATTATGACATTTTTTTTTCCTTTTCTTTTTTTTCCTAAACAACTGCATATATTTAGGGTACTTACTTTTTGTTATATAAGTCAACATATAAAGAACTTGGAAGCAATACATGTAACAGTGGGCTAGTATCACCAGTCTATAGAGAGTTTTTAAATTAAAGTGAAAAAAATGACACAGTTATTAGATTGAAAAATTAAAAGAATATGCATACATACAATGGAGTACTATGAAACTCTTGAAAAGAAGAAATAGATCTATTATTATAAGGTAATGTATGATACTGTTATGGTATTAACGTATAGAGATGTCAAAAATAAAGTGACTAGGGAATGATTTGATAAAATAATTAACCTTGAAGCATAGTGAAAGTGTAAAACTGTATTGCCTACTATGATAGCCACTAGCCACATGTGGTTATTGTGTATTAACATGTGGCTAGAGTGAATGAGGAACTGGATTTTTACTTTCACTTAATATTAATGTAAATATAAAAATTGGAGCTGTTTACAATTAAAAATTTTTGAAATAATATTAATGATAATAAAATATATTATTAGAATTAACTTTTTCTTTTCTAATGTGGCTACTAGAAAAGTTAAAATTTTATATGAGACTCACAATGTTTCTATTGGACAGCACTGCTCTAAAATGTTATAGAATAAGCTATAAACAGTGTTTCCACTGAGGAATAAAATGGAGGGGGTTGGAAAGAGGAAAACCTTTGCTCTTTTGTTTATATACTGGGTATTTAAAATGTTTATAATGAACATATATACTCATATATTACTTTAATAAATATTTAATGAAAAAGGTAAAAAGGAAGAAGGAACTGACAACACACTACAACTAATTTTGTAAACAGTGGCAAAATAGAGACTAAGATAAAAATACAAGTAAGTCGTTTATATTATTGAAGTGTTGAATATTTATATTATCGTTCCCAGTTTTGAATAAAAGGATGGTGGACAGGAAAGTTGTCATTTCCATTTAAAAACAGCACAGCCATAGGTGATATTTGTGCAGTTCTTAAGTGATTCCTGTTGTTCTCCCTAAGTTTTGTTTCGGTTGGGTTTTGCGGGGGACATTTTTGAGCTTCAGGTGATCACTGTCAAATGTGAACTTTTTGGTTCTTGGCAGCTTCTTCGCTTCTCAGTTTTGTGGAGCTTAAAAAGTTGCAGAGGCCTCCTGGGATGACAAAAGGACTCTCTCAAGTAGGAAATATTTCCTACTTTTAAGAACTTGGAGGAATACCTGTTTTCCCCCTTTCTTCTTAATAACGTTTATGTCTGTCACCCTCCCAATCCCCTGATGTTTTAAGTTTCCTTTAGGCAGTAATGGTTATTAATACTTCAAATGACAAAAGAAGATTCATTCGTTTCTCTTCCTGTGATATCACCCTGTCATTTGTATCACTGTCACTTTCCTGCCTTTGCACCAGGTTATGGAGACAGAACGGATGATTTATCTGGTGACAGAATATGCTAGTGGAGGGGAAATATTTGGTAAGTACATTTACTGCATTCTTCAAACAGCTATTGAGCACACCACGGCAAACTTAAAATAGCCGTTCGATGCCGTTGTCACTTGAGCAGCTGTGACTTGATGCTGTCCTCCAGTGCTGTCATTTTCTATCAACAAAGTAATTATAATTATTTTTGATTCATCTCTTTTAAGTCTTCACCATCTTTGTTTCCTTAGCAAAGGTGTTTTGTTTATTTCAGTAAGGTGTTGATGGTTGAGATTAAAGATCTTCAAAAACAAACATTTCTCTGAACTTTTGAGGGTCTTTCCTATTGCCAGATTCTAATTGGGGTGACCAAGTGTGACAGAACACTTACAAGTGTGGTGGGCCTCTGTTGTGTGTGAAATAGCCACTCGGAGCAAACAGTCTCACCCTAATGCATTCTTTAACATTTATTTAAATATAACATGTAACTCTATTCCTTACCACGTGTTCACAGTTCCCTTAATGATTCTTGTAATTTAGGACGTTTTGTCTTCAGTAGCTATTCTTTTTTTCCTCTAACGCTTAGGTTAGCACAACGTCAGAATTAAGCAGGAGAATTTGTTACCAGGAAATATGACTTTTTGAGGTGGTAAAAACTGGCACCCCCCCATTTTTTTTTTTTTTTTTTTTTTTGGTAACAATGATAAATGGAGCCAAATAGAGATAATGACTAAACTTTCAAATCTAGATTGACATGTCTTTTTATTTTTAAATTTTATTTCTTTTTTGGCATGTGAATATAGAGAAAGGTTTCTTCTTATATATTTTAGGTTTATTTAGATTATTTTTTTAGATTTTGTTTTAGTTTAAATCTGGATGGTAAGAATTTTTTTAATTTTCAAAATATTGGCACTTCGTTTTTTAAAATATATTAAAGAGCATGATATCACTTTTAAAGTGGAATCTTCTCATTAATGACTGTGAGTTGTGACTATGAATATTTTGGTATGTTAAACTTTCCCCATAAATCTGACAATTTTGTATCTAAGAATCTTCAAAATAAGTGTGAGTCTTTTTTAAAGGAGGTATCACTTCTTAATGACATTTTTGCTTGGCTTTGCATCTGTGCTTATGCATAATGGTAATCTTGGGAGCAAAGAGACCTTGTCATCTTAATGTTCATAATAATCAAAGAACCAAACACAGTGCACATCATACCTACTTTGCTCTTTAGGAAAACAGATTTCAAAAGTACAGAAAAGATAAAAGATAGATTCTTTGTGGGAATGTAGCTCAAAGCATGAGGAAACAGAGTAGTACTTCTCATGGTATTATTATAAAAGATCTGGAGGAGGAAGAAATTGATGTATCACCTAAAGAAATTATTGTGCCTGCACAGGGATATAACTGTCTCATGAGGTCTCATTTTTAAAACTATCTGTATCAGAGATGAAGGGATGGGCTTAATCAAGAACATGAGCTTTGGAGGCAGTTATACCTGGTTTTGAATCAGATTGTTGCCACTATTTGCTTTTTTACTGGGACTTTGGAACTCAGTTTCATGGTCTATAAAAGTCAGATCTGTCATATCTGCCTTACAGTTGTGAAGATAAAATGAGATAGCACATATACGGCCCCAGCACTTTGCTTCCTTCACCTCCACGTTAAATGACAAATGGGTGATCAACTTTTTTTTTTTTAACATCTTTATTGGGGTATAATTGCTTTACAATGGTGTGTTAGTTTCTGCTTTATAACAAAGTGAATCAGTTATACATATACATATGTTCCCATATCTCTTCCCTCTTGCGTCTCCCTCCCTCCCACCCTCCCTATCCCACCCCTCCAGGCGGTCACAAAGCACCGAGCCAATATCCCTGTGCCATGCGGCTGCTTCCCACTAGCTATCTACCTTATGTTTGTTAGTGTATATATGTCCATGCCTCTCTCTCGCCCTGTCACAGCTCACCCTTCCCCCTCCCCATATCCTCAAGTCCGTTCTCCAGTAGGTCTGTGTCTTTATTCCTGTCTTACCCCTAGGTTCTTCATGACATTTTTTTTTTTCTTAACTTCCATATATATGTGTTAGCATACGGTATTTGTCTTTTTCTTTCTGACTTACTTCACTCTGTATGACAGACTCTAGGTCTATCCACCTCATTACAAATAGCTCAATTTCGTTTCTTTTTATGGCTGAGTAATATTCCATTGTATACATGTGCCACATCTTCTTTATCCATTCATCCGATGATGGGCACTTAGGTTGTTTCCATCTCCAGGCTATTGTAAATAGAGCTGCAATGAACATTTTGGTACATGACTCTTTTTGAATTTTGGTTTTCTCAGGGTATATGCCCAGTAGTGGGATTGCTGGGTCATATAGTAGTTCTATTTGTAGTTTTTTAAGGAACCTCCATACTGTTCTCCATAGTGGCTGAACCAATTCACATTCCCACCAGCAGTGCAAGAGTGTTCCCTTTTCTCCACACCCTCTCCAGCATTTATTGTTTCTAGATTTTTTGATGATGGCCATTCTGACTGGTGTGAGATGATATCTCGTTGTAGTTTTGATTTGCATTTCTCTAATGATTAATGATGTTGAGCATTCTTTTGTGTGTTTGTTGGCAATCTGTATATCTTCTTTGGAGAAATGTCTATTTAGGTCTTCTGCCCATTTTTGGATTGGGTTGTTTGTTTCTTTATTATTGAGCTGCATGAGCTGCTTGTAAATTTTGGAGATTAATCCTTTGTCAGTTGCTTCATTTGCAAATATTTTCTCCCATTCTCAGGGTTGCCTTTTTGTCTTGTTTATGGTTTCCTTTGCTGAGCAAAAGCTTTGAAGTTTCATTAGGTCCCATTTGTTTATTTTTGTTTTTATTTCCATTTTTCTAGGAGGTGAGTCAGAAAGGATCTTGCTGTGATTTATGTCATAGAGTGTTCTGCCTATGTTTTCCTCTAAGAGTTTGATAGTTTCTGGCCTTACATTTAGGTCTTTAATCCATTTTGAGCTTATTTTTGTGTATGGTGTTAGGGAGTGATCTAATCTCATACTTTTACATGTAGTTGTCCAGTTTTCCCATTGAAGAGGCTGTCTTTTCTCCACTGTATATTCTTGCTTCCTTTATCAAAGATAAGGTGACCCTATGTGTATGGGTTTATCTCTGGGCTTTCTATCCTGTTCCATTGATCTATCTTTCTGTTTTTGTGCCAGTACCATACTGTCTTGATTACTGTAGCTTTGTAGTATAGTCTGAAGCCAGGGAGCCTGATTCCTCCAGCTCCGTTTTTCATTCTCAAGATTGCTTTGGCTCTTTGGGGTCTTTTGTGTTTCCATACAAATTGTGAAAATTTTTGTTCTAGTTCTGTGAAAAATGCCAGTGGTAGTTTGATAGGGATTGCCTTGAATCTATAGATTGCTTTGGGGAGTAGAGTCATTTTCACAATGTTGATTCTTCCAATCCAAGAACATGGTATATCTCTCCATCTATTTGTATCATCTTTAATTTCTTTCATCAGTGTCTTATAATTTTCTGCATACAGGTCTTTTGTCTCCTTAGGTAGGTTTATTCCTAGATATTTTATTCTTTTTGTTGCATTGGTAAATGGGAGTGTTTTCTTGATTTCACTTTCAGATTTTTCATCATTAGTGTATAGGAATGCCAGAGATTTCTGTGCATTAATTTTGTATCCTACTACTTTACCAAATTCATTGATTAGCTCTAGTAGTTTTCTGGTAGCATCTTTAGGATTCTCTATGTGTAGTATCATGTCATCTGCAAACAGTGACAGCTTTACTTCTTCTTTTCCGATTTGGATTCCTTTTATTTCCTTTTCTTCTCTGATTGCTGTGGCTAAAACTTCCAAAACTATGTTGAATAAGAGTGGTGAGAGTGGGCAACCTTGGTGATCAACTTCTGGCAGGATAGCATGAGGAGCTCTGCTGCCCTGCTCCCCAGTGAAACTGGTGAAAGTGATTTTAAAAACCCCTAAAATCCAGCCTTTTAAAGTCTCTGGAAATGTTTCTAAGGGTGAACAGCAACTGAAGAAACATTTATTCAAGAATATCTGTGAAAATTTAGTAAGAAGTAAGAGTGTCTGTGGTTTTTAAGCCAGTACTGCTTCCTTCTTCCCCCTAGCCAGCTCAGCAAGGTGGAGATTACACTCAAGGTTACTGTAGCCAAGAACACAGGCCTGCCCTCTGGTCCCCTCCTTTCACCTATACTAATGGCTTTCTTCCCGGAGGAACTGGACATCAGCATTTCTTATCCTGCCCCAGCTACCTATTGCTGTTGCTAAGTCCTGGGTGAGAGCAGTTGAACAGTGGGGACTCCTTCTTCCACCCAGCCCTGACTTGTGGAGTTTGGGTGTGGCATGCTGAGAATACTGGGACCCAGATCACTCTTGCCTTGGGTTATAAGTTGGTGGGTCATCCCAAGAGAGTCAAGCTGGGAGAATTGAGATTGTGTCCCTTTTCTCTGCACTGAGCTCAGCTCCTAGAGAGGGAGTGTTACTCAAGGAAAATTTTTCCATTGTCCCCAGCCTAGCTTCAGAGTCCTGGCTCAGAGATTTGCCCAGAGGGAGAAACAGACCATAACACATATAGCTCCTAATTTCTTCCCAAGGGAACTGGCTTCATTTGCAATGGGGAGTGAAGAAGTTCAAGCCTGAAGGCACACACAAGAACTGTGGAGGTTGTGGTTACAGGCATTTCAGAGGAGATTCGAGCAGGCTAAAGTATAGGCCAGCTAGTTTGCAGGTAAGAACCAGGGAGTAAAACATCACAAGAGCCTTCCTAAGGTCAGAAGAAAAATCAAACTCTGATCTCAGAAACTGTTCTTCAAAGGAACCAGAACTTGATAGGATTGTTTATAGACCAGTTTATGCTCCAGGGCATTGTTGAAAATAATAGAACAACCAGGGACTTCCCTGGTAGTCCAGTGGTTAAGAAGCCACCTTCCAATGCAGGGGATGCAGGTTTGATCCCTGATTGGGGAACTAAGCTCCCACATACCATGGGGCAGCTAAGCCTGCGCACAACTAGAGAGAAGTCCCGTGCCTCAACTAAGACCCGATGCAGCCAAATAAATAGATATTAAAAAAAAAAAAGAGCAACCAGCCACACTTTTTGGATTTTAACAGCTGGGCTTGGTTAAGAAAAGGCAGGAAGAGAGCCCTGCCCAAACCATGGTGATCCAGTGATCTGAGGGTAGTGGTGGATATACCAAGGCTGTGCCTCCCCTGAGGAACAACATTAGAAGCTGATCACTGTGTATGGGGGAATAAACTTCACTAAAACAATCCAGCCAGTCACTAAACAAATAAACAAGCAAATAACAAGAACATGCTCCAGAAGGGTAGAGGTGTACCAGTACCTAGACGTGGTACAACATGTTATCTAAAATGTCTGGTTTCCAACAACAGCAAACTATGAAACATATAAAGAAACAGGAAAGTATGACCCAGGCCACAACAAAAAGCAGGCCACAGAAACTGCCTGTCAGAGAGGCCACATTTATCAAAAAAAGACTTTAAAGTAGCCATTATGGACATGTTCACAGACATAAAGGAACTCACAATTGAAGTCGTGAAAGAAAATATGATTATAGGGTCACATCAAATAGAGAATATCAATAAAGAGATGGAAATTTTTTTATTTTTTATTTTTATTTTTAACATCTTTATTGGGGTATAATTGCTTTACAATGGTGTGTTAGTTTCTGCTTTATAACAAAGTGAATCAGTTATACATATACATATGTTCAAGAGATGGAAATTTTTAAAAAAAGGAATCAAAAGAAATTATGGAATTGAAAAGTAAAATAACTAAAATTAAAAAATTCATCAGAGAGGCTTAACTGATTTGAACTGCAGAACAAGAAGTGAATTTATAGATAGGCTTTTTATGCAAGTTGAAGAACAGAGAGAAAAACAAATTAAGAACAATGAATAGAGCCTCAGAGAAATGTGGGATACAATCACGTGCTCCAACATATTTATAATGGGCATACCAGGAGAAGAGAAAAAGGAGCAGAAAAAATATGCAAGGAAATAATGACTGTAAACTTCATAAATTTATTGAAAAACAATAACTTACATATCCAGGAAGCTCAATAAAATCCAATCAGGATTAAACACAAAGAGATGCACAAACAGATACATCATAGTAAGAATAGTGAAAGTCAAAGACAAAATATTGAAAGCATCAAGAGAAAAATGATGCGTCACTTAAAGGGAGTTCTGTAGGTTTAGATAGCAGACTTTTCAGCAGAGACAACGGAGGCCAGAAGGCAATAGGATAACATTTTTAAAGCCCTGAAAGGAAAAAAAAAACTATTAATCAAAATCCTATACCAGTGAACATATATTTCAAAAATGGAGGTGAAATAGACTTTCTCAGATAATCAGAAACTGAGGGAGGGACTTCACTGGTGGCACAGTGGTTAAGAATCTGCCTGCCAATGCAGGGGACACGGGTTTGAGCCCTGGTCTGGGAAGATCCCACATGCCGCAGAGCAACTAAACCCGTGCGCCACAACTACTGAGCCTGCGCCCTGGAGCCTGCGAGCCACAACTACTGAGCCCACGTGCTGCAACTACTGAAGCCCGCCTGCCTAGAGCCCGTGCTCTGCAACCAGAGAAGCCATCACAGTGAGAAGCCCAAGCAGTGCAATGAAGAGTAGACCCCGCTCACTGCAACTAAAGAAAGCCCGCTCCCAGCAATGAAAACCCAACGCAGCCAAAAAATAAAGAAAAATATATATACTGAGCAAATTTGTTTCTGACAGATACACCTTACAAGAAATACTAAAAGAAGTTCTTCAAGGTAAAAGCAGGTGACCTCAGATGGTAATTTGAGTACACACAATAAACAAAGGGCACCAATAAGTGTCATTATGTAATTATAAAAGTCATAAGAGATGCATACTTTCTCCTTTTTTCTTTTAACCTGTTTAAAAATAAATTGAATATAAAATACATTGTTAAGGCTATAATGTAATATATGTGTAATATATTTGTCAATAACGGTACAAAGGATATGTGTGTGAGAAAAACTGCATTAGGCTAAGGAAGTCATTACACATGGCACAGAAATAATTATATAGCAATGTATTGTTGCATTTGTAACATTAATTGATGTAATTTTATTGCAAAAACACTAAAAAAGGGGGTAAAAGAAATGATGCTATAAAGCAGAAACCCTTCTATATAATCACCTGGTGTAAATCAGAAGCTCATTTGGATAAGATAAAATATACATGCTAAACACTAGAGCAGTCATTTTAAAAAAAACCCTCAGAAAATTATAATGTAAAAAAATCATTAAAGAAGTTGAAATGCTTCATTAAAAAATATTCACTTAATGCAGAAGAAAGCAGTAATGGTGGTATAGAAAACAAAAAAAGACATAAAATATGTGGAAAACAATAAGTAAAACAGCAGGTATAAATCCAGCTATTATCAATACTTATATTAAGTGTAAATGGGTGGGATAATTTAATGCAAAGGCAATGATTGTTAGACTGACTAAAAAACACATGGTCCAGTGTATGCTGTCTACAAGAAACATACTTTAAATTCAAAGATACAAATAGACTGAAAGTAAAAGGATGGAAAATTATATATCATGCAAACAGCAATGATGAGAAAGCTCAAATGGCTACGTTGATATCAGACAAAATAGACTTTAAAACAAAATAGCTTTATTTCTACTATTAGAGATAAAGAGGGACATTCTATAATAAGAAGGTAATACATTAGGAAACTATAACAGTTATAAACATGTATCTAATAACAGAGCACTAAAATGCGTAAAACAAAAACTGACAGAAATGAAGGGAGAAATAGACAGTGACAATAGTTGGAAGCTTCAATACTCTACTTGCAATAATGGACAGAAAAAGTAGACAGAAGATCAACAGGAAAAATAAGACTTGACCAATACTGTAAACCAACTATACCTAACAGACATCTATAGAACACTCCACCTAACAACAATACTATATATATGCTTATCAGGTAAACACAGGACATTCTCAAAGATAGACCATATACTAGGCCATAAAACAAACCTGCATAAAATTTAAACTTATTCAATTTTAGCAGTAATACAAAATGTTTTACAACCACAGCGGAGTGATATTAGAAATGAATAGCAGGAAAACTTTGGGGAACTCACAAATATGTAAAAATTAAGCAGTGTATTTTAAAGTAAGCAATGGGTCAAAGAAGAAGTCAAAGGCAAATTCAGAAAGTACTTTGAGATGGATGAAAATAAAGACAACATATCAAAACCTGTGGGATGCAACTAAAGGAGTGCTTAGAGGGAAGTTTATAACTGTAGAATGCCTATAATAAGAAAGATCAATTACCTAGTCTTCTACCTTACGACAGTGGAAGAGTAAGAGCAAACCAAACCTAAGATCAAGCTGAAGGAAGGGAATAATAATTATAGCAGAATTTAATGAAATAGAAAATAGAAAAAAATAGAGGAAATCAATGAAACCAAAAGCTAGTTCTTTGAAATGATCAACAAAATTGACAAATCTTTAGTTAGATTGGCCAAGAAAAAAAGAAACACTCAAACACTAGAATCAGAAGTGAAAGAAGAGATATTACTACTGACCCTAAATTAATAACAATTATTATAAAGGAATACTTGAACAATTGTACACGAACAAATTGTTTAACCTAGATAAAATGGAAAAATTCCTAGAAAGACACAAACTACTGAAACTGACTCAAGAAGAAATAGACAATCTGAATAGATCTATATCAAGTGAAGAGATAGAAGCAGGAATCAAAAGACCACCCATAAAGAAAGTCCAAGTCTGGAGGATCATTGCTGAACTCTACCAAATATTTAGAAAAGAGTTAACAGCAAATGTTCACAAACTCTTCTAAAAGTAGAAGAGGGAGTACTTGATACATACACATACATATACATACATACATATATATATATATATATATATATATATATACACTTGATATATACTTGATACCAATACCAGACAAGGACTTCACAAGGAAAAGAAAAAAAAACACTACAGGGGCTTACCTGGTGGTGCAGTGGTTGAGAGTCCACCTGCCGATGCAGGGGATGTGGGTTCGTGCCCCGGTCCGGGAAGGTCCCATATGCCACAGAGTGGCTGGGCCTGTGAGCCATGGCTGCTGAGCCTGTGCGTCCGGAGCCTGTGCTCCGAACGGGAGAGGCCACAACAGTGAGAGGCCCGCGTACCGCAAAAAAAAAACACAAAAACACTACAGACCAGTCTCTCTTATGACTATGGATGCAAAAGTATTCGACAGAATACTTACAAATGAAATCCAGCAACATATAAAAAGAATTATACACTGTGATCAAGTAGAATTTATCCACATGCAAGAAATGCAAGGTTGGTTCACCATATCAGAATTCATGAATGTAATACATCATATCAATAAAAGAAAATACAAGGTAACATATCATCTCCCATGCACCTATGGTCAATTAATCTATGATAAAACAGGCAAGCATGTAAAGTGGAGTAAAGAAGTGGGCCTGGGAAAACTGGACAGCTACATGTAAAAGGATGAAATTAGAACATTCTCTAACACCATACACAAAAATAAACTCAAAATGGAACAAAGACCTAAATATAATGTCAAACACTATAAAACTCTTAGGGGAAAACATCGGCAGAACACTCTTTTACATGAATCACAGCAGTATCTTTTTTGATCCATCTCCTAGAGTAATGAAAATAAAAACAAAAATAAACAAATGGGACCTAGTTTAACTTAGCTTCTGCACAGCAAAGGAAACCATTAACAAACAAAAAGACAACCTACAGAATGTGAGAAAATGTTTGCAAATGAAGCAACTGGCAGTGGATTAATCTCCAAAATATACAAACAGCTCATGCAGCTCTAAGCCAAAAAAACAAACAACCCAATCAAAAAATGGGCAGAAGACCTGAAAAGATATTTCTCCAAAGAAGACTTACAGATGGCCAAAAAGCACATGAAAAGATGCTCAATATCAGTGATTATCAGAGAAATGCAAATTAAAACTACAGTGAGGTATCACCTTGCACTGGTCAGGATGGCCATCATCAAAAAGTCTACAAACAATAAATGCTGGAGGGGATGTGGAGAAAGAGGAACCCTCCTACACTGCTGGTGGGAATGTAAATTGGTACAAATTGGTACAACCACCATGGAGGACAGTATGGAGGTTCCTTAAAAATCTAAAAATAGAACTACTATATGACCCAGCAGTCCCGCTCCTGGACATACATCCAGAGAAAACTGTAATCCGAAAGGATACATGCACCCCAGTGTTTATTGCAGCACTGTTTACAATAGCCAAGACATGGAAGTAACCTAAATGTCAACAGAGGAATGGATAAAGAAGATGTGGTACCTATTTACTATGGAATATTACTCAGCCATAAAAAAGAATGGAATAATGCCATTTGCAGCAACAAGGGTGATGTAGAAATTATCATACTAAATGAAGTAACTCAGACAGAGAAAGACAAATATCATATGATATCACTCATATGTGGCATCAAATTTTTAAAAAATGATACAAATGAACTTATTTACAAACCCGAAACAGACTTAGAGATATCAAAAACAAACTTATGGTTACCAAAGGGGAAACGTAGGGGGAGGGATAAATTAGGAGCTTCGGATGAACACACACACAATACTACATATAAGATAGATAACTAATAAGGACCAACCGTATAGCACAGGGAACTCTACTCAATATTCTGTGATAATCTATATGAGAAAAGAATCTAAAAAATAATGAATATATGTATATGTATAACTGAATCACTTTGCTATACATGTGAAACTAACACAGCATTGTAAATCAACTATATATAGTCCAATACATTTAAAATTTAGAAAGATAACATGATCATCTCAATATATGAAGAAACGTGCTTGATAGAATCCAACACTCTTTCATGATAAAAATATTCAACGAACTAGAAATAGAAGGGAACTTCTTTAATCTGATAAAGGATGTCTGAAAACTCACAACTAACATCACACTTAATGGTGAATGACTAGATGTTTTCCCCCACAGATAGGAAGAAGACAAAGATTTCATCTCTCTCCACTTCTATTTAAACATCGTACTAGAGGTTCTAGCCATAGCAGTTAGGCAAGAAAGAGATATAAAAGGCACTAGGTTGGAAAGGGAAAAAGTAAAACAGTTTATTCGCAGACAACGTGATCTTGTATATGGAAAATCATAACAAATCCACTAAAAAACTGTAAGAACTATATAAGAGTTTAGCAGGGTTGCAGGATGCAAGAGTAATATGTTCAATTGTATTCCCATATCCTTACAGTGAACAATGTGAGAATGAAAGAAATAAGACGGTTCAGTTTACAATAGCATTAATAAAATAACATTCTTACAAATACTTTTTTTTTTTTTTTTTTTTTTGCGGTACACGGGCCTCTCACTGTTGTGTCCTCTCCCATTGCAGAGCACAGGCTCTGGACGCGCAGGCTCAGCGGCCATGGCTCACAGGCCCAGCCGCTCCGCGGCATGTGGGATCTTCCCGGACCGGGGCACGAACCCGTATCCCCTGCATCGGCAGGCGGACTCTCAACCACTGCACCACCAGGGAAGCCCCTTACGAATACATTTAACAAAAGAAGTACAAATCTTATACTCTGAAAAGTACAAAAAAGTATAAAACAATGATGAAAGATATTTAAGACCATCTAAATGATTGGAAAAACATCCCATGTTCATTGATTGTAAAAGTTAACATTGTTAAGATGACAGTGCTGTTCAAATTGATGTACAGATTCAACGCAGTCCCCATCAGAATCTAAGCTGACATTTTTGTAGAAATTGATATCCTTATTCCAAATTTATGTAGAATTACAAAGACCCAGAATAGCCAAAACAATCTTGAAAAAGAAGAAAGTGGATTGGAGTGATGCAGCCACAAGTGAAGGAAAACTGACAGTGACCAGAAGCTAGAAGAGGTGTAGAAAAGATTCTTTCCTAGAACCTCCAGGTAGAGTGAGTCCCTGCTGATAACTTGATTTTGGATTTCTTGCTTCCAAAACTGTGAGTGAATAAACTACAGTTGTTTTAAGCTACCTATTTTGTAGTAATTTGTTTCAGCACCCTAAGGGAACTAATACAGATGGGGACAGGATTTTGGCATAATCTCAGAATATTAATTAATATTAATATTAATTAATATTAAATATTAATATTAAATCATTAATATTAATGATTTACAAACGTTATCAGTTGTCAGGTAGAGGAATTGGCATACCCCAACATAATCAGGTGATTAATATTAATGTCATGGGTGGTGAAGGCTTTAAAGAAGTAGTGTAAGAACTGTATCTTTGGATACTTTCTGGAATTAACTGGGGGAGCAAGGTATTTCAGAAATGCTGTAGCATGTTCAAAAGATTTCAAGAGGAGAGAGAACGTGGCGTATTTCATATTCATTTAGTTGTTTAGTATGGTTTTAATATAGGCTATGTATGAGAAAATGGCCGCAAATAAGGCTGGTTTGATAGGAAAGGCTCCATAGTAAAGAGCTTTGTAAGACTTCTCTGACTTGGCCAAGTCCCCTATCACACCCTCTCATTGTACTGTATCCTTTCTTGGCAGTACTGATATCAGTTCGGTTTTACATTTCTTTCTGTAATTATGTAGTGGATTCTCTCTCCCACCAGGCACCAAACTCCACAAGTTTAGGGGCCATGTCTGTTTTTGCTCACCATTCAACTCCATGGCTCCTCTTGCTCTCCAGTTCATACTGTTGGACTCAAGTATTACTGAGGGAAATGATCAGTAACTACTGAAAGAGTAAGTGAATGAATGAATGAACCAACCATGTAAAAGAATTGAATTTCATCTTGAATCATTGCCATATAAGGAAGAATTGGGATGGAACATTCTAAGACCAGTTAGGAGACTGTATAGTAATACTTAAGAATGATGACGTATTGAAGTAAGGTAGTGACTTCATCTTTTTCATTTTAACTTCACAATAATCTTGTAACATAGATATTTTTGCCATCATCTTACAGACGAAGAAACTGGAGTTCAGGAACACTAAATAATTTGCCAAAGTCCTATAACTAATCAGTAACAGAGCTGAGGATTACCTGACTCCAGAGTATATGTTCTTTCCCATTCACCAGATTGAAGAATCTGTTCTTCCATGTAGAATGACTTCAATAAAGTATTTCTGGGAGGATCTTTTATTATAACTATAAACCAAATTTCTGTTTTGAAAATAGACATAGCAGCAAAACAATCTTAACATGAAGTCTTTTTTACCCTCTTGTTATAAGTCCCCATTTAAAAAGAGGGTGAGACAGATTTTCTTAGATGGGTATTATTACTGTGAGATTTAGGCATAGGCAATAGCTTGTTTGCAGAGCTAGTATGTATAAATTAGTAGTATTTCCTCTACTTATATAATAACAACTTCACCTTTTCTCCTCAAGGCTTTTTATTTTATCATTGTTTATGTAAAAGAAGTAGGCAGTATTCCTGAAATTTTAGATTAATTAAGCATATCAAAGGTTACTAAACTATTGGGAAGTACAGTGCTAGGTAAAGGAGAAAATGCGTTAAGAGGGCAGTAAGATGATTTTTCGATTTCTGATCCTGTTTTTGACAGTAGTAGTGTCATTTATTGAGATAAAGAATACCAGGGTTAAAAACAGATCAGATGGGACTTCCCTGGTGGCCCAGGGGTTAGCAATCCGCCTGCCAATGCAGGGGACACGGGTTCGAGCCCTAGTCCCGGAGGATCCCACATGCCGCGGAGCAACTAAGCCTGTGTGCCACAACTACTGAGCCTGTGCTCTAGAGCCCGCGAGCCACGACTACTGAGCTTGCATGCCATAACTACTGAAGCCCACGTACCTAGAGCCCATGCTCCGTAACAAGAGAAGCCACTGCAATGAGAAGCCCGTGCACCATAACGAAGACCCAACACAGCCAAAAATAAATAAATAAAATAAATTTAAAAAAAAAAACAGATCAGATGAAGTGTGTTGTTTTAGACATATTTAGTTTGAGGCACCAGTTAGGTGAAAGTTGTCCATCAAGTAATTGGATATAGAAATCTGGAAATCAGGGATAAGATAGAGCCTAGGGATTTTGTTTCCATCAGCAGATAGATGGTAGTTGGTCATCAGTATGTTTAAAGATGAAAGAATAGGTTTAAGGATGAAACCCTTCTTACCATCAGTATTTGTATTTAAGTTGAAAATGAGGCCATAAAATATGAAAAGCCACTGTCGATGAAATAAGACTGTGGTGTTATAAAAACCAAGGAAAATAGGAATTTCAAAAAGGAGCAGTATTAAATGCTGTAGAAAAGTCAAATATGATAAGGAATGCAAGGTAACTTCTGGCTTTGAGACAAAGATGTTCTCAGTATTCTTAAAGAGAGCTGTTTCACTAGTGTAATAAGAATAGAAATCAGAATGTAATGGGGTGAGGTATGAGTGCATAAATGTTATATAATATAATAAATGAACTCTAAAATATGTACAGACGTAGCAATTGAAAATAAGATAAATAAAAGTGATGGTGGGACTTCCCTGGTGGCACAGTGGTTAAGACTCCATGCTCCCAATGCAGGGGGCCCGGGTTCCATCCCTGGTCAGGGAACTAGATCCCACACACATGCCGCAACTAAGAGTTTGCATGCCACAACTAAGGAGCCTGCCTGTCGCAACTAAGGAGCTGGTGAGCCACAACTAAGGAACCTGTCGGCTGCAACTAAGGAGCACACGTGCCGCAACTAAGGAGCCAGCAAGCTGCAACCATGGAGCCCGCCTGCTGCAACTAAGGCCTGGCACAACCAAATAAATAATAAAATAAATATTAAAAAAAAAAGTGATGGTAACAGAGTTAAGAATATCTTCTCTCCAAAGAAAAAAATATAAAACTAGACAAAATTGTTAGAAACACCCATTTAGGGCTCTGAAAATGAACCAGTAGCAAACATCAAATTGAGAAGCTTAATTCATGAAAATCTTTTGAACTTGTGGTAGGAATAGTGGGAGTCTTTGGCTTTCCTTCCTGAGCCCCTACATCCTGCACCTCTTCCCCAGGGGGAAACATAATGTAATCCAAGGCTGGGCTGGCCTTAAAACTAGCATCTTTGTTGCCAGGGGCAGCTGACTTGATTTGGAATGAAAGACAAAAAAACCCATGCCCGGTTGTGTTGTCATCAGTAAAAATAGTAATTTTGGTAGGAAATGAATGTAGAAGGCTCAAAGCCTTGTTAGCTAGAGGTTATGAAGGCAAGAGAGGCAGAAAGGGGTTTACCAGGTACCCTAGCATGTCCCATGGTAGTCTGAAGCTAGTGGGGACTCAGACGAGTTTACATTACTTCCTGATCTCTTGTAGAATACTGTCCTTTTTTACTTCACAATGTCTATAAAGGGATTGTCCTCAGAGGAATTGGTTGGAAGGCTGATTATCCATAGGACGTGTCAGAACACAAGATACAAAAGCCCAGCTATCTTTCTTTGTTATAATTGCTACTCAACGTTCATGACTCTTCTCAAATGTTATGCTTTCTGTCAACTCTGCCCTGATTGTGCTCGAGAGTTATTGCCTTTTTCCTTCTTCCTTTGAGCATACCTCTACTATACCACTGTTTGCAGTTGAGTTTTTTTCTTTTGTATTTCTGTGTCATTTACTGGCACTAGACTGAGTAATTTAGACAATAGTCCCTTGACTGATCACTTTTTCTTCTGGTGGTTCTTTTGCCAGATCCTCCTCATCTTCCTGACATCCAAATTTTGGAGTGCTGCTTGGTGTAGTCCTTGGACCTCTTTTCTTCTATGCACATCTACTCCCTAATTGATTTTTATGGCCCATGAAACTTCTGGCCTCCAAATTTTATTTATTTATTTTAAAAAATATTTTATTTATTTGTTTGTTTAGTCTGTGCCAGGTCTTAGTTGTGGCACATAGGATCTTTAGTTGTGGCATGTGGGATCTTTTTTTTTAGTTGTATCATGCGGACTTTTTAGTTGCAACATGCTAACTATTTTATTTTATTATTTTATTATTATTATTTTTTGCGGTACACAGGCCTCTCACTGTTGTGGCCTCTCCCATTGAGGAGCACAGGCTCCGGACGCGCAGGCTCAGCGGCCATGGCTCACGGGCCCAGCCGCTCCGTGGCATGTGGGATCTTCCTGGACTAGGGCACGAACCCATGTCCCCTGCATCTGCAGGCAGACTCTCAACCACTGCACCACCAGGGAAGCCCGCAACGTGCTAACTCTTAATTGCGGCATGCATGCGGGATCTAGTTCCCCAACCAGGGATCAAACCCAGGCCCCCTGCATTGGGAATACGGATTCTTACCCACTGGACCACCAGGGAAGTCCCATGGCTTCCAAATTTTAACTCTCCAGTCTGACTTGCCCTCTGAACTCTAGGTTTATATACCCAGCTGTTTACTTGACATCTCCCCTTGGATGTCTAATGGATGTCGCAGTCTTAACATATGTAAACTGACCTCTTGATTTCCATTCACCAACTTTTTCTTTTCACCAGTCTCCCCTGTCTCAATAGTGGCAACTCTGTGCCTCCAGTTGCTCACACCAAAAACTTCTATAGAGTCATACTTAATTTCTCTTTTGCTTTCATACCTTGGGCCAGATCCGTCAGTAAATCTGGGTGACTCTATCATCAGAATATATGCTGAACCTGGTCATTTACCACCACCTCCACCAATACCAATCTGACCGAAGTCATAGGTATCTCTTGCTAGGGTTATGGCAATAGCCTTTAACCAGGCTCCCTGAGTTTGCCCTGATTCCTCTATTGCAGCGAGCGATTCTTTTAAAATGAAAGTGGAATCTTCCCGTTCCGCTTTCTACTTCTATTGGCTTTCTCATCTATTTGGAATAAATGCATAGTCTATAAACCTCTATGTTACCTGGTTTCCAGCTATCTCTCTGACCTTAGCACCTAGTACTCTCCCCCGTTTCATACTGGCATCTCTTTCTTTTCTTTTTCTTTTTTTTGCGGTACACGAGCCTCTCACCGTTGTGGCCTCTCCCGTTGCGGAGCGCAGGCTCAGCGGCCATGGCTCACGGGCCCAGCCTCTCTGCGGCATGTGGGATCTTCCCGGACCAGGGCATGAACCTGCGTCCCCTGCATCGGCAGGCGGACTCTCAACCACTGCGCCACCAGGGAAGTCCAGCATCTCTTTCTTGTTCATTAAACTCTGGATATGTTCCCACGTTAAGGCCTTGACATATTCCATTTCTTCTTCCTGAAATACTCTTTCCCCAGATATCCACATGGCTCTCTCTTCCATTTCCTTCAGGTCTCTTATCAAATGTTACCTTATTAGAGAGGTCTTTGCCTGCCGTGCTGTCTGAAATCTCACTTTTCCTATTGGCCCACTACTCTGTATTTCCTTCCTTGCTTTATTTTTCTTCTTGGTCCTTATCACCAACAGACATTTATTTATTTGTTTGTTTGTTTGTTTGCTTATTGTCTCACCTCACTAAAATATAGGCCTCTTAAGAGTAAGGACTTTGTAACTTTTGAGCCTTGCTAATAAATCTCTAGTACTTAGAAAAGTGCCCGCAGAGAATACATGTTCATTACATATTTATTGTTCAGTTGAATGAAAGACTAACTGAATGAAAGAATGTGACTAGACTGCAGATTGTGACATTTGAATCTTATTCATCTGTATCTTCACTATTTAATGCAGTGTCTAACATATAGTAGGCACTCAGTATATTTATTTCATTATATCACAGTGAAGTATAACGAAGTCAAGCACGGAATTTTCATGTTATTCCGTAACATATTTTAGTTAAATGAGTTTTTGACATGGGAGGAAAATACCTTTTTGTTTTCTGGATAACTGCAGAGGAAGACATTAAAGATTATGAATTCTAAGCAATGTAATAGGCTTCAATAAATGATTATTGAATGAGCATTTATTACTCATTCAATTGATTTATTGAAATGACTGTTTGACACTGTATTTTAAAGGGGCAGCCATGACAGTGTGGGTCTGTTTAATTTTTTGTGTGTGTGTGGTACACAGGCCTCTCACTGTTGTGGCCTCTTCCGTTGCGGAGCACAGGCTCCGGATGCACAGGCTCAGCAGCCATGGCTCACGGGCCCAGCCGCTCCGCGACATGTGGGATCTTCCCGGACCAGGGCACAAACCCGTGTCCCCTGCATCGGCAGGCGGACTCTCAACCACTGTGCCACCAGGGAAGCCCAGTCTGTTTAATTTTATAAACAGAATTCAGAAGCTGGTTAGTTCTGTAAACCACTAAACTCATAATTTAAAACTTCCACAGTATGATTTCTTTAGATATATATCCCCAAACTTCCTGTTTGAGACTGTGAAGTTATAAATCCAGCACTTTATCAAGAAAAGTTTCCTGAATACCAGGCAGAACTCATGAGCATTTAAAATAAATTATTAACTTAACAGTACTGTGTTGAAGTGTGTATGATTTATTATGGACATTCTCAGTGCCTTAAAAATGACATTTCCTAAAAGTGTCAACATGTATGGAACCCAGAACTTCTCGCAAAGCCGTTTATTTATGCTATGGGACCCTCAGACTCACTTACAGAGCAGAGAATGGGAAAGACTAAACTGTATAACCATCCTGTACCAGATATTGTGTTAAGTGTTACATATGTTATCTTTCAACTTCCTAAATGTTTGAGAACACTATCACATTTGTTTATTTGAACACACTACTGTGTTTTGGGTGGTGCTTTTGTTGTTGTTGTAACATGCTTTTCTTATTTAATCCTCACGACATTCTATATATTTTTATAACTAAAATACTGTTTTCTCACTAAATTATTTACTCCCTTTGGCTACAAGAACTAGCTGTTTTCTAAGGCTTTACTGACAGAAGCAAATAACTGTATCACTGAATCTCATTCAGTCATCCTCAATTAAAACAGTTTACTTCCGTCTCCTTCCCTAATTAATTTCCCATTCATTATTCTTCATTTTTTGGTTTTATTTTCTCAATAGCAGACATGACTTTAGCATTTATGTTTGTAACCTGCCCAAGGTATATGAGGAAGCCACCTGTGCTTAGTGCTTGGAAACTTACAGTTCGATGACCTCACTTTACTGCCAGATATCTATTCATGGTTGTTGTCTGACCATCCTGTTGGTTCTATCATGATGTAAAAATAAATGCCCCAGAGAATGAGCAAAAGGAATATTTTTACCTGGCTCCTGTATTAATATTTTTTCTGAGGGTTTTCTGAACTGTTTTTTTTTTAAATGAAAATGAAGTCTTTGGAAAATGAAGTCTTTTCTGACAAAGTGAAACTTCTAGAAAAATAAAGATATTTTAGTCATAATATTTTAAAATATTTGACATATAAAGAGATTTTTAGCTCATTTTTTGGAATTAGTTCATTTTATTTCAGTGTGCCTTCAAACTCTGATATCCTGAAGATATTTTCTGGGCTGGTGTCTGTGTGTGTGTGCATGTGGGGTAGGGAGGGGGAGAGGGACAGAGAGAGAGAGAGAGATTTTGTTGTTTTAAAAAAACTGTGGCAAAATACACATAACATAAAATTTACTGTTGTAACTGTTCTTAAGTATATAGTTCAGTGGTGTTAATTATTTCGCATTATCACCACCATCCATCTACAGAACTCTTTTCATCTTGCAAAACTGAAACTCTGTACCCACTAAATAACAACTCCCCATTCACCTTTCTCGCATCCCTTGGCAACTACCATTCTATGTTCTTTCTCTCAGTTTGACTACTCTAGGTACCTCATAAAAGTGAAATCATACGGTATTTGTCCTGTTGCTACTGGCTTATTTTACTTAGCATAAAGTCCTCAAGGTTCATCCATGTTGTTTGCATGTGTCAGAATTTCCTTCTTTTTTAAAGCTGAGTAATGTTCCATTGTATGTACATACTACATTTTTAAATCCATCTGTGGATGGATAGATACATGGGTTGTTTCTACCTTTTGGCTATTGCACATAATGCTGTTATGAAAATAGGTGTGCAAATGATAGATTCCATTTTTAAAAACTTCTTTTTATAGGCATTTTCAAATATATGTAAGAGGAAAGAGAATAGTATAATAAACTCTGATGTACTCATCTCCTAGTTTTGATAGTTATTAATATTTTGCTGGTTTTGTTTCATCCTTTCCCCCAACTTTTTTTTGGTTAAAAGTATTTTAAAGCAAATCAAGAAATCATATCATTTCACATCTAAATACTTAATATTTTCTCTTGCATATAAGGATTTTTTAAAACTTAACAATAATATTTATTTCAAGGTCACTAATCCTGTCTTTTGCTGTGCCAGCTGTTGAACCTATCCAATAAGTTCTCAATTTCGGGTGTTTTGCCATTTTAGAATATGTTTATAAATTATATATTTTTTACTTTTTAAAAATGTTTTTATTTTATTTATTTATTTTTGGCTGTGTTGGGTCTTTGTTGCTGCGCACGGGCTTTCTCTAGTTGCGGCAAGTGGGGGCTACTCTTCGTTGCGGTGCACAGGCTTCTCATTGCGGTGGCTTCTCTTGTTGTGGAGCACGGGCTCTAGCCGCATGGACTGCAGTAGTTGTGGCATGCGGGCTCAGTAGTTGTGGCTCTCGGGCTTTAGAGTACAGGCTCAGTAGTTGTGGTACACGGGCTTAGTTGCTCCGTGGCATGTGGGATCTTCCCGGACCAGGGCTCGAACCCGTGTTCCCTGCATTGGCAGGCAGATTCTTTAAACCACTGCGCCACCAGGGGAGTCCCTATAAATTATATATATTTTAGAGACTGATTCTCCTTTGACGTGTTCCATCTTATCCTTTTTGTACATCTTTCCCTGTGTTTTCTTTAACGTATTAATCACAGTCATTTTTGAAGTCCTTGCCTGCCAACTCCAATATCCAAGTCATCTTTGGTTCTGCTTCTGTTGACGTTAAACTCTTGATTATTGGTCACTTTTCCTACTTCTTCCCATGTCTAGTAATTTTTTTATTGTATACTGGGTATTAAGAGTGACACGTTATAAAGACTCTGGATTATGTTATCTTCTACAATGTTGAGTTGTGCTGGCAGGAGGTTGAATTATGATGGATCAACTTGATCATGCTGAGGCTTATTAGTTTTAGGCATTGTCATGTTGGTTCTGTTTTAGTTTTGCCCTTACTCCCATGGCACAGCCCTTACTCCCAGGGTGTTGTCCTCTGGGCTCTCCACTGAATATGTAGAATATTCACCAAGGTCTTGCCTTGTAAGCTGTATCTGAACGCCAGCATCCCCTGTGCACTGTATAATCTCTAAAATTTTCTCTTTAGCTTTCATCCTCCCAGCAACTTTCTAATGCTAGGCCTTTTATAGTCTTGCTTTTGCTCATATGCAATTTGAGAGTTGGCCAAGACCTCATCAGAATTTCTTTTGTAACTTTTGATGTTCCTCCTCTGCTTCTCTCTCCTTCGCTGCTCTCCTGCCACCCAAATTCTAACTGCCTTACCAGCCCCTAACTCTGATCTGTTTTCATAGGTTGTGGTTTGGGGTGAATATGGGACTCAACTCTTGTGCTTTCTCTCTCTGAAGAATCATAACCTTTTGTTGGTTATTGCCCAATGTCTGCAAACAGTCCAAATTTTATAGTTGGTTAAAGTGGGAGAGTAAATCCAGTATCAGCTAATCCTTCATAATCAACTAAAGTCTATAATACCATTCTTAAACCCAACAAAATTAACTAATAGGCAGGCCATGTTTCGTAGCTTTCTCCAATTGTCTCAAAACATCTATTTATAGTTTATTCATATCATGATGCAACGAAGTCCAGAGTTGATAAGTATCTTAATTTTATGCTTTATAACAACCCCTTCTCTCTCCTGCCGTCACACACGTTTTTTGTTTTTTTTTTTTTTCTATGCCATTTATTTGTTGAAGAAACTGGATCATCTTGTAAAATTTCCCACATTCTGGATTTGGATCCTTATTGCATCATTCAGCATGTTGTCTCTGGCTCACTATTTCTATTGTAAAGTGGTTTGGTTAAATAAGGGTCACCTTGGTGGGGTCGGGGAGAGGAATACATCATAGTCTAACTGTTGCATCATTTCAGGATTTGTATAATGTCCGATTTCACCACTTTTAGTGATGTATAAAGTTTCATAAAGTTTTTATAAAGTTTCTCATCCACTTTTGATCAAATGTTTTAGCCACTCTTATTTAGTTGCCTAATAATACATTACTTCATTAGAAGTTGCAAAATGGTGATTTTTTAATTCTCTCATTCTTTCTGCATTTATTAGCTCTAATTCTTCTGTAAAGAACTTTGCCTGTAAACTATTTAGAAACTGCAATAAAGGCAAAATAAATGCGTGATTCTTTTTCATTATGTATTAAATTTCAGAGTAATGAACTGGTACCCTAGCAATCACCAGTGGTGACCAATGAAGTTGATTTTATTTGTTTATTTTGTAATATCATTATGAACTTACAGATTTTAACATGTTTGAAGTGTTTCAGTCCATTGAGTTATTACTCTTTTGATGCTCAAATTACTCCACTTAGCTAGCGGAAGCCTCTTTAAGTTGACTCCTGTGTTCTTTTGACATGATCCCAATAGTCTTTTTTTTTAAAGCTGTGTGTTTGCACATAGCTTTCTTTCTTTCTTTCTTTCTTTTTTTTTTTTTTTTTTTTTTTTTTGCGGTACGCTGGCCTCTCACTGTTGTGGCCTCTCCCGTTGCGGAGCACAGGCTCTGGACGCACAGGCTCAGCAGCCATGGCTCACAGACTGAGCCGCTCTGTGGCATGTGGGATCTTCCCAGACCGGGGCACGAACTTGTGTCCCCTGCATCGGCAGGAGGACTCTCAACCACTGCGCCACCAGGGAAGCCCTCTTTCTTTCTTTTTTTAAAAATTAATTTATTTTTGGCTGCCTTGGGTCTTTGTTGCTGCACGTGGGCTTTCTCTAGTTGGGGCAATCGGGGGCTACTCTTCGTTGTGGTGCGCAGCCTTCTCATTGCGGTGGCTTCTCTTGTTGTTGGAGCATGGGCTTTAGGTGTGCGGGCTCAGTAGTTGTGACACTCAGGCACAGTAGTTGTGGCTCGCAGGCTCTAGACCGCAGGCTCAGTAGTTGTGGCGCATGGGCTTAGTTGCGCAGAGGCACGTGGGATCTTCCTGGACCAGGGCTCGAACCGTGTCCCCTGCACTGGCAGGTGGATTCTTAACCACTGCGCTACCAGGGAAGTCCCTGATCCCATTAGTCTTTAATAGCTTCCTTGCTTTTAGGTAAGATGTTCCAGGCTTATCTTGAACACTTCCTGTCTCAGACCTGGAATCAAACATTTCTCCTGGGAGCTCTGGTTCCTTCAGCCTGTCCCCTAGGGATGCTTATATTACTACTGGGTTGTCATTGCTTAGAGGCCTGTTTAGGGCACAGAGGTAGCAAATGTGTGGGTTTTATAGAGAGAAAAGTAAAATACAAGTTTGTACTAACATTCCAATTGAAATTTAAGATTTCAGTGTTTCTACTTCCTGAATATTATGTATTTATGTCTCATTTCTCTTATGCTGAAAATTTGTGGTTTCAAATGACTTTAATGTAATTACATGAGAGTGAGGGCAAGACTGACTCAAAGTAATACCAATATTATTACAAATATTAAAGAGACTGCTGGTTCTTTTTGTCCTCAGGATATAGCCCATTAAAGATGCATAGGCAAAATACTGTGTTCAATTGTCACTTAAAAAAATTATTTTCTGGTTATGTCACAACTTAACTCAGAGTTACGTTCCTTTTTTTTTCCAATTTGCTTTCAATTTTTAGAAATTTTTCTTCTCTTTGACTCAATTCTGAATTGTGTAAGTTATTTAAGACATTACATGTTTTCAGGACTAAAACTGTAAAAAAAGGGTACATTCAGGAAATTCTAGCTTCTACCCCTTTTCCATTCCCTGATAAGTAACCATTTTAAGAAGTTTCTCACTTAATATTACTTCCTTTAGAATATATAAATTAAATATACATACATACACCCACATACAAATTTGTATTTCCTCTTCCTTACTACACAAATGGAAGCACACTATCCATATTTTCCTTTACCTTACAGGATTCGTGGGTGGAAACCCATCCATGGACTAAGAATCCCTGGTCTGGAGAGGGAGATACACATGTTAAGAAACAACTGTAATACAGTTGTTCACTGATGTTACAGAGGTGTATATGCTAAATGCCATTAGATACAAATTATGGACCAGTTCTTCTAGAGTAGATGAGTAGGTTAGGGAAAGCTTCAGAGAAAGAATGGGCTGGATTTGGAACCTGCAATTATACTAGGAATCAGGGAAGAATCTCTGTATTACAAAATTAGCTAACCCACCTTTGCTAGTATACTGGTGTAGCACGAGAAACATTTGCACTATATCTGAGAAGTCTGAATAACATTCTTGAAAGGCCTTGAAGAATATACGGGATCCTATTTCATAGGCTACCTGGGCTTATACTTAGTCTAGAAGTATTTTTTTAAGAAACTATAAGAAAACAAATCCTCCTTTATACATTAATGTAAACAGACTTTGTATCAAAAGAATAGCATGTTTGTTTTTTATAAAGCCTTAACATAAACCATGCTTAGTTTACAAACTTTGTTAGTGGCAAGATGAAGAGTACAAAAATATGTATATAGTCTTTCCTCTGGTGGATATTCCCTGAGTTAATCTGTAATTATTAAGCATCCGTCACATGCAAAGCTCTTTTGTATGAGTAAGAAGGCATAGGAAAAAAATAGAAATAGTTCTAGCTTAAAACTTTTAGAACTAAAGCATATCTTGTGACTGTAAGTGAATCAGAAAGAAATTGTGTTTTCTCAGAGCCCTGAAGGAAAAAGTTTAATATTTGGGATAGACAGAAAAAAGTAATAGTGGACATTCTGTTTTTATGCCTGCAAGAATACTCAGTAATGAGTAACTCCAAATAATTCTGTATTTTGATTGCAGTGGTAGTTCCACAAATCTATACATGTGATAAAATGACATAGGAGTATACACATATTCTACCCATGTCAGGTTCTGGGTTTTGATATTATTCTGTAATTATGTAAGATTTAACTATTGGGGGAAACTGGGTGAAGGGTACATGGGATCTCTCTGTACTATCTCTGCAGCTTCCTGTGAATCTGTAATTATTTCAAAAAAAAAAAAGACTTCTTATCTGGGCTGTCATTTTGAGAGTAGATCGCAGTGAGCCAAGGGCAGAATCAGGGATACTGGTTAGGAGTTTATTCTAAGGTTACTGCAGTAAACCGGGAGGGAGATAATGGCTATTGGACTAGGTTGGTGGCACTAGAGTGGGGTGGGGATAAGGGTGAGGAATAGTTGAATTCTGGATGTACTTTGACAGCAGAGTTTATAAAATCTGCTGATGGATTGGATGTGGGGTATGAAAGAAAGAGAATGAAAGGCGACAGCAAGGTTTTTGGCCTGGACCACTGGAAGGATGAAGAAAAGAGATGGTAACCATCAGCAGCAACAAGTAAAGAGGCCTGGTATGAGGTAGCTGGAATCTTGGCAAGGAAAACCAAATAACAAGCCCTCTTCCTCTAGTCCTTGGCAGCTTGGGGCCTCCGAGGGTTAGGGACAGTGTGACATTTGAGTGCACTCTTGTTAACCTTCTCCCAGGAAGCTGAGTTATCTTGGCCTCGCCCTGACTCTTTTGGAAAGAAGCATTTGTTTGATAAACAGGAAGTCGTTTCCATGAGTGTAGAAAGAAGAAATGATAGAACTGAGTGGCAAAGCAAAGAACTGCTAGCTGTGGTTAGCTTGGAATTGGCAGAAATCTTTCCAGGTAGCCACCTAAGCTTAGCACATGAGCCGCCTTTTTCCCATTCTAGACTGGGTTATTTCTTCATCATGTAAAATGAAAAGTTTCTGCCCTGTTGCTTGACCTGCTATCAGGGTATGTTCATTTTCAGCTAGTGTTTTGGATCTTAGATGTTGTAGACTTAGCAGACAAATGGAGACACTGTCTGTTTATAGTGGGAAAGTGACTTATTTTAAGAAATGTTGGCTTCCCACCGCTACCCCATTAGTGGCGTGCCTCTGACACTCCAGCAAGGCTGGTCTAGGGACGTTAAGACTGCCTTATGTGTATTTTTGCTCTTTGAAAGGTTAGAATCTAACTGTACCACAAGATATTTCTTCCTGAGTCAGATTGGGACAAAATTACAAACAGTGAATTTGAAGCAATTCACTGTGGAAAAAGCAGTGAACTCTGAAGCAAACTTTGTAAACGCTGGTGCTCTAAGACTTTTGAAACTTCAGAATTCATTCCCTCCGCTTCTAATGATATACTCCTCGTGAGGTGTATAAATCCCTTAGTGTCACTAACTACTTTTGATTTTGTGAGGAAGAGCAGATAAAAAAGATTACAGAAATCCAGTGCCAAGTTATTTATGGTGATTGGAAAGTGAGAAAGAGAACTTAGACTCCTTACTTTTTTCTTTTGTTGTTGTTTTGTTTTGTTTTTATTTCACAGGCTCCTCACTTTTGATAAGAACTTGAAAACAGGAGAACCGTTTTCTCCTTTTAATTGAAAGTCACCTCATCCTTGTCTGGGTTGAAATGGTTGAAGCTGTGATAGAGAAAAACTTTAAATTTGCCCCAGAGGTATAATGGCAACTAAATAGAGTAGTAGTTAATTGATGGTGAAAAGGGACTTACTCTGATGGAGTGAAGATTGGCTAGACTCAGGGGTGTGGATGGGGGGCTGGGGTCATGGTTGCAGGGTGGGGTGTTTGGGACTGGAGGTATGGGTGGCATCTTGCCCAGTATTTCGGAGAACTAGCTCACTAAACTGTCCAGAAGAAGCAGAACAACTCTTTAGAGTTCCTTGCAAGTGGGTTTATCCTGACAAGTTGCAGAATGTATTTTACTTTGAATGTTGAGTGGCTTGGGAGCTATTTGTTTCATTTGCCTTCTGAAATTACCCCAGTATGTATTCAAATGCTGTGAGTTTGTGTTAAGTCCAGGCTGGGCTACTGCTGCTCTGGGTTTCTTCGCTGAAAGTTAAATGTCATATTTGAACTTGAAGAATTTTTGCTGCCTGCCTATGGAGCACACATGAACATAAAGCAGCCATTTGTCAGCAGGCAGCTGAAAGGCAATTTCAGCAGGGACCAAAAACCGCTGCAGGCTGCTGGCTTCCTGGCACACCCACTAGACCCTGTAGGTTTACACTGAAAGCAAACTAACAGGGGCTGGAGGCGGGGGGGGGGGGGGGGGGGGGGGGGTGGTGGTGGTGGTAATAAGATGGGCAAAAATAAAAGCAGAGGCTAAAGTCTGAATGACATTGAGCCAGTATGAAGGTCCTGTATGTGGGGAAGAGCACAACGTTCCCAAAGAAGAAAGAACTTAAACATCAAACACAATGGCTAGTAAGAAACATCTGACGTTTGCAGGCAACACATTTTTTAAAAAAGTAAATTGTGTATCTTCTTTATATTCTTAGCTGTAGGGATACTGTAGGTATCTTTATGGAAAGTACTATATAGTTTAAGCCATTTTACCCAGTGTGCTATCACAAATACCTTGTAACCAGAACCGTGTAACAGTACAATTGGTGTATAATAATAATCACTTTCAAGCATTACAGAATCCTGAACAAAGATCCTTATGATCTATTAACCAAATGCTGACATAGTATTTGTGTAGTAATGAGTGGACCTTTTTAAAAAATAGCTTTTTAATGTCTTTGAAAGTTAAAATTATGTCATATATGTTAACTCTTAGTCAAAGTACAAGTTTATTCCCAAATATGCTATACTTTCTTTGGCCATAGCATGTAACAGAATTTATTTCTGTTTAGCAGATCAAGAGGTGGCAATATTGGCAGTATAAATGATTCATCCAAGGACAACCGATGTGTCATTGTAGAGATAAAACAGAACTAGGCTGCATTCTACCAGCTCCTGGCCTATGTAACATTTTTGAGAACTTTCCAATCATTTTAGGAAAACAAAGTACTTAGAAAATACAAAGAGGTTTTTTTAATAAAAGAAAATCACTTATTTTGGAAATTGCTAAATTAATCATTCTGTTGTATTTAAGAAGCACTTTGATGTGTTCTGGTAATTAGTATTTACTGCCAGATGAATGTCTCCTGGGCATTTTAATTAATGGGTGGCTTGGCCAAATGAGCTTCTGAGGGTAAACCTTCATAAGGGTTTATTTTTGTATTTCTCAAGAATAGCTGTCTCTTCAAAGCTCTTTAATTAGACAAGATTTAGCAGCTAAAGCACATTATTAGAATAATTAGGCCTTGGGTGAAGAGAAATAGTGGGTCAAAGGAGCAGGTACTGTTAGAGAGAATGGCCTCTTCAAGTGGAGCATGGTGTCCACATCTGATGGACATCCAATTCTTCAACAGCTTGTATTCACTCCCTGTCCCTAGTTGGGGACCTTGTGTTGTTTGAAATTCATTTGACAGATCTCACCAGAAGCCTAAACATACCAGAGTGTGAGCTCACTTATCACCACCTCTAAACTCCTGTAGAAAGCTGTATCCTAGTCCTTTTAACATCTAAGCTAAAGACTTCTTATTTTCTCTTTCTTTCTACCAAATTGGTGATCTTGGCCATAATAATGATTGTTTTTGAGGGAAATGCTTCAAAGATCTTATGTGTGGGTCATTGATAACTCTAACAATTATAACAACTCCTTTGAGGGGTCTTTCTTAATAATTTAAATAAACTACTTATAACGTTGTTAAAATTACTAATGTATTTGGTCTCCAAAGTTTAATGTCCGTTGTGGTCAGAATGTACTTTGAATTATTTGAAAATCTGATATGTGGGTGGATTGTCATTTTGCCCCCTTCTTCAAACCACCCCCACTCCATTTCGTGTCCTAAACTGTTAATCTTGTCAGTCATTACTGGTGCATATGTTTTATCTCAAAGTTCTTCTTTGTGATGAAGAAAAGATTCACCTGACTTGTCCCATGGGGGATGGAGATGGTGCCAAAACAATTGGGTAGTATTACTGAAAGTACTATTAAAAAACAAAAAATAATACACTTATATTGTCTAATTTTCCACTTTCCCACTATCTCAGGTTGCTTATGATGGCAAATGTGTCTTTTTTCCAGCTAGATCAGTTGATTTAAGGATAGTGCTGATGAGCTATTACAGATTTCAAACAGAGCAAACTGTGTCACTGACATTTCTGATGCCATCAGCTGTCGTGATCCGTATATGCTGTCAGATGAAGAACTGGGTTAAAGATATGTATGTCATTGGTTCAATATAACCGTACTTCCACTATTAGAAAAGTGTTATAGAACTTATGACATTGATTATATGTCAATCAATTCCTTTTTAAATATAGAGGATAGCCTGATTTATAGAATTACAAAGTTAATCACATGTAAATTCTTTTGTTATACCTTAGTGACATAGCCAATGAAATTATTTCATTTAAAGTGGTAGAAACTCACATGGTTTTCTATTGATGTTATCTGTAAAAATTAATAACATAGTTTTAAAAATATTTGGTAAGCACAGTAAATGCAAATGTAAAGATGCAGGCATATTACTGTGCATTCCAGATAATAGTCACCAAATAAGTACATTTTTATGTCAAACTGTAAACCTTTGAGAAAGCAGAAGAGATATTAGCCTAAACAGAATCCTATATAAAGCAGGTTTTCCCCTCTCAGCAATGACTAATTTCTGTCTATTCTTTCCTAAAGTGATTGATTATTGTGACTCTGCTTTTTGACTCACCCTTTAGCACAGGAAATATTGCTGATACTTATCTTCATGTGCATGTTTGCTGTGTATCTTCATGTGCATGTTTGCTGTATAATCTTTTGCAACGGAGATATGCACAGGAAGGTGTTGAGTGTTACAATCCTTGAAGAAAACCATTATGTGCATCCCTCACAGCTCTTCCTTCCTTATGGTAGGGCGAGTGTATTCTTATGCATATGTATGTGTAATGGGATTTATACTTAACGAAGTTTGGGTGCTCATTACTAATGAATTTTTATAGATACAAATCAGGACTGTAAGTGTATTGTTTTCCATTTGTTTGTTTTACTTCTTTGACTCATTCATTTGCTGGGCCCACTTGTATCACTCCTTCTGTCTACCTCTTGAAATTATACCACTGTCCCAAAACAAGAACTGATGGTATTCTTCTTCGCCGCAGACCACCTGGTGGCCCATGGCAGAATGGCAGAAAAGGAGGCCCGTCGGAAGTTCAAACAGATTGTCGCAGCTGTCTATTTTTGTCACTGTCGGAATATTGTTCATCGTGATCTAAAAGCTGAAAATTTGCTACTGGATGCCAATCTGAATATCAAAATAGCAGGTGAGAAGTATGCTGAGGATGTGAAATAGGAGTGAAGCAGCTTTTCCTTCAAGGTTCTTAAAGCAAGGGATTATCTGTTTTATCTATTCAGAAAGAAGTATTATAAAAAGGATTTTTGTGTGTGTGTGGCTTGAAAATTACTAAGCTTTCAAAATACATTGATGCTATTTTTTTATGTAGTTTGGGATGCAACTGGGTTGGGAAGAAAGAAGAAAAAGTAATTTTTGAATAAGGAATAAAATATAGAATAAATTAGTAAAAAAAAAAACTGATAAAATTGTGTGCCTTCTCACCTTCACTTGAGAAGGTTGATTTGTGTCACTGCTGATATAGAGCATGCTTATTCTTAAGACTGTGGTTTTATGATCATTTAAGAAGAATAGATCTTACAGTGGTTTAAAGGCAGTCCATCTCTTTTTATCCTCAAATTTCATTCATCTGCTCATCTGACAGTGCCTAAAAAAGCACTTTTCACTGCCTCACTCTACTCATACTTCAATTGTAGTAAACTGTCAGCATTTGCCTAACCAATACAAGCTCACCACCTATTGATAGAAGAAAGTGACTGCAGTTTATATAGAAACTATAAATATGAAAATAAACCATTTTTGTTTTTCTGACAGTTTTTGGTATTGCACTGTATGTCCCTCGTCTTCCAGATAAAAAAGGACTGGAATCTCATATAGAAAACAGAACTTTAGCTAGAATATAACTGTCTTGAAAAGCCTAGGTAAGAAGCAATTCTGAAGATTCCCTCCTTAACTGGGTGGGAACTGAGAGTTCAAATATATATTATATTATAGGTCAAAGTACCTATGTGAACCCTTGTAGGTTGTTGATTCTTCTGACAGTGTCTTTTGTGTACATAACTGCTCACTTGCCAGGCTCTACTTTTACATCCTCGGAATGTCACCTAGCCTTTTGTTTATCTAAGTTGGGCTGATTAGAACTTTTATAGTTGTAAGCTCTTTGAGTTCTGTATTTGCTCAGTACGTAGTAGACAGGAATTAGAAGCTTTCTTTATCTTACGTGAAATCATGTTTTTCCTTTGCCCTGACGTCTGGTTTATATTCTCTAAAGCTCTCTAGATGCTGACAGTGCTCACGAGGGTGGGTAGGGTGGAAAGGCCTGACAATTGCAAACCCTCTTTTGTAATTATTCATTGTAGTTTCAATTAAATTAATGGTAATAACACCTACTAAGCTTCACAATCCCTAAAAGTATAATAAAATGTGTTATCTATTGTTGCTGTAACAAATTACCACACACTTAGTGGCTTGAAACACTACAAGTTTATCTTATAGTTCTGGAGGTCAGAAATCTGAAATGAATCCTGTGGGGCTGAAACCAAGGTATTGGTGGAACTGGTTCCATCTGGAGGCTTTGGAGGATTCATCTCCTTGCCTTTTTCAGCTCATGGAGGCCTCCTGCGTTCCTTGGCTCCAGGCCTTACATCACACTTCCACCTCCTGCTTCCATTGTCACATCTCCCACTCCTAATCTGATCCTCTTACTTCCCTCTTGTAAGGACCCTTGTGATTACGTTGGGCCCTCCTGGATGAACCAGGATGGTCTCTCCAGCTCAAGATCCTTAACCTAACCACATCTGCAAAAGAAGATAACACATCCACAAGTTCCATGGATTAGGGCAAGGATGTCTTTGAAGGGCTGTTATTCAGCCTACCACAAATGTTACTGTAGGGTTCTTTGGATTTTTGATTAGGGTAGTGAGTTAAAAGAAGGCCCTCAGGGCTTCCCTGGTGGCGCAGTGGTTGAAAGTCCATCAGCCGATGCAGGGGACACGGGTTTGTGTCCCGGTCCGGGAAGATCCCACATACCGCGGAGCGGCTGGGTCCGTGAGCCATGGCCGCTGAGCCTGCTAGTCCGGAGCCTGTGCTCCTCAACGGGAGAGGCCACAACAGTGAGAGGCCCGCGTACCACAAAAAAAAAAAAAAAAAAAAAAAAGAAGGCCCTCTTTTTCTGCTACAGTCTTAGTCTACCTTCACTGACCAAAGACTAAGAAAAAGTTTTTATGCTTCCTTGGTTCTTGATTTTGAATTTAGAATCATTTTGATTTAGTTAAGGGAAATTTGTACGGCTTTTAGTTTTTGCATTGAGAAGCCAAGTTTGAAAAGCAGGGGTTGGTGATAATTGAATTTAGAAACTCTACTGACAAATATTTGGGTAAGGAGATTTTTAAATACTTTCCTTTGTTAATGGTTAAAAACAAACCCATGCAGTCACAAGATGAGTCTCTACCTGTTGGTGTGTAATTACAGACTCCTAGGGGTCCTGACAGCCAGCCTTGGGCTCTCTGTGTATTAATGCATATATTTTGTCAAGATTTTTATTTCATTAACCTAAAGTCTGCATTTTTATTATTTGTTTTCAGAGCAAAGCAAAGACTAAATGAGCGCCCCTAGCTTTGTGCTCTGCTACAGCATCTGACATTGTCTTTGTTTGCATTCTTTCCTACATGCTGTCATTACTCAGTTTCTCAGTCATTGCCTGAACTTCCCTTCCTACACATAAATTGGATAGAATACCCGTTCTCATCAGCCAGGCCTTCTTTGAACTTAATGGACCAGTGGGAGGAACGCTTCTAGTTGAAGCTGACTACAGCATGACTAATTTTAGAGAGGTAGGTTGGATGGTTCTGATGGGATAAGTTCAGATAAGTAATGAAATCAACTTTTTATTCTGAAAGCTAAAAGTAACTTTCAGATCCCTGATCTTTTCAGTAGTCTTTTTGATGAATTATTATAAATCTCAGTAAGAAAGAACTACTGTATATGAAAGAAACACATGAGAGAGAAAAGAGGGTTTTTTTATTTTATTTAAAATATTGTTAGTCTTAAGTACCTCATTTTAAAAATCATCGTATATGTTATAGTAGCAAATTAACTTGGAATTAATAAAAATTCAGATCAGGAAATTTAAGGAATTCATGTTTTCCTTATCCAATATTTACCTAGTGGTTTCGATGAAAAGATTATGCATCCTGTTCAAAAGTAGATGAATAAGTTGTTCTGGGGATGTTTGTGTTTACAGGAATTTATGTTTACTTTTTGTATGAAGTAATGTGACAATTTACATGTAATACTTGGTACTACTATAAAAATCTAGCTATTATAAAAGCCCATGTTAGCCCTCTTCAAGTGAATATGTGTTCCCAGGACACGAGAGATAAGTTTCAGTTACAGATATTAAAAGATTCAACATCATTCCATTGTTTAAGAGTTTTTGTGATTAAATTCTTACCTATGAATTTTTGTTCTAGTGCTAGTTCTAGAGAGAATGAAGCTCAGGTGAATAGTTTGGTTTTTTTTTTTTCTGGTTTTAATGCTTTCTTCTTAATGCTGGTCACAAACCTATCTTCTGTAGAATTATTTGAAAGATGTTTCTATCATTAGTAATCCAGCATAAGCATTGATTGTTTTCAGAATAAAGAATTTTATTTCTGAAAGGCACAGTTGCCAAGTCTGGAACGAAGAATTTGTAGTGGCTATCTGTAATCTTCACTGTTCTTAACAAAGGCTTTTTGCTCCGGTATCACTGGACAGAAAAAAGAAGGCTCAGAACATGACTCCCGCCCTCAAGAATTTACAGTCTATGTGGGCAGCAAATGCTTAGAGCTTTGAAAAGTTAAATAACACCAAAATTATGCTTTACATATATAAGAAGTACTTTGCAAAGCATTTTCACGTATATCATTTAATTTCAACATATTTGGCATGCAAATATGTCTTGCTTAGAAAACACTAGAGTTTCCAAAACACCTTTAACTTGCTAAACGTTTGAATTTCTTATAAAGAGCACTCGTGCAAATCGCTTTCATGTAGAGAATTCAACGCTGGGAAAAGAATAGGGTTCTTGGTCTCTAACCTTTCACTTTGTGCCTCAGATGTGTGAGGATCCACAAAGGAGCAGATTCAGGATGGAGGAGGCACAACATGGCTCTCTTAGCACATCGGTTGTATCCCTGGGTGACAGCATGGCCAACAGCTACCAAACTGCAGTTTGATACAATAGGAGAGATGTTACAGAGCACATCATGATTCATTATCACGTTAATTGTATAGTCCGGTCACCACAGGAGTTCAGAGGATGGAGAAACCACTTTAGTTTGCAGAATTTCATTAGATTACAGATGCCACAGGGACTGTAAGCATATCCCATTTATTGTACCTGTTGTATAGTAGGTGCTCAATAACTTTGTTGATCTGAACTTTACATAGTGGTGATGAGGACAGAAACACCCTTTTGAGAATATAGCACTTGAGGTGAGTCTTAAAGGATGAATAGAACTCGTTAAGGATAGGTGTCAAGGAGAGAATGCCAGTAGGATTAGTCAGTAAGCAAATGTTAGTAAAGCACCTGCTGTGTGCAGACATTGGGAATACAGCAGCGATTAAAATAGTCCCTTGGAACTAATGTTCTGATGGGGAAAGATAGACAGTAAACACATAAACAAGCTCTCATAAGGGCTGTGAAAATGGTAATATCGGGTAGTCTGATAGAACGACTTGTGAGAGGATAACGAGGATAGTCAGAGCCTTCCAAACAGAAGGAAGAGCAAGGCAAAGGCCTGCGAGAGGTGAATTCAGCATATTTAGGGGGTAAGAGAAAGTTTAGCATGGCTGAGGATAATAAATAAGGCCGGGAGTGGAAAGATGGGATGAGAGAGCTGGCAAGGGCCAGTTCGCCTGGGGACCTGTGCACATGGTGAGGATTTGGGGCTTTATTTTGGTTACAGTGGGAAGCTGAGTTGGAGAAGCATGGGCAGCAGTAGAATGCACACAGCATATCTGCAGAAAAGCTTGGTGAGAGGGAAGGATCGAGGAGTCATGCCTGAGAAGGCAGGAAGGGGAGGTATTTGTACTAAATTGTGAAATTGTTTGAATACCAGGCTTAATAAATCAGATTCAGGGTGGATAAGGAAAAAAGGGTGGGAGTAGGGAGAGGGGACAGGAAAGCAATACGAAGATCAGTTAAAAGGCTGTGAAATGGTAAAATCCTGCATACGGGTGGTGGCAGTGGATGTGGGAAGGAAGAAAAGGGCAACAAATACAAGAGATGTGAGCAGAGGAGGAATTTCTGGGACTGGGTAACCAGTCACATCTCTGGGCCAGGAAGAGGGAACTTCCAGTCAGAGATATGTTTAGAAATAGAGAAATCAGATTTTCTTATTGATGGATTATATTAAGCTGTCAAACTGGTGTTGCCTTATTTTTAATGGTTGATGTACTGCTATTCAAAAGGAATTTTAATTCTTGTCCTTAAAAATTTACTAGAGAAATTTCTGTATTTATAAAAGATTGCCTAAATGTAGCTGGCTTACTCCCTGAAGCAAAGTTATTTGAAATACTCAGACGTTATGAGAATGTTTTGAAAATTGTGGAAACTTTTTTTTTTTAACCTAAGGAAGTTGGAAACTTTTTTCTTTAAATGTCGACTCCCAGAATGGCCTCCATGAGATGGTTTCCACTCCGGTGTTATTGTTTTAGTTGGCAATCAGTAGACAGCAAAGATCTGAAGTTCAGCTACAGCAAAGCCAATATTTTGGAAAGAATTTCCACAGTGCATGGATTTGAGGTACTGTGGAAATTTTTGACCTTTAATGCAGTGAGATCTAGACTACTTCATTTTTTAAAAGTGAGAAACTAAAACATTTGGTAAGTCTATTGACCTTTCACCGCCAGTATGAATATGCTAAGATACAGTCATATCTGTATCTCAAAACAAAGGTTGGAAGCCTTGGATTTCTGAGGCCCCTTCCATAGTCTGGTGATTGAGAATGTCCCTGACAGGTCACAAAAAGTAGTTACGAATATTCATCGTGTCAATCCCAAATTTTATGTCATTATCCTAACACCCTTTGTTTAGGTAATCTTTCAGTACGCCTCCCTGATTGATGGGTAGTAAATTGAGACCCAGAGAGGCCATGTGACTTTCCCAAATTCGGGCCCTAGTAGAGCCTAGGAATCATAACGCCTCACCCTTGTGCTCTCACCCTGAAATGGTATAGGACCCTCAACTAGCAGGGGCTAAGGAACTTTAACGTATATTGACCCTTGGGAAAATGGAGTTTGGAAAATTCTCTCTTCTGAATCCTATTCCTAAGACTGGAGCTTTTACAAATGAAAAATTAATGTACCTTCATTAAAAAGGCATTTCAGGTACACATAGTTGACACACATGGCACATGAAAAAATGCTCAACATCGCTAATTATTAGAGAAACGCAAATCAAAACTGCAATGAGGTACCACCTCACACCAGTCAGAATGGCCATCATTAAAAAGTCTGCAGATAACCAGTGCTGGAGAGGGTTTGGAGAAAGGGGAACCCTCCTGCACTGTTGGTGGGAATGTAAATTGGTACAGCCGCTATGGAAAACAGTGTGGAGGTTCCTCAAAAAACTAAAAATAGAGTTACCATATGATCCAGCAATCCCACTCCTGGGCTTACATCTAGACAAAACTATGATGCGAAAAGATACATGCACCCCACAGGACAGGAATAAAGGCGCAGACATAGAGAATGGACTTGAGGACATGGAGAGCGGGAAGGGTAAGCTTGGATGAAGTGAGAGGGTGGCATGGACATATATATGCTACCAAATGTGAAATAGATAGCTAGTGGGAGGCAGCCGCATGGCACAGGGAGATCAGCTCGGTGCTTTGTGTCCACCTAGAGGGGTGGGATAGGGAGGGTGGGAGGGAGACGCAAGAGGGAGGAGATATAGGGATATATGTATATGTATAGCTGTTTCACTTTGTTATACAGCAGAAACTAACACACCATTGTAAAGCAATTATACTCCAAAAAAGATGTTTAAAAAAAAAAGAAAAGAAAAGATACATGCACCCCAGTGTTCATAGCAGCACTATTTACAATAGCCTAGACGTGGAAGCAACCTAAATGTCCATCGACAGCTGAATGGATAGGAAAGATGTGGTATATATATATATATATATACTGGAATACTGCTCAGCCATTTAAAAAAAGTAAAATAATGCCATTTTCAGCAACATGGATGGACCTAGAGATTATCATGCTAAGTGAAGTAAGTCAGGAAGAGGAAGACAAATACCATATGATGTCACTTATATGTGAAATCTAAAATATGACACAAATGAACTTATCTATGAAACAGAAACAGACTCACAGACATAGAGAACAGACTTGTGGTTGCCAAGGGGGAGGGGGCTGAGGGGAGGGATGGATTGGGAGTTTGGGTTTAGCAGATGAAAACGATTATATATAAAATGGATAAACAACAAGGTTCTACTGTATAGACAGAGAAGTATGTTTGATATCCTGTAATACACCATAATGGAAAAAGAAAAAACAAGAAATAAAGTGAATATAACTATTTAATATTTTTTAAATGACAAGATTTTGTTTTATTTTTTTATGACTGAATAATATTCCACTGTATACATATACTACATTTTAAAATCCATTCATCTGTCAATGGACACTGAGGTTGTTTCCATATCTTGGCTATTGTAAATAATGCTGCGATGAACATGAGCATGCAGATGTCTTTTTGAATTAGTGCTTTCATTTTCTTTTCTTTTTTTTTTTTTTGGCCACGTCACGCGGCTTATGGGATTTTATTTCCCCAACCAGGGATCAAACTTGGGCTCTCAGCACTGAGAGCAAGGAGTCCTAACCACTGAACTGCCTGGGAATTCCCAGTGCTTTCATTTTCTTTAGATCAATACCTAGAAGTGGAATTGCTGGATCATATGGTAGTTCTCTTTTTAATTTTTTGAGGAACCTCTATACTGTTTTTCATAGTGGCTGCACCAGTAAACATTCCCACCAACAGTGCACAAGAGTTCCCTTTTCTCCACACCCTCACCAATATTTGTTACTTCTTGTCTTCTTGGTAATAGCCATTCTAACAGGTGTTTTGATTTGCATTTCCCTGGTGATTAGTGATGTTAAGCATCTTTTTATGTACCTCTTGGCCATCTGCATGTCTTCTTTGGAAAAATGTCTATTCAGATCTTCTGTCCATTTAAAAAATTGAATTGTTTTTTTGCTACTGAGTTGTATGAGTTTTTTTATGTATTTTGGATATTAACCCCTCATCAGATATATGATTTGCAAATATTTTCTCCTATTCAGTAGGTTGCCTTTTCATTTTGTTGATAAATATTATTTATAATGAACTTTTAAGTCAATTTTAATAATGTACTAATATAAAATATTTTACTTAAATTACTTCTTTATCATAAATCACATAAAAATGACAAAGTTTTTTTTTTTTTTTTGACAAAGTTATTTTAAAAATTTCTTTCTTGCAAGGTTTTTAGGATAATATATTCCTTTGAAAGAAGTTTGAGAGTCAGAAAAGTTGGAAAATACCGAGTACTTGTACAATTAAATAGGTTAGTTTTCTTAACATTCTAGTCCAAATATGACCTTGATCTTTTTAATCAGATTGAGAGATTCTCTGAGCTCTTGATAGACTCTTTTTCAGGAAAGCCTTTCTCCTCTATTATATACCAATTGCCCCTAAACTTTTGCTTAAAACTCAATTTATGCATATAATTATATTGTTAGATGTGTGATTATGTTGTTTGCCCCTTGATGCACTAATGGTCCCTCAGAAACTTGGGGCGTATCCTACTCCTGTTAGTATATTTACACCTTACCTTTTAGGTGGGTTACTGTTCAGATGTTTCCTCTCATTTGAGTTATGTTTATTCTATTCTGTTAGGCTTAACCTAAGATGGTATTTTCTTGCCTGCTTAGTTTCTAGGTGACAACTGAGAATCTTATATGTGATCGTACCTTCTTTTCTCCAAAAGTAGCCTTCTGCTTATCAGACCATATGCCTTAATTTTTAATTTGGAAAATATTATTGTTATACCTATATACTGTATTTCCATTTGGTATCTTTAGTTTCTGTTGAGAAGTTAAGGGGACCTTGATTCATTATGGTCCATAAAAGGCACACTAAAAATTTGTATAGTGTGCTCACCTATCAGGATTAGAAACTTACTTGATTGAATGATTGGACTATTATTTTTCTAAGTGATATGAATCACTTTAGAATCATAATTGCAATAGTATGCATTAACGTTTTCAAGAATTCCAGTGAATATTGTTTGTAGGTCTTATAGAAAAGGTCTTATTATAACCTTTTCCTTTATACATCTACTCAATACTGAGTTTGATTAAAAGATCCCGTGTTGGTGAGGGGTTTTTGCCTTTCCTGAGAAGGGTTGGGGTAGTGCTATCTATGTTAAGAGTGGAGGGGATTTGTTTATTACCTCATTTAAAAATAGCTGAGTTCAGTGATCCTAACTGCTAAGATATTTTTAAAACTTTGGGGGCAAATACATGTCATTCATTGAAAATACCAATGTAATGCTGCTCCAGCATTTTTGTTTTTAAACTTTCATTTTCCACGGAGGTAGTCATCATGCTGTATGATACACAGTGCTCAGAAGTTGTGGAGGGTCAGGAGATTGCTAAGATTAAGTGATAGCTGTGTAAGAGCCCTGTATATGGTGCAATAGTAGGAGCTGCAACAGAATGGTCCTCTAATACCTAACGCATTACCAAGAAGGTACATATATTCTTTCAACCTCCTGAATATTACCTGTCCCCTCCTCCAATTCTGACCTCCCCTGGTTTCTTAAACTAAACCAAATGCCCCCCTTCCCAGATAAGCTGATTACTTGATTTTTTTTTTTTTTTTCCCATGAAGGAATTTCTCTTGAGTATAAATGCTCAGGCTGTGAGTCAGTAGTTTTTGGCATTACTTCTCTATTAGCTCCTAGTTAGGAAGTTCAGCCAAAGGTTGAAGGGATTGCTAAACACTTCAGGACTTCCCAGACCCATTTTTAAGAGCAAACTAATATTGAGACTCCTGGGAACTTTGAAACTCATCCTTTGTCACTACCAATATTTTGAGATTCACACAGTTGACTCTTGTGTTCAAATCCAAATAAAGCTTTTGGGTCACATGATTTCTAGGCTAGTAATATTGTGTAGGAAAAACAAGGTTAGTTCCTCTTCCGTGTCATGTTCTATCTTAACAGTCCATATAACGGTCTAAATCCTGTTTATAAAGTGTTCTTTTACAGGTCTTGATCTTTGATTTGTCAATTCATTTCTAGCTAGAATACCTGACAGCTTGTGGCCCACACCCCGTACTTATTAGTCCACTGAGAAGTTAATCAGGGCCCTAAATTATTTCTATTCTTGATCTTTGTCTTTACTTGCAAGTGCAGCATTGGGGTTATGAGTCCTCAGAAGCTTTCAGATTTTAAAACAGGAAGGGGGCTTCCCTCGTGGCGCAGTGGTTGAAAGTCTGCCTGCCGATGCAGGGGATATGGGTTCGTGCCCCGGTCTGGGAAGATCCCACATGCCGCGGAGCGGCTGGGCCCATGAGCCATGGCCGCTGAGCCTGCGTGTCCAGAGCCTGTGATCCGCAACGGGAGAAGCCACAACAGTGAGAGGCCCGCGTACCGCAAAAACAAAACAAAACAAAACAAACAGGAAGGATCTTGTCTCGGTATTTTCTGGTGAGGTGGTTTATTTAGGATAAGTAATTATTTTCCCACTTCACGTTTTTCCTCTGCCCCGTACTTCCAAGCTTACTTATCACAACGAGGAAGTGAAATGAAGCACAAGTTACTCCTGAAGGGGTTGGCTGCCACTTGTAGCTGTACTACTGTACCACCTTCACAGACACTGTGAACATTTGGAACTGGCTGCAGGCTGCGCCTAATCTGTTATATCTGCTTCGGGTTGCTCCTTGGTCAGCCAAAAAAGAAGTCAAGGGTATTACTCTGAGGTGGTGGACCAAGTAAGAAAATTTCCTCTTGCAGTTGTCCTGATTTTTAAATTCGTGCCACCCATTCCCTCTTTCCCCTTGCCGCATAGACATACCCAGTTGTTGATATACTTAACTTTTAGGGCTACAGTATCACTGCCAGGTATAGCCCCAGCCTCCTGATCTTGCCTAGAACAAAGGATTTCAAGTCTCAAAATGGATAGTAAAGCTCTGGTATTTAAACCATCCCTAGAAGACAGACATATGGTTCCAATTAGTCTGCTGCTCTGTATTAAGGGGATGTAAGATACCATTCTAGCCTGCAGACAAATGCTAACCAACCAGGGTGTTGGGGGTTGGAAAAGAGACCTAACAAATTATGTTAGGAGCCACTTATGAGTGGAGAAATAAATGACCGTAGGCCACATGAAGAGAACAACTCCACCCATATGGCTTCTGTTGTGTGGGTGTGAGTATTCACTTCAACCAGTTTCTTCTCTTGTTTCTCCCTTTCCTTCTGTAACTCTTCAGAATATTCATCATTTTAATGTTGATTCTGTAGGTCATAATTTTTTTCCTGTTGCCAATAAATAAAGAGGAAGGGATATAAAGTATCTTTATGGCATCTTTGTACCTGAGAATTTTCTGAAACTAACTGCTCAGTGTTTTAGTTCTTATTATTCAAGTCTTTATTTTTAAAACAAAAATTTTTAATACAGAATAATAAAGCAATAATATAAGCATACTATAGGAAATTTAAAGAACAACAAAAGATTTTTAAGTACTCAAACTGGAATCTCACCTCCAAAACTTACCATTTTGAACGCATTTTTTTTTCTATGCATGCTTTTTTATAATTATAGTCACTGTATGTACAATTTTACGTGTAGTTTTTATCCTTTATGGTAAATATTTTCCCTATGCTGTTCTATGTAATCATTTTTAATGATTGCATATCAAATAGATATAACATAATTTACATAATTTAACATAATTTACATGATATAACATAATTACATAATTTTAAGCTCTCCCATATTGTTGTAAGAGCACAGAAATTCTTGATAGGGCTGTGGTGTTTACTCCCCGCCTTCCTTTCTTTGACATTATCAGTACAGTTCAAAACTAGAGTTTATATACTTATCATTTTGAACATGCACTGAATCTGTTCTCTTCTTTGCCTTAAGTTTCTATGTTATTTTTGTTGTTCTTGTTCTCATTTTTTATTCTTGTGGACGTTGCCCTGCTTCTGCGTTTCCCTTTGTACTGCACCAGCATTCTCCAACCTTCGCCTTGTGACGCCGCCGTGTGAGCTTGTGATGCCGTAGTTTATTTTCCTTGTGCCCCCTGGTTAGAACCATCCTGGGCTGACATGAGCTGGGGCCATGCAGCACTTTAGTATTCCTTAGGACGGTAGTTCTGGAAAGCTAAAAGAAAATAGTGGCTGAATACAGAGTGCCTGAGGTGATAAAGACATGTTTAGCCTCTGTCCGTCCACTGGCTTCTTACCACTGGGATTTGAATAATTAAAATGTTATAAGCAGAAAAAAAATATCTTCTAGTTAGGGGAGAGTTAAGATTATTTATCAGAAAGATTTGCCAAGATTAGGTTAACTCTCAGTTACCTACGTGTTGTTCTGTTTTTTACTATCCCATTTTTTTGAGTTTTTTCCCTCCCCTCTCTTCTGGCCGTCCATGTTTTTTGATTCGCTAGTATATCAAGCCTGTTTATCTTAAGTTAGACATACGGAAGGAAAAGAAGGAAAATCTAAGTCTCTTCAGTGTCGTTCTTTGATAGCAGCTCTTGTTCACTTAGGGGAGACAGTGACAGTATAGACAAAAATTGATTTTTAAACTATGAGTAAGGCGTCTTAGTCCATTCGGGCTGCAGTAATAAAATACCACAGACTAGATGGCTCATAAACAACAGAAGTTTACTGCTCACAGTTCCAGGCTGGGAGGTCTAAGCTCAAGGCACCAGCATGACTGCCTTCTGGTGAAGGCCCTCTTCCTGGTTCATAGCTAGAGCCTGCTCAGTGTGTCCACACATGGTGGCAGGGGCTAGAGGTCTCTCTGGAGCCTCCTTTATAAGGCACTAATCCCACTCATGAGGGTTCCACCCTCATGACCTAATCGATTCCCAAAGCTCCCACGTTCTAATACCATCACCTTGGGAATTAGGATTTCAACATGTGAATTTTGGGGGCACATTCAGACCATTACATAATGTATGCCATCTTTGTCTCTTAATATGAGTTACTGAGAAGTAGTTATTTTATTAGTATAACACTAATACTAATATTTTTAATGAAGTGAACTGCTTATCATTTATACCTAATTGCTGTTATATTATGACAGCAATTATATATCATTAAAATATTTACTACTTTTAAATTGTTTTTAACTACAACTCTAAACTCTATCATTATATATCACATCTTCATAGTTTGCTCTTCTTCAAATAGGATTATTGCTGTTTTCAACAAAAACTTCACTGGGATTCCTGTTCAGCAAGTAACTCCCAGTTCCTACCCTCTCAGCTGTTCTCTAAGGGCAGCTCTGAGTTCTCATACCTTTATCCCTTTTTATTTTTTATTATTAATTTTTTGATGTGGATCATTTTTTAAAATTTATTTATTTTTGGCTGCATTGGGTCTTCGTTGCTGTGCGTGGGCTTTCTCTAGTTGCAGTGAGCGGGGCTACACTTCGCTGCAGTGTGCAGGCTTCTTATTGCGGTGGTTTCTCTTGTTGCGGAGCAGGGGCTCTAGGCGTGCAGGCTTCAGTAGTTGTGGCACAGTTATTTCTGTCTAGTATTCCATGACAGAAGTATACCACAAGTTATTTTTCCATTTTATCCATTGATGGATATTTGGATTGCTTTTAGTTTGGAGCTCTTACTAACAATTGCGATGAACATTGCATTCTTAAACGTTAATGTGCATCCTTAAACATTAATGAAGAGTATAAACTGAGGAGTAAAGTTGCTAGGTTGTACTGTATGTCTGTTTTCAGATTTTACTGGGTGATGCTAAACTGGTGTGTCAGTTTGTGTGAGGGTTCCCATTCCTGCATGTCTTCACCAGTGCTGTGTATTCTTTTTAAAATTTGTTGTTGGAGTATAGTTGATTTACAATGCTGTGTTAGTTTCAGGTGTACAGCAAAGTGAATCAACTATACATATACACATATCCACTCCCCTTCAGATTCTTTTCCCATATTGGCCATTACAGAGCATTGAGTAGAGTTCCCTGTGCTATACAGTAGGTCCCTATTAGCTATCCACTTCTGTATAGTAGTGTGTAGTGCTGGGTATTATTACACATTATACTTTTTGTCAGTTTGGTGAGTGTGTAATGGTTATCTCATTGTGGTTTTAGTTTTTTATTTTGTCTTTAATAATGAGATTGAACTCCTTTTCATGTCTTTGGCCTTTTTTGTGAAGTGTCTGCTTAAGTAAGTCTTTTGCCCATTTTTCTACTGGGTTGTCTGTCTTACTGATTTATAGGAGTTTTTGTTTCAATAATGATATGAGTCTTTTGTCTTATTTATTTATTTATTTATTTTTGCGGTACATGGGCCTCTCACTGTTGTGGCCTCTCCCGTTGTGGAGCACAGGCTCCAGACGCCCAGGCTCAGGGGCCATGGCTCACGGGCCCAGCTGCTCCGCGACATGTGGGATCTTCCTGGACCGGGTCACGAACCCGCGTCCCCTGCATCGGCAGGCGGACTCTCAACCACTGTGCCACCAGGGAAGCCCGAGTCTTTTGTTTTATGGGTTACAAATAACTTCTCTCATTTCGTGATTTCTCATTTCACTCTCTCTTTCAATGAATAGACATTTTAGTATAATTTTGTTATGAGCAAGACAGACTTTATTTTTTAAATTTTATTTATTTATTTTTATACAGCAGGTTCTTATTAGTTATCTGTTTTATACATGTCAATCCCAATATCCCAATTCTTCCCACCCTCCGCCCTGCTTTCCCCCCCTTGGTGTCTGTACGTTTGTTCTCTATGTCTGTGTCTCTATTTCTGCCTTGCAAATGGGTTCATCTGTACCATTTTTCTAGATTCTACATATATGTGTTAATATACAATATTTGTTTTTCTCTTTCTGACTTACTTCACTCTGTATGACAGTCTCTAGGTCCATCCACGTCTCTAAAAATGACCCAGTTTCGTTCCTTTTTATGGCTGAGTAATATTCCACTGTATATATGTGCCACATCTTATTTATCCATTCGTCTGTCGATGGACATTTAGGTTGCTTCCATGACCTGACTGTCGTAAATAGTGCTGCTATGAACATCGGGGTGCATGCGTCTTTTTGAATTATGGTTTTCTCTGGGTATATGCCCAGTGGTGGGATTGCTGGGTCATATGGTAATTCTGTTTTTAGTTTTTTAAGGAACCTCCATACTGTTCTCCATAGTGGCTGTATCAATTTACATTCCCACCAACAATGCAAGAGGGTTCCCTTTTCTCCACACCCTCTCCAGCATTTGTTGTTTGTAGATTTTCTGATCATGCCCATTCTAACTGGTGTGAGGTGATGCCTCATTGTAGTTTTGATTTGCATTTCTCTAATGATTAGTGATGTTGAGCAGCTTCTCATGTGCTTCCTGGCCCAGACATTTTAGTATAATTTTAATGTAACCGAATTTACCATCTTTTCCTTTATGATTTGTGCCTTTTGTTTCTTGTTTAAGAAATTCTTCCATCCCCTGAGGCTATAAACATAGTCTCCTTTATTGTTTTATAAAAACTTTGTAGTTTTACCTTTTACATTAAGTCTGTGATCCACCTGGAATTAATTTTATGATATGATGTGAGGAAGGTGTCCTATATAATTTTTTCCCATATGGAAAATCAGATGTACCTATGCCATTTACTGAGAAATTCATCCTTTCCTCAGTGATATACAGTGCCTACTCTTCTTTTCAGTGCACTGTTTTTAAAGCAACTTGTAAAGGAGCAGTATGTCTCAAGCCCTGTATGCCTTTGGGAATTACATAAGCAGAACAAAGGGTTGGCAGTCAAGAAGAAGATGAAAAACAGTAGAATATAATAACTAAGGAATTTGGAAGTTGTATAAAAATAGTTATGGGATGTACATTTACCTAAATATAAACATATACCTGATGCTGAAAGCACAGTGTGGATGTGGGCTTTGAGGGCATCCAGGCTGGAATTATAGGCTGGGCCTTGTTCTTAGTAAGTTTTGGGGTTTGTTTAAACTTTAAATTTGAACATGTTACTTAATGACCCTCACTTGCCCAGACGTAAAACAAAAATAACGCTCATCTCAATGAGATAATAAATACATGGTACCAAAACACAGCACTTGACAGAGTGTCCCTTGAAAAATGGCTTTTTATTCCACAGAATTCAAAGTGCTGCACAAATGGGAAAACTGTGGCACTGAGCCGAAGCAGGGCAGCCCAGTATACTTGGCTCTCCAGGGTCTGTGCCACTCAGCTGCGTGGCCACATTGCTCGTTTCTAAGTACCCTGAACAAATTTACTCATAGTTCAGAATTATTATTTATTGGTTGTCATCCAACTTAGTAAGAAAGGCCTTATTTTATTCGTAGTGTGACATTCTGGATGATTCATAATGAATCTAGGTTATGTTCTTAGTTCATTCCTATGACTTAGCATTAAGACAGATTAACTAACAAAAATTCTCAGGGGAATTTTTCCACTTCTAGTCTCGAGTCATTACATGTGATACAGTTTTCCCTCAGATAAAAGTTGCACAGTACTTGGATGACATTATATGGTTGCTGCAGACCACCTTTTCCGTCTTTGAAATGTTTTTCTCCTCTCTCAGCTTTCTTATTATAATGATATATTTCTCTCTCCCTTTTGCTCCTTTTTCTTTCTATTCCTGCACCTATAGCATAGGAAGTACCTATGGGTGTTTCCTAAGCCTTGATTCCCAGCCATCCTTCTTTCTCCACTTATTCTTTCAAAAAACTTTTATCCGTTCATTACTACAATTCATTTCATCAGAACATCTTCACTTGAATTTCTACTCACCTTCTTAAACTCAACCCATGACCAAAAAAAAATTTTTTTTTCCCCAAATCAACTACTCTCTACTTTTCACTCCTTTTCATCCCATGTATTATTATCTGTCCTCAAGTACTGTCCAGTCTTTTTTTCAAAATAATTTTTGAGTTGTCTTTCTCATTTTCACTGTTTCTACTTTCTCACGGGCCTTCCACTTCACGTCACACTTAACCTAGTCTTGCTTTCAGGTTAATTTTACTGCATCTGCCCGTACCAGAAGTTCTAACGACTCATCACTGTAAGAGTGGTTCTCAAACCTCTTAGGAAAGAGTTGTTTTATCTGTGTACATTCAGATGTCTAAATTATTTCCAGGAGATCCAGTAGGTCTGAAGTAAGGTTTGTGGATCACTCTAAATACATTGGTGATTCTGATGTATACACAGGGTTGAAAATCAATGGTTGGAAGAGGACAGGGGATGGGATGGGTAGTGCTTATGATTAGATGTGATTATTAAGATAGCAGTTTTCTATTTGGGTGGTGGGTTCAGGGGTGCTCACTGCATAACGAAGAATAAGTAACTACTTCTAAAAGAAAGCATAGGGGTAAATCTTTGTGACCTTGGGTTAGGCAATGATTTCTCACATATGACACCGAGAGCATAAGTTACAAAAGAAAATCTAGATAAGTTGGACTTCATCAAAATTGAAAACTTTTGTGCATCGAAGCACACTATCAAGAAAGTGAACAGGGCTTCCCTGGTGGCGCAGTGGTTGAGAATCTGCCTGCTAATGCAGGGGACACGGGTTCGAGCCCTGGTCCAGGAGGATCCCACATGCCGTGGAGCAACTAGGCCCGTGAGCCACAACTACTGAGCCTGCGCGTCTGGAGCCTGTGCTCCGCAACAAGAGAGGCCGCGATAGTGAGAGGCCTGCGCACCGCGATGAAGAGTGGCCCCCGCTTGCCACAACTAGAGAAAGCCCTCGCACAGAAATGAAGACCCAACACAGCAAAAATAAATTAATAAACTCCTCCCCCCAACATCTTCTTAAAAAAAAAAGAAAGTGAACAGATAATCCACGGAATGGGAGAAAATATTTGCAAATCATATCAACGGACTTGTATCCAGGGAATATAAATAACTCTTACAACTCAATAATAGAAAGTTAACCCAATTTAAAAATGGGCAAAAGATTTGAATAGACATTTGTCCAAAGAAGATATACAAATGGCCAATTAGCACATGAAAAAAGATACTCGACATCATTAGCCATCAGGGAAATGCAAATTAAAACCAATCCCCCACCCAGGATAGCTGTAATTTTAAAAATATAAAAAGATAGTAATAAGTGTTGGAAAGGGGCTTCCCTGGTGGCACAGTGGTTAAGAATCTGCCTGCCAACACAGGGGACACAGATTTGAGCCCTGGTCCAGGAAGATCCCACATGCCTCGGAGCAACTAAGCCCATGCGCCACAGCTACTGAGCCTGTGCTCTAGAGTACACGCGCCACAACTACTGAAGCCCGCAGGCCTAGAGCCTGTGCTCCGCAACAAGAGAAGCCACCACAATGAGAAGCCCGCACACCTCAATGAAGAGTAACCCCCGCTTGCCACAACTAGAGAAAGCTCGCGTGCAGCAACGAAGACCCGATGCAGCCAAAAATTAAAAAAAAAAAAAAAAAAAGTGTTGGGAAAGATGTGGATAAATTGGAACCCTTGTACATTGTTGATGGGAATGTAAAGTGTTGCAGCCACTTCAGATAACGGTTTGTGCAGTTCCTGAGAAGACCAAACATGGAGTTACCATATGACCCAGCAGTTCCACTACTAGGTATATACCCAAGAGAAATGAAAACATACATCCACAAAAAAACTTATGTGAATGTTCGTAGCAACATTATTCATAGTACCAAAAAAAAAAAATCAACCTAAATATCCATCAGCTGATGAATGGATACATAAAATGTGGTGTGTCCTTACCATGGAATATTATTCAGCAATTAAAAAAGAATGAACTAGTGATAGATGCTACAATGTGTATGAACCTTGAAAACACTATGCTAATTGAAAGAAGCCAGTCACAAAAGATCACATATTGTATGATTGCTTTTATATGAAATGTCCAGAATAGTCAAATCCGTAGAGACAGAAAGTTGATTAGTGATTGTCTAGGGTGGAGGCATTGGTGGGAGAGTTGAGGGGGGAGAAATGGAGAGTGACTGCTCATTGGTACAGGGTTTCTTTTTAGGTTGATGAAAATGTTCTAAAATTGATTGAGGTAATGGTGTACAACTCTATGAATACACTAAAAACCACTGCAAGTACACTTTAAATGGGTGAATTTTATATAATAATAAGGCTATAGAAAAAAAGTCTAAATAAAAGCAGGCCACATGTGGAGCAATGGTGAGAGTGTGCCAGGAACCAAAGATTATAATTAATTCATAATCAAATTCTTTGTATCTGAAATCTAATACAATTTGTAAATTTGGGGAAAATAGAAGAAAAGGAAAGAAAGAAAAGTCCACATGGTGAAATCTAGGGTCCTTGTTCTATCACTTAAAGCTATATTTTGTCTGGCCTGTTGCTACTGTGTAATGTTTTTTTTTTGCCATATACCTCTGGTGAACCCTACATCATACCCAGGGCAGTTTCTTTATTGTTGCTTCAACTTAGCACACTAGTTCCAAGTGATCTGCCTTTACTCTGCTTTTGCCCAGCCACCACTTAGAAAACCCTTTCCATATCCCCCTCTGCTTCTCTAGCTCCAATCCACTCAACTTAAGTTGTGCTTTCTTTTTGAGTCCTTCCATAGGAACATCTTTTCTGCCTTTGGTTCTTTCATAGGAACCAACACATTGCTCTACTGATTGGAAGGGTTCCAGAAATACATGTTAAATACATGAGTGAAGATAATGGAGGAACTTGGAGACCATGAAAGAGACATTAGGAATAAGAAGCTTTAGTAAAGACTGAAAGACATTTGGCTAAGCTACTGAGCCAAAATAAGATGAACAAGTCCATTCCAACAAGTGTCATAGCAAGCATGGCAAAATAAACTTTGCTTAAATGTGCAACGCTTTAGGGTTAGGAGTAAGAAACAATACTTGGAATGATTAGAGGAGACCCCATGACAGGTTTACAAGACTAAAGGGTTTTTGCTTTCTGTAATAGGAAATAGGAGCGAGCTGCTGGTGGGGGGTTTCTTGTTGAATCTTACTGAAATCTTGCTGTCGGTCATTGGGTCTAGCTGTTGAGGGCAGCTGTGTGGCTGTAACATGCTCTGGAAGCAGGTGTTTCCCCCGACGTGGCATCTCCAGATGTCAGGCCCTGATCATGTCATTCATTCCTGCCCACTCATTTCTCATATAAACACCTAATAGCAATCTAAGCCTATAACCATTGCTGAAGGTGGTTTCCTTTAATATTGTTTCCTTTGTAAAGGTTTCCTGTTTGGTAGACTAAAAAACAAGCTCGTGCCATTAAGTCTGTGCCTTCTTCTGCCCGACAGAGTAAAATCATAGAAAGGTTACTAATTGTAGATAGAGCATTCATTGTTCAAAATGACAGATTTCCTATGTACTTTAAGATGCTTATTAGGAAGTTTTAAAATCAAGTGGTTTTAATTCATTGCCTGCCCTGTTGCATTCTCCATTCAAAACACAAGCAGAATACTCCATGACTCTTCTGGACTTTGCTATCCAATCACACCAGTGTCAGAGTCCATTAGTTATTACAGACTCCATCAGCACGTCTTCCTCGCTGTGCAGAGAAGGCTAGTCGTGGGAAAGGACCTGGTGAAGGTCTTTGCCAACCAATTAAAAGATATATCAAGAGCCCTCTTTCTGGATAATTCCCAAAGATACCTGCTCTGCTGAATCTCATTTGTTGGGATTTTTAGCAACCTATCGCCAGTCTCTTAAGAAAAACAGGTTTCAGTGCATGCAGACTTTAACTTATAAATTAAAAGTACTGGGTTTCAAAAGTTGTAGGTTAGTTGGTAGGGCTTTAATTGCAGTTGCATTCATAGTTAACATTTGTTAAGTACCTACTGTGTTTAAATTAAACAGTATGCTAGGTAATGTGAGAGAGTCAGAGATGAAACAGGTATTTTTAAGGAACTAGGGAGAGAGGATATTTTACTAGAGAGAGAGGATATTCTACTAGAGAGAGAGGATATTTTTAAGGAGCTAGAAGAATAGGGTATTTATATATGTAAATACCCAAAATAAAGGAGGAATACAAAGTAATAAGGGAGTGCAGAGATAGTAGGTGGAGGACATTTCTTACAGGAGATTCAGGAAGACTTGGCAGAAGAGGCATTTATTTTGCATTGATGAATGAGAGTATTGGATTTCTCTCCTTGAAGTAGCTATAGTGATTCTGATGATGGCTCTGACCTCTAAGCCCCTTGTGATCATTAAGTTTTTTACAACCTTAGGAGGGCTGGCTGGGAGGTAGAGGCTCTAGTAGCTGGCCAGCTGCCAGTCAGTATGAAAAGGCTCCAGTAGCCAGGAGGTGACAAGAGGATTGGCCCAGGGATTTTATTGCAGTTTTATTGCAGTTTAATTTAGTGACCCTTTCTTGAGCCCCTGCTATGTATGAAAACACTGTGTGGAGACTAAGATAAATAAAACGATATCCCTCCCATTTACTAACTAGTGGAGGGTATAAACACATAATACAACTAAGTATAGCATGAGGCAGAGTTGTAATTGGGCTGTAGAGGTATAAGCAAAGGGCCATGGAAGCAAGAGAGGAGGAAGCCACTGGCATGGTATTTTGTGGTGGGAGTCAGTTAAGGCTTCAAACAGGAAGTAATATTTGACTGGGCCTTGAAAATGAGTGTGCTTTCAAATGTGGCAAGGAAGGGAAAAAGCATGGCACGGAGAGTAAGTAGCATAAGAGAGGCACATAAGCTGTGCATAGTCTAGTGATGCTAGAATGGCTAGGAGTGAGTTGGAAAGGTTGGGTGGAGCTGAGTCCTGAGGACCTTTAAGTGACAATGCTAAGAGAGCTAGACTGTTCTGTAAGCAGAAGGGAGCCACCGAATGTTTTTGAGCAAGCAGGCAGCACGATGTGATTTGTGTCACGTTCACTGTGCTATGAATGGGTGGCTTAGAGGGAAATGAAATAGAGGGTAGTAAGCAAGAGCATCAGTCGAGGTCAGAGATGATAAGAGTGTGAACTGAGGTGGGAGGAATGGAAATGGAAAGAAGGAGATAGGTTCAAGACACACTTACAGGGTAGAAGCAGTAAAAGCTGTACCTCCGGTTTGAAATGGAGATGAGAAGGAGCAAGGAGCGAAGACACCAGTGCTCCTGGTGACGCAGAGGTAGTGCCATGAATGAACGTGGGAACATTGCTGGAAGAGCAGGTTTGATTTTGGAAAATGGGGAGTTTGAGATGTTTCTTCCCAGGCAAGTACTGGAAGTTCTTGTCAGGAGCTTAAGCATTGTACCAGGGCCAAAGATATAAATTTGGAGAATCATTACCAAACAAATGAGAGTGGAAGCTGTGGGACCAGAAGAGCTGGCCCTGAGAAAATACAGGGCAAGGAGCGATAGTCAAAATCAGCACATGCTTTACTAGAAAACACCTTCTGGAGAAGGTAGGAAGAAGAAAAGCAAATAGCAAAAGGAGGCAGAGTTGTCAACGAGAGTAAAACTAGGAAAGGGAGGAGTGTTTCCGAGAGTAGGGAGGTGCCCAGAGTCTTCAGCTGCTGGGACTATGGGAATGTGGTAGGCCTGGGGGCAGGAGGGAGCTCTAGCCTGTCATACCTGCACGTTGTTCATCTAAATATCTATGTGCATAAAAGTATTTATAAGTCAGCGAGACTCTATCCTTAGCCTGCCATCCTTGTTCATTTTCTGTTGGTATTCCTCCCCAAACCACACCCCTCGTATCTCCCGTCAACTCTTTCTTCAGACAGTGGGAGGGGGAGAAATGAAGGGGGGAAGTTGAAGCACAAAAGGAGTTGAAGTTAAAATATTAAGTGTTTGTGGTTTGTTTGTAAATAAGTTGCATATTCTTTATTTTGAATAAGCCACCTTAATGATAATAAAGTCACTTTGTCTAATTTTTAAGTTCACTATATCTCTAGTGGTCATAAATGTGTTTGTCATAAGAAGTAAAAGTAATCTGAAAATCCTGGGTCCAGGTGAGTAGACTTAACATGTATTTACTGATTCTGACGTGGTCTTAATATCAATCATTATCCAATTTTATTTTTGTTCGTAAATAAATACCACTCACCTCACTCAGTCCAGATTTATGAAGGAAACGGTGCTGGTTTTGCTGACATAAACCAATCATATTTACTTTTAGTTAACCATGTGTCTTTTGCATTCCAGCCCATCTGTATTTCTATTTCACTATTACTTTAAATTTAAACAGCTGGTTATATAATTTCTAAAGGTTCTCTTTTCGTGTTTGATATTCAGACTTCAGGATCCAGAACCTTTATTCTATTGACTAGAAACTAGTATTCACTGGGTAAAGGTAACATGAGTTATATCCATTTGTCTTTCTAGATTTTGGCTTCAGTAACCTCTTCACTCCTGGGCAGCTGCTAAAGACCTGGTGTGGCAGCCCTCCCTATGCTGCACCTGAACTCTTTGAAGGAAAGGAATATGACGGGCCCAAAGTGGACATCTGGGTATGTGACTGCCTTCCCTTATACCCCATAGCATTAGTTACCCTTGACTGATGACAGCTGTCCTCATCCTGGACAACACGTAGTACTGCACTAGAACTGATCACCTGTTCTTCGAATTCCCAATTCTTGGTGCAGTCTGTTCTTCAACCTTTGTCTTATGGACTGAGCCACGGAGTTCAACCTCCCGCTTTGCATCTGCAAAAAAAAAAAAAAAACCCTAGGGCAAGCTTGGATGGGTACCCTTGCCAAGAACAGAAATTCTTTCTGTTGTTGCCACTTGCGTTCTCCCTAGGATGAGTAATGAGAGAAATTCTAGTTATGTTCCCAAAAAGTAATGTCTGGAAGCAAAGAAGAATGCTGACTATTCTAAAGATGATTGGCCTTGACAATGCCCCATATTATTTCTTATAAAAAAAGAAGAAAAAGTTTGTTCCATTATCTCGTGCATGACTCACCATTATCTTCATACACATACTATAATAGCCTTTTTTGTTTCCTCTGATGTGATTAATTGTATGTACTCTCTGTTTGGGATGCAGAGCCTCGGAGTCGTCCTCTATGTGCTTGTGTGTGGTGCCCTGCCATTTGATGGGAGCACACTGCAGAATCTGCGGGCCCGGGTGTTGAGTGGAAAGTTCCGCATCCCATTTTTTATGTCCACAGGTAAGGGAGTTGCCATCACACAGCTATGACTGGGTTCATGGAACATTAGACATGCTAAGTTATCCCAGGAATTGAGTGACAGAGTATAAATTACCCATTTAACCGCCTTTTTTGGCTCCAGTTTGCTGAATTGACACCTCCAGAGGCAAGGGTTCTATAGGAACAGAGCATCTAGGCTTTGGCATCAGATAACCCTCCTGAGTTTGGCTCTGGGCTCTACATAGGACTACCAGTGTGGTGTGGCAGACCACTGCGTCTTTCTGAGCTTCAGTTTCCTCATCAATAAATGGCTGACAGTTTTGTGAGGGCTACAACTATGAGAACTAAATTAAATAATGTGTGTAAAGTTAATAGGTACATCGCATAGTAGCAGTAGTCGTAGTAGTTTCACCCCTGTCTTCACCTCATCTCTCACCCTTTTTCAGGATGATATTTCTATTTACTGGGGCCCCATTGAGATGTGGTAATAAATGCCAAGGATAAAGCAGGCTTTGCATCTTAATCTTGCTGCTACTACATTTCCTGCCTCTATGACATTTATCCCCCAGACTCAAAAAGTACTTTTTAAATGAGTGGGCAATAGGGTAAGTAGCTCTTAGAAGAATTTAACACTGAAGACAGACACCAGACACCCAGAATCTACAGTGTTTCATCACCATCTATGTGCACTTAAGAACATTCTGGAGACAATGCTGTAAGCAATCTATTTAGTTTTGCTTAATCATGATTTCACTTTAAGGAACAACATACAGAGTGTATGTCCGCTGGGTTGGCAACACACTATAAGCACGTGGGAATGACGTTTTAGAATAAATGAGAATTGCATCTAGAATAAATTTCAGAAATTTTATTTCTAAAATGCATTTTAGAAAAAAGCTGTGAGAAAAATAAAATAGAGAAGGGGTGTTAGGGATGGTGGGTGGGTGGTTATTTGGAAAGGTATGTCAGGGAACCCCTTCACTGAGAAGTCAACATTTCAACGAAGGCTTGAAGAAGGCGAGGGCGTGAGCCGTGCAGTCTGAGGAAGAGCTTTCCAGGCTGAGGGGACGGCAGGTAGAAAGGCCCCAGTGAGGGAGCATGACTGGGTGTCTAAGGAACAGGATGGAAGCCTCTTGTGCTGGAAAGGAATGAGTGAGGGGACAGGAGAGATGCCATCAGAGAGGCAACAGAGAGCTCACTTTGAGGGCTTAGTCAGTCAGCGTTAAGGCCTCTTTCACTCTGAGTGAAATGCAAAGGATCAGAGGATTTTAACAGAGGAATGATATTATCTGACTTTTCGGTTTCTTCTAACTTTTATTATGAATATTTTCAAACATGCAAAAATATCTAAAGAACTTTACGGTGACTTTTGTGTTTTAAAAAAATCACTTTGGCAGCTCTGTTGGTTAAAAGGTTCAAGGGCTGAAGGAGGGAGACCAGTTAGTAGGAGACTTTTATCCACGTGAGAGATATTGGTGGCTAGTTCCCAGACTGGGGTGTAGAGGTGGGGATGGTAAGAAGTCGTCAGATTCAAGAGATAATACAGGGGCTTCCCTGGCGGTCCAGTGAGTAAGACTCCACGCTCCCAATGCAGGGGACCCAGGTTCGATCCCTGGTCGGGGAACTAGATCCCGCATGCCGCAACTAAGAGTTCGCATGCTGCAGTGAAGATCCATCATGCCACAATTGAGACCTGGTGCAGCCTAAACAAATAAATGAATACATAAATATTTTTTAAAAAAGAGAGAGATAGGGCTTCCCTGGTGGCGCAGTGGTTGAGAGTCCGCCTGCCGATGCAGGGGACACGGGTTCGTGCCCCGGTCCGGGAAGACCCCACATGCCGCGGAGCGGCTGGGCCCGTGAGCCATGGCTGCTGAGCCTGCGCGTCTGGAGCCTGTGCTCTGCAACAGGAGAGGCCACAACAGTGAGAGGCCCGCGTAACGCAAAAAAAAAAAAAAAAAAAAAAAAAAAAAGAGAGAGATAGTATGTACTGTGTGGCAGGCTCTGTTTCAAGCATTTTGCAAACATTAACTCATTTAATTACTTTAACAACCCTGTAAGATACATGGGAGTATTACCCCCATTTTATAGGTGATAAAACTGAAGCCAGGAGATGTTTAGCAATTTTCCCAAGATAACACAGCTACTAAGTGACTAAACTAGAATTTGAGCCTAGGCAGTCTGGCTCCAACAACATATATGTGGGATTTGATGTGAGAGAAAAAGTAATTATTAATAATCCAGGGGTTTTGGCTTGAGCAACTGGAAGGATGGATTTACTGCTAACAGAGATGGGAATGGAGAGATATTTTATATGTGTTAGTTTGAGATGCCCATTAGACATCTAAGTTGAGATATTGTATAGGCAGTTGAATATAGGACTGTACCTTAGTTGGGAGTGGTGGGCTAGTGATACCCATTTGGGAATGATCAGTATGTAGGTAATACAGTATTTTAAGCTCTGAGATAAGGTCACTTTTTAGGCCATGATTGCAGAGAAGAGAAGAGGTCTAAGGATTAATCTCTGGGACACACTAATATTCAGAGATCAGGAACGTGAAGAGGGATCCGCATAGGAATTGCTAGTAAGGTAAGCCAGAGAGTCCTCTGTTCTAGAAAACAAGTGAAGAGAATGTTTCAAGGAGGAGGGAATGAGGAACTGTGGGGGGTGCTGCTGATACGTCAGATGACTGAGAACTTGTTGGAGGACGGAGGGAACGGAAAGCACCCATTGAACTGAGAAGGCATCTTGAGACCAAAAAACAAGGTAGGCAGCTCCAGGTGATCAATGGGTCAGTTTATTTTAGGGTAACTTACTCACAGAATAAGTAGGATCAGGCGGACAACCATCCAGGAACACTCACAACGGTACCATGCACTGCCAAGGGGACAATTTTATCGTTAACCTAAGGGGCGTGGGTATGTGCTTGGAAACAGTAAGTGCATTCCTAAATCAATATTTATTAATGGGTAGCTAGGCTATTAATGGGCACCAGGAATATGTCAGCAAAGGTCTTCATCATTGTTTGGAGACCACCAGAGCACAGAGGCCACCTGGACCTAATGATCATGAAACAATGGCTATTAACTACAGAGTCCTTGATGACAGAGAAGTGACTTAGCACAGTCCTAGGTAGGGTCAGTGGAAGGACGGGAGGCATGGTAGGAGCCCAGAATGTCATCATTTATGCTAATAGCCATACAGAACTGGATACCGGATTTAAAGAGATCACTGATGATCCTGAAGTACCGCCTTGGTGGAGGAACAGGAGTAAAACCCTGACCCATGTAGATGCGGCCGGAAAGGGGTGGACGGGAAGCGGAGAAAGGAAACAGACACAGCTCTTCGCAGTTCTGCTCTGGAAGGAGGCAGAGAAGGGGTGGAGTGGATTGTTCTGGCCGGAGTCACCAGTGATCTTGTCATAATCTGTTGGATATCCTTGGTCTTTATCTTAATGACTGCCCAGCAGTATTTAGTGCTAAATGCTAAAAGTTCACTCCTTTCTTTCTTTTGTTAAATATAAACTTTATTTTTTAGAGCAGTTTTGGGTTCATAGCAAAATTAAGCAGAAAGTACGGAGAGCTCCCATATACGTCCTGTCCCCTCACACCCATAGCTTCCCCCACCGTCAGTATCCGGCACCAAAGTAGAACATTTGTTACGGTCCATCAGCCTGCTGCGACACTACATTGGATTACCATCTAAAGTCCATCGTCTACTAGGGCTCAGTCTTGGTGGTGTACGTTCCGTGGGTTTGGACAAATACATAATGACATCAATCTACCATTATAGTATCATTCAGAGCAGTTTCACTGCCCTAAGAATCCTCTGTGCCTATTCATCCCTCCCACTCCCTTAACCTCTGGCAGTCAATGATCATTTTACTGTCTCCACAGTTTTGCCTTTTCCAGAATGTCATATAGTTGGAAACATGCACTATGTAGCCTTTTCAGATTGGCTTCTTTCACTTAGTAATATGCATATAAGTTTCCTCTGTGTCTTTTCGTGGATTAATAGCTCAGTTCTTTTTAATGCTCAATAGTACTCCATTGTCTGGATACCACAGTTTACTTATCCATTCACCTGCAGATGGACCTCTTGGTTGCTTCCAGGTTTTGGCAATAATGAACAAAGCTGTTATAAATATCCGTGTGCAGGTTTTTGTGTGGATGTAAGTTTTTAACTCATCTGACTAAATACCAGGGAGTGTGATTGCTGGATTATACCATAAGAGTATGTTTAGTTTTGTAAGAAACCACCAAAGTGTCTTTCAAAGCGGTTGTGCTATTTTGCATCTCCACCAGCATTTGGTATTGTCAGTGCTTTGGATTTTTGCCTTTCTAGTAGATGTGAAGTAGTAGCTTGTTATTTTAATTTGTAATCCCTGATGATGTATGATGGTTAACATTTCATATGCATGTTTACCATCTGTATATCTTCTTTGGTGACATGTCTAAATGTTTTGCCCATTTAAAAAAATTATTTATTTATTTATTTATTTGGCTGTGCCGGGTCTTAGTTGCAGCACGGGAACTCTTAGTTGCGGCATGTGGGATCTAGTTCCCCAGCTAGGGGATCGAACCCAGGCCCCTCCTGCATTGGGAGTGTGGAATCTTAGCCACTGGATCACCGGGGAAGTCCCTTGCCCATTTTTAAATTTGGTTGTTTGTTTTCTTATTGTTGAGTCACTCCTTACTTTTTAAAACACTTTTTTTCCCATTGCTTCTCAGATGCCACGTTCTGCAGTTTTCCTCCTGTCTCTCTGAGTACACCTTGTTGCCAGATTTCTCTTTCTCTGTTCATCCTTTAAATCTTTTCTTCTTTACACCATCTTTCTGAGCATCTTATTCACTGCTGTGGCTTCAGGGAGTACAGTGATGTTCAGTCCCCAGTTAACACTTGGGTAACTCTCTGGCCCAGACCTCTCCTCTGGAATGAGAGGCTATATATCCAACCAGTTGCTACCAGTCAGCTTTACTTGTGTGTCTTGAATTCACATCAGTGGACACATTTTCAAAACTGAATTTAATCCCTCCCTAGAATTGCTCCATTCTGTGTTCCCTATCTTAGTGAATGGTGTCACCGTCTGACCAAGAAGCTAGCCTTGATTCCTCCTCTCTTACCATCACCACAGCCACTCACTTACCAAATCCTGTAGATTCAACCCTCCATTCCTGTAGACACTTCTGTAGTGGCTCTTGCCTGGATTAAATAATAGCCAATTAAATGGACGCCTGGCTCCAGCCTTATCCCTCTCTAATGCGTTCTCCACACGGCTGCATGAGTAATGTTTCTAAACTATATATGACAACACACACACACACACACACACACACACACACACACACACACACACAATTTGGTTATATCATTTTCCGGCTTAAACGTTTCAATGGTTTACCATTGCCTCTAGGCTGCAGTTCGCTCCTTAATGGGGCTAGAGCACTGACTTCATTTTTGACCATGACCGTAGTAAAAGATACATTTCATACAGTGACCTAGAAAATACATATATACATACAGCTGAACAAAAGTTTTTTTAAAAAGTAAAACTTGTCTTTACTAGGTGCAGTGCACTCTAATACATTTTATTCTATTACATTAAAAATGCTAATTATAACTTACTGAATTGATCTCATGACTGCTTTTTGAAAAACAATGACATAGTAATACTTCTGTGACCTGGCTCGTGCCTATCTCTGCAGCCCCAGATCCTATTCTACATCTAGTCGCCCTAATTTCCTTCTGGTTCCCGGAACAAGTGATACTCTCTGGAGCAACTCCCTCTGCCTGGGGTACTTCTTCCTCCCCCTACCCTACCCCATGCCACCCACTCCTGTATTCTAGAGCAAGAAATTAGATGTGATAAAAATAAGAATCTAGATAATTTCTACCAGTCTTTCTTTTATCATGGGACTTCCCAAACATTTCATTGTAATTGTTTCTTTCATTATATATCTTCCATAGCAGACTGTGAGCTTAGAGAAAGTAAAGACAAAATGTGGGGTTTTTTTCACAGTTGTCTCTAGCCTAGCAGAACATCTGGCATGTGGTAGGATTTAGTAAACAGTATGTAGATAGTAAATAGGATCCTTCTTAAAACCCTCCAGTCACTTTCATTTACACTTAGAAGACAATTCCAAAAGTCATTATTATTAGAAAACAATTCCAAAAGTCATTATTATTATGGCCTACAAGGCACACTGTGGTTGGCCCCTCTCTTTAATCTCATTTCCTGCTTTTCTTCCCTTTAGGCCCCGAGCTCCAGTTACAGAGGCGTCCTTGCTGTTTCTCAGACTTTCCAAGTGCATGCATTCCTGTTTCCTCACATATTTACATGGCTTCCTCACCTAACCTGAGGTTTCTGCTTAAATGTCCCCCCAGAGAGACCTCTCCTGATACCCTGTCATTCTCTTTCCGTAACGCTGCTTCACGGTGTTTCATGGCACTCACCACTACCTGACCTTATTTGTTTACTGTGTCCCCACCCCTTATCCCCACTGCCTCTTGACTGCAATAGGATTTTGTTTTTGTTCACTGCCGTGTTCCCATGGCTTAGGACAGTGCCTGGGTCCTGGTGGGCACTCAGGAAATATTTGCTGAATGAATGCATGCATGCATGCATAGATTTGTTACAGTGCTCACTACCGAATAATTCAAATAATAATATCAATAACGGTAATTTACGTTTCTTTAGGGCTTTCAAGTTTACAAAGTATTTCCTATACTTGATCTAATTTGAGCTATGTAATTGTACTCTGGAATTGGTATTGACACTAGCATTTATCATTTTGCCAATGAAGTTTAAGAATCTGAAGTTTAAAGAAATTAGTTGACATGCCAAAAGCCACACAGGTAATAAGTGACCAAGTTAGTACTCAAATTCAGTGTCCGTTCTACTACACCACACCGCTGCAGAGAAAGGGCAGTGTAAACAAACCACTTCCTCTGCTTTGCTAGTGTCCACAGTGTTTCCTGTGAGCAGCTTGGATCCGTTCTCCCCTCCACCTCCACATCATGGCAAAAGATTTTTACTCAAGCCTTACAGAGCTGGCTTCCGATAGTGGATGCTGGTGAAATAGCTAGCCTTGCTGTCAGCCACATCGTTTCTTAGTGCTTAGAAATAAACCATGTAACATTTTAACTACTTAGGAAGAGCTAATATTTACAACATGATATACGTTAACACGGAAGTTTAAAGACTCATAGAACACCAACATAATTATCCTAAATGCGGTCACTTTTTAATCCTGGACAAGTAATTCCCTAAGTAGGAATAACATTTTTTGTAAGATTAAGTACAGGAAGTGACAAACAACCCAATCTAGGAAATGAGTAGACGGTTGCTGTGTTACTAGTGTGATCTCTCTGCCCTCAGGGACATACATGTGCTCGGCCTTGCCTACCAGCGTAGGCCTGAATCCCAAGGCCCTTCGAGACTGCTGTCTGAAGGATAAAGGCATACGATGGTTTAGTCTTCTCTCAGCTTAGACGTCCTTCAAGTACCAAAAAGTTTCGAGTTCATGTAAAGGAAACCTAGAGTCTGTCCCTGAGTCTTTTTGCTGGTTACACCTCTAGCTTCTAGGCATAATTGCACCTCGTTAGACCTAGAGTTAATTCTTTATATGGAGGCTGGAGCCAGCCGCTTTCCAGCCTGTCAGGTCAGCCATTACTGTGCTACAGATAATAATGTAGTTGAGGGAAGTCCTAAAAAACAAGATCCTTTTTTTCTCAGGCTGTTGTCATGGACTTGAACTGAGTTTATCCATTTTTCTGCCAGAAGGATCTAGAAACTCCAGCAGAGCTGGTGTCGGTTTTCAAATGAGCATTTGGGTGGCCGAGTGGGGAAGGCCTCATGGTCCAGCTTCTTCTAGCCAAGTTGAATTCCAGAGTATCTATAGCTGTGTGGGAGGCCATGCTATACAAATGGATACGGTTAGTTTAAGAATTCTAAGCATCTCTTTATTGTCAGTAATGTGTGGAATGACGTGTCCTCCCAATTAGTGGATATCTCTAGGCCTAGGCTTGGTTGTTTGATACAACCTTCCCTTCCTGGACATCCCGAGATATTCTAAAGACATACTTTCAAGTTGCAATGACAGTGGTATAAATTTAAGAGGATTTATTCAAGGGGGATCGATATTATACTACCTAGTTCAATAGCTATGTATGTGTCTTCCTCTCCTCTTCCCTAGAATGCAAGCTCCTGTATATCAGAACTGTGTTTCACACACACATCATCATCCTCCCATAAGCCTTAAGAGCATCTGGTATGGCATAAATATTCAGTAAATTTTTTTTAATGAAAAATTGAATCATCACTTACCTATAGACTCTTCCATCAGACTCTTGCATTTTATTATTAAAGTGATACGTAACTCACTGATGATCTGAATTATTAATTGGTTTTACGTACTTTTGTTATATACATTAATATGTAAATGACCAGGTCAAGTGATTTCTAGTTTTTAAAAGGGTTTGATCTACGATGGAGTTGGCTTTCAATGTCTCAAGTAAAATACATTTGGTCTAGGCAAGTGTTTTTGGATTAAACTTCTCAGAGCATCCCAGAGAGCAGTTAGGTAAAACCCTGAGCCTAAATTATAAAAGGATTCAAAGTTGAACCTTGCTGTTTTTTTGAGTTTCTGCAGAAGGTGAGACCTGACCTGGCCACATATGTTAGCAGTTGCTTTCTCTGAGTTCCGGTCCCACTGACGGAAGCCAACAATGTAAAGTTTTTGAGCACCAAGCTCAGTCACTACCAGTATATTTTTAAAAACCATCAGAGGCCTACTTCTTAAAGCCTAGTTTGTCTTATTCACCACTTATATCACCTGCTAGCAGATATAGTAAGATCAGTCATTTATTGGGTTGGCCAAAAAGTTCGTTTGGATTTTTTGGTAACATCTTATGGAAAAACCCGAATGAACTTTTGGGCCAGCCCAATATTTAGCTGAAGGAGAATTAATTTCCAGTGGAAAAAATGCATTGAGGCAAGTATATAGAGATCTCTTGTGGACAATATTTTTGAGTCTTTATTGATTAGACTTCATTGTGACTTAATTAATTGTAATACTGCATAAGCATTTTATCCCTGGGAACGCAAGACCCAGGCTTACATTATGCTTCTGATGGAGACTACCGTGCAGCTACTGCCAAAAAGCTTCTACTTAGATGCAAACAATTCTGCCCTGATTGGCTTACTCGTCAAGAACCACACAGCATGCGGGATTGGGACGGGAGATTAAAGTAACTCGCCCATCAGTCTCCGTATACTAAGGAGCTCAGAGTCCTCAAAACAGTTCTCTCGTACTTTTTTAAGGTATACTCAGCCTCTAGGGAGACAACCTGTGTAGTGCTTTCATGTTAGTGAGTGCAGAAATCCACACGATGTCAGGAACGAGGCTAGGGCTACCTCAGAGTTAAGCAAGCCTCCCCTGAGCAGCTGAGCCGTGATTTTACCTAATATGATAGAAAACCAGGGGGTAAATACGGGTACTGCCCTATCTCGTACCACCCTTTTCAAGCACACTGTCTCCTAGCTTCAGCAACCCTAGAGAGGAAAACAGAGTAAGGGAAGAAGTTCTAGATGGAAGGACTCCAGAGATTTGAATAATAGCTAACATCCATTGAACACTTTCTTGGTACCAGACACCGTTGCATTAACCTATGGAATATTTAACACAACGCTATGAGGTATGCTACTCTTGTCATTTGATAGACAAGACAGTTGAGGCATGGTAAGGATAAGTAACACACCCAGAATCACACAGCTGGGAAGTGGTGGAGCTGAGATTTGAGCCCGTGCACTCTGGCTTCAGAAGCCACCTAACTGTCTTCGATTGTACTTTAATTCTCAGTGAGTACATATCTCACAGGTTATTCCAAGTATCCAAAGAGTCCTGGAATGGATATCTTTGCCCATCTGCATCTGGATTATTTTTGGAAAAAAGTGTTAGTATCAAGGACTATGTATTGGACTCTGATGTAAAGCTGAACCAGAGTTTTCTTCCACCGTAATGATTGCTATTAGGACTTAAAATATATTTGAATAATAAGGTAGTGTAAGTGACAAGTTTTTATTTTAAAAATGTGAACTGCAAATTGGACAGCCTCTAGTATGACAGTGTGGCATGTCAGGGGTAGATGTGGTCGTCCCCAGCCTTCAAGCCAGCGGCTCCTAATTTCTAAATCCTAATTCTGGCAAGATCACGGCCGCCTTGAAAATAAGCAGAGTTCGAGAAATAGATGTTAGTTTTCTAATAAATGGATACCTATGGTATCAAACAACAAACAGTTGTTTTCTCCTCAGTCTATCTCAGGTTGATAAACTGTTAAAATGGAAGTTTTAGCCTCTCAGCCTAACTTTATGGATTCCTAATAGAAGCTTTTCTTATCTGCGCCATCATTATTTGCTAGATTGTGCCAAGCCATCTCCCTTTGGCCTCTGTTCAACCATAGAAAGTGTCTCACAGGATTTGGTCATAAGGAACTTTATTTCTATTCCAGAACATTCTGATAATAATTTGCAGAAACCAGTGTGGTAGAATTTGTATTTAAATCACTCTCCACTTCCTTGTCTGATCTCTTGCTGTTGGGCTATCCTTGTAGGAATTTTATGGAGTGCTTTGGTACTGGGACTCCCATTTTTCTCTCCCCGAAAGAACTAAAAGCAAATGGCTTCAAAACAAGACATTTTTTCCCTCAGTGTCACTTCTTTTAGAGGAGCTGATCTCAGTGCTTGTTTATTATGAGTCAAATTTTATCACAACCAGCGTTATTACAGATTAAGTTCTATTAGAGTTAATTCCAAGATTGTGTATTTTCTTTCATTGTGTAAAACTGTGGTATTGACTATCACTCTAAAGTTAGAAATACAAGTTAGAAATGTTTATGCATTTCTATTGTAACAGTAAAGTATCAAAATTTAATTTCTATAGAGTAAAAATCTTCTAATACCTACAGCACCATTGTTCTAGCAATATCCAGTATAACAAAACTTCATTGTAACAACAACAAAAACCCTGTATTTTGTATGATTGTACTTAACATTTATGTGATCTCTCAATGCAGGTATATGACAGTGCATTCAGTGTATGTTCTTTATACATAGAAATGTCTTATTTTAAGACCATTTGTCTACTTTGTTTAGATTTTAAAATAGTTGCTATGTAAGATAGATTTGACCTTGTCAGCTGACAGCTGACAATGACAGGGTTTCCTTGGGCATGTTAAAAAATATCATTTCTAGGACTTAGTCCACAAGCAGAGTGAGGATTCCTAGCTCCGGCCATCGTCATACCAAAAGAAGTTATGTTGGCAAAAACACCTATGATTTCTTATTGAGTTTCTTTTTAATTATTTCTGTAGGGATCATGACATTGCAAGATAGCACACTCTTTTAGCCATGATTATGACAGGATCAGGACATTATGACAGACTTTTTCTTTTCTTTTTTTCTTTTGGAAAAGTCAGATAGCATTAAAGAGGAGCTCTGAGTCACAAACATTTGTAAGTCCAGAACACAGATTCTTATCAAAGCCATGGTGCTCCATCCAGAGATTGTCATTGCAGACCAGTCATCAATCTTGTTCTGTTTGCCTGCTGTAATAGTGTCAGTTCTCCCCCAGACTGGTACCTGAGCTGGCCAAGTGGAGAGCAGAATCAGACAGTATTTCACATTGTATTCTTGTTCTGAAAAGTGTTAAAACTTTAGTGCCATGTAACTTTTTAAAAAAAAAATATGAAGTTGGGCTTCCCTGGTGGCTCAGTGGTTGAGAGTCCGCCTGCCAATGCAGGGGACGCGGGTTCGTGCCCCGGTCCCGGAAGATCCCACGTGCCGCGGAGCGGCTGGGCCCGTGAGCCATGGCCGCTGAGCCTGCGCGTCCGGAGCCTGTGCTCCGCAACGGGAGAGGCCACAACAGTGAAAGGCCCACGTACCGCAAAAAAAAAAAAAAAAAAAAAAAGTGAAGTTAATTCATTTTTCAGGGAAACAGACATTTTAATTTTAGCCAATTTATTTTTGTTTCTTTTTTGGATTTTTGAGATTTGAGAAAAATAGTGCTCTCTTTGAAATTTGAATTGCTCAGGAGAATTAAACCTTATTAAGAAGTTTGTTAAAGTTATTGAAAATAAAGAGCTCTTGGGCTACATGTTTTGGCATTACCTTTGAACACACCTAGTATTGACTGGAAAGGGGACGTGAGACACCACACACCACACCATACCCTCTTCCAAGGACCTGTAAGAAGCATGAATTTCCTGGGTGACTGCTTCTTCCTCGCATTCTTCCCATGCCTCCTGGCACACAGATGTCTTCTGTTCCCCCAGCTCCAAGCAGTTTTATGTGGTCAGAAAGAATCTGTGACTCAGTTCCTTTCAGACCACTCCTCTGCCCACAGAGCTGAAAATGGTTGCTTTGCATGTCCCGTACTTTGGCCACACTTAAAGGGCTTAAGGGACAGTTGGCATTTCCTCCATCATGGGATCAGCCTGCAGACTCTGAGGGCCAGTTCCTGAGTTTTTGCCTGCGCCTTCTGCCTGTGATCCCTTGACTGGGGAAGCCTGTCATTGCCAGCCTTCCATCCCAGTCCCCGTCATCACGCAACAGCCAGAGTATATAAACCAAGCTCACTCTTCTGTAGCGCACTTCAGCCTCCCCATCATGTCCCCGCCTTCTCAGTTCACCTTAATACAACTTGCCATTCCCCGTAACACTGTTTTCCAGCTGTTCATAGCCTTCTGACAATGAAGTTATCACCTAGCCCACTTTCTATGAACTTGGCTTATAGGTGACTCTATCGTGATAGAACCTGTGGTGACTACATGGCATTTGATCTGTTGGAAGAGGAGTGAAATTGATTTGATATGTTTTCATAAAGATACTCTAGCTACTACCTAATACATCAACAATTAATTTGGGTATTATATGGCTTTGGCATAACACTGACCAGAATTTGTATCCTGGTTTTGCCTCTTATTATCTGGTCAGGTTTCTTAACTTACTTGATTGTTAATTTCCTTACTTGTGAAATATTTATAATACTAATAAGCATTAGTGTGTGAATTAAATGCTTAAATTAACTTAAAGGGTTAATTTATTTTAATTAGCACTCTGCCTAGCTCTTATACAGTGCTTGGTAAATGTTAGTAATTATTATTAAATAATATTTTTGAATGAATTGCTCTATTAATCTTTCATTCCTTCCTTCCGTGTGTTGTTTTCCACGCTTTTCTTTCTCTCACCCTCACTCTCTTAAGAGGCTAAGGATACATTATTAATACTTTCAGACACATCCACAGGGTTTATGGAGAAGATTTATCTGCCAGGAGCTGTTTTGGTTTGTTGTACCATAACCTAGACGCTGTGGCTAGGCCACATGCAGACGTCTCCTCACGTGGTAATCTGATTTACACATTATTCTGTGCAGCCTCAGAAAAGATCAGTGAGTAAGTACCCTCTGTGTGAATGAGACAAAGAACTCTAAAGCTGCAAGGGGGGGGCCTTGGAAATCATCTGACCCAGGCTTTTGCCCCCAAACAGTGCCACATCTTAATCTTCTGTAAGGTGATAGTTGGCTGCTTTCTCTAGCTTGAAGCATGGAGAATGCCTATTCTATTGTGGGCTCTTGGAATCAGATTATTAAAGTTGTTAGAAGGAATTGTAGCAGTCACCTAGTCCCGTGTTTCTTTCAACTGGCATTACTGAGAACCTGTTACATACCGTGTGCTATGCGGGCCCTGGGGACACAGAGTTCACTGAGACGTTCAAGGATCCCAAGTCTTCTTCACACCTAATACTGGGGCCCTTCTAACGACATCTCAAATGCCAGCCTCTGATTAGACATTTCTCGTGACAATAAGGATATTTATTTCAGGTCAAATTGATATTTCAGGTCAAATTGTTCCCTTTTCATAGTTATATGGTTTTTGGAGTTGGAGGAGACCAAAGAGTTCATCCTATTCAGTTGCTTCTGGACTTAATTTTCTTTCTTTTTTTTTTTTTAAAAAGGGGGGGTTCTTTATTTTTTTAATTAATTAATTAATTAATTTATTTATGGCTGCACTGGTCTTTGTTGCTGCGCGCAGGCTTTCTCTAGTTGCGGCGAGCGGGGACTGCTCTTCATTGTGGTGCGTGGGCTTCTCATTGCGGTGGCTTCTCTTGTTGCAGAGCACGGGCTCTAGGTGTGCAGGCTTCAGTAGTTGTGGCATGCAGGCTCAGTGGTTGTGGTGCGCGGGCTCTAGAGCGCAGGCTCAGTAGTTGTGGTGCACGGGCTTAGTTGCTCCATGGCATGTGGGATCTTCCTGGACCAGGGCTCGAACCTGTGTCCCCTGCATTGGCAGGTGGATTCTTTTTTTTAATTTTATTTAATTTATTTTTTTATACAGCAGGTTCTTATTAGTCATCAGTTTTATACACATCAGTGTATACATGTCAATCCCAATCACCCAATTCATCATACCACCACCCCTGGCAGGCGGATTCTTAACCACTGTACCATCGGGGAAGGCCCTGGACTTAATTTTTTAAATAAAACCTTACTAAGAATACTAATGTATAAAATAAATAAAATTAGCTGTGCTCCAGGTATGGCCCTGCCTACTTGACTGCCCCCCTCACTTCCCTAAGGGGCCCCTCCTTAGATCCCTAGGACCTTGGTCAAGTACTTTGGATCAACTCTAATAATTAGAAAGATTTCTCCTAAATTGAACTTGTTACGTATAATTATTCCAAATTCAGGGCCCTGGAGCAGCAAAATATAAATGCACATTGTCTGCTGTATAAATATCTTTCAGATACTTGAAGAACACCCAGTGTGCCCCTTCCTGCCTACACCTTCTCTTCTCCAAGATAAATCAGCCTCATGACCTTTACCCTGTCTTCGGGGGACATGTTTTCAAAGTTTTAGTCAGGAACTTCTTTCTTAAGCTATTCTATTTATTTCTTCTATCTTGGAAACTAGAGACAGAGCTTCTATTAACAATCTTGGGTGAATTTTGAAGTTGGTTTTTAACTCCCCTTCTTCATCCTTTATTATTTTCTCCTTCGGGCTGAATGCTTTCAGCCTCTTAGAGAAAGCTGTTTATTATCAAGGTCAAAAAAGAAAAAAAGGTGTTAAAGACCCCGCCTCAGATGGAATTACAACTTGAGATGGCAGTCTGAACTTAATTCCCGTTTCAGGACCCTGCCCTTACAGCAGCCCTCTCTCCACAGAGTCATGCAAATGCTGTCAGCGCCGCGGGGCAGGGTCTCAGCTGGGCATCCTCTAGTCACCGGTGGTTCTGGTGGCATCAGGTTTCGCGGGACCACAGCGATTTTCACTGCAGAGGCCACTTGGCACTTGCGAACACGCAGAGCCGAGGGTTCCTGCACTGCCCCAAGTGCTTCAGTTCTGTTCAGTAGCAAAGGTCTGCCCTTTGAGAGGGAACAAGCGATGGGGACATTTTTGACATTAAAATAGAGTTCTCTTTGGCATCTGGGAAAGTTGATGATGTTTTGTACTCTTTGATCTGAGGCCCCATTTTCTTTCCACTCATTTCAATTGACTGTCCAGTGGTTAATTGTGTTATTAGGTTTGAAAGCATTTATTTCCTTTGTTTTCACCCTCTTTCCATGTTTTATGTAGAATGGTACTTTCCAGTCTAGTTTGAATATAATTTCCTGAGCTATATGTGACACTTAGGAAACATGAGTTGATAATAATACCCTGGCTTTCCACATTTTGTCATACTTTGCCATCTGTGCAACATATGAAGAGTGTTAGATTTCTGCTCTTTTGGGCGCTGGGTGTTATATAGGGCACACAGATAAGAGCTTGTATCCGTTAGGTGTTGCCACCGCAACAAGGTGTTCTCAGCCTGGGACCTGTAGACGCCTGTGGAATCTGTGACAGGCTCTGGGGGCTCCTTGAATAGACTAAAAATACACGCACATTTTTGTGTATAAATTCTTGTTCATATTTTTCTGGAGATTTTTCAAGGCATCTGAAACCAAATAATGGCTAAGGATGACTTAATAGAGGTTTCAAGATCCTGATATTGAACCAGATACATCTTCTAATCAGGACTTACTACAGTGGTGTTAATTTTTGTTGTTGTTGTTTTTAATAAAATGCCTTGAGAATTCTGTTTTAAAGTGAGCCTGTAACTAAACATCATTCTGCCTTGGTCATCTGATTCAGAACTAATGTGGCTACCGTTCATGCACTAGATGCTATGTGGAAACCAAAAGAAAACAGCAGAGTGCCATCTAGAGGGCCTAACAATAATTTCCCAGCTTTGGAATCAGGCCCAGGCGTTCTCCCTACATGGGGGTCTTTAGTTTTAGTAACTTTCTAAATCAAGAACACTTTTTTCCTCTCAAGTGATTGCAGACCATAAAGATGTGTGGCAGCGATATTTATCATCTCCATAGAGACCACAGTTGTGGCATCTAGCCTTGCTGCTCTGGAGACATAATTTTAATAAAAGCTTAATGTTGTAGATGGCGTTTGTTTTATAGGGATATAGGAACCACAGCCTTTGAGATCCACACTGCATTTGAATATACTTTTGATCATAAAGCAAGAACAAATTGATGATTCCCGTAATATCAGTTTGATATAGGGATATATTGCTTTGTTGTATTTTTGTTTAAAGTTAGAATAAATTAAAAATTAAGAGTAATTTGTCTTAATCACTCTTTGTATTCCTTTCACGATGGTGATATAGAATGGTGTTTGCCAAATGGTGCAGAAAGTGTGGGGTTTCAGAGTTGAACTTACTCTGGAAAAACATACCAAATGATTTGTATCCACGTGAAAATGTGCAAGAGCGTAGCTCTCAAGTCCTAGCTCGGCCCTTTAGGTTGCAATGGTTGGTTACGTTAATTGTTTCTTCTTTTATAAACGGGGCTGAAAACAGTATCTAACATAGGGTTGTTGTGAAGATTAAATGAAATAGAGTTGGTAAGCACAGTGCCTTGTATATGAAAAGTCTTTTAACTTATTAAATTCTCTTTAATTTATTATTGTTATTATCACTAGCCAGTTTTATTTTCAGGACAGCTGGAGTAAAACAGAAACAGACAATTTTGTATCTTATAGAGAATTTTATAGTTTTAAAAAGCATTTCCACAAATACAATCTTGTTTGACTAGAGTTTCAATAAATATTTATTTATTCACGTATTCAGCAGCTGTTTGTTCAGCTCCTATTAGGTGTAATAATCATCTTTGGCATTGCAGGTTTGGTGCTGGAAACAGCAATAAGAAAGACGTGGACCTTACCTGGGCGGGGGGGGGGGGGGGAGTTAGACGATAAGCAGTAAACAAGGTGATTTCACAAAGAAGTCATTAGTGTGAAGAAAATCAGTGTGATGTAATAGAGAGCGACTGGAAGCCTACTTGAGGAGGATGAGGCGGCCAGGGAAGATCTTTCTCAGAAAGTGACATTTAAGCCCTTTCCCAAATGACAAGGAACCAGCCAAGTGAGGGTTCGGGAGCGGCCGCCCCAACTGAGGAAAACAGCGCGTGTAAATGCCGTTGGAGGGGGTGAGTGAAGCACGCACACGGTCTAGAAAGAAGGCCCGTGTGCTGGAGCTCAGGGAGGTCAAAGGACTTTGGACTTTGTTCTGCGGGTTCTGGGTGAGATAGGGTGTGGATCAGAGCACCAACCAAAGAGTCAGACTGTCTGGTTTGAAATCTGACCTATTATGTGGCCTTCGACAAGCTTCTTGACTTCCCTGCACGTAATTTTTACCATCTCCGAAATGAGAATGATAGTTCCATCCTCCTAGGATTGCTGTGAGGATTGAATGAGATAAAAATAATTGTGTAAAGTGCTCAGAAGAGTATCTTAATACTGCTGTTTCTATCATCATCATCACCACCTTCATCCTCAAAACCCCCAATTTACAGATGAGAAAACTTAGAAATAAGAGGGTGGTTTTGAAATCAGAATATAGGCGTCTTAATTTCGAAACCGTCATTCTTTTTGCAATATATTCTGTAGCATGAGCTCCCCGAGAGAGATGTCTCTTGATCTGAATCTCTTTAGCTCAGAGCCCAGTTGTACGCACCCGCAGAGAAGATGATCAGTAAGGCCAGCAGAGACCCAGTGTGTGGTAGGGAGGCATTTCTGTGCCTGTGCCTTTCTCCCCACACCTGGAACCATCAGAACATCTAATTCCTTCAGTTTTGATGAGCGCTTTGGACCCTAAGCTGAAAGCCTTACTATGCACATAGGATTGAATAGAGGAGGGAGGAACTATTTTGAGGACATTGTAAGATAACTGAATCTCTTCAGAAGGACATTCAAAACTCTTCATTAATTGCCTTAAATGAGGTCGTACATAATATAAATAAATGAAATCCAGGGATTATCCCCAGATTTTTTTCTGATCTGACTTTTAGTGAAGGTATTAAGTAACCAGACTACCAGACTTGAATTTCTCTCTCCTCCACCTCTTTCTGCCTTTGCCCAGTCTCTCCTGGAGTAAGCAAGGACATAGGTAAGGATCACAAAGCAAGAGAAACAAATTAGAAGTCAGGAGCTTGAAAAGCCGCCTGCTCACCTTGCCTCTAGTTCCTCAGCCCCAGCGGTGCTTCCCTCACCGACCTTGACGCAGGCTCTGTGTCTGTTGCAGAATGTGAGCACTTGATCCGCCACATGCTGGTGTTAGACCCCAACAAGCGCCTCTCCATGGAGCAGATCTGCAAGCACAAGTGGATGAAGCTAGGGGACGCTGATCCCAGCTTTGACAGGGTGAGCTGGGCACCACTCGCCCCAGGGAACTCCTCTTAGGGCTACTGCAGTCTCTTCTGCATGAGACTGTAATCAGGCCAGGACCTGAAAAGGCGGGCCTGGGTACAGACTTGTTTGTAATCCTAAAGTAAGTGAAGCCAGCAAGAAGGAATCTTAAACCAGCTGAATTGTTGGAGAACAGTGATACCAGTTCCCTGCTGCTTGTCCCCAAATCAGAGTCCCTTCCCGGCTCTTGGGGCAGTACAGCCTCCTCCCACGGGGTTGTTTCCCTTCTCTTAGTGTGCTCAGTCCAGCGGCTCCCGTAGCATTCCTTTATTTGAACCACTATAGCCATCCCGGGTACCCCAAGGAGCTCAGGAAGATAGTGGCCTTAACGATCTTATCTGCTCCTAGTTGAGTACCCAGGGCTTTCTTGCTTAGGCTTTGTCTGAGGCCAAGAATCTCCCAAGCCAGGCAGCATGGAACAGCTTGTTCATTATATATGATGTGCCATCTCGACATGGTTGATTGGGAGTTAGATAGCTTGCCTTTTTCTGTTACAGTTAATAGCTGAATGTCAGCAGCTGAAGGAAGAAAGACAGATGGACCCCCTAAATGAGGATGTCCTCTTAGCCATGGAGGACATGGGACTGGACAAAGAGCGGACACTACAGGTATCTGTAAATGAGTGGAGAACAAGGTGGGGTGTCGCTCTGCTCCCTCTGTCCTGCCTTTTCCATTATTCCTTCTTCCTGGGAACTTGGATCTTTTTGTTTCCCTCCCGTTCTTCTTCCTCTGCCCCTGTCTGGGCCTTGGAAAGAAGGCGCTTTGGTCTTCTAATGTTACTATTAAAAGGGTTTTGGTCATTGACATGCCACATCACCCAGGTGTTTTGCTCTTTCCCCTTTTCTCTTGGTAGTCATTAAGATCAGATGCCTATGATCACTATAGTGCAATCTACAGCCTGCTGTGTGATCGGCATAAGAGACACAAAACTCTGCGTGTGGGACTACCTCCTAGCATGCCCCGAGCCGTGGCATTTCAAGCACCAGTCAACATCCAGGTGGGCAATAACTCCAGTGACCAGATTCAGGACAAGTAACATGGAGGGGGGTTGGTTAGCCATCGCTCACTAACTCTAGGTCACGAGAGTTCCTGTTCTTCCGTACCTCTGTCCCTTCCCGGCTGTCATCTCTTGCTTTGTCAGAGGTCAAGCAAAGAACTGAACCTTTCTTTGACAGAGAGGATGGAAGAGTAGCCCAGTACTTGGGAGGGACAACAATAGTTGAATTTTATTTTTTTAAAGAAACAGCAAATCATTGAGAGAGACTGTCCTCTCTAAAGAATGCTTCCTGGTAGCTTCTAAGGGCAGATGAACCAGAGACTCAGAGGTAGAAACATAGAGTTTAGCACTCAAGAATGCTTTGCAAGCCTATCATTATTTCCCTCTGGTACTGAAGGAACGTGTGTCTGTGTGCGTACTGCTTTCCAGGCGGAGCAGGCTGGTACCACTATGAACATCAGCGTTCCCCAGGTGCAGCTCATCAACCCAGAGAATCAAATTGTGGAGGCAAGTAGCATCCTCTGATAGCTGTCAGCTGAAACTGCTTTCTTGCCCATAGCCTTGCTGCCTTTCCTTACTTCTTATTTCTAATTTGATTGTGTTTCTCTCCTCCTCAGCCGGATGGGACGGTGAACTTGGACAGTGATGAGGGTGAAGAGCCTTCCCCTGAAGCGCTGGTCCGCTATTTGTCGATGAGGAGGCACACAGTGGGCGTGGCCGACCCACGGTGAGTATCTGCCCGATTAACACCCGGGCAGAGAATTCCCACTGACTTTGAGTTCCTACCATGGCACATTTTCCCTACTTCACTGTATCTCCCAGATGAGATCTAATCCAGTGGCCAAGACATGTTTTTAACTCAGTTCAGGGTCCCTGGTAGATGAGACTGGATTTGACTAAAAATCACAGAGCTGTCCCTCATGGATGGTGGGCTGAAAGCCACCATCGTGGCAGGTAATCACAGTACTTTGGTGAAGAGCATAGCATGTCTTTTCCCACAAAGATTAAGGTCTTCTGATCTAAGCCACGTAAAGGTACCCCTGAAAATTCATCCGAGTTTGACAGCCTTTAGAGATGTTGTTTGCCATATATCCTAATGCAAGACTCATCTAAGAAGTGAGGACAAATAGTATGATATAATTTGTATATGTTAAAAATTAAGTAGACAAAAATCCAAAAACACGCCAAATAAGTACCAGTTTCCCCAAGTGTTTCCCCATAACAGTCCTTCAGTGTGTCCCCTGCTGCCCTCACGCTGGGGAAGTGGACTGAAGACCAGCTCTCCCAGTTTTGTTCTGCACTTGGAGATTCTCACGACTGAAATAGCCACCCCTCTTCTCTGGCTATTTCTTGTACAGAGGAGGGAAGAAAAGGGTGTGGCCAGGGCTCTCTTGAGAGCTCAGCTAGGGGCAAAGCTAGGGTTCTTTTTTCTCTGAGTTCTCAATTTCCAGAAAAGCCTCCCCTGCCTGCTGGTTTGCTTGCTTCACGTTTCTCATTCTCAGCCTACGATCAAACAGGCAATAGGGGAACATTCTGGCTCCAGAGACTGCTTCAGCTGCAAAGGGGTGGAGTCCCGTGTCGCGCTGTTAGTGGAAAGAGCTCTTATTTTAAAGTGTGCGGTAAACCCCATCATTGGAGCTCGACAGATCCACGCTTATCTGCCCATCAGCACTGACGGCACCGATTGCATTCTTTCCCTGGTGAATCAGTTGCTACTTCGGGCAGCCATTGTTTTAGTGGATGGCCTGTGTCCTCCTCCAGAAACTTGCCATTCACCTCCAGGCCTTGGAAACCTGAACTGGACTGGGGCCAGCATTTCCTCTTGGCTCAGAGCTGTTGGTTTTATATGAGTGGTCCGTGAAGAATGGCGATTCCCAGGCCCAGATAGTAAAATGGCAGAGCGCCAGGTTCCGCACGCTAGGCTCTACACACCTCCACTCGCTCTGGGATCATAGAGGGAAATACAGATTTAGGAGGAAAGTAGATATAAATAGAATATATATCTATTCTATATATCTATTCTACTTAATAGATATAAGTAGAAATAAAACAAAATAAATTGTGCTGAACTTAGCCGTTTCATCACTTTGGGGATATAGGTTGTGAGTGAGAATTGTAACTGAACTTCTGTGTCATCCTGTTTCCTATCAGCACGGAGGTTATGGAAGATCTGCAGAAGCTGCTGCCTGGCTTTCCTGGAGTCAACCCGCAGGCTCCATTCCTGCAGGTGGCCCCTAACATGAACTTCATGCACAACCTCTTGCCCATGCAAAATCTGCAGCCAGCTGGGCAGCTGGAATACAAGGTACCCGGAAACGGGAGAGGGCTGGCCCCTAAAGATGCACATCTGAGCTTCCTTTGAGAGACTTTGAGGGACTGTCCCCAGGATTTAAGGGTGTCCTTATAGGGAAGGATGATTTCTCTTGCAAAGCAGCTCGGGTGAGAGGGGAGATTTCTCTAGTCTGCGTCATCATCGTAGGATCCCTTAGTTTCAGTAGATTAGAGTGCCGCTGTTTTCTCTCCTCCTTTCCCCCCACCTCACCAATCTGCCCCTTCCCATTCTACTCCTGACAGGAGCAGTCCCTGTTACAGCCGCCCACCCTGCAGCTGCTGAACGGAATGGGCCCACTTGGCCGGAGGGCATCAGATGGAGGCGCCAACATCCAACTGCATGCCCAGCAGCTGCTGAAGCGGCCACGGGGACCCTCCCCTCTTGTCACCATGACACCAGTGAGTTGCAGCACGAAGCCCAACTTGCTTTCTCAGAGGCCTTTGATACAGAGGTTGTAGAACGTAGAGTCTCCAACCTAAATGTCTGAATTTCTTCTTTCCCTCAGTGTATGATGCTCAGTGTCATTCCCATTTTCTTCAGGCTGGTAGAATTTTCCAGAGTTAATTTTTGGTTAACTTCTTCACTTAACCAAATAATTTCCACACTGCAGCCTGCTTCTGGAGGCCTCATCCTCAGGGGGCTACTTATAGATACTTGCATAAAGGGCAGCTGCAGCCCTGCGCTTCGAGGGCGGGTGGGCAGGGGGGAGCATTAGCCTCAGACCTGGCCTTCCTGCAGGTAACGTTTCCCTGCCAGAGGGCAGCGGAAGCTAACAGTTTTCTCTGGACTTAATTGCTTTTTAGACTGGTTTCCAAAACTACATTCTCGCCAACCCTTCCTCCTTTGATTAACACTCCCTCACACTTTCGGTACATTTGGCTTTCACAAGCTCAAACCTGACAGCTGGTATCTTTCAATCCCAATTTTTTTATATGTGATGGTCACATTCAAAGATTCTCTTCTTCCGCTGGGTTCTGTTTATTTCTGATTATTTTTCTGTCGTAGGTAAATTCATTCATTCATTCCTTCATTCATTTATTCATTCATTTAGTCTCATGCTGCCTTAAGATTGGGTGCTAATTATATCCATAGCCCTTACTGGGTGCTTTAGGGCAGTGCTTCTTAATGTATCTCTAGTTGAGGACCTTTTTTCCCCTTCAATCCATCCATCAGGGATAAATACCTTTGTAAAATAAAATGAAAGTGAACTATTAGAGAAGTAAAACTTTTTAAATATATGAACTGCAAGGCTAAATTTTATTTGATTCAACAGAAAAAAATTACTCCGTTAAGTTGCTGTAAAGGTTTGTAAATCTCACTCTCTATTTCTTTACCCACCGTATTTTGGATTGGTAACGAAACAGTCTGTGGACTGGCACGGGTCCACGGGCCACACTTTCAGTAACACTGCTGTCGGGAAAAGGAAAGAATTTATATTCACGGTTCCTGGCCTCACTGAGCTTATAATATGGGACAGTAAGATCCACATATGTGAAGTATTGGAATAACAGTAAAGGGCCATATGTGATTAAGTACCAGAGTGAAGACCATGGACTTGTAGGTGGCAGAGGCACTCAGAGAAGGGCAAGTTCAATGTAGGTTATGAAGGATCAGGGACAGCTTTATGGGAGGTGCGGTGACTTACTCTGTCCGTTGTAACTGTTTTTGCCAAGGTCGCTAACAAGCTTTTGTTGGTAAGTCCACTGGACATTTTTAATCTTCATCTTTTTGGACCTCCCAACTGTATTAGTCACTGCTGACCATTTTTCTCCTTGAAATATTGTCTTCTTTTACCCCACTCTCCTTGTTTTTTGTTTTGCACCTACCTCCTTTTCAGGTTCCCTTTCTTCTTTTTCCTTGAAGTAGGTGAAACCCAGAGTTTTATCTGAGGCCCCGTTTCCATCTCATTTTACATGCTCTCTCTGAGTGATCTTGTCCACTTCTCTAATTTCAGTTACTCAGTGATTCTCCAGCCCAGAATGCTCTTCTGAGTTCTATACTTCTGTATACATGACTACCGACTGCACGAATTTAGTTGGTTATTCAACAAGTACTTACCATTTTAATTCAGCGTGTCCTCAAATGAACTTATCCTGACTGTGTGAAACCTGTTTCTCCTGCTGGGTAACAGTGAATGGCACCGCCACTCTCCTGGTTAGACAAGCTAGGAATGTGGGTATTATCTTTACTTCTTCCCTCTCCCTTATTCCCCATGTCAAATCAGTTACCCGGGGCCTGTGAAGTAAGTATCTTACTTCTTTGCATCCCCACTGCCCTTCCAATAACTCAAGCCACTGTCCTCCTTTGCTTGGATTAGCACAGTGGCCTCCTAACCGGCTTCCTTGTTCCGGCTTGTCTTCTAATCCTCATCACCAGCCACTTCCATGCTGCAGCTAAAGCAAGCCAGCTTTCTAAAATATAAATCTTGTAACATCATGTCCCTGCTTAAAATCTTTAGTGATTCACCACTGCCTTTTCTCAAAATAAACTTCTTAATGTGGTATTCAAGGCCATTTATAACTGGCCACAGTGTTCCTCTCCTGCCTCGTCTGTAGCCACTTCCTGCCTAACCCTGTTCACTCCAGCCTTGTAGAACTGTAGTAAGGGATCCGGAAACCCTAGGAGCATACAGACAATGGAACTATTCCAAAAGTTTGTTTTGTTTTATAATTATTGTCCGTTAAAAAAATGCTCTTTTGTAATAACTGAGGTATGATTTTTGCTCTGGTGCTTGAGGCATGGTGATTATGTGAGCCACAGGCTGTGAGTAGCTATCCAGGATATACAGCATTCCAGTCCACAGGCAGACGGGAAGAGTCACAGTAATGCATGCATTGTGGCGGTCCTCATTTCACTTACATGTTTTGGTGCGTAACGGCGATTTTAAAGCATTGAATTGTAATTGCACAACTTTACGTTATGTACTAAAGTGTGCTTTTAAAAAACCGGTATGCTTTTCTGGAGCAAAGGATATCTAAAGTCTGGAAATAACATTAATATGAAACAACAGGTCAGTTCCTGGACATTCCAGGTAAACAAGCTTCTCCTACATTTTCAGGTCCTCAGACACCCGCAGGCCTTCTCTTTTCTCTTGGCCTGGAAACCTCAGACGCTTGCGACCCCTTCCCCTCTTTGCTGGGCTAACTCCTGCTCATCCTTCAGGTCTCAGGTTTGGGGCCGTGTCCTCCAGAATGCCTTCCTCAATTCCCAAGCGCCCATGACTGGGTCCTGCTGTTTTGTACTTGTCCGTTTGCCTATCTCTGTCCTCCACTAGACTGTAAAACAAGGGCAAGAACTTTATTAATTCACATTTTGTCCTGGAACATAGTGGGCATTCAGCTATTTGTTGGATGAATAAATGAACGAAGGAAGATGAATCAGAGGAAGAAATTCAAATTAAAATCAACCGAGCGAGGTAAAAATGGAACAATGGAAAGGTATATGAAAGTTCTGTGTAACCCAGGGATCCTAGAAAAGCTTTGCAGATTAAAAAAAAAGTGACAGAGAGGCCTGCCCCAAGCCCAGTGTCTAGAGTAAGAGCTCCTGCAGAGGAAGCGCCACCTTGAGCTTTTCCTTCCTGTCTCTCTTCAGGCAGTGCCAGCAGTTACCCCTGTGGACGAGGAGAGCTCGGATGGGGAGCCAGATCAGGAAGCTGTGCAGAGGTAATGTGGCATCTGGCAGTGCTTGCAGAACGTCCTTGGGCAGGCTCCCCCTGCAACCAGCGAAAGGTCACCTCTGCCCAAGGAGGTGGTACAGTGCAGCTTCAACCTTTGTGTGGTCTCTTTGCTCAAGCCAGATGGCATGTTCCTCCCCACATGGAAGTAACAGAAGACTACCCAGAAAATTTCATTTCTGTAAGCACCATTGGAAGTCCCCTAAGTGACAGCAATAACCATAAGAACTTTTTCTCTCCTCCCTCCTTCCTTCCTTGCCCCCTGCCTTCATATTGCAACTCTGATAGTATTCACAAGGCCCAAAGCCTGCTCCTACCTGCCAAGAACTGTTACTGAAAAGGAATTGGAGATTTGGGATGACAGTGATCCTAGCTAGTCTGGCCATGGACCGCTGGCATGGACTCTTCCTTTCCAAGAGAATGAATACCTCTTGTACTGTTTGCTGTGTGTTTCTTCCATCCCCTTGTATCAACAAAGAGATGTTGAAAAAAGAATATGGGATTCGGGCCAGGGACAGATGCAAATATCCATTGTTTGCAGAGATGCCTAATTCACAGAAAACGGCAGTGACCATCAGGCATGCTGTACTGTTCATTTGGCCTCAGTTCCATTAGCCATGGTCCTCAGCTCCGTGCACGCCCCCTTGTGAGAGCTGACTTTCTTATTTTCCGGGGAGGGGGGTTTGACCAGAATCCAGCATGTATTTTCCCAGAAATACAGGTGTTCTTCAAGATTATATGTTTTTTTCCCTTGAGGGAAGTTGAAATAAAATGGTTTTCATGGGCTCTTGGGGAAACTTCGGGTGTTTTTATCAAATGGATATTAAACCACTAATGGCTTACCCTCTGGCAAGTCTGCATACCGCTAATTACTCTCTAGTCTGTTAACTGTTTTTAGCTGGAATGGGCAAAGTAGTTAAGAATGAAACAAGACCACTTTATAAGACCCGGACGGTTGCTGGCCAGTATTCTTTCCCTACCCCCAGTAGCTTTGTGTGAGAGCTGCTGTTCAAAAAGAGTCTGGTCCCATGTAGGAAGAACAGTGAAGAACAGGGGTGTTGGCTGGTGGGCCAGCTCCTTCTACAGCGTAGCCGATAGAGGAATCGTGTTGACTTTGTTTTTCTCTTGATGCTGTGGTTTCTATAGTTTGCCAGTCACAGGGTGTGTAAAGTTGTACGTGGGTGCTGCTGGTGTCATGAAGAGAAATTAGGAAACTTACTGCCTTCCTACTTTAATTAGACAGCAGTATTTCATTTCATCATCTTTGTCTTGCACTTTACTTCCTTCAACTCCTTCTTTCTTCCTTAGACCAACATTTAAAGGGTAAAGTGCCCATCCGTTTTGAGGTAATGGAAGGAATAATGCTTCTTTTATTCATGCCCAATAAGAGCATCAGTGGTGGAGGGAGTCATCAGTCAGACCAAGGGGGACTGATACCTTATTGATGGTATTAGTGGTGGATCTGAAAGATCTTCAGAAGAAAAGTCATCAGCTTGTCCACTCTTCAGCTTTTGAAACTTCTGTTTTCTTGCCTTGCCTTTTTTTCCCCTAAAAAACAATTCTAAACATTTCATGTGGTTTCATTTCTTCATCCTTTAGAGAATGTTGGTTCCCTGGGGACAACATCAGTTTTTCTTCTCTGATGATGGAGTTACAGTCATGGGGCATGAGGGAAGGGGTGGTGTTGGAACTCGCTTAGCCCCACATGGAAAGATCTGTTTTCTGTGACTTGCAGCGAGGTCAGTCTCCAACGCTCGGGGCCAGTGGCATCAAGAGACACATGCGAAGCCCTTCTGAATCTCTCTCTTGGCTCATCTCTAGGAACAATCCTTAGGGCTCATTTCCTCCGACTTGTAGTTTAGAAATTTGGAGAGAAAAGAGGAATGAAACTAACAAGTAGAAAATAAATTCTTTTCCTGAATGGAATGAAGTAAGGGAAATTGATCCCACTTTGTGAGCTACATCTGTTTTCTCTCTTCTCTTAATTGCTACTCTTAGGTCCAAAATTCAGCCACTTCAGTGGTAAGCCAACTTTTGTTGGCCTTTTGGAACATGTTTCGCTTTCATCCAGTCAGGGATCTGTTGGCCATCGAGCCCTTTTTGAGCTCTGGCACTGTTTCACTCTGAGTGCTTTGGATTAACTTCTAATGCTTCTTGCTGAGGAATATTCCTGTCTGTCTTTTTTACTATGAAATGTGCTCCTGCTTGTTGCAGGTACTTGGCAAATAGGTCCAAAAGACATACACTGGCCATGACCAACCCTACAGCTGAGATCCCACCGGACCTACAGCGGCAGCTAGGACAGCAGCCTTTCCGTTCCCGGGTCTGGCCCCCTCACCTGGTACCTGATCAGCATCGGTGAGTAGCCACGTGAGCCGTGGGAGCTCCTTGAGGCTCATTGGACAGGCACCCTTCTGGCTAGTCCTACAGACATGGCGACTAGCATCGTGGCTTCAAATAGCATCCTGAACTTACATCTTCTCAACTCCTTAACTAAGCAGTGCCCAGGGCAACATGAGATGCTTCTTTCCCATTACCTCGTAGGCATGTTTAGTGCCTGCAGGTGATTCTCGTGATTCTACATGTTGACTTATAGATGAAACTGAACTTGAAACCTGAAAGTGGGTGAAGCTCTTAGAAGGCCAACTGGAAATAGAAGGATTTGTAGCCACATCAGTAGGCTTGACCTTTAATAACCCATCGCCATCGAAAGAGTGAGCACTTCTTATCACGTGACCGCTGAACAAGGAGCTTAGGTATGGGGGAGATGCGTTCCTTTGTGAGTGGCAGAGCAGAGATACTGCATCCTCTTGAGTGTTGTGCTTGAAAAGTCATCCTTGCAATATTCTGACGGCCAGATCTTTCAGTAGGTCTCTGATACATTTATAATTCATTGTCTTAAAGAAATAGAAACAAGTGTAACCTTTCTTGCCAAGAAAACTTCACAAAATTGAGTTCAAGTAAGCCTTGGAACAGAGGGGAATGACACTTTGCTGGCTTAAGAAGATGATTATCTTCTGGGAACACCTCGATGACTGAAAATCTTAACCTTTAGTCCATCCTGAAGCTGTCCCCAAGCTCAAAGGCCACACTTTGAAAGCCACCACCAGTTGCTAGAGCTTATTTTCTTTCAATCTTTTTGGGAGGACAGCGAAAAGCAGTCTTACTTGGGAAGGTTGGAAAGCAGATTCCAAGGAGATTAAGTCTATAAATGTGTTGTTACTCAGTCTTGCAACAGGCTCACACTGGCAGTCTTGACGCAGTGCTTTCATTGTGTCTAGTTACCCACTGGGCATCAGAGGTAATCAGCAGAGACAGGTGACCTCTGAGCAGACTGAGACTTCATTAGTGCCACGTTGGAACTTAGAAAGGAGGAAGATAAGCTTTTATAAATGACCATGAATAATGCAGTGAACATGGTTTATTAGTAGAAATGACATTTCTCAAATAAAACTCTGATGGCACGGGAAGACAGTATTTTTCTAAGGAAAATCTCTCGGGGCCTACACTGTTACCATACTACATCGAGAGTACTTTGAGTGATTATTAGCTGCATTTTCCACTCCAAACATTTTCTGTGATTTCTCAATAACTGAGTTCTACACTGTTACCTAATAGACCCTTTATTACTTTGTTTCTCCCTGTTTCTATCTTCCCCTCCTTTATAGCCCCACACTTAATTTTTCATCCTATGTCAGGGTCTGTTGTTTAGTTTCAGGCCTTTGGGTTTAATCGTTGTTTGATTCAGGTGCTCCTCAGGATGTGTTCTTATGGGGGAAGCATGAAGCTCAGCGCATCTCCCTAGTCTGCCTTTATCAGACCTGATATCCTGTTTACACCTGTTACTAAAGAAAGACCACATTGGCCCACGGCTCCATTTGTGTGGTCTCCACCCTGCCTAGTCATTGTCAAGGCCTTGCCTGCTGGAAATCTGTCTGCTGCCTGTTTTTGTGTGAACACTCCTGGTAGAGGGTTTCCTATGGTCAAGCCAGTTCGAATTGGAATGAATGTTTTATGAGTGACAGATTGTGTACGGTGGGGCATTTGTGCAACCTCAGCGTGTCTCAATGGGGTTGTAAAAACATGGCAACACAAGAGGCTGAAGTAAGTCTTCAGGGGAAAAGAGAAACTTTCCCAGGCTATAAAACACTGAAAATGGGTAGCCTGAATAGATTACTGAATTCCTTTCATTTGCTGGAGGAAATGACTCAAGAACAGCACATATTATCTATTCTTCTGGGGTATCATAGATGAAGTCCAACATGGAGACAGAAGATGGGTCTGACTGACCTTCTCAATGTGGGAAGTGTGTAAGTTAAAATTTAAAAAAAAAATTTAAGTGTAATTAACAACAACAACAAAAAACAACTGACACAGATGGATTTTATCTAGGTGGGGTGCCAAGTCCCTGTTTGAAGAGTGTAGTGGGAATATCAGCCTAACATGAGGCTGTCCTGAGTTTGAACATGATTGCTAATAAAAATAAAACACAGTTGATACTATCAGTGCTTCCAAAATGAGCAGCTGCATCAGAACTGTTCCACTGAATCTGCTGTGCTGGGCTGCCGGGGGTGTCAGTCTGTTCACAACCTGATCTTCTGGAAAAGCCATGAAATACCCGGACCTGGGAGTATTGCTCTGAGGGGAGAGAATGTGTTTTGTGCAGACAGGCCATATTAACTCCTTGAAGAACATGACTTTCTGAATGAATCAGAAATGTGTCCATTATCAGAATATATTGCAAGTGTAAGAATCAAATTTCAGGAGACAATAGTATTTGCTTGCTTTGACTCCAAACACCTGAAGTAGAAGCAGAAATAAGAAGTATTGAGGAAATACTCCTGAGAGCGGCTCTCACGATCACTGTTTCTGGAGTGCGTCTGCCAAAACCATTTGTCTTTTGTGTTGCTGAACCAGATACATGTTCGTGTTCGTTTCATCAGCTCCCTCCTGTTCAGCTTCAGGTAGAGTCTGAAACAGGAGCCATCGTTAGAGAAGAGAGGGTGAAGGGCTTTCACAGGCTGCCAGAACCCTCTTGACCCCTCTGCACAGTCACCAGATCCTCCTAGTCCCTCCCTGTCTGCCGCGTTTGAACTCGCTTGTTAACCCTCTTCCTTAGCCTTGGTTCTGCTTCAGTCCAGAAGGAGTGACTGGCAAGGTGGTCCATCATTTCACCCATGGCTCAGTGTGATGTCACCTCTGCCCTCGACATGAAATCCTGATCCTTTCCATCAGCTGCTGGAATGCTGCCTTGGCAGCCTTTTATCTGCTTACCTCAACCCATAAACATCTCTTTCTGATTAGGTAACAAGTACAGGTGGTAGCTTCTAACTCTGATGCTGTCTTAGGCATTCCTTATCGATAGCTTGTTCTTTCTTTCCGTAAGACACTGGCTGCGTTCTGATTGAGCAGTGGGTCATTTTGAAGGTTATCCACATGATTGCTCTTTCATCAGCAGGTTGGGAGGGTGCCACTGCTCTGAGAAGTTAACTTTCACGGCAGGTAACCTTATTTGCGTTGACCAGGTACGTGCAGGATCTTGAGGCCCACATTCCTTAAGAATGGTCTGTCTCCATCTGGGGATCACAAGTCCCCATTTTCCCCACTTAAACCTGCACCCTCCGTTTTCTAGCACAAAACCTGTGAATTCCAGGCCAGACCTTTGACCCCACAGTTGACTGTAGTTTCCCTCTGGTCCGTCATACGGAGAATGCTGCTCAGGGAAAACTTCGGGTCAGACGGGTAGGTTTGTTCTAGGTTTCTAAAGGCACTAGATAGAGACATGATTATAAAAGCAAGAGTTCCTATACAGCTGGGCCTGAGGGATACTGTGAAGCTGTTCTCTCTGACCCAGTGTATTTGTAAGAACCGGATGTATTTGATCCCAGGACCTTACCGGGCTTGGATGTTAAGCCAACTCAAGGTAAGTGGAAATGGACGATGGTCACTTGGATGCCTCTGAAGGGAAGCAGGCTAGGGAAACGACTGGCCTCTGGAGATGACGTGGAGATGGCGTAATGTGCAGGGCTGCACGTGCAGCCAGCAAGCTTTGTGTTCATCTGGAGCAGTGTCCCTAGGTGATTTGGTCAAAACCCCTGAGTCCTAGCCCCTAACCTTCTCTTCCCATGTATTCAGCTCTACCTACAAGGACTCCAACACCCTGCACCTCCCTACGGAGCGTTTCTCCCCTGTGCGCCGGTTCTCTGATGGGGCTGCCAGCATCCAGGCCTTCAAAGCTCACCTGGAAAAAATGGGCAACAACAGCAGCATCAAACAGTTGCAGCAGGTAATGGAAGAGATGGCAGGCATCTCTGGAGAAGCGTGGGTAACAGAGACCGCTATTGCAGGAGGACCCGGGTGTTAAACTTTCTACCCACTTCATGTCAGCAGCACTGAAGTTTTAGAGGTTCCAAAGCAAATAGCTTCCTGACACTCTCCTTACTTCTTGTTATGTCCAGCTTTCCCCAGGAAGGGACTAAATTTTCCCCTTGTCTCTGTAGTTCATTAGAGAGGAATTTCTGGGCTTGTGTTTCAGTGGGAGGCCCCAGGGAACGTCCTTCGAAGCAACCCTGGCATTCCTCTCATGATTTATGGGCACTGGGTCTTGTTGGAGCCTGCTCTGCATTCTTACCACCTGGCATCCTCTCCAGCTGGTATGGAATGGCGCTCCCAGAGGAAGGAAGTGCACCTCCAGGCTTTATAAAGGGCCGGCTTCCTTTCTGCCTTCCTGACGACCAAGCTTCGAGTGGCATGTGCTTTGTACACAGATTTCACACTGGAACCTTTGCTTGTACGCAGGCCATCTTGGTGTTTTCCTTTTGTTCAGCCAGGACAGAGCATGAATGTATTTCGTACACAAATGCCTACGTAAATGGGTTAGTTGCTCCTCAAGGACACTGTTCTTCTATGTGGCTCCTTCTGCCCGTGAGACCTGGGGGCAGATCTGCATCTGCTGACATCACCGCGCGGCGTGGGCCTGGCTGCATCCCATCTGTATTAACCGCTTTCCCTTCAGGAGTGCGAGCAGCTGCAGAAGATGTACGGGGGGCAGATTGATGAAAGAGCCCTGGAGAAGACCCAGCAGCAGCACATGCTGTACCAGCAGGAGCAGCACCATCAAATTCTCCAGCAACAGATTCAAGTAGGCCTCTTCCCTCTTTGCTTTTTCTCCAGCTTCTCTGGAGTTTGCTTTCGGGCTGATTTGCCTGTGAACTTTGGAGGAGATCCCGCAGGGCAAAGAGGAGCTGAGTTGTATGCATGGTTGCTATGTTTGAGTAAAGGTAATCAAACCTTTTGATGAACAACAATAGCATAAATCTTGGTCACAGAGAGTTTCTTCCCTTCCTGAGAACGGCTCTCATTAATCCTCAAGCTCACGAGTGTTCTTTCTCCTTTCCCGCATTTGTTGTAGGATTCTATCTGTCCTCCTCAGCCTTCTCCACCCCTTCAGGCTGCGTGTGAGAATCAGCCCGCCCTCCTCACCCACCAGCTCCAGAGGTAATGAAGCGTGGTGTTTCATGCCTAAGCTGTTGGCCTGACTCTCATGGGCGATACTGACTGACTCTAACATTCACCTTGGAAGAACCCACTTGAAAAGCAGGGAGGCCAGTGTCAATTTTCGTGGCCCCCTAAAACCCCGACTCCCTGTGCCGCTTCATTTTCTTAGCCCCGTGAACAAAGTAACCTGACGCCAGTAATAGAGGAGGCCAGACGGAGGCCCACAGTGACCTCTGGCCCCTTGGGAAGTCTGGGGAAATAAGATGTGGACGGCTCTAAGTAGACTGTGGTGGGCGGTCTGTGCATGTCTGTCTAGCCTGGAGTCTTATCAAAACCAAAGAAGTAGTTTCCGCCTGTGTGTCAAATGGCAGAAACTAACTGCAAGGCCACCCTGCCACTTCCGGAAGCGCGTTTGCTCATCTGGCTCTGTTGTTTTCAAGGTTAAGGATCCAGCCTGCAAGCCCTCCCCCCAGCCACGCCAGCAACCACCTCTTCAGACCGCCCAGTAACAGCCCTCCCCCCATGAGCAGCGCCATGGTCCAGCCTCACGGTGAGTGCAGAGGTTTATGCCGAACCGTGGTGTGCGCAGGGAGAAGTGAGGCCTCGCCTTGAGTGCCTCAAGCCCTCGATCGATTCGGGTGGCAGAGTGACGTAGTGTTCGAGGGAGGCTGCCTTAGTTTGACTTCTTCTACCAACTCCTGAGCTGTGAGACCTCAGGCGAGTTTGTTAACTTCCGGGCGCCTCAGCTTGCTCAAAGGTGAAATAGGGATGCTAATACTATTTACTGAATAAATATATATGTGAAATTCTTGAAATAGTCTCCAGAACAAAATAGGTCTCAGTAAAGGTTGACCGTTAATAATATTTTTCATAAAACCCCCTCCAACTCTACCCAATGAAAGGCGACTACCGGAACCTTCCCTCCTGTCATGCCTGGGTTTGGTGATCCACTGGGCACGTGGCTCCTCGCCTGTGGGCGTTTAGATGAAGGTGAAGATGAGTGTGCCCTAGTCTGTGGGCCTTCAGAGACCAGCACTCTGAGCATTTAGTATTCCAAAAACTGAGGATCTCTTCAGTAACGCCACCCAATGTAGATCCCCTGGAGAGTTCAAATTGCTCTCTAGGCCCTTCCTACCCAAAGTGGGGTCCCCGACGAACAACATCGGTGGGAAGAGTCGAATCTCAGATCTTATCACAGACCCGCTGAATCAGAATCTACATCTTAGCAAGATCCCCGGGCCATTTGCATGTGCATTAGAGTTTGAGAAGCACTGCCCTGGATCAGAGCTCCTCAAAGAATAATCTACAGACCAGCTTTCGGGCAACTTATTGGAACGACAAATTCCTGGAATTACAAATTACTGAATCGGCATTCCGCGGGTCGGGCCCAGGAGAGCCTGTGTTTTCTCGAGTCCTCCAGAGGAGCCTTCGGCATCCTGGAGCTGGAGAAGCACTGCTCTGGGTGGTATGCAGGTTAGGTGTCCTCACTGGCTCCCGTGACTTCCGGCCAGCTGGTAACCCCGGCATTTGGTCACTCTGAGGTTCCTTTCTCTCCAGGTGCTGCATCTCCCTCCCAGTTTCAAGGCTTCCCCTCCCGCAGTGCAGTCTTCCAGCAGCAGCCTGAGAACTGCTCCCCTCCTCCCAGCGTGGCACTGACCTGCTTGGGCATACAGCAGCCTCCCCAGTCACAGCAGGTGACCATCCAGGTCCAGGAGCCTGTTGACATGCTCAGCAGCATGCCCGGGACAGCTGCAGGCTCTGCTGGCCGGGGCGTCTCCATCAGCCCCAGCGCCAGTCAGGTGCAGATGCAGCACCGGACCAGCCTGATGGCCGCCTTCAGCTACGGGCACCGGCCCTTGTCCAAGCAGCTGAGTGCCGACAGTGCGGAGGCCCACAGGTAAGCCGGCCCAGGGTCACCTAGCCGTCTCTCCAGGTGACCTAGGTGGGAGGAAGCCCCTTAGCAGGGCGAGAGAGGAGGAAAGGAGAAGGGTTCTGACTGGGCTGTGCTCATTTCAGCCTTATTAAAATTGGGGTGGTGGGTTTGGGATGGACTTGAAACCTATATATTGACCCAGGATCAAAATGCTAATGAGACAGAGGAAGACAAGGACAAAGCTACCTTACTATATGTCTGCAAAGAAGAAAGTGGCCAATTAGAGGAGTTGGTAAAAATGCCATTTCCCCTTGTCTGTTCTTTTAGAATTGTTTCTTTCTCTGTCACCCATATTCTAAGAGATGGGTACATCTTAATAGTTCAAGTGACGTTGCTACCTTCAACCAGAGGGGATGGGTGGGGATGACGCATACATCCCCATCTTCCCTGCCCCATCCACCGCAGTCCTCTGTACCAGCGGGGGCTCCCCACTGAGGAAGCGTGGTAGCTGTTCCCCTGGGGAGTCTAGCACACTTGTCACATGGATGCCTGGTACTCATTCCCTTTTGTGTCTGCAGCTTGAACGTGAATCGGTTCTCCCCTGCTAACTACGACCAGGCGCATTTACACCCCCATCTGTTTTCGGACCAGTCCCGGGGTTCCCCCAGCAGCTACAGCCCTTCAGCAGGAGTGGGGTTACCTCCCACCCAAGCCCTGAAAGTCCCTCCACTTGACCAGTTCCCCACCTTCCCTCCCAGCGCACATCAGCAGCCACCGCACTATACTGCGTCGGCGCTGCAGCAGGCCCTGCTGTCCCCGACGCCGCCGGACTACGCCCGACACCAGCAGGTCCCCCACATCCTCCAAGGACTGCTCTCCCCCCGGCATTCGCTCACCGGCCACTCGGACATTCGGCTGCCCCCAGCAGAGTTTGCACAGCTCATTAAAAGGCAGCAGCGGCAGCAGCAGCAGCAGCAGCAAGAGTACCAAGAACTGTTCAGGCATATGAACCAGGGGGATGCAGGGAGTCTGGCTCCCGGCCTCGGGGGACAGAGTATGACAGAGCGCCAGGCTTTACCGTATCAAAACGCTGACTCTTATCACCACCACCACACCAGCCCCCAGCATCTTCTGCAAATCAGGGCGCAAGAATGTATCTCGCAGGTTTCCTCACCCACCCCGACCCACGGTTACGCTCACCAGCCGGCGCTCGTGCACTCGGAGAGCATGGAGGAGGAGTGCTCGTGTGAGGGGGCCAAGGACGGCTTTCCGGACAGGAAGAACGTGAACACGTTGACCAAAGGTTGCCACGATGGCCCCCTGCTCTTGAGTACTGGCGGGCCCGGGGACCCTGAATCTTTACTAGGAACCGTGAGTCACGTACAGGAGTTGGGGATACATCCGTACCGACAGCCAGCTGCTGCGTTCAATAGAAATAAGGTGTCCAGCCGAGGTAAGAGCCCCGCAAAGTCCAGTCCTGGGCCAGTCTGCCCTCATTCAGTTAGCTCAGCAGTATTACCTTTCTTCAGCTGGTACTCTGGGTTCCTAAGAAAAATAGAATTCCTGAGAAGCCCTGCAGCACCGTTTAGGGGAGAAGCACGTAGGAAGTGCGTACTTGGTGGGGAAGGGGATCTGTTTTGAAACTTAAAAGAGAGTGAGAGACAATTAACATACAGATAGTACAGTCAGTAAGGTATATTACCTGTTTCCTATATTTGTACCGTGGTTCCTTAGAACCCAGAATTTCTCGGCTGTCATCAGAATAGCTGGCTTTAACCTCTGCGGTAGAATGAAAGCCAGCCGGTGCTAAGGAAACAGGATTTAGTGTAAGCAGTGTTGAACTAACAGTCAGGGCCCCTCAGTCCTGGACATGCCTGTGTTACGAATGCAGTGACCTTGTCACTTAAGCCTCAGGTTCTTATTTCCTCATCTGTGAAAAAGGGCGGGAGGAATAACGGTCCTTTGCAGAGTATTTGTGAAGATTAAAACGCACACGTATGTATTTATGTTTATACATAATGTTTGCGTGTGTGACACAGAGAGAGGGAGAGGGAGAGAGAGGCACACTGGATCATCTGAATGTATGATGTAAATAATTTGAGGTATTATTATTACTCTGATCACTTTGTTAGTAAGCTAAACACAGAATATTACAGCATCATAAGGGACCCCATGCCATTTCATTTAGTATCACTGTATAATGAGCGAGTACATTCATTTTCATTTGGGAGGAGATTGGGATTACTGTCAGTAACTTATACTCAGAAGACATTGTTCCACTCGTGTCATGGCATTCACCCTACTCGAAATCTGGACTGACATCCCTCCCATCATCACAGATCTTGAAAACGAGTTTCTCCATGAAATATACAACCCCGAAGCTGGGCACTTCTCCCATCCTCCCCTTCTTGAAGCTGCCTGCCTCTCCTGCCCTGTCCTTTTAAAGTCAGCACACAAAACTCAACTCCTGGGGGCATTGGGTCCGCTGGCACAGAGCAGGATGGAAGACCTGGCTCTAAATCAGTTTACCTGCAGAGGACCTGGTGCCTTCACGTTGTGCTCATTAAGCACTGATAGGGGTGTGGTTCCATAAAACTCCAGTTAAATCCTGGGCTTTTGGGCAGATGGGTGCCATCCGGTTTGAGGTCTGCACCAGTCAGACGTATCGTGTCCACCTGCGGCTGCTGTGTTTTTAGGCAGACGTAGGATGGTGGGAGGTTCCGGAGCCAGGCCATATGTGGATTGGCTGACAGACTTGGGGATGTTTAGGCTCGGGGGAAGAAACTCAGGAGAGCTATCATACCTGTCAGATGGAAAAGGTATGGGGTCATATTATGGGGCAGAACCAAGATCAGGATAGAAGTTGCAGCAGATTTCAGTTCCCTGGGGAAGACCTTCCTGAGAACTTTCCAGAATAGGCTGCTCAGCAGCCTGGGAGCTTCCTGTGGCTGGGAGTGTTCTAGCAGAGGCAGCTTGACGGCATCAGGGATGCTGTGGGAAAGCTTCCTGTGCGAATGACAGCTTTCACCAGAAAAGGAGAAAAGCTGACACTTCCGTAGTGCTTTCCATGTGCCAGACACCAGATGCTGTTCACATATGAATTTGTCTAATCCTCACAACTCTTACTGTCCCCATTTTACCGGTGATTCACCTGAGGCACAGATTAAGTGATTTGCCCCCAGGGCCCACAGCTCGGGAGTAGCACTGAACCCGAGAGCTACTCACTTCACGCCAGCAGACCCTCGCTGAGCACACGCTGGGTGTGCAAGGCTCGGGGAACGAGCGAGCGTGCGAGCACACAGTAGTGCACACTCCCCACCCGCACCCTGGATTGCCACGTGTGAAAATAACCTTTTGAAATATTTTTCTTCAAAAATACTCTCTCTGAATTCCCTTCACCTTTCCCTCCTGTGTGACTCCTATGTACAGGAAGACCAGGGGGCTTGAATTCGCCTGTGTCCCCTGATTGTCAGAGGAACCCCCTTTCAGCGGGCTTGCAGGTCTGTCTGGGGCCTGAAGGAAGGCAGGACGTGGCTGGTCCAAGTGCCGTGGCAGACCAGGGGAGGGAGAGACCAGTTCTCCGTCAGAGCAGGGGCAGGTTTCCCGCAGCAGGTGACATTTGAGTTGGGTCTTGGTGGATGAAAAGGATTTTGCCGTTTGGATTTAGGGGAGAAGCATGAGGAAAGGCCAGCGGGTGGGAGTGTCTCAGGCACGTTTCTGGGGGGAAGCAAGCTGCCGTGGTCGGTCTGAAGTCTAGTCTACGTGAAGGAGTTAGTAGAAGCTGTGAGGGCCAAGGTTTCCTGAAATCCAGAGGATGATCTGGCTCCAGCGGCTCCCCGCAGCTTTAAATCAGTTCACTTCGCTTCAGGCCGAAACTGCAGTCAGGATTCTTTTTTTTTTTTTGCTGTACGCGGGCCTCTCACTGCCGTGGCCTCTCCCGGCCGCGCAGGCTCAGCGGCCACGGCTCACGGGCCCAGCCGCTCTGCGGCACGTGGGATCCTCCCGGACCGGGGCAGGAACCTGCGTCCCCTGCATCGGCAGGCGGACTCTCAACCACTGCGCCACCAGGGAAGCCCGCAGTCAGGATTCTTTTGACGAGTCCCTCCCGCCTCTTCCCCAAGCTGAGTGATTACGGTTACTTCTGCCTCTTCCTTCCCCCTAACTTCTTACATCCGCCACCATCGCCGCCATTATTCCTTGCAAGCATCTCTTGTGGTTTCTGGAAGAGTCAAGCCATAAGTACACCCCTAAAGGTTTCAGCTCAAAACTACCCTGTCCTTGTTGCCTCATGATCAGTTTGGCTTCCCCCCCAAAGCCCTCTTTTTTCTTAAATCTTCTTTTCCTGACCTTTGATACGAGCTTTGCTAGAAGCCCTAATCTTAGCTCCTGCCCTGCTTGCCAGTGTATGGTAGAGATGATCCTTCCTGTCTCTGCCCAGTTTACTCTCAACTTACTCTTTAACTTAGCTACGGCGTATGCCTTTTCTTGAATACTATTCACCTTGCTTCTTTCTAACCTCTTTCGACTTCTATTTTGAGACTTTTGGAACCATATATACAATTATCTTTAATAAATAAAGCCCCAAGTTTATTACCCTGTGAGTTTAGAATCCAGTGTAGTAAAATAATGCAATAGAGAAAAAATAGCCCAGGGAAGCCCAAAGCCACTCCAGAGTTAGAGTTAGAATCGCTCCGGGGATGTACCTATGTGTGTTTAAAATTTCTTCTTATCCTGAAGCGCCCCCATTGTCCTTACCTTAAACCTGTGACCACCCCGACACCTAACCGCTCCTCCCATCGTGAGGGATGTTAGCTGGGTGCCCCCTCCGAGAAGGTGTTTAGAGTTGGTCTGCTCTGGGCTTGGTGCTTTCCAGCCAGTTACTCATTTAGTGTTCACACCCACCTTGGGCATATGTCTTATGATCCCTTTTACAGGAGAAACTAGGCTCCACAATCTCTTCCTGCTTTAACCTGACATGATTCTACACTTAACATGAGAGCTCACAGTTTTACAATCGCCAAAGAATCATCCGATAATTTGCCGTTCCTTCTGCCAAGAAAGGGTTGTGATGTGCTCCGCCCACCACCCTGCAGGCACGAGGGTGCAGCCCGTCCATGTTTATGTCTTTGTTGGGGCGACGCCTGCTGCTTGCTCTGATGAGACCTCCATCTCTGTGTAGTTACACACGGGCCCCCAAACACTTCATGTGTTACTTCTGTGATAGAGCAAATTCAGCGAAATTTATTGAATGACTAGACCAACACAAGACTGTATTTTAAGGCCAATGGGGAATGCAGGGATGAAAAGGTGGAGAACCTGCCCTCAGGGAGTTCGTACTGGGGGTTGGGAGAGACAAGTTCATAAATGGCCTTAAATGAAGCGCTACGTAATGAGTGCTGTAAGAGGTATAATTATAACGAGCAGAGCTACTGGCATCTTCCTATAATTTCTTAAGGGTCGATTATCAGGGATTGCTGGTGTTAGTCAAGGAAAATTACATGCCATCGTATCAGCGGCCATGCTTACCTATTTCTTTTATGGCCGTATGCCACCAATCAGCGCGGGGCCAGGCACTGCCAGAGCGCTGAGCAGGCAACATGCCAAAGGTCTCTTTGTAATGTGTAGAAGGTTCAGGGCTAGACATGCCCCATGCTGCCTGTAATCTCCTGTCTGCCACTCCAGAAGTAGAAGTAAGGTTTATCTTCCCTCTGTAGTATTACATACACTTGATTTATTATTATTTTTTTTTACTTTGCAAATAACTATGATAGCATAACCGGTTTACACAGTGAGATTACCAGCTTGAACTCACAAAGAAAACTGCATCCTCTTCTCCGAGCCTACTCAGCTTCCGCAGCATTGGTGGACTTCAGGCTTCACAGAGGAGTCACATGATGACAGAGGCTGGGAGGGTTTACCCCTCAGAACCTTTAGGAGGGATGTGCACATGTCATTTCTCTCATTTTCCCTTAAAACCCAGTAAATGAGTAAGGATGAGTCAACATTGACAGATTCAACAGAGAGTTGTGCAAGCTGCCCCGAGGTTCCCTGGGTAGGTGGGCGCTGCGCTTTGGGTCCGTTTGTGTAATTATTCCCCTTGCGTGATCAGATGATCATCCTTCCTCCTGTACTGTCTCAGGTTTACTTGGGTAAATACCCGAGAATTCTGCCCCCAGCAGTCCTCTTTCCGCATTATTTATATATCCTGTGGTGAGCTCCATAGTTCCTCCAGCTGCTGAATTGGCATAAAGAAGGCCAAAGATTTGAGCCCGAATTTCCCGTTCCTTGGCCAGAGGCTTGGTCTGTTTACACACATGCCCGCATTCCCCCACCCCGCCCCCGCAGCTGCCACACTGGTCAGAGGGTCTCACCTATAGAGTGTCACAGGGGACTTCTAAACGCAGGACTCAACATTCTTACTAAAAATACTTTTCTTGTGTAGTCCTTTACAGTTTATTAAAGACCCTTACACATGTGTTAGCTCTTGAGCCCCCAAACAACCCTCATTTTTCAGATAGGGAAACTGGGGTTAGGAGAGATTAAATGACTTATTCAAGTTCATACACTGTTTGTGATGGAGCTGGAACCTGACTTCAAGTTTCCCGAATTCCTAGTCATATTCTTTTCTTTATGCCTTCTTGCCTCCCATTCTACCCCTTCCAAGTTATATCTGCCAAGCAAAAGATGCCAGCCCTTCCAAATCTTCGACCTGTGAGTTATATTGAAATTTGAACAGACAGAGCCCTGGTCTGTTACCCAACTCCTATTAATAGGCTTTTGTTGCTGTTGTTGTTGGCTGTGCGCGGGCTTTCTCTTGCTGCGCGCGGGCTTTCTCTAGTTGAGGCGAGCGGGGGCTACTCTTCATTGTGGTGCGCGGGCTTCTCATTGCAGTGGCTTCTCTTGTTGTGGAGCATGGGCTCTAGGCACGCAGGCTTCAGTAGCTGTGGCACGTGGGCTCAGTAGTTGTGGCTCGCGGGCTGTAGAGCGCAGGCTCAGTAGCTGTGGCACACGGGCTCAGTTGCTCCGTGGCATGAGGGATCTTCCCGGACCAGGGCTCGAACCCGTGTCCCTTGCATTGGCAGGCGGATTCTTAACCACTGTGCCACCAGGGAAGTCCTTAATAGGCTTCTTTTTCGTCTAGTTTTTTTGTTTGTTTGATTGATTTTGGTTTGGTTTGGTTTGGTTTTTTCGGCTGTGCCTCGAGGCTTCTAGGATCTTGGTTCCCCTACCAGGGATTGAACCTGGGACCTAGCAATGAGAGCGCCGAGTCTTAACCACTGGACCGCCAGGGAGCTCCCTTTCGTCTAGTTTTTAACTCCCATTAGTCGCTCCTAAACCAGAGGCTTCTTTCCTGGAAGTTACAGTTTCAGTGACTCACTTGTTCACTTACCTGTGGGTAAATTGCCCCCGTAATTCTGGAAGTAGGATTCTGTGATAAAATCCTTTTCTTGTTTGTTTTTGTCAGCTGGTTCATCGTGCCCCATCCACTCAGAAGTAACATCTCTAAAATGAGTATGAGTCTTTACTGAGCTCATAACAGAGTACCAAGCTCAAGTAAGCCCTTTACCCACCTGTGGAGTAGGTCCTGTTTTACAGATGAAGAGACTGAGACCCAGTGAAGTCAGTTAACTTGCCCAGGATCCCCCACCTCAGGAATCCTGGTGAAGCCAGGATCCAAGCCCAGGTCTTCCTGACCCCAGAGCTAGTGCTTCTGAGCTCTAGGCCAGGGAGTCAGGAAGGCTCGTCATGTGATTGTCAAGCAATAGCTCGCTCTGTCTTGGTGGCACTTTCAGGTGTGTTGGCACCAGACCCAAAGGCTGTGAAGAGAGCAGGCTAGGAGGACAGCATCCATGGGACCTTCTCAAAGGCAGGGCCAAAAGGAGGGTAGGTGTTTGGGTTTGGAGAAACCCCATTCTCAGGAATAAAGATAGATTTAAAAAAGAGAGGTGGGTTGGGGGAGGGAGATTCAGCATACGTATCAGATAAACACAGTGAGGCCTCTGGAAGAGGTGGGAAGGAACTGAATGTCGAGAACCAGGGCTTATACATGCTGTTAGCCTCGCCATTTCCTCAGGTTTGATAATCATCCTTTAAAAATCTTTAAACAGGAGAGCTCTCGCGTTTGTCTTTGGGAGAGCAAGGAGGTGCAGCTCATGAGATTTGCATCCAGCTCTATAGTCCAGAAAAAAGGAGCCCCAGGGAATTGAGTGGATGGGGTTAGCTATCAAAGAAGAAAGTATAGGCATTAGAAAACACTTCGGAAAAGTAAGAAGCAGCTACTCGTGTTCCTTCCTGGCAAAGCAGACTCAAGAGCCAGTCCCTCACTCCACAGAGGCAGCCTTGCACCACTTCCTGCCGGTGGCTTTTGTTTGGCCCTGCGGCCAGCACGTGAGCTATGTCCACTGAGAGGAATCGGGCTGGGTGGGTAGGATGGGTGACCTAATCCCACAGAGCAAGTCCTGGCGTAGGCTTGCTTTTATCTTCCTCTCGCTGCTGGCTTTTAGCTTTCAGTAGCAAAAGCGGTGGCTCCTGGCTCTTCCTTTGACCTCTTTGCTCAGAGAACTTTCAAAAGATTTCTCACTTGACTTCATTTTTGGTAGTTTGGAAGCTCCCATCCTTTCACTTTTCTCCAGAGCGTTTTGCATTACCAGCAACGTGCATGTCACTTTGTTCCCCTCCCTTCCCGTCCTGCCTCAGCCCCTGAACCCAGGCCTCACCTTGATGGTTACGGAGACCATTTGAATATAGAGACCTGAAACCCTTTAACCATCACTCAAGCAGTGCATTTTACTTTCGTTATTCAAATAGATACTGGGATGGTAGCATTAGGACTGTATTTCCTATTAAAATTTGTTTAAAAACCTGGTCTCGCTAAGGTACAGTTCATCAGGAGATGAGCCCAATAGTTGCCAGGGAGCTTTAACCCAGAAAAACCAACCAAGCAAAGAAAACGTACGTTGAAGTTCTAGGCTCTTAAGGACTGGAGCCAGGAGTGCCACCAGGAGGATCCTGTCAACTTAGGTGTGGCCCTGGTATTCTTCTTGACCATCCTTGGTCAAGAAGAAGAAATACTCAGTCTTTGTGAATTCCTCTTTCTCTCCAAAATCCAGTCCACAGGGTTATATGACTCTGACAGGTGGCTAACCCACATTAAGAGAGTGTTTATTAATATCAGTTAAAGAGATTATTATTAAACACTGGGAAGAGGACAGTGTTCTGGAATAGTGAAGGCTCACAAACATGCGTAGAATACATGAGGGCTTGTCTTCCAAGAATTTACAGTTTAGTATGAATACTTAAGACAAGTATGCAATTGAAGATGGTGCCAGGAATAACATTAGAGTAATCAGAGTCCAATAGAGTCTTCTGACGTTTAAAGGAAGGAAAGATCTATTTCTGTTTGAAAGGGAAATTTTCATAAAAATTATAACATTTGAGCTGGACCTAGAAGGATGAGTTGATTCAGATTGGCAGAAATGGAAGTAAAAGAATCAAGCATTTCCAGAGACAGAGAACAGTGAGAGCAAATGCATTGAACTGTCCACGGTCCCATTTGACCAGAGCTTAGAATGTAGAGGAGAGTCGTGTGGCGTACTCATGGGAAGAGAGGCTGGGACAGTGTTGTGAAAATGAGGGGTTTGGGGCTCCCCTATAGAAAGGTTAGTCTTTGTAGGACGGTGCTAGAGGGATGGTTAGGAGGCTTTTATAGTGATCCAGGCAAGAGGTAACAGGACTTCAGTGGAAGCAGTGAGATTAGTAAGAAAGAGACTGAAGTGGCCAACATTGGAGGGGCACATTCTTCTGACTTAAGATGATGTGGAACCAGGAGTAAGGAATCAATATGAACTCCACAAGCTCATCATACCCAGAAGATTAGGAAAGTAGGCACCAAAACCAGGATGTCTGAAAGAGGTTGTGGGGGAAAGCTGATGAGTTTAGAATTGGACATGTTGAGTCCAATTGAATTGGACAGGTTGAAAGATACCTAGTAAATAGTTAGAATTTTGGATCTGGAGCTTAAAAGAGCATTTCTGTAATTCTTTATAGAGAAGCAGTGTAGTTGAAGTCGTGAAAATAGATGATACTGCCAAAGCAAGTGTGGGGAGAGAGAGACAGTCAAGGATAGAAATGTAAAGAGCGAAGGAGCTGGGGGCAGCAGTCAGAGGAGGAGAGGAGGGGACTGGGTGGTGTACAGAGGGGAAGCCAAGGAAGGGGAGAGAGGCGTCCACAGGATGGAGGCCATCCTCCTAGGCTAGAGGTCCTGAAAGCGCCAAGAATGATTCTTCTGTGCATCTAGGTGTGGGAACATAGCACTGTCAAATCAACAGAGAAATGAAGAAAAAAAGAAAATGTTCAGTGTGATCCAGCCAACCACTGATATGTGGGATTTTTTTTCTCCTAAGGGTGTGATCCCTGCAAGAGAGAGCCTCGGCTTTGCTGTTAAGACTCAGGGTTGGCAGGCTGGTCCAGGCTCCTCTGAGCATCACCAGCCAGCTGAGGATGAGCGGAGAGTACGCACGTGGCCCTCACCATTGCCCGCTGTCCCTTGCGAGACATTTCTTTGGTGAGAGTTGCCAGTGTTGGGAGAAACTCTAGGTCTGCTGACCCTATTTTGCTCTGTCCCCTCAGAGTCTGTCCTAGGGAACTGCATGGATAGAAGTTCTCCGGGACAAGCAATGGAGCTGCCAGATCACAATGGACTTGGGTACCCAGCACACCCCTCAGTCAGTGAACACCACAGGCCCCGGACCCTCCAGAGACACCACACGATCCAGAACAGTGACGACGCTTATGTATGTTGGCCCCCTCCTGCTTTCCGGAAGTGGGTCCTTGAAAACAGAACTTAGGAATGCGGGGTGGCATGTACTCTCCTTCTCCTCAGCCAGAGCGCAGCGCCTCCGGGCACTAAGGGAGCATTTCTCGGAATCACCGTAACAAGCAATCCTGAACTCCAGGAGCATCTCCGTAGAACCTGAGCTCCACATTTGAGACTGAGGAATCGAGAACGGTTGCCGTCTGTTTCCTCTTGTCTTAGTTATTGAACTTCTCCCCAGACAGTCTAAACTCAGGCCCCAGCAAATGAGCCTTCAGGCTCTTGGTTAGTTTTCTGGCAGCTACACTGAATTTATTCAGATAAGGGAGCTAATCCACTCGGCAAAGCGCCGTTTCCTTAGGGCAGACTCGCAGGCAGCACTGTCTAATACAGCAGCAACCAACCACGTGTGGCTTTTCAATTTTAAATGTCATTAAAACAAAATAAAATTGAAAACTGAGTTCTTTAGTCACACTAGTCACATTTCAGGCCTCAGTAGCCCTTGTGGCTGCTGGCTTCCTACGGGGCAGGTACAGAACCTTCCCATCCTCGCAGAGAGTGCTGTTGACAGTGCTGTCCTAAGACAGACTCCTCATGGTAATGAGATAGGTCAGAAACCTGGCACTGGAAGGCCATGTAGATGTCAAGGGCATCTGACCACCAGCTGAGATTCACCGTGCCCCTCCCTTCCCACCCTACCCCCAGCCCCAGCCTCAGCTTCCCGCGGGGTCACCATTGCCGCGTCCCCCTTTAGATGGCCCTGCAGAGGAAGGGAGTCTGGGTGGTAGTGCTTGAGGCCGGCCATTGCCTGGGCGCTTTTGGAGGGCACAGCTGTCTCTAGGGGTCCCTGAGGGTGGCGCGTTTTCTGATATCCTTACTTCTTTCCCTAATTGTTTCCTGCAGGTGCAGCTGGATAACTTGCCTGGCATGAGTCTCGTGGCTGGGAAAGCACTTAGTTCTGCCCGGATGTCAGATGCGGTTCTCAGTCAGTCCTCGCTCATGGGGAGCCAGCAGTTCCAGGATGGGGAGAATGAGGGTGAGGGGTGTTATGCGTGGGGCAGCCCGGAGAAGTTCCTGGAGGGGCCCCCCTTTCATGGTCACCAGTGACTACTCCCCTCTTGTACAAACAGCCCATGGGAAGCCACGGCATCCCCAAGGGGTTCTGTCTGGATACAGCCTTTCCCCAGTTCTCCTGCACCGAGTGTGAGTGCGTGAAGGAGCGCGCCTCCGGGTTGAGGGCAGGGGCGTCACACTTCTGTCTGCAGCGCTCTGTTAAGATGCTCCTTCCATAACTCTTTCTGGTTCTGATGAGAGGGCACCGTGTCCTCATGTCTGTCTCCCTTTAGGACCAGTAGAGGGAGGGTATCATAGTTGCTATAAAGCCCAGGCTCGGGAGCGGACAGGTCTGCAGTAAATTCTCACTGCCCTTTACTGGCTCCACAGGTTAAGGTGTTTAACCTTTCTGAGCCCCAGGGTCCTCCCCTGTAAAGGGACAGACAGAGCCCCTGTCCTAGATAGTGCTGTGAGCATTAACTAGCTTGGGGGGTTTAAAGTGTTTAGGCCAGTGTCCTGAGTACAGAGCGTGCCCAGGAGTCAGTGTCTGCCAGCCGCGAGGGTGTCCTCCACACCACAGGAGCTGACGGTGCTCGACGGTGGGAGACTGTAAAGGAAGAGGGAAAAACGGACACTGGGGACAACAGGAAGGAGCCTGGCCCCCAGCCACGGTCACTAGCCAGACCAAGGGCCTGCTCTGAGCTAGAGTTCAGGGCTGGGAGTCGGGCTACGGAAGGTTCAGACTTCTCCTCCACCTCCGTCTACCTCTTGCCTACCTACCACCCCTCTGCCCGCACATCTCCCATGTTGCTTCTGGTCTTGCAGAATGCGGGGAGAGTCTTGGAGGTCACGAGCATCCAGACCTGACTGACGGCAGCCAGCATTTAAACGCCTCTTGCTACCCGTCCACGTGTATTACAGACATACTGCTCAGCTACAAGCACCCCGAGGTCTCCTTCAGCATGGAACAGGCAGGCGTGTAGCAAAAGATGGAGGGTGAGTATCACCCTGGCTGGGGCCAGACCAGCCCTTCGGCCCAGTACCAGCTCCTGATCCCATCAGGAGATTCCTTCCATGTGAACTTGAGCCAGTGAACTTGACAACGCCACTCTTCCCATCAAGGTCTTTGTGTCTTCCTGTTCCTTCATTAAGCACTACGCCAGTTGTTTGGGGGTGGATGCTGGCCATAGTCCCTTGGTTGAATTATGGGGGATAAGACGCATTATAGGTGCCACAGCCTCCACAGAGTAAGTGAGCTTAGGGCTTCAGAGGACAGACAGGACCTCTGGCCAGGGTAATGGGAAAGGAGGTGACCCTTGAACACAGTCCTGAAGGATGAAATTCAGCAAGAAAACATGGCTAGCCAGATTTTGTTAAGGCTGTGCTGCAAGTGGCAAAATATTCCAGAAATGTGTGATCAGAGGCCAGTGGTAGAGAACGGATAAACAGTCCAGTCTGGCTGGAGTAATGCCTAAACGCACACAGCAGGTAGTATCGGTTCTGTCTTTGAGAATTCATTGACAGAAAAGACTTGATGAAAGTTAAGCCACCTGGCGAATCCATACTAGGCAGAACTCTCTAAATATCTGAGGTAAAGCGCACCTATGTTTTTTTTCTTTTTTAAGTTTTCAGTGGAATATATGAGTCTCTCTCTTTTGAAACTAATTCTCTGTGTTTGCTGCTCTGTTGCAGGTTTATGTACCGCGCGGGAATGAAAAGGTTGACTTTAAACCAACAGTATCTAGCAGCATTGCGCCAAGTTGCCATTGTGTTTCCCTCCACCCAGAATGTCGGCTCCTTTCCTCACATTTGGTTCATCAGCGTGCTGTTCTTTTGGGTTCTGAGGGGGGTTTTGCCACGTTCGCCTGTATGACCAAGTCACCAAGGAAATAAACAGGAAATCCATGTTCGCCACCTTTCGTGAAAGTGTATTTGATGTATTTGAGTTGGTGGTTTTGTTTGGTTTTGGTTTGGATTATTTTTGATTGGTTTTTTTTTTAAGTATGTTTTCTTTTGGAGGTGATTTTCTTTCTTTTTTTCTTTCTTTCTTTCCTTTTTTTGAGACAGAAGAGCAAAGCAGTTAGTGTACGGTGGCCAGGGGCGCAGAGCCACTCCCCTCCCTGGCCTCCGTCCACAGAGCGCCCTCCAGTCCCTGCACTGCTCTTCCGCAGGAGCAGAAGCTAGAGGGTAACATCCTCTGGAATCTTAGCAGCTGGAGAAAGAGACAGAGGAAGGGATGACAGCCTTTGGCCCTTGGAGAGCAAAAAGAGAAACCCCAAGCCTGGAACCTGGAGAGGTCTTTGCTGCTGGGATCCACTGAAAAACATGTCTGGCCCAGCCGAGGTCATATGAGAATGTTAGCACGGAGGCTGCGAGTGGCCTGGCGTTGATGGGTTGCCAGTTAGAACATCTGTTTGGTGTGTAACTCGGCTCCCCTCTTACAACCTGGAAAGTTGGTTGCCTTCATCATCCTGCTGGTTCTACCCATGGACTGAACACCCGACAGTGGTACACTATGCTTTTGTGTCACCTTTTATTCTCCTTTTATATTGTGCTATAACAAGGATTGTTGCTCCGTATATATATATACATATACATATATATATGGATGTATACGTATACATCCATATATACATACATATAATGCTTTTCCTTTTCAGCCTCTTTGTCACAGGCAAGAAGAACAGGAGGTTGTCTTGGGTCCTGCCTCTCTCCTAACTTCTCCTTCTCCCTGGGCATCCTCAGCCCCTATTTTAATTCTTGATCATGTAGGAATTGTTTTTGGTAAATGTTGATATTATTGTTATTATTATTGTTATTATTATTATTAATAAATAAAAACAAAAGGAATTTTTGTTTAAAAGAGAAATGTTTAACCAGATTCTGTTCTATTTGAATTGTGACTTGCACCTTTTGTTCAAAGTATTTTATTTAGACCTTGTAATTGTGAACCGTTCTCACTCGTGCCAGTGACAGATGTAGTGGTCTCCTTTCCCCCAGCTGAAGCAGTGCATATGCAATAGCTATTATTTGTGTCATTATCTTTATTTTTCTTCGCTGTTAGAAACCAAAGTCTTCTCTGCTGGCTGGGGGCTGACAGAGGATCTGGGTTATCGCCTTCCGATCTTCAAAACAAGGAAGAGGTGTTAAATATCCCGACTCTTGATCCATTTTGCTGGGAAAGCAGAGTAAAAGGTCCCCCGGCGCCTCCTAGTCTTTCACCCTGAATTTGCACAGAGGAAAGCGGGTTCCCAGCATGGCCATCCTGGTGTTGCTGACAGGATCCCCGTGCAGCTTGGCCTTCTCACTGATGTTGGCAGCTCAGCTCCTGGACCCGGTATCCCTCGAGTGGGTTTCTGCAGTGCAAGAGCCTTTCCTGGGATCTCTCCGTGTCTCCTTGGTCCCCAAATCCCCTCCACTTGGTGTGGCCACCAGCCGCTCACCTTCTGGAAGCAACCGAGACAGCCCAGACAGCCACTGTTGACTTCTCCGGGCTCGTTGCACTTCCCATGCTGGCCTCCCACCACGTGCTCAGCCTGTTTTGTTCACGGTGCTGATGGACCGAGCAGACTGCCGCCCCCCTGCGACCACCCAGACGAAAGCCAGTGAGCCTATTAACCGTGCCATCTTGCGAACTACACTTTTAAAAAATCATTGCTTTGTATTGTAGTGACCAATATGCGCAGTATATGTTGAATGTATATGAACATACTTTCCTATTTCTGTTCTTTGAAAATGTCAGAGTATTTTTTTTTCTTTCTCATTTATGTTGAACTAAAAAAGGATTAAAAACCTCCAGACCCAAGTTGCAGTAAGACCTGTAGTCGTTTCTCGGTGGGCACTTACAACTTAGTAACTTGGTTGGACAGTAGGGGATTGTGCAAATAAACACCTGATTATGATCTTACGTTGATATGTTTCTTGCCTTTGTGGTTTGGAGTCTAGTTGGGAGAAACGCTCAGGCTGGAAGCTGGAATGCTGGAGGCTGAGGGCGTGTAGCGTGGGGCTTTGAGCAGCGCTTTATCTCACCCGCCTTGCGAGACGAGCATTCTCTAGAAGGCTGAACTCGGCTCCATGCTGGGTCGTCAGGCACCTGGCTTGGACTCTGGCCCCTCAGAAGGGAACGTTAGAGTTTGCTGAGTCGGGTGGAAAACATTCCTTGAGAGCGTACTATTGAAGGAGTAAAAGGAGGACCTCAAAGAGTTGGCACAGGCTGGGGCCTTTATGGGGTGACCTCAGTCAGCCCAGGGATACGATCAACTATAAGTGTTAGGATGGAAGGGGACTTTTGCTATAGTTTTCCCCCTTTTTCCACGGCTGGACTCCAGAGGGCAAGGTAGAATTTCTAGCAGGGTCCTAGCCACGGCTGACAGATAGCTGATGGAAGGCCCTTCTATGAAGAAAGATTACAAAAGCTGGAAATACGGAGTTCCTAGGAAGAAGAGGGAGAGGAGGGAGTCCGTGGTGGACCAGAAAGTTGCTGTGGGACTGTTTAGAACAGGAAAAAGCCTTCTCAGTAAGGGTCTTCTAGAAATCATCTGAGTGTGTACACAGGCCCGTGGAAGGCTGGGAGTGTCTCTGAAACCAAACAGCGATAAACCCAGATGACTTCAAACGATTTGTAAGAACCTTTTATGGGAGGTGCCACGCCCTCCTGAATGCAGCCAAGATGCCTTTGAGATGAGCTCAGGGCCCTGCCTCCTGGATGCAGGCCCTGAGGTCTGAGCTCTAGAAGATGGAAGCCCTGCTGACAGATCCTTACTCGTCTCTCTGACTTTGTGGTAGCCCCCAGCCTGTTCCACCGGCACAGATCAAGAATTCGGAAGGCTGGCGTGCCTGCCAAGGAGCCAGACGTCTGCTCCTGCTGCCTCATCTCCCAGGCGGAAGGGCAGGAGGGAATCTTGGTTGGTTACAATGCCCTGCCCTGGGTCTAAATTGGAATCTATCACCAGGAGCTGCAGAAAAATTGCCAGATAGTGAATAGGGTGATGGTGGTTGTGGGGATCTCCTCCCCTGATCAATCCAAACCTTCCTAACTTCAAGCCTCCCCTCCCGACCTGCACCATGTGCTTTCCCAGTCAATGTTCTGAGCAGGGCCCGTGATACAGGGCCAAACGCTCCAGATTCCTGTCTCCCCTCTCCAGGCCCACTCCCTCAGATGACCATCTGCCTCCCTGGTGACCCTTCCTTTGGTTGCCAGTGTGGTTCCTTGAGCAAATATTTGCTGAGTGTCTGTTATGTGCCAGGCCCAGCAGGGGACAGAGTCCTCCCAGCGCAGAACTGACCAGCACGACGTTGAGACATCAATTGTGAAATGAGTGGCCTGTCATTTCTGAGCAAAATCCACTCCTGTAGCCAGCCAGCCACACTCCCACACCTGTCAGGGGACCCACTTCAGAAACGGTCACTCTGGAGACTCCCCAGATCAAGGAAGAGGGTGGTTGGACTGCGGGCCTGCATTGGTAGGCCCTGCGCCCACCAAACAGCTAGTCCAATCCGGGCACTTGGCGCCTCTGACAATGACTGGCTGGACCCCAAGTCTGGTTCTGAGATGCGCTCCGTTTGCTGTTGGTGGTGGTTTTCCCATAGGTCTCTGTCCAGAAAGACTCGCTTCTCCAAACTATTAGTAACGAGGGGTTTGGGCTGGTTTAAGCCAAGTATCTTACAATGAGATGGAGTAGACACACTAGTGAATAAGTGTATTTAAAAAGGAAGCTTCTGGCTTGGTAAGATGCTATCAAACAAGGGCTCTGGGAGTCGGGGGTCCGGCTGCTGTTGGCTGACAGGCAACCATCAAAGAGCTAGAAGCCAGGCCCCCTGATGCCCTTCCTGCCAGCACCGAGCACTTAACGGCTGAAGGACGCAGGGCGGCTCTTAGCAGCTCTCAGCTGCAGCCTTCTCACAGACACCACAAGGAGAATATCTGGCCTTCTGGCCTTAAAGGGACAGACTGAGTTCATCGTGAAACTGCTGTGGCCACTGAAGAACTGTGCAGATGTCAAACACTAGGTTTGCTCTCATCGTTTCAGTAGTGAACCAAAGAGCAGGGCAAAACAGTGCCCAACCGGTAAGCTTCTGAGGCCCCCCGTGTGCTGGCTAGGAGGATCTCTACCGCCTCCCCTCCCCAAGAGGAAGGAGCCTCTCGTCCTGAGACACCCCTGAGCTGCCCCAGCAGGGGACCGGCCTCCCTCAGACTCTAGACAACAGGCAAGGGAGCTGGGCTGGCCAAGTGGCAGCCTCCCTCTCCGCTGAGCCCACAGAGCCTTGGGGGTGGGTCAGTCTCTCATCTCGGCATCTGCACGTCAAGGCCACGCAGAGAAAATGTGATTCCTCACCGTACCCCACTTCTGCCACCAGAAACGGAGGTCATAGCTCCGGTCTGACAGTGCAAGTGTGCTCAGTGGGAGCAGGGGGGCAGAATGGCCGAAATTGGGACTCTGGGCCACAGAACAGTTACTGTTTACTAAGTGCCAGGTCCCTTTCAGTTTTGCCGTGCATGTTCAAATGCAGTGCTTAACACAACATAAATTTATTATCTGACAGTGCAGGTCTGGAGGTCAAAAGTCCAAAATAGGTCACACTAGCCTTAAAGCATGAAGTCAGCAGAGCTGTATTCTTCCTGGAGGCTCTAGGGAAACTCTGCTGCTTTGGCTCTTCCAGCTTCTAGAGGCTGCCTGCATTCTTTGGCTCATGGCCCCCTTCCAGCAATCACATCACTCCAACCTCTGCTTCTGACCTCCCACCTTCTTCTCCAACTCTCCCTCTCCTGCCTTCCTCTTGTGTATTTAGGGACCCTTGTGACGGCACGGGCCCACCTGGATAACCCAGGATAGCTGCCCCACCTCAAGGTCCTTGTAATCACATCTGCAAAGTCCCTTTTGCCATGTAAGGGAACAGTCACAGGTTCCAGAGAGTAGGACATGGATGTGTTTGGGGGAGGGGCTTATCCTGCCTGCCATGCGTGCTACCCCTACGATGACTCCAGGAGATGCATGTTCTATCATTATCTTCACTTAACAGATAAGAGACCGAGGTGAGGTGGAAGGAAGGTCTGGACCAGCCCAGGTCATACAGCTAACAAGTGACAGAGCTGGGATTGAAACCTAAGGTGGTCCAGCTCCAGAGCTTTCCGCTCTGAGGAGGAAGGCATGAGGCTGGCTAGAGTGGGAGAGGCCTGGAGCCCCGCCACTCCGGGGTCTGGCAGACGGCACTCCCCGGCTGGGTTTGAGAACATTAGGGAGTTTCCTGAGTAGGTGGTGCAGAGCACATTTCTGCCTTGGGTCCTCAGTCCAGAGACCTCGGTTCTAAGTCCAGCCCTGCCTCTAACTCCCTGGGACACACGGACACTGGGCAAATTCCTCCACTCTTCAGTTTCCTCATCTGAAGATGGTGGGTGGGGAGAGGCTGATCTCAAAATTCCTCTCGGCCTGCACGTTCACAGGTTCTATGACAGGGGCCCTGCAGGTGACCTGGTGTTGGGGGCTCGCACACCTTCCAGGAGAAACCTTACAAGATGGCTCTGCAAACACCAACAAGCACACGGTACTGATTTACAGGATTTCCCTGGGTTCGTCCTCCAGCCACCCCCGTTCTTATCTTCATTTTACTGATAGGAAACCAAGGCTCAGGGACATTACATAACTGGCTCACAATCCTCCTCCAGGATTTTGCACACTGAAGGCAAAGATGAAATAAGAACCTAGGCTCCTGCCACTAGCAGTCCAGAGGTCTTTCCCTGACACCAGCCATCCCTAAGGGCTGGTGTCCATTCTTACCTGTGTGGGATCCAAGATCAATATGAACAATGCTGGGACTTCCCTGGAGGTGCAGTGGTTAAGAATCCACCTGCCAACCTAAGTGTCCATGGACAGATGAATGGATAAGGAAGATGTGGCACATATATACAGTGGAATATTGCTCAGCCATAAAAAGAAACGAAATTGAGTTATTTGTAGTGATGTGGATGGATCTAGAGTCTGTCATACAGAGTGAAGTATGTCAGAAAGAGAAAAAGAAATACCGTATGCTAACACATATATATGGAATCTAAAAAAAAGAAAATGGTTCTGAAGAACCTAGGGTTAGGACAGGAATAAAGACACAGACATAGAGAATGGACTTGAGGACACAGGGAGGGGGACGGGTAAGCTGGGACGAAGTGAGAGAGTGGCATGGACATATATACACTACCAAATGTAAAATAGATAGCTAGTGGGAAGCAGCCACATAGCACAGGGAGATCACCTCGGTGCTTTGTGTCCACCTAGAGGGATGGGGTAGGGAAGGTGGGAGGGAGACACAAGACGGAGGGGCTATGGGGATATATGTATACATATAGCTGACTCACTTTGTTATACAGCAGAAACTAACGCACCATTGTAAATCAATTATACTCCAATAAAGATGTTAAAAATAAAATAAATTAAATTCAATTAAAAGGAAAAAAAAAAAAAGAATCCGCCTGCCAATGCAGGGGACATGGGTTTGAGCCCTGGACCAGGAAGATCCCACATTCCGCAGAGCAACTAACTCAGTGTGCCACAGCTACTGAGCCCGCGCACCGCAACTACTGAAGCCCGCGCGCCTAGAGCCCGTGCTCCGAATGAGAAGCCACCGCAATGAGAAGCCCGCGCACCACAACGAAGAGTAGCCCCACTCGCTGCAACTAGAGAAAGCCCGTGCGCAGCAACGAAGACCCAATGCAGCCAAAAATTAATTAATTAAAAATATTAACAATGCAAAGATCTATGTATCCCATTTAAGCAACTGTCCTTTATTCTGAGGTTAGGCTCTTTTGGGGTTTTTTTTGAATTTCTGAATTTTATTTTATTTATTTTTTTATACAGCAGGTTCTTATTAGTTATCCATTTTATACATACTAGTGTATATATGTCAATCCCAATCTCCCAGTTCATCCCACCAGATGGTAAGGTTTGGGCCAGGTGGGGCGCAGCGGTGGGTAAGATTTTTAACATGACAAAATAAAAAGTTGGCAGCTCTGTGTTGGTCTTTAGAATTTGTTTGGAAATGTTAGAGGTCTCTGACATCTCAGAGTCTGGGAGCCACTGAGCACTGTCCTGTCTCTCTCCCCAGGCAGCATCCTAGCACAGGGCTCCCTTTGCTTTTGGATCTGGGAGGTCTGCAAAGGCCTGGAGAGGGGGGACAACGAGGAGATGCGACAGCACTGGTGGGAGCACCGTCTGCTGCCTTTGTGAGGCGGGGGCAGGGTGGAGGTGAGACAATCTCCCTGGAATGCGAGGGGACAGCGGGGGAGGACACCGCCTGAGTGGAGAAGTCCCAGCCATCGCTGGCAGCTCATGTGTTTTTCTTCCTTCCTCCCATTCACCTACTGCACTGGCACAATGGACAATGGCCGGCACACAGCCCCGACCGAGGAAAGGGGCCGGGTGCAGCTGACCCAGACTCTGGGGACCCGCAAGCCTGCACCCACTCCCTCCCACCCCTGCCTGAACCCTTGATCCCTGGCCCTGCAGCCCTCACAGTTTCCTGTTTGCCTGCTCTATTTGCCCGGCCCCAGGGACAGAGCTGATCCTTGAACTCTGAGTTCCACATCGCCAGGACCAGTGAGCGGTGGCAAGGCCTGGGCTGGCCTTATCAGCCTCCCAGCCCATCCCCTGCCTGGTCACATAAATAGGCTGGGGGAGAGCCGGCTATTCAGAGACTGCTGGCCATCGAGGTAAGTGCTGCAACCTGCTTCCCCCAGCTCTAGGCATTTGAGGCTCAGGCTTTGGGATCCTCCTCTGCCCCATGCTGGGGCTCTGGACACCTGGCCCTCTCCTACCCTGTGCCCCGCCCCCTCCTCCCGGGCTACAGTGAGATGGGGTGCGCGGGCTCCTTCAAGCCCCACTCAGCCGGGCCCGTCTTCTCCTCCAGGTCACCCACGTCCCTTCAGGATGAAAGCCGTGCTGCTGACCTTGGCTGTGCTCTTCCTCACCGGTAGGTGCCCCCAACCTAGGGAGCTGACCGTCGGGGGGCGACTTCTCTCTGAACCGCTGTGGTCCACCCTCCTGGGCACAGGGAGCAGAATTTCTCCCTCACCCCCTTCTCCCCTACCTAGCATTTCAGCTCAGATCCCGGTCCAGAGCTGGCCTGATCTGGGTCTCCCCTCCCACCTCCAGGGAGCCAGGCTCGGCATTTCTGGCAGCAAGATGACCCCCAGTCATCCTGGGATCGGGTGAAGGATTTTGCCACCGTGTACGTGGATGCAATCAAAGACAGTGGCAGAGACTATGTGGCCCAATTTGAAGCCTCCGCTTTGGGAAAACAGCTCAAGTAAGGACCCAGCCTGGGGGCCTGGGGCAGGGGTAGGGGGTGCCGGTGCTGGGGGTGGGGAGGCCTGTGGGAAGAAGCAGCCAGACTGGCCGAATCCCCACCTGCTATTTGATGGGCCCCATAGAAGACCTGGATGGCAGACAGAAGTGGGATCCCCACGCAGGGTCACAGCCCCCTAGCAGGGGGCAGACCCGTGCTGCCGGGTCAGTATTCACGGCACCGCGCTCTGCCTGCAGGTGCAACAAGCCCCTTCCTCTTCTTAAGTCCCTTCTTAACCCCCTCCTCGGCTCCGGCCAGCAACAGGATGGCTGTCTTCAGAGAGGAGAATGGGCTGGAAGGGTGGAGACTAGGTCCTTAAAAGGCCCGGCTTCGGGGACAGACAGGACTGGGTACCAAAACCAGCTCTGTCTCTTTCTAGCTCCTATGTCCATCTGGTCAGTGGGATGCAGTGGGAGTGGGGGGCAGGGGGGAGGAGATCATGGATGGGAGAAGCCTGGCTGAGGGTCTGCCCCCAGCTACCGCACCTTCAGGGACAGGTGTGTCCAGGTGTCACCCCAGGTAAGCGGGGGCGCTGGGCTGCAGCTCCAGGGGGCGCCGGGGTGCCTGGGAGGCCTGCCCTGAGCCCTCCTCTCTCTCCCCCCTCAGCCTGAAACTCCTGGACAACTGGGACAGCCTGACCAGCACGTTTGCCAAAGTGCGCGAACAGCTGGGCCCGGTGACCCAGGAGTTCTGGGACAACCTGGAAAAGGAGACAGAGTCGCTGAGGCAGGAGATGAACAAGGACCTGGAAGAGGTGAAGCAGAAGGTGCAGCCCTACCTGGACGAATTCCAGAAGAAGTGGCAGGAGGAGCTGCAGATCTACCGCCAGAAGGTGGCGCCGCTGGGCGAGGAGTTGCGCGAGGGCGCGCGCCAGAAGGTGCAGGAGCTGCAGGACAAGCTGACCCCGCTGGCCGAGGAGATGCGCGACCGCGCGCGCTCCCACGTGGAGACCCTGCGGCAGCAGCTGGCGCCCTACAGCGACGACCTGCGCCAGCGCATGGCCGCCCGCTTCGAGATGCTCAAGGCGGGCGGCGGCAGCCTGGCCGAGTACCACGCCAAGGCCAGCGAGCAGCTGAGAGCGCTGGGCGAGAAGGCCAAGCCCGCGCTGGAGGACCTCCGCCAGGGCCTAGTGCCCGTGCTGGAGAGCCTCAAGGTCAGCATCCTGGCCGCCATCGACGAGGCCTCCAAGAAGCTGAATGCCCAATGAGATGCCTTAGGCTCCCCTCGCCATCAGTTTCAGTTTCTTAGAATAAACATTTTCGGAGCGGGAAGGGTGTGATGGGTTGTATGTTTTTTTGAAGCTTCGATGATGAATTTTAAACAATAAAGAGTTCTCCAAAAGCCAAGAAATTCTCTTTGGGGAGAATGAGGTTGGGGGGTGGGGGGAGTGACGCTGGAGGGAGCTCCAGGGGGGCGTGGCCAGAGGGCAGGGACACCTGTTGATTTCCCAGTGGAGTCATCAGCTCTGAACTGGGGCCTCTCAGGGCCTTAATGCTCGAAGACCTGCTTGGCCGGGGGGCTCAAGAGTGGAGACAGAAAGGAAATAATAGAGGACCAGGCATAGTGAGAGATAATCCAACGCAGGTGCCCTGAAAGGGCCTCAAGCAAGAAGTAGTGGCTTTGCTGGGAGAAGTGGGTTCCCTGTCCCCAGCGTTTCCCGTGGGCAGAGGACAGGAGCCTCCCCCAGCCCTCCTACCCTAGGGCAGGTGAGGCCGACGGACCGCAACGAGCCACTGGAACTTGAAGGATTTGGGCAGGTTGAAATGAAGGGTTTGGCACTTGCTCCTTCATCCTTTATTAATGCAAAAAATACTTTAACAAACACGTCCCTTTTCCTTTCTCACATGGGCCTCGTGCCATTCCTCACACTCCCACCCTGCCTGGAAACAGCCGCTGTTTCCTCGGGCTCAGCTGTGCCAGCCCCATCCCTGGGGCTCCAGCCCTGCCAGCCCCTCTTTTTCTGGCCTGCGTCAGAAAAATAGTCAGCACCTCTTGCAGGTAACTAGCACATTTTAATCCCCAAAGTGTTTTCATATCCATCATCTTACTGCATCCTTCCCCAGATCCTGGGGAGACTGCCATGAAATTGATGGTATGGATGCAGAAGCTGGAGCTTGGAGATGTGAAGTCACTTCCGGGGTTGAAGAGCAGGGTGGTCTAGATTGCCCCTTTCAGACCTACGTGCTCCTGAGCACCCATGATTATTAAAAAGCAGTAAATAAATCTGTGGCCAGGCATTCAAGTTCACATGGACTTGAGTGTGTACAGCCAGCCCCTCTTCACACTCAGGTATGCACACCCCCATGTGCATGCTTGTGGCTTCACAGACCTGCAAAGATCTGGGCAGTGCATTCGTGGAGCCTTCCCTTCCCTCTCCGCTCAGGGCCTTTTGCCCTGGTGCTGGAAAATCTACCCCTCCTCTACCTCCAGTGTATCTTAACAGCTCTTGGATAAAGGAGTGGGCTGTTTTTAGTTCCTAACCATCCTGAGCTACGATAGGCGTCAAGCTCAGATTTGGGTGAGAACACTTTCCAGGTGTGGGTGCTGGGATCCCTGGCCAAGTTGGGCCCGAAGAGAAGCCCAGGTGGACTTCCGAAGAGAGCAGACGTCTCCAGGTGGGGCTGGATGTCCTGACACCACCAAGATCTGTCAAGGAGCCTTTGACACCTGGCATGGGAGTAACGAAGCCTTTTTCTGTGTCAGCTGAGCAGAGTGTGGACAGCTGTCCTGGGCTTGAGGTCCAGCTCTGCTGTTTGCTGACTCAGTGACATTGGGCACGTGCCTTCCCCTTTCTGAGCCTCAGTCTTGTCATTGGAAGAGTGGGGGGCTGCTCAGGTAGTCTGTAGTTCTGGAACTCTCTGACGTGAACATCTGTTGGGTACTGGGGACACAAGGGACGCAGCCTGTGTTGGGTGACCTTGGGTTTCTCCTTAGTTCCCAGGACACGGGCCCCCCCCCCCCCCCGCTCCAATCCTGGTCCCAAGGGGACAAGCAGCTCAGCCTGTAGTGACAATGGCAGCCATTCACCAGGTGCCTCTGATGTCCCAGGTGCTGTGCACTGTCTCTTTTCCTTCATTCATTCTCAGCAAACCTACAGTGGATGGGGTATCATTGTACCCACTTTACAGATAAGAGACTGAGGCTGGTATGAAGCGACAGAACCAAGACTAGAGCCCAGATGTATCTTACTTTAACTACTACCCCCTCAGCTTCCTTCCCTCAAATGTGGTGGAGAGGGCCAGGTGGCCCGGTCGGGGCAAATCCACTCCAGAATTTTGATGATCACACACAGTCTCAATTCTGATGATGACATAAAATGTCAGGCGCAGGGCCTAGCACAGAGCACACACTCAAGACATGTTACACAGCACTTGACAGTTTATCAAAGTCTTGCCAAGCCTAGCATCCCCTTTGCTCCTCCACGCAAACCCGTGGAGGCAGGCAGGGTAGGTAGGGTCATTCCTACCTTACCCCACGCAGCTGCTAAGAGGTGGGTGGGACACCAGCCCCAGGCTTGCCCGAGTTGGAGCCAGTCCTGAGCCCACCCACGGAAGAGCCCCGGCCCATTCCCACGCCCAAACATACATGGCACGCGTGGGACATCCCACTCATGGCAGCTTCTTGTCCAGCTTTATTGGAAGGACAGCACACCCAGGGGGTGGGCCAGGTCTGGGGTGGGGTGGGAGGGCACTGAGAATGTCGTCCCTTTCAAGCGAACTTTGGGGGCAGCCCTGGGAGGCTGCAGGACCCAAGGAGCTGGCAGGATGGATGGGCAGGTGGACTTGGGGTACTGAGATCTCAGACGGCCTCGGATGAAAGCGGTGTGGGGTTCGGGACAGGATCCCAGAATTCAGAGAACTTGCCCTTGAACGTGCTCCAGTAGTCTTTGAGGGAGTTGAAGCTGTCGGTCACCCAGCCTCTGAGGGTCAAATCAGTGAGGGGAACAAACAGGGGGGGGATGAGAGCCGGTCTCTAGGCAGTGGCAACCATGGGGCTCCTACCATATCCCCACTGCCCCTCCCAGCACCTTCTCAACTCCACCCAGCAATGCTCCAAGACCTCAGGCAGGGACCCCCTACAGCTGCCACCCCAGGAAAAGACGCCGAAGGTGATGATGGGACCCCCAGCACAAGCCGAGTTTCTCCAGGTGGGGGCAGACCTTTGTGCTCACGGGTCTGAAGCAAGCGGAGAGGAGTGATTGAGTGGGGAGATGTGTAAGGTCAGGACTGCCGTTCTAGTCTAGGCACATGAGGCGCCCTAGAATTGTACATCCCCGTGGCTCTGAGTGGGTCGGGGCCGGGGGAAGCAGTCTCTCATTTAGAAAATCGTCAGAGGGTTGATTAGCTGCATGAAATGGGGCAGGTCACTTGATAAAGTGAGCTTTGGTTTTCTCATCTGCAGAATGGGGAAAATAATACCCACTCCATGGCGGGTTCTGAGGACTAAAAATGTTTGTGAATGCCTCTGCTATGGAAACGCCAGCCAATGCGGGTGAAGTGGAGGCGGGGAAGGGGGCTGGGGAGAGCAGAGGACTAGTGGGCAGGGGCAGGGTGGGAGAGGAAGGACCGACTTCTGCTCACACGGGCCCCAGGGCTTGGAACAAGGCAGACAGACACACACACACACACACACACACACACACACACACACACACACACACACACACACACACACACACACACACACACACACACCCCGGGCTGAAATTGGGTCGGAAGAAAGGAAGGACGACAAAGGGATAAGAGGCGGGATATGGTGCCCTCGCCCTGCGAGGGAGCCTGTTTTACAGACAGAAAGGCTCAGAGACACGCAGGTCCTTGGTGGCCATGGGAAAGCCACAGCCCGCCTCTTGGGTTCTCACCAAGTCAGGGGCAGGTGGGGGGCCGGGGGCAGGGAAGGGAGGGCGAACCTGGCCTGCTGGGCCACCTGGGACTCCTGCATGCTGGTCAGTGTGTCCGTGGCGGTCTTGGTGGCCTGCTTCATGTAGTCCTGCATTTTGCCCAGAAGGGAGGCATCGTCTGCCTCGGAAGCTTCTGTGAGGAGAGTGGGGCTGAGTGGGGTCGATCAGCCTCTGGGGAACCGTGGCTCCTGCCCAGGCACTCATGGGGCCCGGCATCCCCAAGCCACCTGCCAAGGGTCCTCCAGGCAGATAGTGGCCCATTCCCCGCCCCCAGCCCAGTCCCACCAGCTGCTTACGGGCAGAGGCCAGGAGCGCCAGGAGGGCAGCAACGAGGAGGACCCGGGGCTGCATGGCACCTTTGTTCCTGCAGGGAAGTGTCCTGTGAGGGGTGCCCCACATCCCCCCACTGCCGCTGAACCCTCCCTGGGGAGACGCAGTGGCCCCTAAAATAGGACCTGAGCTGGGTCAGGCCAGGAGGAGGAAGGGCCTGTTCCCGTCCTAGTATGGGGGAGGCTAAAGGCTTTCAGATAGGGTACTTGGGGGACCCAGGCCAGAGAGAGGGAGGAGCGGCATGGAGCAGAAACCCCACCAGACCGGGAATCAAGACACCTGGGTCCTGGCCAGGTTTCCGCCACTAAAATGCTGTGTGACTCTGGGTGGCTTTCTGTACCCTCCAGACCCCAGTTTTTCTGCCTGGGGTAGGACTGGGGTGTCTGAGGCTTCTTCTAGTCCTAAGCATGCAGAATGCATGGAAAATAGAGCCAGTGCCAGCCCCAGCTCTGCCACTACGCTCTACGTAGCTTTGGGCCGGTGACCTTCCCCCACGGACCTCGGTTTCCCCAGAATGCCTTGGGGAGGGGACGCTCATCGAGCCCTAAGGCTTCCTCGGTTCTAGCAGGCTCTTCTCCAGGCTTTGCTGGCTGCGCTGGGCAGGGACCCCAGCCTGGCCCTCTCCATCCTGCTCTCCTTTTCCTCCTCCTCCTCCCCCCAGGGGGCATTACCTGGAGCAGCTGCTTCTTGGGATGAACTGAGTAAGCAGGCAAGAGGGTTCTGACCTGTTTTATATTGTCCCCAGGGCAGCGGGCACTGAGGGCCCAGGGAGCTGGGCAAAGGTCACCTGCTGATCAATCTAGACCAGGGCCTGAGAGAGGGTAGCCAGAGGCAGTCAGGCCTGCTGGGAGGTGGGAAACCTCTAGGAAGCTACGGGTGCCCATGCTGCTCTCTGCTACCCCTGTAGCCCACATGTGCTCAGGACCCCGGGGGTGGCTTGGGCCTGGGGAGACCCCATTCCTCCTGATCAGCCTGGCTCCCCAGGGAGAGGCTGGCGAAATGGGAGAAGGGATTAGAGGCCAAAGCTCAGCCCTTCACACTTGGGTTCCAGGTCCTTCCCGCCCCTCCACCCCAGCCCCAAGCCCTGACAACAGCCTGCAAGGGGGGTGGGTGATGTGAAAGGGGGATGGGCTGTTTCAGACTTGGGAACAACTCAGCGGGTCGGGATGGGGTGCCTAGAGTGAAGTCACAGAAGACCTATGGGCAGAGGCTTGTGCGGGGAGGTGGGACACAGTTAAGGGCACACAGCCACCTCCCCAGCATCTCCACCTCTGGGCTTCAGTCCCTGTGCTGCTTACCCAGAAGCCTTCTTGAGCTGATCCCAGAGCAGGGGGTGGTGGGAGAAGGTCAAAGGCCGCTCTGAGTCCCAGGCCTTTATCCTACCACCCCTTCCTCCTCAACTTGCTCTCTGGACCCACTGATAACATTCCCTGGGACAGGATCCAGGCTCATGTTTGGGGCCCTCCCCAAACCGTGGCAGCTGGGATTGAGTCCCAGCGCTGAGTACTCTCACCTCGGGCTTCAGCTTCCTCAGCTCCCCTGGCTAGGCAACTGAAGGGAACCAAGGTTGTGGTGAGGCTGGTCTGGTGGCGAGAGGGGCCAGACGAGCGCTACCGGGGCAGTCAGCTGTCCAGGAGAGGCCTGGGCCCTTCTCGGAGTGAGGTGTCCCTTGGGCCCACACTGGGAGCTGTAGCCTGGATGGCAGGATCAGGGGCCTTTGTCTTCTGGATGTGAAGACATCACAGCCAAGAAATTCTAGGTTTAAATGATGACTTTGGCACTTACTCATATGACCCAGGGCCAGAGATCTAACACCTCAGTGCCTCGATGTTCTCCTCTGTAAAATGGGGCTAGAATACCGATATGCCAGAATCGCGGTGAAATGTAAATGAGATACGTACAAAGCAGCTGGTTCATGGCGGGGGCTTCATAAATCTCTCTCCCTTTCTCCCAAACACCTTGTCCTTCCCTAGACAGCACAGTCTGAAGGTGGGAGGAGCCTCCAATGTAGAAGTAGAGCTTTTGACAGGCGGCCCTCTTCTCAGGAGGAAGGAACTAAACCCACAGTGTGAAATCACAGGCCTGAGAAAGTGACCTGGCTCTACCCTCAGAATTCTTTATCTGTGGCTGAGACTTGAAGTTTCTCCATACAGATTCATTCCTTTGACTTAGACCTTGTTATCTGCTAAAATACAAACAGATTCCTGTGAAGTAGACATTATTAACCCCATTTTACAGGTGAGAAACCTAAGGCAGGGCCAGAGGCCTACCCAAGTACCCATAGCCCATCAGTGGCAGAGCTGGGAACAAGAATCCAGGTGTTCAAATAGCCACGCTGGTACCAAACCGCTTGGAGAGATGAGACCCTTGGAGATCTGTGTCACTCACTCATCAGAGTCAATCCGTTTCAGATCCTGAGTACAGATTTTGGTGATGGGGTGGGGAGGAAAGGAAGGTGATTAGGAGGTCACGGAAGGAGGTGGACATTGAGGAAGGTAGAGGGCAACTGTGTCCACTTCCCTCTTCTGTTCTGGCCTGTTCCTCGGCCCCAGGGGTGAGGGCCACAGTGGGAGTCCAGGTTCCAGGCTGGGCTGGGGCAGGCTAGAATGCGCTGGCTGGAGCCCTTGGCCCTGTTTCCTCCAGCTCTCTTTCCATGCATGTGGAGGGTCTGGAGGAGGCTGTGCTCTCTCTCCTGCTCAGCAATGGGCCACTGATCCCAGGGAGGTCAGAAGACGCTGGCAGAGAGACCCAGCGGTGAGGTGCCAAGCTGGGCAGAGAACCTGGGTGTGCGGGTCCATGCAGCTGGGCTGCAACCTGCCATGGGGCCTGGGACCTTAACTCTTTCAAAGGGCTTGGCCCCTTTTTGTGCCTGTATCCCTCCCAGCAGCTCCAGCTGGGTCTCAGTAGGGCTATCTCAGTAAGGGTCTTATCGGTGGCCCAGACTAAGCCACCTCTCCCCGCCTTCTTCTCTCCCTCCCCCGCGACCATGGCTGCCCTGGAATGAGGAGACCGCTCCAGGCTTGGCCCCCAGACCATACCTGGTTGTGGGAGGAGAGGAGGGGGGTAGGCGGGAGAAGGCCTGACCAGCTGAGGCCAAAAATGGTCCTCTGGGGTTGGACTGACTCTGCTTCCACTTGTGTCCGAGTGAGGCTTAGCACATGAGCCTCTGTGACCCACGCCCCTGCCACAAGGCTGGACTGGGCAGTGCTGATTCAGCTGTGCCAGCCAGAAGCCCACTGCTCAGACGGTCAGTCCAGGAGGCCAAACTCAACTGAGTGTCCTTGGTGACTCACTGCCCTCCTCATCTCTGGCCTGGAGGAGGGAAGGGATGGGACACTGACCTTTGCACCCAGCCCAGGCTGGACTGTGCGTGATTCGGGAGGGCTGCAGGGAGGTAAAGCGTTCAGGGGTAAAACGTGGCTCGTACTTGATGACCACTCACTGCTCCAGGCACCATTCCCAGCATTACTCAGATTAGCTCCCTGACTCCTCAGGAGGCAGGTACTATTCTACGCCCTGCTGAGGCAGACGGGGCTCAGAGAGGTTAAGACACTCACCCAAGATCGCACAGTCAGTACGTGGGGAGCCCACACGCAAACCCAGGGCGTCCGACTCCAGCACCGGAACCCTTAATAACTACTGCGAGACGGCACGGGCTGCTCCAGAAAGGAGGAGCTCCCTGACGCTGGAAGTGACCACGGGTGGTGTGGGACACTGCTGGGTAGTGGGGACTCTGCAGAAGGGGTGCAAGCATCAGAAAGCCTTCTAGCTGTCTTCCATCCCACGATACAGCAAGCCACTTCTGGTATATGAAAAAACGGAGACATGGAAGTCAGGGTTAGCACAGCTGTGGTCTATTCCAATGGCAGACTACTGGAAGCCCATCTACATCCCAGGCACTGCACTCGCAGAGGACAGCCAGCAGTGCGATACGATGGGTCTCATCTCATAGTCTCTCACGGTGATGTGTGTGGTCCAGCAGAGGGGCCCAAGCTGACCAGGCTGTGTCGCCTTCTTGGTGGATATCTTCCTGTGTGTGATCTCATTTGGAGAGAACGTTGGAAGCCCAAGGAGAAGATCTCCTGGACACCACCACCATCCCCATCATCCCCTGGTGAGAGGCCCCCTGAGAGCCTCAGGTCCTGTGATTCATCACGAGCTGGCCGCTCCCACCCAGGGAGTGTGGCTGGAGAGGTGGGCAGAAATCAGGCCTCGGGCCAGCCTGCCCCTCACCCTGCATCACGCCTGCCTGATGACCCCCGGAGGGTTGGGTCTAACTCTGCCACTCTCAATGGAGCAGTGAGCACTCTACTGTATTCCCTGCTTTGATCCAAATTAGGAAAATAGTAATATTATTATTAACAACAATAACAACTAATTTTTAGTGCTTACTCTGTCAGGCACTGTACTACTCACTTCACCAGCGATATCTCATTTAATATACCCAACAACCCCATTTTTCAAAGGAGAAACTGAGGCTCAGGGCTACGCCAAGTTGAATCACTAGACCAAGGTGACACACTTGGCAGTGATGGGACATGAAGCACACTTACAGTTAACACCTTCAACACGGGACACCCCCCAACTCCACCCACATTCCCAAAGGCTTGCAGGGGTCCCCTGCTCCTGGGTGCACCTTGACCAGAGCACTGGATCTCAGCTCGCTGCCCGCACCTGTGGCCCTGGATGTCCCAGCCCAGAGTCTGCTGCTCTGAGATGGAGTCCGGTTCCGGGGATGTAGGAGTGGGGGGCCACTCCTCACTGGAGCAGACAGAGGAGCTGTGAACTTTGCCTCCCCATCACCCCCACCAAGCCTGGCACAGACTCAGAGCTGCCACAGGGCCTCTGGGGCATCAGTCCCAGGTTCAGGTGTTCCCTAGGCCTCGTTTCTTCCCCAGCTCATGGCCCCTCACCCATCCTCCCTTCAATGCTGGGTGGGGCACGTGCACAGAGCTTCTGACTGCTTCCCGGGCTCCAGTCTGTCGTCAGCTTCCACGTTGCCTTAGAGTCACGAAAGTCCAAGAGGCCTCCTGGGAATGTGTCACCTTCCAGCGTGGAGTCACAATGGGGAGGAAGGCGGGGAGTGCAGCCCGGTGGGGATTTAAATGCCTGGCTGGCTCTGAGCTTCAATCAGTTCGAACAGCAGCATAGGTGAGCTGCCTGAGAACCTCTCCTTTGGCCCCATCTGAACCCAGGAAGGATCCAGTGCAGTAAGAGACTTTTCCAGCCCAGCAAGGAGCCCAGGATGTTCCTGAAGGCTGTGGTCCTGAGCCTGGCCCTGGTGGCTGTCACCGGTGAGTAGGAGCTGCCTTTGGATGGGACTTTCAGGCAGGACCCATCTGTTGCATCAGGCAGGGAAGGGTGGAGAGTCTGAGGCCAAGGTAAGAGGACAGTTCTGAGTGCCTGTCAGCCCACAGCTGGATGCAGGCGGCTGCCCGGTTGCCACCCGGCTCAGAGGAGCTAGTCCATTCACAGCGGCGGGCCCCCTGGCATTGGTGCTATACCCATTTTACATACCCCCGTAGCTTCCAGCTAGCCAAGCGTAGAGAAGGAAATCAGTGGCTGGGCTCCCCCCCATCATCCGGTCTGCAGCTCAAGGCTGGTGCAGAGGGGCAGGGAAGGAGACAGGTCCTCGTGAATTGCTCTGTTTTCCACCCAGGTGCCCAGGCGGAGGTCAGTGCCGACCAGGTGGCCACTGTGATTTGGGACTACTTCAGCCAGCTGAGCAACAATGCCAAGAAGGCTGTGGAACATCTCCAGCAGTCCGAGCTCACCCAGCAGCTCAAGTAAGAGGGGCAGAGCTTGCAAGGTGGAGCTTCTTAAAGGCCATGCAATGAGTGGGCAAGGGCTGAAATCGGAGGCAGGAGACCTGAGCCTAGGATACCCACTGCCCTGCCACCAACTCTCTGGGGACCCAAGGTCTCCAGACCTGGGATCCACATATACAAACAGAAAAGTTGGGCTGAATAATCCCTGCTTTAACTTTCTAGAGCATGACGAATGGCCACACCTTAGTATTGCGGCTCGCAGAAGAAAGGAAGGGAAAGAAAGGTCGTGTGAGCTGGCTTCTAATACATTCCAGCAGGACAAGCCTCTGTGAAATCATGGGAAGGGAGGTGGGGATATTTGGCAAGCTTCTGAGGGTGGGCACATGGCAGGGAAGCAGCACCTGGTGTAGCTAGAAGATGCTGGAAGAGGTCCAGAACATAACATTCTACTAGGGAATGTGATCTCCGTCACAGCACACCTGGGCTGGGAAGGACCTCAGAGTCCACACTTTTTACTTTACAGGTAAGCAGAGGAAAGCAAACTGCTCCAGGTCACATGATAGGTAGATATTGTGACTCAAGCTCAGGGGGAGATTCAGAGATACAAGTTCAATGTTAATACCTTCGTCTATTACATCCATTTGCTCAAATCATGATCCACCATAGGGAAGGCCACAGGGAGAAGATGGGTGAACTCAGTAACCTGCACACTCACCTGTCCTAGGCAGGTGTGTGTAAGGTGAGTGCTATGCAAGGAGTCAAGGTCCTGGCATGGAGGGCCAAGCGTAACGGTGGCCCCCTTGTGTCCTTTCGCTCCAGCACCCTCTTCCAAGACAAACTTGGGGAAGTGAACACCTACAAGGATGACCTGCAGAAGAAGCTGGTGCCCTTTGCCACGGAGCTGCACGAACGCCTGACCGAAGACTCAGAGAAGCTGAAGGAGGAGATCCGGAAAGAGCTGGAGGAGCTGCGGGCCCGGCTGCTGCCCCACACCAGCGAGGTGAGCCAGAAGATCGGGGCCAACATGCGCCAGCTGCAACAGAGCCTGGAGCCCTACGCGGAGGAGCTGCGCGCGCAGGTCAACGCCCAGACCCAGCAGCTGCAGCGCCAGCTGACGCCCTACGCCCAGCGCATGGAGGCGGTGCTGAGGCAGAACATGGACAACCTGCAGGCCTCGCTGGCGCCCTACGCCGACGAGCTCAAGGCCAAGATCGACCAGAACGTGGAGGAGCTCAAGGCGCGCCTCACGCCCTACACCGACGAGCTCAAGGCCAAGATCGACCAGAACGTGGAGGAGCTGCGCCGCAGCCTGGCCCCCTACGCGCAGGACGTCCAGGGGAAACTCAGCCACCAGCTCGAGGGTCTGGCCTTCCAGATGAAGAAGCACGCCGAGGAGCTGAAGGCCAAGGTCTCGGCCCGCGCGGAGGAGCTGCGGCAGAAGCTGGAGCCCGTGACCGACAGCGTGCGTGGCAATCTGCAGGGCAACGCCCAGGAGCTGCAGAAGTCGCTGGCCGAGCTGAGCAGCCACCTGGACCAGCAGGTGGAGAAATTCCGCCACACCGTGGGGCCCTACGGCGAGACCTTCAACAAAGCTATGGTGCAGCAGGTGGAGGGGCTCAGGCAGAAGCTGGGCCCCCTGGCGGGGGACATGGAACACCACCTGAGCTTCCTGGAGAAGGACCTGCGGGACAAAGTCAACACCTTCTTCAACACCCTCAAGGAGGAAGAGATCCAGGCCCACGCCCTCCCCGCCCAGGAGCCGACGCCTGCCCCTTTGGAGGGCTGAGCTACACCTGCTGCTCCTGCCCCACCACTGACACCTGCCCTGCCCTGCCCCCTGTCTGTCTGTCTGTCCCAAAGCAGTCCTGGTACCAACCCGTGGATACCTGTCCAGTGGAAAGTGACACTACCTCTCGCTACTCAATAAAGCTGCTGAGAAGCTAGCCCGGTCTGGTTACTGTGGGAATCCTTGGTGTTGCAGGGCCTGAGGCGAGGGCTTGGCAAAGCTTAGCAGGGGCTGCCAGGGGATGCTTAGAGGGACACGGAGGGCTGGGAGGTGCGACGGGGGTGGGCGGAGGGCAGGGTGTGCTGAGAGAGGTGTGGGGGTAGCTCGAGGGGGAGGTGGATAAAGGTGTCACGTGTTACCCAAAGAGGAAATACGCAGCCCGCTTCTACTCACTCAGCCAACAAATGTCTTCAATGAAGTACATTCACCTCGTTGTGCAGCCATCATTACCGTCCATCTCCAGAACTTTTTCATCTTCCCAGCTGAAACTCCGTACCCATTAGACAGTAACTTTCCCCCGGCCCTCGGCCACCACTGCTTTCCGTCTCAGTGAGTCTGCCCGCTCTAGGTATTTCTTGTATGTGGAATCACAGGCACCAGGCAATGAGCAAAATAGCTTTTGTGGAGCAGCGGTCTGACAATGTGCCTCACTCTGAGAGGGCCACCGAGGCGGCCAGGACAGGGTCTTTGGCTTTGGAGAGCTCACGGCACAGTGGGGAGACTGTCCCTCCTGGCATAAGCTCTTTTGTGCCTTTAACCTGGCTTATTGCTGTGAATTTTGATTTATTCTACCCCACCCCGTCACACTTCCATTATATCGATTCTTGCTTATTTCAGAAATTTCTTGACTGCTAAACCCATGGTCTCCAGAGTTGAGGAATGCGACCTAGAGACCGGGCAGAGTCCTGGGAGGTCAGGAGGAGCAGGTGCCCATGGGGCCCTGGTGAGCTCTGCCCTGGAGCCTCCTGCAACGGGACCTGTCGGTCTGGGGCCAACTGCTGGGGCAGGGGGCGGGGGAAGAGAGGAGTCGGGCTCTGAGCAGTTTCATCAGCACAGCCAGCTGTGGACTGCTGCTGCAGCCTCGGAGGTGGGGTATCCCCCCCACCCTCAGAGGCTCACAGACCCTCCCCAGGAGGGAGCCCCAGAGAAGGGCCAGTTCAAGCCTTTGTCCCAAATGACTTGACCTCCCAGCTGTGAGCTCTGACCCCAGGTCTCCAAGTCTAGCCCGGCACCCCTTTCCTTCCCAGAATGGGGATACAGGGTTTTCAAGGGAAAGACACCAAGGGATGACAGGGAGTAAAAGAGGAAGCTACCCCATGCCCCAAGATCATGGCCAATAAGGAACGACCAGTGGCAGAAGCTTCTAGAAATTTTAAATACAGAGATGACACTAAAGCTGACACTCTACTCATTAATGCTAGATGCTTTAAAAAATCATGGTATATGTACCACATCGACTCATATAATCCTCACAACAGAAAGTGACATCAAAGATGCAGTAGGTGAGAAAAAGGCAGTACAGGGTGCTGACGTAACGTTATCCAGCAAGTGTTGGAATTGGGATTGGAACCCAGGCCATCCAGCTGGAGAGCTTTACTTTTAACTACCAGGCTGTGGCGCCACCAGGGTAAGCCCAGCACAGTGGGAAGTGTGAGCCCCTCCAAGAATCCCATAGAGAAGAGGGGATGCCCACTACACGGAAGAAAGAGCTCTCTAAACCTAGATGGTCAATTCATCGGGTCTCCTCTCCGGAGAATGGGATTTTTCTTTCTACTTTATAGATTTATGTAGTGTTGGGACTTTAAGATAATGTTTTAGTATTCGTTTTTTATTGTGGTAAAATATATATAACATAAAATTTGCCATTTTAACCATTTTAAGTGTACAGTTCAGTGGCGTGGCATTAATCACTTTCACAATGTTGTAAACCATCACCACTATCTCCAAAATTTCTTCATCACCACACGGAAACTCTGTATCCATTAAGTAATTCCCCATTACCACTCCCCCATTCCACCTCCTGGTAATTGCTTGTCTGCTTTCTGTCTCTTAGAGTTTGCCTATTCTAGATAGTTCATGTAAGTGGAATCGTACAATAGTTTTACTTTTGTGTCTGGCTTCTTCCACTTAGCATAATGTTTTCAGGATTCACTCGTGTCGTAGCATATATCAGAATTTCATTCCTTTTGACCGCTGCATACTATTCCATTGCATGTATAGATCACATTCTGTTTATCCATTCATCTGTCTGTGCACACTTGTGTTGCTTCCACCTTTTGGCTGTTGTGAAGAATGCAGCTATGCATGTGGGTGTAGAAATACCTCTTCAAGTCCCTACTTTCAATTCTTCTGTGAATATACTCAGAAGTGGAATTGCTGGATCACACGGTAATTCTGTTTAATTTTTTGAGGAACCTCCATATTGTGTGTTACAGCAGCTACACAATTTTACATCCCCACCAACAGTGCACAAGGGTTTGTTTTCTCTCATCTTCTCCAACACTTGTTATTTTCTGTTGTTGTGTTTAAAAATAGCCATCCTAATAGTATTACTTTAAAAACTAGAAACAAACAAACAAGTGAGTAAATATTCACCAGAGTTTCGCCAGGATCCGGTTTTTACCACCTGGCAAGACTGAAGCACTTACACACGGGAGAACTGAGCCCTAAGAGTCCCTTGCGAGTGGCAGGGGAGGGCGTTTTCTGGACTCCGGTGCAGCCCACATCAGTATCTCCCAATGGTCCTCCCAGAGCCCAGCACAATTTCAGGCCTGAAGCTCCCCCAGCCACCTCTGGCTCCTCGGGTGAACTGGAGATAACAGACTCCTCCGTGCGCATGGGTTAGTGCACCAAACCGAGGGTCGACCAGCACCAGTGTGGGCCAGGCTAAGACATTAGCCATACCCCTGCACCCTTCCACAAAGCTTGAAGGTAAAAAGTCATCTGAGAACGTCCGAGGGGTCACGGCCCCTGAAGTGTCTGGTGGTTGGCATGGCCCTGATTAGGGACAGAAGAGCACAACAGGGTAAAGGGGGGCGGGACCCGCTCTCCTCTTGAACCCACAGGGCATTGCTGCTGTTGAGGGATTGCCCAGCTGGATCGAAAGTAGCTCCCGCATGGGGACACAGTGTTCTCTTGGCATTATCATAGGACACCTTGCGCTCCCAGGAAGAGGAGAACAGGCAGTGGTGCACTCTGGGGAGAGAAACAACAAGCGTGGGGTTATCCAGGGACTTCTGTATCTGAGAGCACCAAGAGTGGGACCATGTTATGTCGCTGTGTGATGACAAGCAGCTAATAATGGAGACCTCAGAATTGCCCGTGGCAGAAGAATGAGGATGTGAGTTGCTGGTTCTGAGATGGTAGCTTAGTGGTACAGTGGGTAAAGAACTAAGACCTAGAAGAACAAAATCACAGGACGTTAGGACTGGAGGGATCTGTCTTGTGTCTCACTCCTGTTCCTTTGACATCATCTCTAAGAAATATCCTAACTCTACCCTAACAGACCCTTGAGGTCAGGCACCCCACTTGTTTGTTCATCATTGCATTCACACTGTGGTAGCCAGCCTCTGAGATTAATCCTCATCTCGCTGGTACTCACGACCTTGTGTGGCCCCTCTCACATTGAAGAGGGCTGACCTAGGTGATCAATAGGCTTTGTGAAAGTCATGGTATATGACTCCCAAAGCTAGGGCATAAAGACCATTGTGGCTTCCATCCTGCTTTCTCTTAGACCGTTGACTCTGAGGGAAGACAGCCACCATGTTGTGATGACACTCAGGCAGCCCTGTGGAGGGGTCCACATAGGAAGGAACTCCAACTCAATGCCCCTCCTCAACAGCCAGCACCGACTTGCCAGCCATACGAGTGAGCCACCTTGGAAACAGATCCTCCAGCCTTGGTCAAGCCTTTAGATGAGTGTAGACCCGGGCAACGTCCTACTTGCAATCTCATGACAGATCCCGAATCAGAACCACACGGCCAAGCCACTGACCCACAGAAACTGTGAGAGATCATAAGACATTAAATTTGGGGGTGATTTGCAACGCAGCAATGGCTAAATAATACACAGTGCCTAGCCCAGTGTCCAGCACATAGCCATCATGCAATCACTCAGTGAATGAATCCTGCTTAGTATTGAACACCTCCACTGACAGCCAACTTACCACCTCCCCAAACAATTGATTCTATCTTTGGACAACTCTGTTCAAGTTTATCAAAATTAAAAAAATTCAATTGGTTCTTTCTCAATCCAGCTTTGTTCTAATTTTTACTCCTCTTTTGAGCCACAGAATAATTACAATTCCTTCATACACATGTTCTGCCCACAGGAAATCTATCCAGAGACTCCTTGCACGAAAACCCAAACCTTGTGGACAAAATTGAGCCTGAGATGGGTCATACTTCCCAGCTGCCTTGAGATGAGAATCTTGGTTGGTTTCTGCGAGGGCAGAGGTCTTGTCTATCTTGTTTATTATTCTTGTATAGTCAAAGTCCAGCACAATGACTTAGCAGGTGCTCAATATTTGTTGGATAAATGAATGAGTTTAATAAATCTTTATTCTCTTGCTCAGTGGTACAGTATACGTATGTTCATCTTTACCAGGTAATGCAAAATTGTTTTCTAAGATGATTGTACCACTTTTGCTCAGTCGCTTCCAATAATAGGACCTTCCTGGACAAGTCTTCTAATTTTCTTTTCACTCATTTCTTCCATCTCTGCATGCTCTCCTTTCTGGGAGATTTCCTCACACTTTATTCAGTTTTCTGTTTCTACAATTGTGTTTTTAATTTGCAAGGGCTTTTTTAAAAAAAGTTCTGTGAATGTTCTTTTGTAGTATCCTGTTCTTGTTTCATCATTGTAATATATTCTTTTAACCCTCTGATGATATTAATGGTATTTTTAAGTGTTCTTCTGTCTGCATAGTCTCAGTTTTCTTCAAGTTCCTTTTTAAATGTCTGTTTGTTTTGGTCTCTATCTTTCATGTTAGGCTCTTTCCTCAAATGCCTGGTAAACTTTGCTTATCTGCTTAAACTGCAGAGTGGGGATTTTAAAGCTGATTTGAAGCTCCATGTACATGAGTACATAGTATTGTTGACTATGAGCTTCACTGTTGGGTGATCCACTGGAAAGTTTAGTTCGGGAACCCCCAAAGTAAAAATAGTTAGGTATTTTCCTTTGAGCAGGTCATGTTTCCCTAGGAAGTTTCTCCTACTCTCCTGCCTGGAGGGTAAAGGCCTGGATACCAGTGCTCCCGGGGCCAAGTGGAAGAAGCAGGATGGGACTCAGCATTCAGAGGGCACACTTTGATTTAATCCCTCTATTTCTGGTACTCAGAACTCTGCCAGGCATTCTCTGCCTGTCCTCAACTCTGCCAGGCATTCTCTGTCCATAGATTTTCGGTCTTCCCCTTTTCAGAGAATAAACCTCCAATCTTCCGCCAAGGTGAGAGAGATAACGCTAAAGCTTTTCCAGCTTTTTAAATAGTTTTAACCAATCTTTCATATTTTACAACAGCCTCTTCATTCACGTCTATTTTCAGTGGTACCTGGTGCCTCCAGGTCAGGGCTGGTACGTATGGCTGTGCAAGCTGTGCAGGGCACAGTTCCGAGTGCACCTTTCCCGCACTGTAGACATCATGGAATTGTATATTTATTGTGACAAACTTCTGGTAGATGGCAGTAGAGTGTCTTGAGAAAAGGGAGAGTATTACTAATTCATACACGGGTGTAACATTGGCTAGCAGAAGATTTACTACAATTCCTTAACATTTGGAGAATTCAGTGCAATCAATCAGATTGGCACTCATCTTTCCCCACTGCCAACTTCAGATCAGTTTGCTCAGGCCTGCTAAATTAGTTGCAACTGGTCTGTCTGCTTTCTAGCTTTCAAAATTTTGCTGTGGTCTTCTTTTCCATTCTTTTTGTCCCTATGGGTCTACATCTTTTCTAAAAAAAAAAGAAAAAAATCTCTTCACTATATTTTGAGGGAGGTTTCAGAGAAAAGTGAAATGAGATACATGCACTCAATTTGTATCTGAAAATCCATGAAAGTAACAGAGACAGAAAATGCCTGAAGGCTTTGTGGTGCATCTTTCCTTTAGAGTCTAAGCCACTGGTTCCAACCTGGGAGGTTAACTGGTCCTAACACTGGGAGGTCTCAGTATCACTGCAAAGGGTTTGTGAATAGGGATACACCTGTTTAGAAAATGTTCTTCCATTTAAAAATTAACGGTAAGGGAATAACCAAAGAATGCATGCATTTAGCTATGAAAGTGTTCATTACATTGCTGTTTATAATTTTAAAAATTAAGAAAACACAATGTACAAGAGGAGATTGTTAAATTATGATATGTCCACATTAATCTCTTAAAAATCATATTGTGAATGAACATTACAATCCATTGACATGGATTGTAAGTATGACATATTCTAAACAATAAATCAGGCTACTAAACAGTCTGAGTGCATAAAAATAAATTTGTAAAGAAAAATCTAAACATACGCCTAGATTAAAAATAAAAGCTATTTATTAATGTTAGTTAATATTTTAATAGACAGGACTTCCTACTAAAAAATATCAGGCACTCTTAATCCTATCCACAGATCTTATCACCAGAAGCTTAGGTATTTGGGCTTCCTCACCTTGATCTTATGCAAAATTGACATCTCTCAGTGACTTTTTAATACGATTCAAAAGTCCTTGTATACAAAGTCCCATCGAGATGTTTATTTTGCAACTCATGTTTGGAAAAGCTTTATTTTCTTTTTGATTCTGGTCTGTTTCTTTCTTCTGCTTACGACAATTATGTAACTAACTGAATTTCCCTCTTCATGGATTTCCGGGAAACCCAAAGCCAATGCAAAAGTCAACTGTTGCAACTTTGTCAGCCCTTATTGCTTGTGCTTGCGTTCTTCAGGTCTTGTGCTTTCTCAGGTCATGATTGTCTTCTACAATTTTTATTTTCACTGGTCCTGAGGGTCTTCTCTCTTTCTCTCTCTCATCATCATCATCACCATCACCATCACCCTCATCATCATCATCATCATAACCATAATCATCATTTCAGTTTTCACTGCCAGGAGCCTCAAACCTTTGGTGACGAAGGAGGGTTTACATAAGCAAAACCCAAACAACTAAAATCCTTATCTTTCTTGGCCCCCATCACTGTGTTGACTCAGAATGTGCTCAGTACATTTTGTGGTATCAGAGTCCATGTCAATAGCTAGGTCTCATCTAGCTATTGCACCACCAGTAGGTGTTTCTGACACAAACATCTTGTGGGGCATTTCTGAGGCACAATGGATCATGGCCTGTGGAGGCCACGGTTGACAAGGCTAAAGACCTAAGGACCTGGTGTTCCAGCCACAACTAGAGCTGCTTCTACCTCTGTAGGGGACAGTAGAGAAGGGGCACTGAAGGGGGCATATTTAAGTGTGGGATGGGACAAGGAGGGAGGGGTGGACTCCACTCCCTATGATGACTTGGCGGCTGTCCCGAGCTTGGCTGTCCTTTCCCTGGCTGGCCCTGAGCTATTGTTCCTGTCCCAGATCAGCTTACACATGGACCCTGGCTCCCCTGTGTTTCAACAGCCCTCTTTCTACTGAATCATAAATTCCTGGCACCTGGTTTTCCACTGAGCACGTGGGTCCCTGGGTCCCCCAGTAAGGTGTGTAGAGGCTTTGTGTGGTACAGGCCCCACGAGCAGAGTTCTCTCATCCTGAGCATGAGTTGGCGTACTGAGCATGGACTTCAGAGTTAGACGGACCCGGGATGGGCCCAGGGCAAGACCCTGAGCAATTTCCCGAATCCCTCTGAGCCTCAGTTTCTCAGTAAGTAAAATGAAGATAACAATACCTACCTCGGAGTATTGCTTTGAGCATTACAGATGATAAAGGGTAAATACCAGGCACATGGGAGCTGCTCAGTAGAGGGGTTATTGTTATCAAGTATTTTCAAATCCTACTGGGCCAGACTCTGAGGGGCAGAGGGACGTGCAGATGTGCTCAGGCTACCTTCCTACCACCACACTCTAGCCACACTGAGCCCTTCATTCATACTATGGATTGCATAACTTCTGGCCTCCACATCTTTTCTCTTGCTTGGCATCCTGCTTCTTCCCTTCATCACCCAGAGAACTCGTCCTTTGCTGTGTAGCACTTGGAACATCCCTGGGCTCACAGTGTAATCTAGTTGGGTGTTACTTGGTACCAAGTTCATCTCCAGACCTGGCAGAGTGTCTGGAACACAGTAAGTGGTCCCACCCTTGAGGTCCCAACCATGTTGGTCTCAGTGTCAACGGCTGCCTTCATCAAGGCTTTGGACATGTTGGATGCAACATTAACCTCTCTTCTAAACCCACTGTGCCTCACATCCCTTTCATTCCTGGTCACAGCCCCAAAAGTAAGGCTCTCTGGCAAGATGAACACTCCTACACTCTCCTGCATCCTTCTTTGTTTATTCTCTCTACACAACACCCCAAAGTTCTCTTCCCTCCCGATTTTCCCATTGCCCCATGGATCAGACGCCTCTGCATCTTCAGCCTTGCCTAGAACTCTCTCCACTTCCTGGCCTTTGTGGGAACTTGGCCTTCGTGCAGGATGCCTGCTCCCCGGTTTCTCCTGCAGCCCTCCTTCACAGAGGCAGACGATTTGCAGCCCGGTTGCTGTTTCCAGACCACTGACGCCTGGAGGCTGGCTCCACCTGGCCATGCTCCCTCACTGGTCCTCATTGTTGACCTCCACATTCACTACAGACTTCAGCATCTGGCTCTTAGTTGATCATCTATCTCTTCTCCTCGGAGACTGCCTTCCTGCCTGTGGCATCATGTATGTGGAAAACCCATCCAAACACCTTCCCTCTCAACTCCTTGACCTCCTCAATTTCAGCATCATTTTCCTCTGTCTCATTTCAGCCACAGTGCCCATCCTTCTGATCTCTCATTCTCTGTCTCATATTCATGACTCCTGCTTCCATCATTCCCATCCAGTGCATTACTTCAACAATGCTTTTGCAATTCCCTGGACCCTTTGTCCTCTTGTCTTTCTCTTTCATTTTCCTCACAAAAAGCTGGCTTCTGGGCTTCCCTGGCACAGTGGTTGAGAATCTGCCTGCTAATGCAGGGGATATGGGTTCGTGCCCTGGCCTGGGAAGATCCCACACGCCACGGAGCAACTAAACCTGTGCACCACAACTACTGAAGCCCACGCGCCTAGAGCCTGTGCTCCGCTATAAGAGAAGCCACTGCAATGAGAAGCCCGTGCACTGCAACGAAAAGTAGCCCCTGCTCGCCGCAACCAGAGAAAGCCCGCACACAGCAACGAAGACCCCATGCAGCCAAAAATAAAAATACATAAAATAAATAAATTTATATATATATATAAAAAGCTGGCTTCTGCTTTTTCAACTTCACCTTATGGAACCCTGTTAGAGAAGACTGTGCTATGATTTATGCCACTGTATATTCAGACCTGCAGCTTTTAGTGGGCCCTTGGCTAGTCTGTTAATTAAGACTTCTGTGAGTTCCTACTCAGTTCTCTCTCCTGCTCCCCCAAAGCAGCTACACCAAAGGTCCATTCAAGCCCCTTCCTTCCTTCATTTCTCCTCACTTCCCTCTATCTGGCTTCTACGTCCACGGAGCCACTGCATCTGCCTCTATTGGGCTAACCAGGAGCCTCTTGTGTACAAAACCAGCGATACTCTTAAGCCTTTATTTCCTTTATCTCTCCATCAATTTAATCTCTTGCTTTTTATTTTTAAAATTTTACAGTGAAATATTTCAAACATACATACAGGTACATGTGACAGAGTTATTAACATATATGCACCCCTTTCCAAGATTCAACGAATATTAATGTTCATGTCTTAGAATCCTTTCTTAAAGGAATAGAATCTGACAGATATAGTGAAAGTCCCTCCCCATTTCCTTTCTCTCCCCAAAGTCTATCACTAGCCTGAAGTTGGTGAATCTCCTTTCCATCCATGGTTTATTCTTTTATATATATTTATGTAGCCAAAATGATATGCAGTATCGTTTCACGTGCTATAAAATTTTAAGTGATTAATATACAATCGTTTGTATCCTCCTGCACATTGCTTTTTTCCACTTCACGTTGTTTGGGAGACATATCCATGTTAATACATGTATATCAAACATGTTTATTTTTACCAGCTAATGTTAATACTCCATTCTGTGAATTTACCACCATTTATTTGTCCATCTGTTTATGACATTTAGGTTGTTTCCCTTTCTTTTTCTTTCCTTCCTTGCTTCCTTTCTTTCTTTCTTTTTCTTTTTTTGCTATTACAAATAATGTTTGGATTTCCCTTGAGGTACGTACTTGTGACGGTAAAGATTCTCCGCTTCCTGGGGTGTGCAGAGTTCTTTATATATCAAGTTTGTTGACTATTATTCACATCTTTTCTCTGTGATTCTATCAGTTTTGAGAAGATGGCACTAAAATCACCTATCAAATTTGTCAAGTTCTCTTTGAGACTCAGCAGTTTTTTGTTTATGTCTTTTGAGACTATACAGTTAGGTTTTTTTTAAAAAAATAAATCTATTTATTTATTTTTGGCAGCGTTGGGTCTTTGTTGCTGCACATGGGCTTTCTCTAGTTGAGGAGAGTGGGGGCTGCTCTTCGTTGTGGTGCGCGGGCTCCTCTTGTTGCAGAGGACAGGCTCTAGGTCCACGGGCTTCAGTAGTTGTGGCTCGCGGGCTCTAGAGTGCAGGCTCAGTAGTTGTGGTGTATGGGCTTAGTTGCTCTGCAGTATGTGGGATCTTCCCGGACCAGGGCTCGAACCCATGTCCCCTGCATTGGCAGGCAGATTCTTAACCACTGCGCCACCTGGGAAGTCCCTACTCTTAGGCTTTATCTTTTCCTGGTGAATTTTTCTTTCTATTAATCCTTTTTGCCCCAAAGCTTATGTGTTCTGATATTATATTGTCATACCTGCTTTCTTTTGATTTATTTTTGTCTGGTATGTCTTTTTAAAGCCTTCTACTCTCCCCCCACCCTTTGTTAAAGGTTACTTTCTCTGACATTATGTTACAGGTGTGCCTCTTTAAACAGAAAATGTCTGGAATTTTTGTAAAGTCTGATGTGAAAATAATAATAATAACAATAGTAAATTCTTACACAGCACTTACTATGTGCCAAGCATTGCTCTGAGTGCTTTTATTTTATTTTTTTAAATATATTAAAGCATTTATTTCCCAAAGAACCTATGAATTATACCATACTATATGCTATAATTATCCCCATTTTACTAATAAGGAAACTGATGCACAGAGAAGTTAAATAACTTGCCCAAGGTCAAAGAGCTAATCCATGTCAGCATTTTAACCCAGGCGGTCTAGCTCCAGATTTGATGCTCCATGGGCTGGTTTAATCTGTTTCCTTTTACTGTGATTGTTGATTTGTCTCTATCATATTATTTTATATTTTCTATTTACCATGGTATTTCTTTGCTTCTTTTATCTTCCTGCTTGTACTTCTATTTGTTTTATTGTATTCCTTTAAAAATAATTTTATGTACTTTTAAATTCTGCTTTTATTTCATCAAAGTACACAGTTTTAAAAGTTAGTATAAATAAATAAAACTTATACAAGTTAGTATAAAAAAACAGAAGTCCCTCAAGCTCATCCCCATTTTTCACTCTGCAAAAACAACTTTTGGCTCTTAGAAAATCTTATTACTCTGATGTTTCAATTTTAGCTTTATCTTATCTTCAGGCTCATGATTATCCACTAATGGTCAATGAAAATTGGGTTCTCTTCCACATATACACAACTTGAACACATCACACACACACACACACACACACACACACACAGACACACAGACACACACACACACACACACACACACACATACATTCTATCCCCTGCCTTCCTGAAATGAAGCAGGACCCTGTGGGGCTCTCCTGGCTTCAAATCCTTTCCGTGTCCCCTGTTTCTTGTTTGAAGGAAAAAGGCTTCAGCCTCCTAGACCTTCCCTGAGTTCCAAAGGTTAGACTTAAAAGTTACTAATTAGGGAGGGGAGGTATTGCTGAAACAAAGGAGGAGCAGACAAGAAACAATGGTGCAGTGATAAAGCAGTGTCCTGGTTGTCCTCAAGGAATATACATATACATACCTATCTTTCAGTTCTTCTGCAGAAATGGGGTTCCCACCCAGGTGGAGGATGGTAACTTCAGGCTGAGCACAAGATTCCTGGAACACAGCCTTGTTACCCCACAACCAACCATTCAGAAGAAAGTCATACACCCTGCATCCCTCACCCCAAATTTCGCCTTTAAAAACTTGTACCCTCAAACCATTGGGGATTTCAAGGTTTCTGAGCATGAGCTGCACATTCTCCTTGCTTGGCCCTTGCAATAAACTATTCTCTGCTCCAAACTCCAATGTTTCTGTTTGTTTGGACTCCCTGTATGTCAGGCACATGAACTTGCGTTCCATAACATCTTCTCTTTCTCTTTGTGAAACAGGAGGGAAGGAGGCAGGGCACAACCTTTGAAAGAATGACATAACCCAAGGACATGACATAAAGTGATTAGAACCAAATGGGTCCAAGATGGTGGACAAGTCGACTTCCACTAGACCTTGAGCCTCAGTATAGGCTCACATCAGCAAGCTAAATGACACGCCCACAGGTGCCATGACAGTTCCAAGACCGACCATAAGGATCCAAAATTGGGCAGTGGTCCCATTCCTGGAAATCCCAGCCCCTTCCTAAAATAGCTGGAATACTCCTCCCACTCATTAGCCTATGAAATTAACCCCTTCTATAAAAACTGACAACCCCATACCCTGGTGTCTTTCTCACCTTCTGAGATGGCCCCCACTCTGTCTGTGGAGTGTGTTTCTCTCTAAATAAATCCACTTGTTACCTATCGCTTTTTCTCTCACTGAATTCTTTCTGTGATGAGACATCAAGAATCTGAGTTTCATTAAATCCTGAAACCAGGTGTGTTACCTCAGTTGGAAGACCGTGGGTTTTGGCTGGGTTTGAGTCCCAGCATGTGGGTTCAAGTCCCAATCTGAGGTACACGGATTCATTTGTGGTCATGAAAAGTCACGATGAAGTGCTTTTGTGTGGGTCTATTTGCAACCACTTCCTTAGGCATGAAAGTACTTGAGGGGCCCTTTCAATCTGGAAATTCATTTCCTGAATAATTTCTTTGATGGTTTCCCTCATTCTGTCTCTTGCTGGAACTCTTACTGTCTGAATGTTAGACCTCCTGGATTGTTTCTCTCACCTTCTAAATTTTCCCTTCTCTTTATCAACCTTCTTTATCTTGTAACACTTCTATTGAGTTTTGGTTTGTTTATTTTGATTAGTTTCATTTCTGTTATATTTTTTAATTTCCAAGAGTTTTTTTTCTGGTCATCCATATTGACATTTAAAGAAAAATCCTATTGTTGTTTTATGGTTAAAATATCTTCTTCTTCTTTTTTTTTTTTTTTTTACCACACTGCATGGCATGTGAAACTTCTCCAACCAGGGATGGAACCCGTACTCCCTGTACTGGAAGCACAGAGTCTTAACCACTGGACCACCAGGGAAGTCCTAAAATATCTTTTCTTACATCTCTCTGCACTTTTCTTTTTTTCTTTTCTTCTCCCTGCAAAGACTCTTTCTCTACATTGCTGCTTTCTATTTTTTATTTTGGCCCACATTTTTCATATGAGAGACTCTCCTTAGATATGCCATGATTCTTTTTTTCCTTTTTTTGAAATTTTGAATTTTATTTTATTTATTTTTTTATACAGCAGGTTCTTGTTAGTTATCCATTTTGTTCATATTAGTGTATATATGTCAATCCCAATCTCCCAATTCATCATCCCACCACCCCTACCCCGCCACTTTCCCCCCTTGGTTATGCTATGATTCTTGATTGTCTGCTTATGTTTATAAGGGGGAAACCCTTAGGGAGCTGATACACGTACTATAAAGCTCTAAAGTAAAACAGTGTGGTAGTGGCATATGAAGAGACAAACCGATAGAACAGAATGATGAGTCCAGAAATAGGCCAAAGAACAAATGGACATTTAGTATGTGAGAAACAACTGAATAGCTATTTGGGAAAAGATAAAGTTGGATTCATTCCTCATGCCATATACTCCAAATGCACGAGAGATAAATGAGAGATGAATAAACTCCAAATGCATGAGAGATCTAAATGAGAAGATGAAACCATACATGTACTTAAGAAAAAATAGGTGAATTACTTTATAATTTGACTATACAAAAATAAAAATATTTTTCAGGGCAAAAGATCAAATCACTCTAAGCAAAGTCAAAAGACAAACGATAGACTAAAAGAAACTATTTTATGTGTATTGTAGGTTAAAGCAAATTAATACATAAGAGAAAAGGAATAAAAAATTAAAAAAAGAAAAATTCTGCAGTTTAAAATTTGAATTAGAAATATCTATATGAAATCATGGTTTTTTTCCATATATTTCATACCTTTAGTTAACTGCAAGGGCCTACAAGCAAAGACAACCCAACGGCAATGCCAAGCACCGGAACCTGGTTTGGTAATACCATTCTCCACTAAAACAAACCAGGGCCCCTTGGAGATCCAGGTCTGGGGCAAACAAAGTACAAGGTGAGCTTGGGAAATCTAGTTGTATCAGAAATCAAGGAAGCACTCAAAGTGTCAACTTGATGTCTAAGAAATGCCCAGATAGCTAGTAAATATTATTTCTGGATGTGTCTGTGAGGGTGTCTCTGGAAGAGATTACCAGTGGATTGAGTAAAGAAGATTGCCCTCTCCAACGTGGGTGGGCATCATCCAATCATTTGAGGGCATGAATAAAACAAAAAGGCAGAGGAAGGGCAAATTTGGTATCTCTACTTGAGCTGCAACATTCATCTTCTCCAGCTCTTGTATGTTGGAGCTCTTGTTCTCAGGCCTTTGGACTCTGACTGGGAGTTAACAGTATCAGCCCCCAATACTTGAGCTTTTGGGTTTGTACTGAGACTTACACCATTGACTCCCCTGGTTTTCAGGCCTTTGAACTAGAACCAGCTTTCCTGGGCTTCCAGCTTGCAGGTGGCAGGTTGTGGGACTTCTCAGTCGCCATAATTGTGTGAGCCTCCTTCATAATAAATCTCTTTATATATCTATATATATCCTATTGGTCCTGTTTCTCTAAAGAACCCTGACTCACAAGTGGGATGTGTTAAAAGAACATAGGAGGGACTTCCCTAGTGGCCCAGTGGTTAAGAATCCTCCTGCCAATGCAGGGGACACAGGTTCGAGCCCTGGTCCTGGAAGACCCCACATGCCGCGGAGCAACTAAGCCCATGTGCCACAACTACTGAGCCTGTGCTCTAGAGTCCGCGTGTCACAACTTTTGAGCCCTCGTGCCACAACTCCTGGAACCCACGCGTAGAGCCCATGCTCTGCAACAAGAGAAGCCACCACAAGGAGAAGCCCGTGCACCACAACGAAGAGTTACCCCTGCTCGCCGCAACTAGAGAAAAGCCCATGCGCAGTAATGAAAACCCAATGCAGCCAAAAAAAAAATAAATAAAATTTAAAATCTTTTTAAAAGAAACAAAACACAGGAGCAGCTCGAAGGGGCTCCCACTGGCCAAATTAGGAAGAGTTTGAGCATCAACCATGGCTATATTGCCTTGTAATAACTGTGCATCATCATAAAAATTGAAAAAGAGAAATTCCCCGAGTCCATGGTGACAGCCAAAAGAACAATATAACATTTAATTTGCCACCATTGAGGAGAATATTTTACTACCTCCTTCTCCTGTAAATTGGTCAAAGGAAAGAATTAAGCATTTACCCAGCTGCTGCTTCAGGAAGAACTGTAGTTCATCCCCATTGATAAGAGAGAGCTTTTCTTTACAGAATAATGTCAGCTAAAACATGTAGAAGGAATAATAGAATTAGAAAATCCCCAATGAGATAATAATTTCAGGCAAAGATCTTGAATGTGTGGTAAATTCATCAGGTTCCCAAGGACAGAGAACCAAGGGATCACCTGCTAATTACAAAGGGAACTAGCATGTCTTTACAGCTAAGAGATCTCCTTGTCACTGCCTTGCCAATTGATGAAACTTAGGTTCATTAACAGCGGGACAACTGGACACTGCATTTCTCCTGATGTGATGTAATGTGAAGTTCCTGCTTCCTCTTTAAAGGAATATAGCCTGAACATAACTGAGCCTTTAGACTTAGATTCCAGTTTATGGGAAATACAGAAGATAGAGAAACAAGGTTAATGACATTACAAAGAAACAATCAGACAAATTAAGAATATGGCACATTCTACAAGACAACCGGCTTGGTCTTTTCAAATAGTTAGCGTCATTTTTAAAAAAGTAGGAACAACTTAGTAAAGACTAAAGAGTACTTTAGTAACAACAAGGGACAATGCATAAATGTTGACTGGACCTTTTTTTAAAATTTAATTTTTATTTTATATTAGAGTATAGTTGACTTATTACAATGTTGTGTTAGTTTCAGGTGTACAGAAAACAGATTCAGTTATACATATACATATATCCATTGTTTTTCAGATTCTTTTCCCATATAGGTTATTACAGAATATTGAGTACAGTTCCCTGTGCTATACAGTAGGTCCTTGTTGATTATCTATTGCATATATAGTAGTGTATATATGTTAATCTCAGACACCTAATTTATCCCTCCCCCCACCTCAATTGGATCTTGACTGAGAAAATAATAAAGCACGAATAAAAAGCTTGTTAAATGACGAATGGGGAAATTTGAACACGGGCTGTATATCCAATGATATTATAGAATTCTTATTAATTTTCCTAAGTATGATAAGAGTACTGTGGTTTTGTGGAAGAGTGTCCTTATTTTTTAGAACATACAAGCTAAAGTTGTTAGAGGAAAAGTGCATGCTCTCTGCAACTTCAAATGGTTAGGCACACGTATAAAATACATACATGTATATAAAGAAAGCACACATGGCAAAATATTAACAATTACTGAACCTAGATGGTGAGTATTAGGGTGATCATTGTACTGTTCCTTCAACTTTTCTGTATGTTGGAAAATTTCATAGCAAATTAGAAGAAAAAACGAAGCTGATGTGAAGCCTTGAGTCCATGGGTCACTTTACAGTGGACCATCTTGACCACAAAAACCCACAAAAGTGTTTCTTTAGGTCTATTTTCCTGGCTTAGTCTAATTTCACAGGGAGAATATTCCAGTCTCCTTTCTGGAGGGTAAAGTCAAACAGGCCAACATTTTGGCCGAAAGGAAGGATGGTGTGTGGAAAGCGGAGTCTCATAACTTAATATATAAAATTTTACTTAAATCCTGTATTTCTGAGTACAGGAACCCTGGCCCCAACCATATCTTGTTTTTCCCAGGCCAGAGACCTGTTCTTTTACTCTCTCCAGAGAATAAACCTCTGGCTTTGGGGGAAGGACAGAAACCCAGCTGAGCGGAACTGGAGAGGAATCTGCTTCTCAAACAGACTCTCAACCATGTGCCACATTTTCAGCCCCACTGCCACCCATGTTTCCAGAAGAATCTGTTGCTGCTAATGTCTGAGCTTTCGGGAGTTCAGTAATATCAATCAGGGGGTTTCTTGCCTTTCTCCACTGCTGCTTCAAAATTCATCTTCTCAGGTGTGTTTAGTTACTATTGTTTGACTATCTAGAAGCTTTCCAGCTTCCAAAATTTCTTTTGTCTCCTATTCTCTTTGTGGGTTTATGCGTTTTTTTAAGTGCACTTTAATGTCATTTTATTGGGATTTCAGAAAAGAGCAGAGGCTGATGCATACAGTCAATCCACCAGCCTTTACTAGAAGTCAATCTGACGTTCTTTAGTCTCTTTTTCCCATTTGCTGGTTTGAAAGTTATGTATTCTTTGTATCTTTAATGGGTTACCCCTGAAATTTTAATCCTCCCACTTGACTTAAAGTCTAAAGATAATCAATATTCTTATCTTCCTCCTGACTAATGTAAAGACTGCCGCATGCTTTCACCTTGACCTCTCCTTTCCCATTCTCCACGTGATTTTGGTCTAGTCAATAATATTTTCGTTCCTCGTTGTTTACAACACCTTCTCTAAAGCAATCCCTTCATCAGTAATTTTCATTGAGGCCCCTGCCATGGGACAAGCAGCGTTCTGAGTGTCGGAAATACAGCAGTGACTAAGACAGACTAAACTACATGGAAAAATGTTTCATGTTAGGTTGAACTATATGAAATTGCCAATATTTGACCAATTTTAGTTATAAAAAACTAATCTCATGTGGGTTAAATATATGGATATTTAAATATATATATATACACACATTTACATAAATACATGTAAAATCACCAATGCTTTTTTTTTTTTTTTTTTGGCTGCGTTGGGTCTTCGTTGCTGCATTTGGGCTTTCTCTAGCTGCAGTGAGCAGGGGATACTCTTCTTTGTGGTGCGCAGGCTTCTCATTGTGGTGGCTTCTCTTGTTGCGGAGCACAAGCTCTAGGTGCGTGGGCTCAGTAGTTGTGGCTTGCGGGCTCTAGAGCACAGGCTCAGTAGTTGTGGTGCACGGGCCCAGCTGCTCCGCCACATGTGGGATCTTCCCGGACCAGGGATCGAACCTGTGTCCCCCACACTGGCAGGTGGATTCCCAACCACTGCGTCCCCAGGGAAGTCCCTGCTGTTTTAATTTACCTAAACATTTACTAATTTCATTGTTTGTTGCTTCCATGTTATTTGTATCCCATTCCTCTCTGGGTTTATTTCCATTTCAGACCCTTAGTAGTCTTTCAATGAGGATCTGTAAGTGATAAACTCTCTCAGTCCTTCTCTGAAATTAACTTGTTACTCTTGAATAATAGTTTACCTGAGTATGATTCTTGGTTGGCCATTAATTTACCTTCAGTCTTTTGAAGATATATTGCTGATAAGCCAGCTGTCAGTTTAATAATTTTTATTTGTAGATCATTAGTCTTTTCTCTTTGGTTGATTTTAAGATACTCTGTCTTCAATGTTCTGCAGATTCACTATAATGTGTCTTGATTTGCATTTGTTTTAATTTTAATCCTACTCAAGGCTCAGGATGCTTCCTATAACTGATGATTCATGTCACAGCTTTATTCAATTTTCAAACTTTCTCAGCCATCATCTTTTGAATATTGCCTGAAGTGTCTCTATTCTCTTTGCAGAAATCCTGGTAGGAATATATTGGACTTTCCTATTCTGTTCGTGTCTGTTAACTTCCATTTCATATTTTCATTCTCTATTTCTATGATTCTTTCTGGGTGATTTTCTCAGATCAACCTTCCAGTTTACTAATTCTCTTTCCAATTTTAGCTGAGTTGTTTTTTTTTTTAATTTAATGACAATATATTTCACTTGTAGATGTCCTATTTAATTCTTTTTCTTTTTGACAAACCATGCAAATAGATTGTCGTTCAAGACAAACAAAGAAACGATCCCGCGGGTCAGTGCTTAACTCGTCTGGCTATTTTAATGCTGTGTTAACATAAATACCTTTCCTTTTGAATTGTATTTGAGATGTAAATTGTTTTTTAAGAAATGGACTTCCATTAGGACTTGGTGATAGAAATATAAGCAATGTAGAATGGATCCATAAAGAGCAGTTATTATATTATGATTATATTCTATGTCCCTGGTGTGTTCTGAAAGGGAATCCAGGAACTGATGCCACACTGAGCGGAGACTGCTGCATCACAGCTTACACTTGAGATCTTGGCAGAGTACGCTGAAGGAGGGCAACCTGCAGCACATTTTATACACTACATACAATGAGAAGTCACTATTGTTCCTCTGAAGAACAGGTCACAAGAGAAAGACTGTCTAGGAGGTCTTCCCATTCGGTTCACACTGAGTTTTTATTTGAGATCCGTATACTTGTTTAATACATGTGTTTACAGTAAAACTGCTGCTACAGAGCGTTAAAGAGCAAGGTACCTTTTAATCTTTATAAATATACATTTTAAAATTCTTTTTACTCTACAGTCAGATTATGTTGGCAATTCTCGGATCAAAAAACAACAACAAAAACAAAAACAGATGGTTAACTCTCTTCTAAAAATTCAGCTGTCTGTGAATACCATGATTCTACACAACAGGGAGACAGTGAAGACAGGGAAGCTTAAACAAGTTCTGTGGAAATAATCAGGTTCAAGACACTTCAGAGGTGACCTTTCTTATTGCATTATATCTGGAGGTACAAAATATCAGGTTGTTCCACTGTTTGGTGATGTTAAGTTTGATCACTTGGTTAAAATCAACCACCAGATTTCTCCATTGCAAAAGTAAAGTTTGGTGATTTATAAGTAATTTGTGGGGAGATAGTTTGAAGGCATGCGAGCATCCCTTTCCTCAATAATTTTTCATTTAATGGTTTTAGCATTCATTGATGAACCTTGACTGAATCAAATATTCCCTGAGGGTTGCAAAATAGTGATTTTTAAAAATTACATCATTCCAGTTACATGTATTAGCTGATTTCTTCAGTAAGTAAGAGCTTTCAGGGGACTGGTTTTTGAATCCAAAGACTTGAACAAAAATGTTTAACCTGAATCTAATGGTGAGGAAATGACTAGTCCAATTCAGATCACTTTCCAAGACATCTTATCTGGACTCTTCAAAAAAAGTCAATGTCAAGGGTTGGGGAATACTGTTCTAAATGTAAGGAGACAACAGAGGCATAACAACCGCATGAAATGTGTTGGATCCTGAATTTAAAAAGGAAAAAAGAGAGAGAAAACAGCTATTAAAGGCATTTTGGGAGAATTGGGAAAATTTGAATATATGGTATATATTAGATGATAGTAAAGAATTATGTTAATATTCATAGGTGTGATAGTGGTATTCTGTTTATGTCAAAGTGTCCTTATTCTTAGGAGATGTATGTTGAAGTATTTAGGGTGAAGTGTCACTCTGCCTACAATGATTTAAAATGATTCCACACACAAAGCACTTAACACATACCCATATACAAATACCTCCAACCAACCCAAACATTTTAAAAACTAAAACTGTATCATCAAATAGGGAAGAATGGGTGTGTGTTGCATCTACCTATTGTATTAATCTAAGTTCAGTCAGAAAAACAGAAGCCACTCTATATTTTTCAAGTGTGAAAGGCTGTAATGTAGAAAATTACAGTTTTGTAAACTGTTGGAAGGGCTTGAGGAGTGACCATCTCAGCTTGCACTTGAAGGAGTGATTCTCAAAAGTTCACTTGTAAGTGGCTACAAATGGGAAGCTCATCTAATTATCTTAGTTTGCAAAACCAACGAGTGTGATTCTTAAGAAAGTCACCCAGAAGCTGCTTTAAACCCCAAGTCTGGCTACGCATCTGCCTGCAACAACCAATGAAGAATAACGGTCTCTCCTCTTCCATCTCACCCCGCTGACTCTAACCTAGGCCCATAGAGAGAAGGGGATTCTGGGAAATATGGTTCCAGGTGTCTCCTCTGCATCCCAGAAAAGACATTAGAAGGAGTGGTGATGATGACGATTCACAGAAAATCCAGTGCAGCTATATTTTATAGCATAGGCTCAGCAGAAAACCATCAGGGTACCAGAAATGCTATTTAAAAATATTGTGGTAAAATATGCATAACATAAAATTATCATTTTTAAGTGCACAGTTCAGTGGCATTAAGTACGTTCACACTGTTATACAGCCGTCACCTCGATCCACCTCTAGACCTTTTTCTTCTTCCCAGACAGATACTCTGTATTATTAAACAATTTATCTCTTCATCCCTCCCTCCTCCAGCTCCTGGTAACCTCTAATCTACTTTCTGTCTCTGAATTTGGCTATTCTAGGTACCACATGTAAGTGGAATCATACAAGATGTGTCCTTTTGTGTCTGGCTTATTTCACTTACATAATGTCATCAAGATTCAACCATTTTTGTAGTATGTATCAGAATTCATTCCTTTTTAAGATGAAAAAATATTCTATTGTATATATGTGTATACCATATTTTGTTTATCCATTCATCTGTTGATGGACACAAGTTATGCAATCATCTACATACTTGCCCAGGAACCTGGGAAACATCTGGTTTCCTCCCTCTCCTTCACCTCCTTCATCCAACCAGTCAGCAGGTACTATCAGTTCACCACTTCAGTATCCTTCAAATATATTCTCTCCTACCAATCCTCATTGTTATGCCTTAGTTCAGAGTCTTCATCATCTCTCAGGTTGCTCAAACAGCCTCTGAGCAGTCTCCTCACCTTCTGTCTTGCTGCCCTCCAGAGTGATCTTTCCATCATATACCCTTCAGTGACTGCTTGCACACAGCTTTTCATGACCTGATTGTGGTCTCTTTACCCTTTCTGTCCCATCCCATGCTGGCCTTAGCTACCTGGGTTCCAATTCTGGCTGCACCTCTTACTGTGTAATGATGGACAAGTCATTTAATATGTGCTGTGGCAAACATAATAGGGGGACATGGAGATGAATTAGACAAAGTCCCTGCACTCAGAGAGCTCTCACATATGTCAATGAATCATTGCACTGCAGGATAATAAGTGTGATACTCCAGGAATATACAAAATGTTCTACGGTTAATATGGAATCGTCTGTCTCCAGAGAAGTGTGAGGGCAGAGAAGGCATTTAGAGTGATACTGGAGCTGTGCAGCGGAGCCTACTCAGGTCCTCCCAAATCCATTCTTCTCTTCTTCCTGAATAATATAGCTCTTTCCCAGCTGGGAATACAGCCATCCAGAATAAAGACTACATTTCCCATTCTCCTTTTCAGCTAAGTGTAGCCATGTGACTATGTTCTGACCAATGGGATGTCAGTAAAAGTGGTAAGAACCATTTCTGGGATGTGTCTTTAAAGGAAGGGTACATGTCCTTCTTTCTGCTGGCTGGGAGGTAGACTTGATGGCTGGAGCTGAAGCAGCTGAAACTTGGACATGAGCCTTTTGCTGAGGATGATAGTACAACAAGACAGAAGGAGCCTTGATTGGCCTATGTTTACCTAAGAGAGATATAGAATTCCATTTTGTTTAAGCTATTCTCTTTCTCCTTTTTTTTTCCCCATCATTTGCAGCTAAGCCAAATCTTAACTAATACAAACTAAATCTGAAAAAAAAATGAATATAAGTTCACCAAGGAATATTTCAAATAGAGGGAACGGCAGGTACAAAGGCTTAGGGTCCTGAAAGAGGCGGTATGCTCAGGGAATGCCAGGGGTTTGTGCGGCAGGAGATGAGGCCAGAAGTGGGTTGGGACAGCCACAGCAGAGCACGGACTGAATAGGGAGGACCATGGCAGGGAAACCTGCTGGGGGCTACAAATGTGATCAAGGTGAGAGACAGTGGTGTGGTAAAATGACCAGTGGTGGAAATGGAGGGGAGAAGATCGATTCAAGATACATTTAGAAGCAAAAACCAGGAGTTTATGAATGTGTGTGTTTAAGTATATGGAGTGGGCGTATCATCAGAGGAAGTCTGGGCTTTTTGGCTTCTCCTCCTCAGAGGCCCTGTGGGTGGAGTTCAGCCTTTCCCCATGGGGAGAATCCTCCTCTTGCTCCCATTCTTTGGGCCCCATGTCCCTGGCCCAGATGCCTCTCATGATGTCATCTTCACCCCATCAAACTTCCCCAGCTTGTTCCAGGATTATTTCATAAATTGGAAGGTGGGTGGGTCTTCAACCCTATAAATGCTGGCTCTTCCCAGGCTGCCTGAGTAGCCCGTGGTGGAGGTGTCAAGGGCTGCTCAGGTTCAGGCAGCTGGACACTGTCCCTGTCTGGCTGGGGCACAGTGCTTCTGGGCAGTTGAGTAAGAGCCGGGCCCTCAGCAGACAAACAGGCTTGTCTCTATTGGTGGGTCAGCCAGTAGGTCCACAGGAAGGTTGGAAGTCAAGGAGTTTGGGGGAACTGGGTGAGGAGTTCAGGCCCACTCCTTGTAAAACTTTCCAGGAAGCGCTTTTCTACTGGGGCAGCATCCAGTTACTAGGGTACTCATTAACCCCCTGGGTACCAGGAAAGGGCAGGAGGTAAGCACTGGGAGGCAGCTGAGGTCATCCTTCTTTGAACTTCCACGTGGTATTTACTCAGAGCAATTGTTGCCAGAGGCCCAGGCCCTGGACTATAAAGCGGAATGTCTGCTCTCTGTGCCCAGAACCGAGCAGGTGAGCAGCCAGGGCAGAGGGATGTGGGTCGGAGTCCTAAGGGAGGGGACTGAGCAGAGAGCTGTGGGTGGGAACTAAGAATTAAGGACCTCCTCTTAGAGCACTTCGGCAGAGTAGCTTCTTCCCCCACCCCTGGGATACCTCAGTTTTCCCAGCCATGAAATGGGGGCAGGAATAGGTGAGCAGGGGAGTGGTGGCAGAAGTGGCTGAGGGAGCTGCTCCTGGGGTCTCCTGGGCGGGGTGGGGTCAGGGGGGGGACCTTTACAAAGCAGTTTGAGCTCCACAAACTCTATATGATGTGATGAGGTGAAAAAGGAGCCCCCCAACCCATCCCAGGAAGACACCCTTTCCCTCCCAGCCACATTCAACTAGGTCAGTCCTCTTAAGCCCTGTTAGCTCTGAGCTCCCTACACCCAGGGGAGGGTTAACAGATTTGGGGCAAGTCCCATGGGAGGTGTCCCTTCTTTGCTTCTTCACTCTCACCAGGCCTCCATTCACCTTTCTTCTCAGAGAACATCATGGCAAGTATGGCTGCAGTTCTGACCTGGGCTCTGGCCCTCCTCTCAGGTGGGTCTCCAACCCTGACTTCACTGTGGAGGAGTGGGTGGAGGCTGGACTGAGGGGTCCGTCCACCCTGGGGGAGGAAACCCATCCCCTGTTCACCTGCTCCCTCTCCACAGTGCTTTCAATCACCCAGGCACGGAAAGGCTTCTGGGACTACTTCAGCCAGAGCAGCACGGACAAAGGCAGGGTGGAGCAGATCCAGCAGCAGAAGCTGGCACGGGAGCCCACGTGAGTGGCCAGGGCAAGGGGGGCGGTCAAAGGGAGAAGACACCCAGAGGGTGGGATGACGCAGTGCCTGATTGCTCAACCTGTGGTCCTCCCTGGGAAGAGAACAGAGCGGTGCTAGCTCTGCCCTCTATCCTGGCCTTCCTGGGCTGTTCAGCAGCCCCTGCCGGCAGCCTCCGCCTTTGATCTCTCTTTAGCTGCTGCCTCCATGCCCTCTGAGGCGTGGGACCAGGGAGCAGGGGAGAGGGCCCCCCCATTGCAGCCTCCAGAACGAAAGGATTATGTGAGAGGCCAGGTGCCTCCGTGCACAAGGAATTGGGAAGTGTTCACCTGGATATGCGTATGCCATGTGTTTGTACTTCCTGTGGGAGGAGTCATGGTTGGCTTGGGTTAGTACTGGAGACCCGGCTTTGGGGCCACCGCCCTGCATCCTTGGTTTCTCCATAGGATCAGTGAGTGACATCCTTGGGGCAAAGGAGATGAGTGTGCTAGCAGTCTGATGGCCTGATTGTCTGTCTCCTTCCCCAGGAGCCTGAAAGACAGACTTGAGCCAGACGTCAGCAATATGAACAACTTCCTGGAAAAGCTGGGCCCTTTGAATGGGCAGGGGAGGGAGCCTCCCGGGCTCCCACACGACCCGGTGGGCATGCGGCAGCAGCTGCAGGAGGAGCTGGAGGAAGTGAGGGAGCGTCTGGAGCCCTACATGGCCGAGGTGCACGAGCGCGTGGGCTGGAACCTGGAGGGGTTGCGGCGGCAGCTGCAGCCCTACACGGTGGAGCTGATGGAGCAGGTGGCCCTGCGCGTGCAGGAGCTGCAGGAGCAGCTGCGCGTGGTCGGAGAGGGCACCAAGGCCCAGCTGCTGGGGGGCGTGGAAGAGGCGCGGAGCCTGCTGCAGGAGCTGCAGGACCACGTGGCAAACCACACTGGCCGCGTGAAGGAGCTCTTCCACCCGTACGCGGAGCGCCTGGTGACCGGCATCGGGCACCACGTGCAGGAGCTGCACCGCAGCGTGGCGCCGCATGCGGCCGCCAGCCCGGCGCGCCTCAGCCGCTGCGTGCAGGTGCTCTCGCGCAAGCTCACGCTCAAGGCCAAGGCCCTGCACACGCGCATCCAGCAGAACCTCGACCAGCTGCGTGAAGAGCTCAGCGCCTTTGCTGGCGCCGGTGCTGACGGTGCAGAGGAAGAGGCCCAGCCGGACCCACAGGTGCTGTCTCAGGAGGTGCGCCAACGACTCCAGGCTTTCCGCCAAGACACCTTCCTGCAGATTGCCGCCTTCACCCGTGCCATTGACCAAGAGACCAAGCAGATCCAGCAGCAGCTGGCGCCACCTCCGCCAGGCCACAGCGCCTTCGCTCCAGAATTCCTACAAGGGGACCGAGGCAAGGCCCGGAGCGAGCTGCAGGCCCGCCTCGACGACCTGTGGGAAGACATCAACTACAGCCTTCGTGACCATAGTCCTGGCCATCTGGGGGAGCCCTGAGAGTCTACTTGTCCACGTCCCAGATTCTTGTCTGGGGAGCCCAAGATCTGAACCTCTAACATAGCTATGTCCTTGACAGTGGCCTTTTGGGCAGAGGGTGGAGGGCCCTGCACAGGATAGCTGAGGTCACTCAAAGGGCTGTTGTCCTAGGCCATCCAGCCACCTGCAATTCCCCCGTCCGGATGCATTACATTCACCAGGCTTTGCAAACCCGGCTTCCCGTGCTCATTTGGGAATCCTCCTGAGTTGCTCCATTCTGGGGTGGCGGGAGAGGGCGGGAAGGAGGCACTGTATGTGCAGGGTCATTATGTGCAAGCCTGTTGCCATGGTGCTGGAAGCCCGTGCCTCTTCTTCCCAGGGCCAGGCTCTGATCACTTCTGGCCACCTGGTGGCCACTGCTAGAGCTGGTCCACAGAGAGGAGCTCTTTTCTCCCCAGGACTGCCATGACAGCTTCTGTTGGGGGAAGAGAAGGGAGAAAGAGCAGAAAATATGATGAAGAGAACATGTGATGGTGTGTGTGTATATATCCCTGCTGGCTGATGCTGGTGTAGACAAATGGTGTGGGTCGTGATGGGAGGGAGCAGAGCCTGGATTTCCTTACATAACACTACATCTAAACAGCTGACTGAGCCCTCCAATCTGTGAAGGCTACTTAAAACTCTCTGGGGAGCCTACTGCGTGCCCTCCTCATCTCTGGCCCCTCCCTCCCGACTCCCAGGCGGAAGTCTAGATTTCTGACACAAATGAAATAGATGCTTATGATGGAAGCTTATTTGCCTGGTGTGACTCTCATTTGGACTATGTCTGAAAGCAGTGGCCTCACCACTATCCCCAAAGCACACCCATCACCCGCCTTCAATCCCTCGCTACTCTTTCTCATTGACCTCTTCCTAATCCAGTTGTATCGGAGGGGTGTTGCTCTGGCTGGGCTGACAGCTGTTTGTCACACCTGTGGTGTGCCTGGGTTAGAGACCCTTCCTCTGCACCTGCATTGTTCACCAGCCTGCTTACCACAGGACGGTGTGCATGAGGTATAGGCCCCTGAGGTGGCCTGTCTTCTTTGTCCCGGCTGTTCCAGATTTTGAATGGCCTCTTTTTATTTTTATTTTTTTTTGCGGTACGTGGCCCTCTCACTGTTGTGGCCTCTCCCGTTGCGGAGCACAGGCTCCGGACACACAGGTTCAGCGGCCATGGCTCACGGGCCCAGCCGCCCTGCGGCATGTGGGATCTTCCCGGACCGGGGCACGAACCCGTGTCCCCTGCATCGGCAGGCGGACTCTCAACCACTGCGCCACCAGGGAAGCCCCTGAATGGCCTCTTCTTTGACTGTCCCTCTTTTTATGACTGACCCTCTTCTTGGACCCTCAAACTCATACCCCCACCCCCATTCCCCATGTACATATTCACTTGGGGGCAACCAAACTCCTCATAGCTCCCTGGGAAGTCCAAAATTGGGGGTGGCTGAAGTGGAGGGAAGAGGAGAGAGGAAAGGGTAAACACACCCAGTCCAGTACCCTTAGAACATCCAGGGCAGCACCCTTTCCTCCCGGCTTAGCCCACCCTGCACAGAGTTCTCACTGCCACACTCCCTCATAGCACAGACCCCATCTGAATCGGGCCTCATCATGCCTGCAGACTGGATCTCTTCCATGACACCCTAGATTTAGCACCAGAAGTGGGAGAAAGGTGCCCAGGGAGAGGAGGTGCTGGGAAGGAAAGTTTACCCCCCGAAGAGGTGTTTTTGTTGGTGGTGGTTAGGAGATCAGGAGGGGTGAGTCAGCTGGGGTTGGATATGGTGGGGATGAGCCAATAGGGGTAAAAGTGAGGGCCGTGTATTTGAGGCAGGAATTTGGGCAGGTGTTTATGAGGACAGAAATAGGGAGTGAGAAGAACAGAAATGGAGACAGATTGAGGGACTAAGGGAGGGTGATCTAGAGCCTAGGCAGCATCTGGCCCAACGGCGGATCCAAGCAAACCCAGGGAGGAGCGCGCCTCCTCAGGGATACAGATGGACGGCCAGGCCCCTTGCCGTCAAGCCTCTCGTAGTTAGACTTGTGGACTAATAGTTAGAACCCAGTATGGCGGAGCTATTGCAAAGGAGCAAAAAACTGCCCTGGGTCTGAGAGGACGCCCTGGGGGCAGTGACGCCTGAATTGAGGTGGAGGCAAAGCCTGGATCCGGCTGGCTTTGGAAGTCTGGACCGAATAATCCCGGCAACTGGAAAACCGCGTGTCAGGTACTGTTCCCCGAGGGGAGTCCTCGGCCTCTTTAAGGATGGGCGGGGCGGTAGCTGGCGGAAGTGCCGGAGGAAGGGGTGGGGCCAAGAGAGGCGCAGAAGACCGAAGTTGGGGCCTGAGCAGCGCGTGGTCATGTTGGCCAGTGGGGCTGTGGATCCTGGCCTCCCGGCGGCTGCTGCCGCTCCCTCGCCCGTCCAGACCCGACAGCCCGGGACGGGGCACTTGTTCCGGCCTATTAGCGCTGATGACGAGGAGCAGCAGCCTACCGAGATCGAATCGCTGTGCATGAACTGCTACCGTAATGTGAGGCGGGGGCGCGGCCACGGGCGGCTGGAGGGTTGGTTTGAGGAGGGGAGGAGCGGGGGTCGGCGACCTGGCCAGGCTGGTCCAGTTGGGGACCCGGAGGCGAGGCACGCCCGGGGGTCAGTAGATGGGGGATGGGGGTTTCATTGGTTCTTTCCCTAACTGTCTTCTGCTTCCCTAGGGCATGACGCGCCTCCTGCTCACCGAGATTCCCTTCTTTAGAGAAATAATCGTGAGCTCCTTTTCCTGCGAGCACTGTGGCTGGAACAACACGGAGATCCAGTCGGCAGGCAGGATACAGGACCAGGGAGTGCGCTATACTTTGACCGTCAGGGCCCAGGAGGTGAGAGGAGCCCAGAGCAGTTACCCTAGTGTCCTAGAGAAAGCTTGGGGACTGGAGTCATAGCTCTGGTCCAGGTGGTCGGACCTCAAATAAATCCACTTAAGTGTTCAAGCCTCAGTTTCCTCCTTTGTAAAATGGCGTTGGTGCTGTCATCTGCTCAGGTGAGGTAAGACTTGTGAAAGCGCTTTGTAAACTTTGTCAGAAAGTATCAAATGAGCAGTAGTTATGAATAGTACTCTCATCGTTTGGGTAGCTGGTTTTCACATCAAGGTACTATTCCGCAGGAGTAGTCCGGACTCCCCCTAGTGGAGAGAGGAAGAGACAGCTGGGCTGGGGCCTCTGAGGGTGGTGGTTGCGGGGGGGGGGGGGGGGGGGGGGGGGGGGGGCACTCTGTTATTTCCTGAGAAGAACCTGTATTGTTGAGACCTCTGTGGACTGAAGGTTTTTATTTCTGCCCAGGACATGAACAGAGAAGTAGTGAAGACTGACTCTGCCACCACAAGGATCCCAGAGCTGGATTTTGAAATTCCTGCCTTCAGCCAGAAAGGAGGTAAGTTTAAGGTCAGAGTGTTTGCACTGTTCATGCCTAGCTCAAATCTTACTTTCTTGCAAAACTCCTGGTACCAGGCCTAGTGGCTTGTGTGTGGGTTTGGCCACATCATTGTGATCTTCATTGGTTTAACATAAACAGAAAGCTTAGGTGAAGCAGCTTAAGATAGTATTGGGTTGGCCAAAAGCTTCGTCCGGGTTTTTCCACATCATCTTACAGAAAAACCAGAATGAGTTAGAGGTGAATGGAACCTTGTTCCCTGCCTCCTTATTTTACAGGTGAAATCAAGGCCCAGAGGGTTCAAGTGAACTGCCCAGGGTCCTGCAGGCACTTGATAGCGAAGTGAAGACTGACCAGTCTTTTGTTCTTCCTCACCAGCTCTGACTACTGTTGAAGGATTGATCAGCCGTGCCGTCTCTGGCCTGGAGCTGGATCAGCCCTCACGAAGGGTGAGCTGGGGTTTTCTGATGGCGGCAGCTCAAGGAAAAATTATTTATGTACACTTGTTCCCCTTCCCACGTGGCTGAGCTGTCTCTGATTGAATGTTGGAGAACTTTGTGGGGAAGCACACAGCGATGTTATAGCTGCCTGGATGTTGCCTATGCTGTACCACTATTCCTTTCCACTTCCCCTCCCCCACTGTACATTGAGGCCTCTTCCCAGACAGACACTGTAACATTGCCTCCAAAGACCCTTTCCTGATATTCTTGGGCTTATCTGTGCTTCCTGAGTGTTCCATTGTATCTTATGTTTATTATGACATTTCATATATACATATATATATATGTATGAAATAATATAATTGCAAATTTAGTCATCTGTCGTCTTAACTGGCTGTGGAGCCCCATGAGAGGGCTCTGGTTCATTTACTGTTATCTATAACCTGGCACAAATGCCTGGACTAAATGGCTGAATGAGCGAGACAATGAGGCTCATCTGGCACCGCCCATAAACTTCAAACTAATTTGCTACCTCTTATCGTGAAGCCTGAGTCTCTGTTCCCAGTCACACTAAGACAGGTGGTGGCTTCCTGTCGGAAGTGATGGGGGCATAAATTCTATCCCCAGGGCTGATCTTTTACTCTTTGTTCCTGTCAGGCGAATGAAGAAGCCACGGCTGAAAGAATTGATGAGTTCATTGTCAAACTGAAGGAGCTAAAGCAAGTGGCCTCTCCTTTCACCCTGGTGAGTACTGAGGGACTCCAGGTGCCCTAGATTTAGGGTAGGAGGGACCATTAAGACAGTCTGAGATTTTTCTGTGGTGCCTCTGTGGTCTGATGGTAGGTGGAGGATCGTACATGATTTCTTGTTATAACTGCTCTCTCGTTACCCATCTGTTAGATCATTGATGATCCCTCAGGGAACAGCTTTGTGGAAAACCCACATGCTCCCCGGAAAGATGATGCCCTGGTGATCACACACTATAATCGGACTCTACAGCAGGAAGAGATGCTGGGGCTCCAGGTAAGTGCCCTGAAGAAGCCAGAAGAATGCTCTGGAATTATCTTGCACTCCGATTGCTGGGAGTCAGTGGGAACTTATTTTGCTGCTGCCGCCCTGTGTACGCTATCTCAGCATGTGTGTGCCTCCCCTCTAGCTCACTTAAGGACTTTGGGTAAACTTTACAACACAGGACAGCAGTGGCTGTGATCCTATCCTAAGCTCTGTTCTTCCCTTGCCTGGGGCTTTGCTTTCCAACTTCTCTGTTAAACCCACGAGGTGGCAGCTGACGTAAGCAAGCCAGAGCATTTTCTCTCACTCTGGGGCAGGGTGTTGGCGAGGCTGAGGTCTGTGTGCCAACGTATGATTTGCATCTCTGCTACTTTAGGCAGAGGAACCAGAAGAGAAACCAGAAGAGGAAGATCTCAGAAACGAAGTGAGTCACATTGGCAACTGTGGAGGAAGGAGCAGAGTGTTGGGCTGAGACTGACGCTGTTCACGGGTGGCCGCCAGTGTACCAGCTGAATGTCTTCAGCCTGAGCAGGCTTCACCTGCTTGGGAGGGCTCACTCTACGTCCCCTGTTGTGTTCCAGGTGCTCCAGTTCAACACCAACTGCCCGGAATGCAATGCTCCAGCCCAGACCAACATGAAGCTAGTTCGTATCTTTTGTCGGGCAGTTGGGTTGCTCTTCATCTGACTCAGGCATGAAGATTATATTCAAGCTGGAGAGTACTCCCTTCAGGGAAAGCACAAGGCTTTATTCCGAGCGATGAGAGGGATGTTGCCTTTGATGAGACCGTGCACCTTGGCTTTTGGGTTCAAAGAGAGAATTAGGCCATGGTCTCTAGGCTCCTGCGTGTGGCCTGAGCCATGTCATCAAACACTGATGAACAGCGATCGCCGTGGGTGGTGACCTTGCCCTCTTCTGGGGGGCTGTCTGAGTTAGGCTGCTTCTTGTGATCTCTTTCCTGCAGTCCTGGGACCAGCAGCTCTGTGTTTGTGGGGTTCGGATTTGTTCTTCCCCACAGGGTGGTCTTGCTGTCCTGGAAGCAGATTTCCTTAATTCCATCTTCCAGAAATTCCCCACTTTAAGGAGGTTATCATCATGGCTACCAACTGCGAGAACTGCGGCCATCGGACCAATGAGGTGGGTGGGCTTCATCGTTTGGGAAGAGTAGCTTTCATCCTTTCTGAAGCTGCTTAGGGTGAGGAGCTCTTGAACTAGAAATTAGCTTAGGGAAGAAAAGTTAGAGATAGCATAACTTGTTGAAGACATTCAAAGTTGGTTATATGGAAGAGAGAGAACTACTTTTTGACCTACAGCTCAGAGGGGTGGAAGAGCAGGGAGGCAGATTTTGACTCAGTAATAAAAAACTTTCAAGGTCTATCTGAATATAGAGTGGTCTGCCTTGGAGGGTTGTAAATTCCCTTTTCCTGAGTGTATTCACGCATAAGCTGTTTCAATTCTTAAACCAGAAAATTATAAAGGGAATCTACACACTAGTTGCAGTTGGAAGTCCCTTTCAGCCCCAAGAGTCATTTTTTTAACCGTGAATTCGTTTCTTGGCAATCTGGGGTGAATCTTTGGCAGGCTGCCGGTGCTGGGCACTCTGCTTCTGGCCAGCTTTCAGTGATTTTGGTTTGGGTGACTGCTGCCACTGTTGGTTTAGAAAGCACTGTCCTTGGTAGCCATTAGTGGGCCTGATTGGAGGCCCAAGCCTACTCCCCCAGCCCTTCCGGGTCTCCCCGCACCAGGTGAGGATGGGTGTCTCCTCTGCTGCTGCTCCTGGCACTGCTGTCTGTTGCAGGTGAAATCTGGAGGCGCAGTAGAGCCCTTGGGCACCAGGATCACCTTCTACATCACTGATCCCTCAGATATGACTCGAGACCTGCTCAAGGTAACAACCTGCTTGGGGAAGTGACTCTCCTCTGCACGTGGCTGTCTCTGTCGAGGGGGAATTTGTCTTTTCTCAATCATATCCTGGCGTTGTGAAGTACCTCCTTACTTCCTTGGGTTTGAGGATCCCTGAGCAGAGTTAATCCATGGTAGGAAGTGCAGATTCAGAAGGTGACCCCTAAGCTCTTTCTGATGACTTGGCAGCCTTTTGCCTCTAGTGTCTGTGAGGGCCCTTGTTTCTGATCTCTAATGACAGGATGTCTGCTGTCATTAGAGCATAGATCTCTAATGACAGGATGTCTGCTGGAGCCATGACTCAGAATGCCCCCTTTTAAGGTTGGTTCTAGGAGTGAGTCTAGCTTTAATTGGAGATTCAGAGAAAACTGGGACAGCTGGCTTTGTCCCCAGATTATCACTGGTGGTACTAATTTGGCAGGAGGACTCTGGTTAGCTTTCTCTAGCAGCTCCTGATTTAAAGCCTAATTTGATCTCTCATCTCACAGTCCGAGACATGTAGCATGGAAATCCCAGAGCTGGAATTTGAACTGGGAATGGCTGTCCTTGGGGGCAAGTTCACCACACTGGAGGGGATACTGAAGGACATCCGGGAACTGGTGAGTCCCCTGAGTATAGTGCATGGCATCTTCCGCAGTGCAGCTGTGGGGAAGGGGCTGGAAGGCTGCAAAGGTCCTAGTTTTTGGAGCTGATAACTGAGGTTTCTTTGCTTTAAAGCTGATTTGAGAGGCTTAAATATTATTTTGGATTGTGATGATAAGTTTGTTGGAAATTCAGAATGGAAATTCTCACACCTAATTCTAATTCTGGGCTGATGTAGATATTTTGCGGTTTTGGGTAAGTCATTTATTTCACTGTAAAATGGGGTCATGAGGGTCCTTCCAGCACCTAAAAAAGTCCCGAACATACATATATATGTGTGTGTTGACTTAACCCATATGTTTATCCTCTTAATGAATCATTTTGCTTAACTGGTTATCAGTCGTCGGGCATTTTGTCTTTGTAAATTATACTTTATTTTGCACTTCTTCCAATGAGGACTAGAGATCATATTTAAGAACATTTCTATAGTTTTTGTTTCATGTTGCCCGTTATCATCTTGGCAGATTAATTCACACGGTTTTAGGGGTGGCCGCCTAGGTCAGAAAGGCGGTGCGGCACAAATGGCGACCAAGCTTCCCTGACAGGCACCCCTGTCACCCCGCACCAGGTTTATGGTTAAGCCTATCAAACATGGAGCCAGTATTCTAGCAGTTTGGATGCCATTTATTGCAGGTGACCAAGAACCCTTTCACACTGGGCGACAGTTCCAGTCCTGGCCGGACAGAGAAACTGCAGGAGTTTAGCCAGAAGTTGAACCAGGTGAGAGGACTCTGGCCGGTCAGTGCTTGTGGTCCTGGGGCTCCAGTGAACAAGAAGCTGCATACCCTTTCTTGCCACATGTAAACATCTAACCGACATGTTGGGGATTCTCTTGGTTTCTGATATCCCATGCCATCTCCTTTCTTGGTTTTCTCCCTTTTTTCTGTTGGAGCCTCTTCTCCAGTAGCTTCTTAAGAAAATGCATGGGAAGTAAAATTTCTGGGACTTTGCATGTCTGAAAATTTTTTTATTCCACCTTTTTTTTAAAATTAATATTTTAATTTTGGCTGCACTGAGTCTTCGTTGCTGCACACGGGCTTTCTGTAGCTGCGGCGAGCGGGGGCTACCCTTCCTTGTGGTGTGCGGGCTTCCCATTGCGGTGGCTTCTCTTGTGGAACACGGGGTCCAGGCACATGGGCTTCAGTAGTTGTGGCACGTGGGCTCAGTAGTTGTGGTTCACGGGCTCTAGAGTGCAGACTCAGTAGCTGTGGCGCACGGGCTTAGTTGCTCCACAGCATGTGGGATCTTCCCGGACAAGGACTCAAACCTGGGTCCCTTGCATTGGCAGGCGGATTCTTATCCAGTGCACCACCAGGGAAGTCCTTATTCTACTCTTATATTAGATTAATGGCTGGGAATAGAATTCTAGGATGGAAATAATTTTTTATCAGAATTTCTAAGGTCTTCCAGTTTCCCACTAATGTCTTTCAGTTTCCCAGTTTGGCTGTTGAGAAGTTTGAAGGCATTCTGATTCCCTATCTTTTGTTTGTGACCTATTCTTGCGATACTTTTGTGTCCCCTGTGATGTAAAATTTCAGGATGTGACTTGGTGTACGTGGGTCAATTTTCAACCATTGTCGCTAAGCACTTGGTGGGTTCTTTGAATCTGGAAACTCATGTGGCTCAGTTCTAGGAAGCTTTTAAAAAGTATTCTATTGCTTCCCCTCTGTGCTCTCTTTCTGAAATCCCTATGTTTTGGATGTTAGACTGACTTGTCTGGTCTTCTGTAATTTACTTATTTTTTTGTCCTGTTTTCAGTTTCTTTGTGTTTGCTCTACTCTTGGAGATTATCTTAATTTTCCAACCCTTCAATTGAGTTTTTCATTTCCACTGACATTTTTATTTTCCAAGTGGCTTTTGGTCTTTCAATACTTTCTCCTCCTTTTAAAAAAGTAGCATCCTGTTGTTTTAAGGATGTAGTATTTTTTTCTCTTTGAGAATATTAATTTTGGGTGTTTTTTTTTGACGTTTTATTTTCCTCGCATAGTTTCCATTTCCTCTTAAGGTTTTTTTTCCCATTTGATTTCTGTCTTTCAATATTACGGGCTTTGCTCAGATGTCTGGTAGTCATTGGTTGTCTATTTAAAAGTAGAGGACTAAAACATCTGAGTGGGGTGAGTCTTGCTGACGTTGGGCTCGTTGGAGGGGGATTTAGCTTGGCCATTTTGTTGAGGTAACTCCAGTGCCAGAGTTGTTAGGTGTTTCCTCTTGGGCTGGTCAGATTCCCATCAGTGGGTGTTCCGTTTCCTGTCTTGAGGGTGGAGGCTTGGCTGGCAGTGTTCTGAGAGCTGAGTGTGGGAAGAGGGCTGGGGTGTGTGTATGTCTGTTTCCAATAAGGGTACATTGACTTCTGTTCTTGATTTCTTTCCCTCTACCCTCACCTGGGCGAGTGTCCCCCTGTCCATAGTGTGCTGTGGTAACTTCTCCACAGAATTCTCTTTTATTGGGGTGGGGCAAGGGCAGTCGTTGGTCTGTTTGGAATGGGAGAGGAGATTGGGGATGCCGGATTGCTTCTTAAATAGCTGTCTAACAGTCTTTATTTTAGATTCTCTCCACTCCACCTCTAGAGGCACCTTCATTTCACCAATTCTTAAAACTTTGGGGGATTCTGCAGTGTAAATTGGGTTGGTTTCTGTGTGGCAGACATAGTCCCTTCCTGCCAGCAGCTATGTAAGATTTACATGCTCATGCTATATTCTGTCTCCTTTAGATCATTGAGGGTAACATGAAGGCCCACTTTGTTATGGATGATCCAGCAGGAAACAGCTACTTGCAGGTACTGTAGACCTTCCCTGGTATTTCACAGAGATATCTTTTCTGACCTTCCTTAAATATGTATCATTTCTCCAGAAACTGAGAGACTTAATTCTAAATGAACTGCTTTTTATCAAGGAACCTTTTAGCAGAAATTGGAACATGAGAGAGGAAGGGGGAAGGTGTATGGGACTGTAAGTGTGTGTCAAGAGGGGGAAAAAGGAGACTCCCAGGTTCCTTCTTCCTCTAGTCTAGCTCGAGTCCCAGCTCTAAGTCCAGCAGTGGCATTTTCATTTTGCAAATCTGACTGTGGATTGAGGAGAAATGGTGCCTTGTCCAGAGGCCAAGATGGGAAAAGGCTTTAAGCTGACTAGGGAGATACTCTGGTGATTAACAGTAACTTTAACATTTATTGAGCAGTTATTATGGGTCAGGCAAAACTGTTCTAAGGTCTCTCCACTGTTAAGACTATGCTACTCTCTTCGTAAGAAGGTGCAGATAGAAAGTTTTTCTCCCTGCAGTCCCACTTCTAGCCCATGTGGGTTCTGTTGCTGCCCACGAGTTGAGCCTAGCCATGGGGTGTTGGAGGCCCTTAAAAAGAGAATAAAGGGACTTCCTTGGTGGTCCAGTGGTTAGGACTCTGCTTCCACTGCAGGGGGCGCACGTTCAATCCCCGGTCAGGGAATTAAGATCCCGCATGGCGTGCAGCCAAAAACAAAACAAAACAAAAAGGAATAAACACCTCCTTAAGGTCCTGGGAAAGTGGGAATTGGAAGCTGTCTGGGGGGGTGGGGGTGGCAGGATGGCACAGGCACTGATGGTCTGTCCTTGGCCTTGCAGAACGTGTACGCACCAGAAGATGATCCTGAGATGAAGGTGGAGCACTATAATCGCACATTTGACCAAAACGAGGAACTGGGGCTCAATGACATGAAGACGGAGGGCTATGAGACAGGTCTGGCTTCCCAGCGGTAGCCGTGGGTGGTTCCCGGCCAGCCTCCAGTGCTGCTCAGACCGCAGGGTTATTTATTGCTATTGGAAAAGACTGGAGTGGCCTCCCTACCAGGCCTTGCCCATGTGGGGAGGACACCTGGTCTGAGTCAGAGATCTGAGCACAATTTCTGAACAGTTTGTGACGGAAACGCAAGCCTCTTGGGTTACTTGACCTTGTTTTGGAGGATTTGAATTGGCCTGCGAAGAAACCCAGAAATGAACCATCAGGCATGTCATTGTCATTTTTTTCCTATAAAGTCTTTACCCTCCCTCCACACAATGCTCTCTCATGTCAAGTTGGAACTCTGAAGAGCTGGAGAAGGTGAAGACAGCTACGTCTGGAGTTTGGAAGTTGGTTTGGGTGTATAAAATACTGACTCTCAACAGGAAGAGAGTCTTCTGAGGGGAGGGAGTCTAGGACAGGTGAAGAAGTTCTCATTAAAATGGTGGCTTTCAAACAGCACTGGCCTCTGAAATCACTCTGTCCTTGTTTTATTATTATTTATTATTATTTTATTTTTATTTTGCACTCTGTCCTTGTTTGTTATGCTGGTAGAATTCAACCTCCTGAAGAACATTTTCTCCGGTGTGGCTACTGTAATTTGGGGACTGGAGCTGGCATTTCACTCATTCCTCCAATAGATGTTTGAGTGCTTGCTTTGTGCCTGGCACATCATAGAACTGAACAAAATAAAGCTCTGCTTTCACGGAGCTTCAAGTGTAGTGGGGAAAATTGGCAAACAGAGTGGGTGGGGGGTTGACAAGAAACCAACAAGTAGAACAGTGTCAGATTAATCACCATGTTATGGAGGAATGTCAAGCAGGGAAGGGGTCTGGGTAGTGCCAGGGAAGGTGGGGGCATTAGCTTTATTAGATGGAACTGCAGAGACAGGGCAAAACTTAGACCATGCCACTGGTCGTGAGTGCATTTGATCCTGCGTAACTGCCCTGTGAGGCAGGGTTAAGCCCTGAGCTTAGTCTTGTCAGGCTAAGGTTTGGTACTGAGTAGAAAGGGTAGAGGTGGAACTGAAGACAGAAATGGGCAGGAGGCGATGGGGTGGAGAGGACTATACTGGTAATGTTCACTGGAGCAGAAATATGAGACATTCCTGATGTCTGCTGACACCAGGGTGGAGGCAGGGCTGTGGAGTTCAGCTTGAGATACACTGAAGTGTACTAGAAGCCAAGGCAGGGTTGTGGATGGGAGACCTGTGGGGCCCTGCAGCTAGTGAAGCCCTATCAGTCCAGTGCCCCCTTCTCATAGGCCCTGAGGGACCCAGCCTGCTCTTCTTCCTGGGCCTGTGCTGTGACCACCCAGTGTAGCCCAGTGGTTAAAAGTTCATGCTTCAGGGCAGTGACCTCCAAACCTGTTTTCTTATGTATATTTTCTGAACATGTGTTCCAAGATATGCGTATTTATTTATAAAGTATAACAATACTTTATTGACTAATAAACCTTAAAACGTGACAAAAATTTAACATATTGTGAGATAAGTAAAATACGCAATCTAATTCTTTTTCAAGAAATTTGGATTACCTCTTGCACCCCACTTTGTTAGCCTCTGCTCCCAAGGGTCATATGTTCTGGCTGTGTGAAGTTGGGCAACTTAACCTCTCCAAGCTTCAGTTTTCTCACCTGTAAGGTAAGGATAATAAAAGCATCTGAGAAATGTGAGGGTTAAATGAGATAATTCAAGTAAAGCTCTTAATGCCCACAGGAAGAAAAGTCTTCTCCCTAAACTTGAGTATTAGAATTCAGTCTCTCTCTAGGGACTTCCCTGGCGGTCCAGTGGTTAAGACTCCGCTTCCACTGCAGGGGTCACGGGTTCCATCTCTGGTTGGTGAACTAAATCCTGCATGCTGCCTGGCCAAAAAGTAAATTACCTGAGTTTTAAAAAATAAAACACTGAATGAAAAAAAAAAAAAATTCAATCTCTCTAGCTTCTCTCTTGCCATGTTGAAAATAGATCCAGGTCATTTTCATTGGAAATATACGCAAGAGATAGCTAGGGGCAACAAATATCAAATGTGGGTAAGATACATAGGTTAGAAACCTCCATATTTTTCATAGTAATTATATTGGGTTTGGAATTCCTGAATTCCTCTGTTGAATAGTTCTTTTTTGTTTTTAAAGGGCTTCAAATGCTTGGCTTTTTATTTATTTATTTTTGGCTGTGTTGGGTCTTCATTTCTGTGAAAGGGCTTTCTCTAGTTGCGGCAAGCGGGGGCCACTCTTCATCGCGGCCTCTCTTGTGGAGCACAGGCTCCAGACGCGCAGGCTCAGTAGTTGTGGCTCACGGGCCCAGTTGCTCCGCGGCATGTGGGATCTTCCCAGACCAGGGCTCGAACCCGTGTCCCCTGCACTAGCAGGCAGATTCTCAACCACTGCGCCACCAGGGAAGCCCTGTTGAATAGTTCTTGAAAGCCTATCAAAGCAGATTTCTCTCCACCTAAACATACTAATAAAAATAACTGACACACTATGCCAGATGCTGTTCAAAGCACTTTACACAGTAATATTAACCTAGTCCTTGCAACCATTGGGTTCGGTGTCATTTTTATCCCCATTTTGTTAAGTATGTTGCCCAAGGTCGTACAGTTAGGAAGTTATGGAAGCAGAACTCAAACTCAAGCTGCACTGCAGCTCCAGAGCCCCCGTACCTAACTACTGCTCTCTGGTCCTTCTGAAGCTGCTGGGGGCAGAGATCTTGTTGGGGTCGTGGCTGTAGCCTCGCGGCTACAACAGCGCTTGCTGCACGGTCTGTTGAATGACAGAATGGACAAAGATGAGAAACACGATTGTAACGTCAGAGGGATGTGAAGTGGGCCCGCAACGTGCGCGTGCCCCTCGTAAGCCCACAAACGCTCACACGAGACTCCCTGTCGGTTCCAAACACCCTCCCTCACTTCCGGTCCTGGCCCCGCCTCCCAGAGTCTTCGCGCTCCGTTTCGCGTTCAAGACTTTTGTCCGCAGCGTCGATCCGTCTCCCCGCCTTCGCTGCTGCCATGGCGGCAGCTCCGCCGCTCTCAAAGGCCGAATACCTGAAGCGTTATTTGTCTGGGGCAGATGCCGGCGTCGACGGGGGCTCTGAGTCCGGCCGCAAGCGTCGCAAAAAGCGGCCGAAGACTGGCGGGGCCGGCGGCAAGGGGTGAGTTGGCCCTGGCGGGGCGCGGTCCGCGCGGCTCGCCGCCCCTCACCTTCCCAGCTCCGCCCTCGGCCCGGCTCTTCCTGGGCTCCTCGCTGGCGGCCCCGAGGGGCCCAGCGCTCTTGATTGCTCGCCCGGCGCTGCCTGAGCCCAGAGTCCGCTCAGACCGCTCCTCGCGCCCCTGGGCAGTATCTTCGACGTATTCAGGCCTGGCTGTAACTTTCATTACTCTTTTCCCGCCTTTGTAGCATTCCGTCCTCTCCCTCAGAGAATGAATATGGTGCCCTGAGACTAAAGTGGTGAAGCAAATTCAGAGGTTCTGTGCGTGGATATTAAGGGCCCAGAACATGTCGGTGGGGATTCTCCAATGCCAAGGACTCCGGTCCTGAGTCGGAGACCTATGCTCACTTCCTGTTACTCTTCCTACTACTACTAACAATAACAACTAACGCTTATACAGTTCTTGTCATGTGCCAGGCACCGTTCTAAGTACTTTAGACCTAAACGAATTTATTTAAGCTTCATAACAGTACCATGAAGTAGATATTTTTGATACCCCCACTTTTCAAACGAGAAAACTTACGTGGCCCAGTGTACTGGGTTGAATAGTGCCCCTTCCCTCCAAGGCATGTCCACCCAGAACCTCAGAATGTGACATTGTTTAGAAATAGGGCCTTTGCTGTTGTAATTAGTTAAGATGAGGTCATAGTGGGTTAGGATGGACGCTGAATCCAATATGACTGGGGTTCTCTTAAGAAAAGGGAAATTTGGATACAGAAACAGACTTAGAGGGAAAACTACCACGTGAAGATGGAGGCTGAGACTGGACTGGATTTATGCTGACAATAGGGGTTACCAGAAGTGCGAGGAGTCAAGGAAAGGTCTTTCCCTAGAGCCTTACTGGCGGGCGTTGCCTTGCAGACACCTGATTCCAGACTTGAAGCCTCCAGAACTGTGAGAGAATACATTCCTGTTGTTCTAAGCCGCCCAGTTTGTGGTACTTTGTTAGGCAGCCCTAGGAAACTAATAATATACCCAATAAAGTCAAGTAGTTCCGAAGAACTAATCCATTTCCTCTCCTGGTTTGGTTGTTGTGTTATTCTTGCTTTCTGTCCCCTCTGACTTGTGTGGATTCCTTGGAGGCAGTGCCATGTAGTGAAATTAACTTGAGCTTTGGAGTAACACTGATTAGGCTTTGCGTCCTAGCTGTGCCACTTTATGGGCTGTGTGGCCTTGGGCAAGATATTTCATCTGTCTAAGCCTCAGTTTTTTCATCTTTAAAAATGAGAGTAAAACGGAATGATATCACTTATATTAAATGGTTGTTGTGATAAGTGATCTTGCCTTTTCAAATAATAACTGTTAATAATGACTGTTTATATTTATGTTTGTTACATAGTTTATCCGTGTAACAAACATTTATTGAGTATTTCCTATGCCAGTTTTTGCAGGGTGTTGAGGATATCACTGTGAGTGAGAGAGGCATAGTCCCTACTCTGATGGAGCTTATAGCTTAATGGGGATACAGCCTTTAAACAACTAATTACACAACTGGTTGATTTATTTCCTTTGTGATAAAGTATTCCAAGAATGAGTAATGGGGGTTCTTAGTTGGGGGAGGTAAGTGAAATAGTATTGGAAGGTCTGTGAAGGAAGTTATATATATGCTAGGATTTTAAGAATGCGTAAGAGTTTCCCAGTAAAGAATGAGAAGAGTAGGTCAGGCAGAGGGAAGGAACTGAGACGTGAAATTGATATGGAAAGGAATTTGGCCCATTGTAGGCACCAAAAGATGACTAGTGAGTAGTGAACTGAGGAGGCAGTGGTACAAGATAAAGTTGGCCATATTGGCAAAGAATGGACCATAGATCTTGTAGGATTTTGAGTTTTAGCCTAAAACCAAAGATAAGTGTTTGTAGGCTGTTATCCAAAAATGTTTCTTCTCTTTTGATCTTTTTATTTTTCACATTTAGAATGCGGATTGTGGATGATGACGTGAGCTGGACATCTATGTCAACCACTAAAACAGAAAAGGAGGAAGAGGAAGATGATGGAGATTTGCCTGTGGTGTGTATCTTTTGAGGCTGTGAGGACTTTGAAATGCAAGCCTCTCGATCTCGACTCCCAGTGCAGGGTAGATTCGTAAGGGGGAAAGTTGAGGGCAGAGAAGAGGTGACACTTTCCGGGAGCTATTTTAAAGTAGTCTTCTTTGCTGATGTCTATACACAGTCTTTGTATATGGAGGGCTCCATCTGCTTGGAAACAGGAACTGATCACAGAGAGGCAGGATTCCTCAGTGTCGGTGATAGAGCCATGGTTAGAATTCACCATGGTTCAATTTGTTGGAACCTACCTTAAAAATAACGTTCAGGTTCAATCAAAGGAAACTTTTTAATTGCTCATTTTATTTCCTGATTCAACTAAGCTTTAAATTATATGCTCTTGCCTAAGTACAGGAGATATGTAGATTAAGAGAACATAGTGTCTGTGCTTTACAGGTCATACTCTACAATGGGAGACTGAATTTCAAATGACAATATGATGAATGTTGGAGATAAGAGTTCACATATGTACCAGGTGCCATTAGAACACAAGGGAGGTAGCATACTTTTTATTCCACTGGGAAATTCCATGAAGGATGGAAATATCTGAATTGAATTTTAAAGGATGAGTAAGAGCCAGGTGGGTAAAAGCATAGGCAAATAAGTTAGCATTGGTGTGGTCATGGAACCTTGCTCAGAATTGCTGAGAAACAAGGTGAAAAGGAGAGCTGTTGATAGGCTGTATTATACTAAAAGGTTGTAAAGGTGAATTCCAGATGAGTATGTTTAATGTTAATCCCCAGCATATTCTATAATATTGATAGATTATTTAAAAGAAGGTTTGTTAGTAATTAGAAGGGAAATAGTGATCGTAAGGAGCCAATTTAGTTTCAGTCAGAATGAATTACTGAAGCCTAGTTAATGTTTATAACATTTGTTGTTATTTTTAAATTTTATTTATTTATTTTTTAAAAATTAATTTATTTATTTATTCATTTTTTTTTTTGGCCTTGTTGGGTCTTCGTTGCTACGCACAGGCTTTCTCTAGTTGAGGCGAGCGGGGGCGACTCTTCATTGCGGTGCGCAGGCTTCTCATGGCGGTGGCTTCTCTTGTTGCGGAGCACGGGCTCTAGGCGCGCGGGCTTCAGTAGTTGTGGCGTGCGGGCTTCAGTAGTTGTGGCTCACGGGCTCTAGAGCACAGGCTCAGTAGTTGTGGTGCATGGGCTCAGTTGCTCCGCGGCATGTGGGATCCTCCTGGACCAGGGCTCAAACCCGTGTCCCCTGCATTGGCAGGCGGACTCTCAACCACTGTGCCACCAGGAAGCCCTATTTTTTTATTTTATGAAAGCAATACATGTTTATTGTAGAATATTTTGGAATTGTAAGAACGTTTAACTTTTAAAAAGAATATATAATCACTTTTACTGTGACCATCCAGAGATGACAACTGCTAACGTTTAGATGCTTTAATTCATAGATTGTAATACTTGTATTTTATTTATTTTTTCAAATATAATTGGGGTTATACTATACATATGGTTTTGGAGCCTGCTCTTTCACTTAATAGTTATGTTGTCAATACTTTAGTAAGACTTTAAAAAATTCTTTGAGAATGTGACTTTTAATGGTTGCATAGTAGCTCAATACACATATTAATTTAATCTGTCTTATTACTGGCTGTATGGGTTGTTTCCTGTTTTAAAATATCGTAATGATTTAATAAACATTTTGGACATAAATCATTGTAAGAATCCATTTATTTCTTTATTCCTATGAAGTGAAATCAATAGGTTAGCGAGTATGGTCATTTTAGGTGTTTCCCATATTGCTTTCCAAAAGGTGGTATGAATTTGCACTCCCACTAGAGGTGTATGGGAATGTCAGTTTCCCCATTTCTTCATCAATATTGGAGCATTATTCACATCAACAAAGCAACTGCAAACCTATGTCAATTTGGCAGGTGAACAGTGGTATCCATATTCTTTGAAAAAATAGTAAAATGAATGATTTTTCATATGTTTATTGGCCTTTTGTATTTTATGAATTTCTTGTATTTGTCCATTTTTTTAGAAACTTGGAGTTTTTATTTTTTTCATTGATTTATTTGATATTTGTATAATAGGAATATATTATCTGTTTTACATGCCGTAGGTATATTTTGTCATTTGCCTCTTCATTTATAATAGTTTTTGATATTTAAAAATTTTGATTTTTTGTAGTCAGGTCTGTTAATTTTCCTTCATAATATTGTCTTTTGCTCTTATGATTGTCCCAAAACCTACCTAAAGGAAGCTTTAGCCCCACTGCTAGACTCTATGCTTGTTACAACAGACCTTGGTTATTGAATTCATTTTTGTTACTCCAAGATTATCACAACCAATAATTAGGACAACCACAGTAGTAGTGGCAGCACAAGATTAACAGGTGTAATTTACCATGTACCAAGCACTGCTAAGCTTACATGAATTATCTGTTGAATCCTCATAGCAATCCTTTGATCCTGCTTTTACAAATGAGGAAATTGAGGCTTAGAGAGCATAATTTGCCAAAGGTTATACAAATATTAAGGGGCAAAGCTGGGAATTTAGATCTCAATTCATCTTGTTTTTTTAAAAATAAATTTATTTATTTATTTATTTTGGGCTGCATTGGGTCTTTGTTGCTGCATGCAGGCTTTTCTCTAGTTGCGGCGAGCGGGGGCTACTCTTTGTTGTGGTGCACGGGCTTCTCATTGCGGTGGCTTCTCTTGTTGTGGACCACGGGCTCTAGGCGCACGGGCTTCAGTAGTGGTGGCATGCAGGCTCAGTAGTTGTGGCTCGTGGTCTCTAGAGCACAGGCTCAGTAGTTGTGGTGCACGGGCTTAGTTGCTCCGCAGCATGTGGGATGTGCCGGGACCAGGGCTCGAACCCGTGCCTCCTGCGTTGGCAGGCGGATTCTTAACCACTGTGCCACCAGGGAAGCCCCATCTTGTTTGAAAGCCTGTGTTTTTAATGCCCAGTGAGAGATCTCAAAACTAGGTTACATGAAGAATGATGGTAGGATCTTGGGAGAAGAGAAGAAGTAGAGGGGAATTCAAACCTGGGTTTGAGTTTCAGTTGTGCCACTTTCTAGGTTGAGAAAGTTACTTAACTTCTCTGAGCCATAGTTTGCTCTTTGTAGTGTGGAGCCTTTCTTTCCAGGGCTTTTGTGAGGATAAAGTGAGATAATATAAGTAAAGCACAAAACATAGTGCCTTGCTCATAGTTGCTACTGTGTAATTAGAATTTATTATGCCAGCCATCTTTGAAGGTCTGTCATGTGGAAAGGGGATCAGTTGCATCAGAGGTAGGACTAGGGTGGATGGAAAGAAGTTATAGGAAGGTAGATATGGGTCCAATGAAACTAAAAACTTTCTAGCCCCAAAGTGCAGTGGACTGCCTTGTAACATGAGTTCCATGTCAGTGAATTAGTTCCCTGTCAGGGAGGGACTATGTGAGTGATCATTTATCAGGTATACTGTAGAGAAGATTCCAAGTTTGTTTGGGAATTTGGATGATATGAAATATGGTCTTATCCCTTAAAAATTCTATGAGTCTGTGTACATTTTATTGACTTCTTTTGGTTGGATACTAGAAAAACTGTCATTGTGACTACCTACAATAAGAAAGTTTTCATAAGGAGTCCAAAGCCCTTAATGAATGATAGGATGACAGGAAACCTGCCTGTGTTTTCACTCTGAATGTAAAAGTAAAAGGGTAAAAGGAGTTTAGCTTTTAGCTTACAAGTGGCAGTTGTATACCTGGCACATTAATAAGGAGGTATGTAATGAAAGAAATTAACCTCTGGAGGGAAATTGATTAGTCAGAGAAAGATCTATAGTTAAACCATCCAGTGCCAATCACATGTTTATGGAGCAAATGTAACTGAGGACCAGTACCTGTTTCTTCATGGCCGTTTTGGGTCTTCGTGTGCCGTGTATTATTAGGAATGGAATAGTCGTAGCTTCAGGTTCTTGAGACAACAACAGTGTTGCTTGGCTGGATCCTGTGGATTTCCTTAACGTATTGTTCTCACTCCCACAGGTGGCTGAGTTTGTGGATGAGCGACCAGAAGAGGTAAAGCAGATGGAAGCCTTTCGTTCCAGTGCCAAATGGAAGCTTCTGGGAGGTGAGTTCCAACAATAGGTAAATCTGAATTTCCCATTTATAGGAGAAGGCTTTTTTCTTTTTTAATTGAAGTATAGTCTACAAGATTGTTTTAGTTCTAGGTGTACAGCAAGGTGATTCAGATATATATATATATATATCTTTTTTCAGATTATTTTCCATTATAGGTTATTATAAGATATTGAATATAGTTCCCTGTGCTATACAGTAAATCCTTGTTGCTTATCTATTTTAGGTACAGTTGTTTGTATCTGTTAATTCCATATTCCTAAATTATCCCTTCCCCCCTTACCCTTTGGTAACCATAAGTTTGTTTTCTATGTCTGTGAATCTGTTTCTGTTTTGTATATAGATTCATTTGTATTATTTTTTAGATTCCACATATAAATTATATCATATAATATTTGTCTTTTTCTGACTTACTTAGTATGATATTCTCTAGGTCCATCCATGTTGCTGCAAGTGGCAATGTTTCATTCTTTTTTATGGCTGAGTAATATTTCGTTTTGTGTGTGTGTGTGTGTGTGTGTGTGTGTGTGTGTGTGTGTGTGTGTGTGTCTATCTCACAGCTTCTTAAACCAGTAGTCTCTTGACGGACACTTGGGTTGTTTCCATGTCTTGGCTATAGAAATAGTGCTGCTGTGAACATTGGGGTGCATGTATGTTTTTGAATTAGTATTTTTATTGTTTCCAGATATATACCCAGGAGTGGAATTGCTGGATCATATGGTAGTTCTATTTTTAGTTTTTTAAGGAGCCTCCATACTGTTTTCCACAGTGGCTGCACCAATTTACATTCCCACCAACAGTGGAGGAGGGTTCCCTTTTTCCACATGCTCTCTAACATTTGTTATTGGTAGACTTTTTGATGATAGCCATTCTGACAGGTGTGAGGTGATACATCATTGTGGTTTTGGTTTGTATTTCTCTAATAATTAGGGATGTTGAGCATCTTTTCATGTGCCTTTTAGCCATCTGTATGTCTTCTTTGGAAAAATGTCTATTCAGGTCTTCTTCCCATTTTTTGATTGGGTTGTTTTTTTGATATTGAGTTGTATGAGTTGTTTGTGTATTTTGGATATTAATACCTTAGTGGTCGCATCATTTGCAAATATTTTCTCCTATTCCATAGGTTGTCTTTTAGTTTTGTTGATGGTTTCCTTTGTTGTGTAAAACCTTTTAAGTGTAATTAGGTCCCATTTGTTTATTTTTGCTTTTATTTCTTTTGCCTAAGGAGACTGAGCTGAGAAAATATTGCTACAATTTAGTCAAAGAATGTTTCACCTATGTTCTCTTCTAGGAGTTTTGTGGTTTTAGGTCTTGCATTTAGATCTTTAAACCATTTGAGTTTATCTTTGTATATGGTGTGAGGGAATGTTCTAATTTCATTGTTTTACATTTGGCTGTCTGGTTTTCCCAGCACCGCTTGTTGAAGAGACTGTCTTTTCTCCATTATATATTCTTGCCTCCTTTGTCATAGATTAATTGACCATAGGTGTGTGGGTTTATTTCTAGCTCTCTATTCTGTTCCATTGATCTGTGTGTCTGTTTTTGTGCCAGTACCATGCTGCTTTGATTACTGTAGCTTTGTAGCATAGTTTGAAGTCTGGGAGGGTTATACCTCCAGCTTGATTATTTTTTTCTCAGGACTGCTTTCACAATTCTGGGTCTTTTGTGGTTTGATATAAATTTTAAGATTACTTGTTCTAGTTCTACGAAAAATGTCATGGGTACTTCGATAGGGATTGCATTAAATCTGTAGATTGCTTTGGGTAGTATGGCCATTTTAACAATATTAATTCTTCCAATCTAAGAGCACAGAATATCTTTCCATTTCTTTGAATCATCTTCAGTTTCCTTTGTCAGTGTTTTATAGTTTTCAGCATATAGGTCTTTCACCTCCTTGGTTAAGTTTATTCCCAGGTAATTTTTTTTTAATGCTGTTTTAACCAGGATTTTTTTTTTTACCTTCTCTTTCTGATGTTTCATTGTTAGTGTAAAAGAAATGCAACAGATATCTGTATATTAATCTTATATCCTGCTATCTTGCTGAATTCATTTATTAGTTCTAATCATTTTTGTGTGGTGGCTTTAGGGTTGTCTATGTAGAGTATCATGTCACAGTTTTATTTTTTCTTTCCAGTTTGGATAGGTTTTATTTCTTTTTCTTGTCTGATTGCTGTGGCTAGGACTTCTAATACTATGTTGAATAGAAGTGGTGAGAGTGAGCATCCTTGTCTTTTTCCTGAATTTAGGGGGAAAGCTTTCAGTTTTTCACTGTTGAGTATTATAGCTCCATTGGCTATGAAGTAAGTGCCAGTTATCAAAGGTAATCACATGACCTAGACAAAAGATTCTTTTCAATATGAATATAATCCTGTGTGTAAATGATTTGCTGAGCTAGAAAATGTGAACTGCAAAATAGCATTGCTATCTGGTTCACATCAAGACACAATATGTTTATTTCTTTACATGAAAACTGCATATTTGCTTTTTCATACAAATCAGGCCCACTGAATGGAGACAGCTTTAGATCTTTTGACATTTGAACTACATAGCCTGGGGGGCCTTTGTAGAGACTTTTATATTTTATAATTCTCACTTAAAGTATTATCTCTGTGTAAAACTTTTTTTTTTTTTTTTTTTGCGGTACACGGGCCTCTCACTGCTGTGGCCTCTCCCACTGCAGAGCACAGGCTCCAGACGCGCAGGCTCAGCGGCCATGGCTCACGGGCCCAGCCGCTCCACGGCATGTGGGATCTTCCTGGACCGGGTCACGAACCCATGTCCCCTGCATCGGCAGGCGGACTCTCAACCACTGCACCACCAGGGAAGCCCTGTGTAAAACTTTTGAATTGCTCTTCCTGATGGTTACTCATCTCTTACTCAGAAGTGTCTTTTTTTTTTTTTTAATTGAAGTATAGTTGATTTACAGTGTTGTGTTAATTCCTGCTGTACAGCAGAGTGATTCAATTATATATACATTCTTTTTTATATTGTTTGCCATTATGGTTTATTACAGGATATTGAATATAGTTCCCTGTGATATATAGTAGGAAAAAAAAAGTATTATACTTTCTGCCTTTAGGTTAATTATCCTAAAATTCTGATTAGAAAAAAAATGCATAACAAAAGTGACAGTTGGCTATGGGTTTGTCATAAATGGCTTTTATTGTGTTGAGATATGTCCCCTTTCTACCCACTTTGGTGAGAGTTTTTGTCATGAATGGGTGTTGGCTTTTGTCAAATGCGTTTTCTTTGTCTACTGAAACGATCATGTTTTTTTTTGGTTTTGTTTTCGTTTTTGTTTTTGCGGTACGCGGGCCTCTCACTGTTGTGGCCTCTCCCATTGTGGAGCACAGGCTCCGGACGCGCAGGCTCAGCAGCCATGGCTCACGGGCCCAGCCGCTCCGTGGCATGTGGGATCTTCCTGGACCGGGGCACGAACCCGTGTCCCCTGTATTGGCAGGCGGACTCTCAACCACTGCACCACCAGGGAAGCCCGATCATGTGTTTCTGTCTTTCCTTTTGTTAATGTGGTGTATCACACTGATTGATTTGATTTGTGTATGTTGAACCATCCTTTGTGACCTTGGATTGCATCCAACTTGATCATGCTTGATCATGGTGTATGATCCTTTTTATGTATTGTTGGATTTGAGGGAAGCCTTTTTTTTCTATCCTACACTTTTCTTTTTAGATGAATGCATAGTTTATTTTAGTGTGTCACTGATCCTGAAAAATACAGTGAAAAAGAATTCGGAACTTATTCAGAGGTAGTAAGATATGAGAACTGAGAGACCAAGTATTCCACTTTTTCTTATATTTTGGTTTTAGGGTTACTGAGGTCAGGAAGTGACTCATTTGGGTGTCTTTCAGCACCCACTCCTTTCTGGCCCAGAATAGGAGAGCACTTAGTATATATTTGGAGGAGTTTATGAGAATCTGAGGAACAGAATTTGGAGACTAAAGCAACCTCTGTCCTCTACCAGGTTGAAGTGACACATGTATGGGCCAAGGATCAATGTTTTCTATCTTCTCTTTTTGTATTAATAAATCTTTCTTTGTTCTTCCCTTAATTATTGGTATTTTGCAGCACATTATCCTCCATTTGCCACTCTACACCCTCTCCCTAGGCTAGTAATTTAACTATCTATTTAAAACATTTTTTGAGTTCTTGAGAGTTTGGTAAAGGACATTTGTTATGTCTGAGCAGAAATGAGACCTAGTCTTATTTGCCCTAGTATTCCCTCTGCCCAGCACAAAGAGTTGCCATTAAGACATATTTCTTGAATTTCTAATAGGTATTTGATTCTTACAGCCTACTGCTCTTTGGTAAATCATCACTTGGGGCTTAGCAGTCATTTCCCCTTTTCCAAAAACTTGGTGGTAGGTCTGCTTACTAAGGGACACAGACTAAGAAATACTTGGTCCCAGTGAGTCACAGCCCTGGTCCCAGCAGTCATTTGGGCTCTGTGTGGCCAGTGGAAGAGTGCTGATTTTTACCCTCTCTGTTCCATTCTCACATAAGGAAGGATCTTGCTTCTTGATAGTTAACTCCTGTTTACCCTTGATGCTTGTTCCCTTTCACATACGGAGGGTAGAAGAATTAACTCCTAAACAGAATTTATTCTTTCTGTGTTATACTTTATGCCTTTAGGTTAATTATCCTAAAACTATGATTAGAAAAAAATGCATAACAAAAGTGACAATTGGCTATTGGTTAATGACCACCTTTGCCTCAATTTTTAGTACATCATTATTATGTTTGATGAATGAAAACTTTATTATCAGTATTATTTTATCAGAATCCTGTTCACTCATATCTATTATTTTCTGCCTTATCGTGTGGCTGTGTTTCCAGTCTTCTTCACAATCTTTTTTTCAGAGAGAATCTTCTGATTTCCATATCTGTAGGTCTAGGAAGTGACACACAGAGACACACACACACACAAACATAAACGTGCATAGTTGTTTTTCATTTGCCTCACCCTCACTGGCCCATTGGTTACTGGAAATATCCTGACTGATCTCTGACCCTTACTTCCTTTTTATAAATATCATGGAATTTATCAACCTCATGGATTAGACTTACTGTCAGGTACCCCACAGATATCAGTACTTTTCTCTGAGGGGTGGATTCCAGTCAGAGGATCCTATTCTCCAAAGTAAAGGAGCTGACTTCGTTTCATTCATCCATTTAACAAGTATTCATTGGGTCCTACCCAACTTTTATTTGTGTTTGTATTTTCTTTGTTTAGGGAGCTCAGTGATGAGAAATAGAGGGGGAAGAGAAACTGGATTTTGGAACTGTCCTGATTTGCTATAAACATTTCATTCTGTTATGCCTTTGAATATTGAAAGTCTCAAATGCTTTCCTTTTCAAAGATTGCACATGGACTCTGGAGTCAAACAAATCTGGATTTGGATATTCATTCCACCACTTACTAGCAGGATCACTTTGGCAAACTACTTAATCTTGCTGAGTATCAACTTCTTCATCTATAAAATAGGGATAACAGTGTTTATCTCCTAGGCTTGTTATGAGAATTAAATGAGATAATCTATATAAATAATGGGCATGCAGTAGGTGATCAGTAAATGCTGATCCTTTCTTTCTGGTGCTCTCCCCAACTCTAATAAAGAGCATGATGGCATGGATTAAATAATTAACAGCATTTCATTTTGATGTGGCACAGATTTAGTCAATTTGCCTTTTGAAAGAAGAGTGGATACAAACTGTGAATTATCTAGGCTAAATATCAGTAGGAGCTTCTGATGGGGAACTCTGTACAAATAAGGTTTTGGGAAGAACATTGGATTGGGGGTTAGAAGGCCGGAGTTCTAGCCTGTCTCTTCATCTTAGTAGCTATGACCCCTAGGTAAGAAATCACTTAGTTCCCTGGAGTCTGTGTTTTCATGTCTGTAAAGCAAGGATACCTGCCCTGCTTACCTAACAAGATGTAACATGAAAAATACATTTAAAATACTTTGCAGATTTATGACTTGGTAGGCAAACATGAGAGATTATTCTTAGGATGTACATGAGTGCTGGTTTACTACCCCCAAGTAAGAGTTGTGCATACCTTTTGGGCTTTCTGAGTAGTTTTGAGATGTATCCTGCTGGGGCATCTTTTGAAACTTTGGTTACAGGGGTGAACAGAGCATTTGTAGGAATCTGACTTTTTGCTATTTCTTTTTAGGCCACAGTGAAGATCTGCCCTCACACAGACATTCCCGTCATGATACCCCGGATTCATCTCCTTCTAGGCGGGTCCGTCATGACACCCTGGATTCATCTCCTCCTAGAAGGGTCTGTTATGACACCCTGGATTCATCTCCTCCCAGGAGGGTCCGTCATGACCCCCTGGATTCATCTCCTCCTAGGACGGTCTGTCATGACACCCCGGATTCATTGCGTCCTAGGAGGGTCCGTCATGATACCCCGGATTCATCTCCTAGGAGGGTCCGTCACGATACCCCGGATTCATCTCCTCCTAGGAGGGTCTGTCATGATTCCCCAGATCCATCTCCCCCCAGGAGGGCCCATCATGACTCAGACCCATCTCCCCCAAGGAGGGCCCGTCATGATTCACCAGATCCTTTTCCCATCAGGAAGCCTTACCATCATTCTTCAGGTGTATCTCCTAGGAGGGCCCGTCATGACACACCAGATCCATCTCCACCTAGGAGAGCCCACCACAATTCCTCAGATAACTCTCCTCGCAGAAGGGCCCATAACAGCTCCCCTGACACAGCTCAGCCTAGAAGGACTCTTGACTCTGTGGACACACCACAGCTCAGGAGGGCCCGTCATAATTCCCCTGACTTGGCTTCTAATGTCCCTCATTCACTGCCCAGAACCAAAAGCAGTAAAGCCCCAGAAAGTTCTAGTAAAACTTCTCCACATCGGAAGGGGCCAGGACCTTCTCATCTATCACTCCCAAAGAACAGCAAGTATGAATATGACTCGGAACTCTCTCCTCCACGGAAAAAGCAAGCAAAATCCCGTTTTGGAAGTAAGCAGCATGATTCTAAAGGTGAGCATTTGATTGTCCATGAGAGACACTTGTTCCTGAGGCACTTTCTTTTGGACATTTTAGTTGCTTTATTAGGTATTTGTGATCTTCAGAAATGAGAATGGAGCTTTGGAGAAGTTTTAAAAACTGGAGGGAAGTGGTGACAGGTTGGGCTGAGGAGAGTTAAAAATTTATAGTGGCAGGGAGGAAATTTTTATATATCCTTTTGTTTATTCTCCCCACCTCATATAAAGATATTACATACATGTTTGTTGCATGTATAGAATGCAGAAATGTAGAAAAAGGTCATACAAAATTCTGTCATTCAGAGGCAGCCACTGCTAGTGTTGTAACCAATGTCCTTTTAGTCTTTTTTTTTTCTTTTCATTTCTGATGTAGTTGAGACTTGTCTAGGCAGTAAATACATATTGCATGTGTAATCTTGCCTGTTGTTTTACACTTAACATTATCTTCCCCATGTCGTAAAACATCTCTTTGTTAATATAATTTATGTTGGTGTTTACTTAACCATTTCCCTAATGTTGCACATTTTAGGTTATTTCTAAACCTTTTCTTTTATAATTCTATAATGGACATCCTTATACATAAACTGTTGCCCTGTTCTGAATTATTTCCTTATCTACTTCTAGATAGATTTCTGGGGAATTGAAGTACTTGTAGATATGTTTCCTAGGAAACTAAGTACAATAGAAATGGATTTATTGGGTCAGAGGGTTCTGTGCTTTTAGGACTGTTGATATGTATTGCAGATTGCTTTTGGGGAAGGTGATTTGTGATGCTTATGTCTACGATTCACAGCTGTGTGGTGAAATTTGTTTACTCCATCTTTTGTCCCTAGGTACTATTTTAATTTTTAAATTCAAATACATTTTTATACTTTAGTCTGAGGACATGAGAATATAATCCAGGTAGTTTTAAGTTTCACCACACCACTGAGACCTGAGTGCAATTTGTTTTTTGCCCACTCTGTGTATGGATAAATATGACACAGATGATAGCCTCATCCACCAGAGGGCAGACAGCAGAAGCAAGAAGAACTACAGTTCTGCAGCCTGTGGAATGTAAAGCACGTTCACAGAAAGACAGACAAAATGAAAAGGCAGAGGACTAGGTACCAGATGAAGCAACAAGATAAAACCCCAGAAAAACAACTAAGTGAAGTGGAGATAGGCAACCTTCCAGAAAAAGAATTCAGAATAATGATAGTGAAGATGATCCAGGACCTTGGAAAAAGAATGGAGGCAAAGATCGAGGAGATGGAAGAAATGTTTAACAAAGACCTAGAAGAAATAAAGAACAAACAAACAGAGATGAACAGTACAATAACTGAAATGACAAATACACCAGAAGGGATCAATAGCAGAATAACTGACGCAGAAGAATGGATAAGTGACCTGGAAGACAGAATGGTGGAATTCACTGCCGCAGAACAGAATAAAGAAAAAAGAATGAAAAGAAATGAAGACAGCCTACGAGACCTCTGGGACGACATTAAAGGCAACAACATTCGCATTATATGGGTCACAGAAGGAGAAGAGAGAAAGGACCCGAGAAAATATTTGAAGAGATTATAGTCGAAAACTTCCCTAACATGGGAAAGGAAATAGCCACCCAAGTCCAGGAAGTGCAGAGAGTCCCAGGCAGGATAAACCCAAGGAGAAACATGCCGAGACACAGAATAATCAAATTAACAAAAATTAAAGACAAAGAAAAATTATTGAAAGCAACAAGGGAAAAATGACAAATAACATACAAGGGAACTCCCGTAAGGTTAAGCAGCTGATTTCTTAGCAGAAACTCTACAAGCCAGAAGGGAGTGGCACAATATATTTGAAGTGATGAAAGGGAAGAACCTACAACCAAGATTACCCAGCAAGGATCTCATTCAGTAAGTGGGAAACACAAGAAAAGAAAGGGACCTACAAAAACTAACCCAAAACAATTAAGAAAATGGTAATAGGAACATACATATCGATAATTACCTTAAATGTGAATGGACTAAATGCTCCAACCAGAAGACACAGGCTCACTGAATAGATACAAAAACAAGACCCATATATATGCTATGTCTACAAGAGACCCACTTCAGACATAGGGACACATACAGAATGAAAGTGAGGGGATGGAAAAAGATATTCTATGCAAATGGAAATCAAAAGAAAGCTGGAGTAGCAGTACTCATATCAGATAAAGTAGACTTTAAAATAAAGAATGTTACAAGAGACAAGGAAGGACACTACATAATGATCAAGGGATCAATCCAAGAAAAAGATATAACAATTATAAATATATATGCAGCCAGCATACGAGCACCTCAGTACATTAGGCAAATGCTAACAGTTATAAAAGAGGAAATCGACTGTAACACAGTAATAGTGGGGGACTTTAACACCTCACTTACACCAATGGACAGATCATCCAGAGAGAAAATTAATAAGGAAATAACAATCTTTAAATAACACAATAGACCAGAGAGATTTAATTGATATTTATAGGACATTCCATCCAAAAACAGCAGATTACACTTTCTTCTCAAGTGCACACGGAACAGTCTCCAGGATAGATCACATCTTGGGTCACAAATCAAACTCAGTAAATTTAAGAAAATTGAAATCATATCAAGCATCTTTTCCGACCACAATGCTATGAGATTAGAAATAAATTACAGGGAAAAAACTGTAAAAAACACAAACACATGGAGGCAAACAATACATTACTAAAAAACCAAGAGATCACTGAAGAAATCAAAGAGGAAATCAAAAAATACCTAGAGACAAGTGACAACAAAAACACGACGATCCAAAACCTATGAGATGCAGCAAAAGCAGTTCTAAGAGGGAAGTTTATAGCAATGCAATCGTACCTCAGGAAACAAGAAAAATCTCAAATAAACAATCTAACCTTACACCTAAAGGAACTAGGGAAAGAACAAACAAAACCCAATGTTAGTAGAAGGAAAGAAATCATAAAGAACAGAGCAGAAATAAATGAAATAGAAACAAAGAAAACAATAGCAAAAATCAATAAAACGAAAAGCTCGTTCTTTGAGAAGATAAAATTGATAAACCTTTAGCCAGACTCATCAAGAGAAAGAGGGAGAGGACTCAAATCAATAAAATTAGAAATGAAAAAGAAGTTACAACGGACACCGCAGAAATACAGAGCATCATAAGAGACTACTACAGGCTACTCCATGCCAATAAAATGGACAACCTGGAAGAAGTGGACAAATTCTTAGAAAGGTATATAACCTTCCAATACTGAACCAGGAAGAATTAGAAAATATGAACAGACCAATCACAAGTAATGAAATTGAAACTGTGATTAAAAATCTTCCAACAAAAGTCCAGGACCAGATGGCTTCTATCGTCTTCTATTCTATCAAACATTTAGAGAAGAGCTAACACCCATCCTTCTCAAACTCTTCCAAAAAATTGCAGAGGAAGGAACCCTCCCAAACTCATTCTACAAGGCCACCATCACCCTGATACCAAAACCAGACAAGGATGTCACAAAAAAAGAAAACCACAGGCCAATATCACTGATGAACATAGATGCAAAAATCCTCAACAGAATACTAGCAGACAGAATCCAGCAGCACATTAAAAGGAACATACACCACGATCAAGTGGGATTTATCCCAGGGATGCAAGATTCTTCAATTTACGCAAATCAATCAATGTGATACACCATATTAACAAATTGAAGGAGGAAAACTGTATGATCATCTCAATAGATGAAGGAAAAGCTTTCGACAAAATTCCACACCCATTTATGATAAAAACTCTCCAGAAAGTGGGCATAGAAAGAACCTACCTCAACATAATAAAGGCTGTATACGACAAGCCCACGGCAAACATCATTCTCAGTGGTGAAAAACTGAAAGCATTTCCTCTAAGATCAGGAACAAGACAAGGATGTCCACTCTCACCACTATTATTCAACATAGTTTTGGAAGTCCTAGCCATGGCAAGCAGAGAAGAAAAAGAAATAAAAGGAATACACATTGGAAAAGAAGAGGTAAAACTGTCACTGTTTGCAGATGACTTGATACTATACAGAGAAAATCCTAAACATGCCACCAGAAAACTACTAGAGCTAATCATTGAACTTGGTAAAGTTGCAGGATACAAAATTGATGCACAGAAATCTCTTGCATTCCTATACACTAGCAACGAAAGATCAGGAAGAGAAATTAAGGATACAATCCCATTCACCATTGCAACAAAAAGAATAAAATACCTAGGAATAAACCTACCGAAGTAGGTCAAAGACCTGTACTCAGAAAACTGTAAGACACTAATGAAAGAAATCAAAGGTGACACAAACAGATGGAGAGATATACCATGTTCTTGGATTGGTAGAATCAATATTGTGAAAATGACTGTACTACCCAAAGCAATCTACAGATTCAGTGCAATCCCTATCAAATTACCAGTGGCAGTTTTTATAGAACTAGAACAAAAAATCTTAAAATTTGTATGGAGACACAAAAGACCATGAATAGCCAAAGCAATCTTGAGAGAAAAAAACGGAGCTGGAGGAATCAGACTCCCTGACTTCAGACTATACTACAAAGCTACAGAAATCAAGACAATATGGTACTGGCACAAAAACAGAAATATAGATCAATGGAACAGGATAGAAAGCCCAGAGATAAACCCACGCACCCTGTGGTCAGCTAATCTATGACAAAGGAGGCGAGGATACACAATGGAGAAAAAGACAGTCTTCAATAAGTGGTGCTGGGAAAACTGGACAGCTACATGTAAAAGAAAGAAGTTAGAACACTCCCTAACACCATACACAAAAATAAACTCAAAACAGATTAATAACCTAAAAAATATATATATATATATATATATATATATATATATATATATATATATATATATATATATATATATATATGGCACAGATGAGTACGTTGAGATCTCAACATGCTAGTCAGTCACTAGGAACTTGGGAATAGAACCCCACATCCTGCCTATTGGTTTTAAAAGTTGTCTTTCACTTTGCTGTTCTCCCATGTCATTCGTAATTGTGTTTAGGTTAGTGATAGTTCCTCACAAGAGGACTAAATGAATATTGAACATTAGCCTGACAAATTCATTTTTTAGATTCTGCCAAGGGAATTAAAGACTTCACTGTTTAATTTCCAGGCTCCTCCCCCAGCCATAGGAAATATCATACAAGCTCTTCACCCAGGAGACATCAGAGTCACATGTTGGATGCTTCTTCCTACCCAAGTGACAGTAGGAAAGCCTCTGACTCAGATCTTTCTCCTCCACGGCATAAACAAAGTTCAGGGCCCCGGGATTCTGATTCAGATCTGTCACCTCCACGGAATAGACCTAGGCACTGGAACTCTGATTCTGACCTCTCTCCACCAAGGAGGAAACAGAGGGCCAAATCATCTGATTCTGACCTGTCTCCACCTCGAAGGAGTCAGCCTCTGGGAAAGAAGGTAAGAATTTTCAGGAGCCATATCTTCTCTTAGAGAGAGATAACGCCTGTCTTCTAGCTCTGTACAAGTCCCAGAGATCCAAGCCAAAGCAGCAAGAGGTAACTCTTAGTAGCATAGTAAATCTAGCTCACGGGACCTCTAGGGCTCTTTTCTTCTCTCTGAAGTCAGGACTGCCTAACCCAGCCCGGGTGAACTTGCAAATAGCAGATTCCCTAAATAGCTTCTGCCTTTATATCCTCTCAGTTCCATGAATCCCATTTTAATAGGTCCACAGAAACTTCCTATTTTCTTACGAATAAACTGAGAATGTAGTTTACAGAGTGGAGTTAGGAGCATGAACCTTGTGTCAAACAGGTTACATATTGGGATCGTACTTCTTATATGTACTATCTGTGAGATTTGAGCAAGATACATAATATCTCTAAGCCTCAGCTTCTTTATCTTTAAAATATGGATAATAGTAGTACGTACTTCATAAGGTTCTTGTGGGAATTAAATGAGTCAGTAAGTAAAGCTCTTAGCACAGTGCCTGGGACAAAGTAAGCATTTAGTATAAGCAGTCTGCTGTTATAAATTGGACTGTAGGTCTCCAGAGCTCAAAGAGAGGCACTTAAAATATAAAACGACTTCTGGAAATCATATCGCCTGGGAAGTAAGTGTTTTGTATTATTTTAAATCTGTGATGAAGCCTGAATTAGCAAAACAAATCTGCATGAACCCTGAGTAATTGTGTTGTAAAGAACACCAGTACTAGTAAAGAAGTGTTATTCCAGAGCTTCCCTGGTGGCACAGTGGTTAAGAATCCGCCTGCCAATGCAGGGGACACGGGTTCAGGCCCTGGTCCGGGAAGATCCCACATGCTGTGGAGCAACTAAGCCCGTGTGCCACAACTCCTGAGCCCACGTGCTGCAATTACTGAAGCCTGCGTGCCTAGAGCCCATGCTCCGCAACAAGAGAAGCCACTGCAATGAGAAGCCCGGGCACCGCAATGAAGAGTAGCCCCCACTCGCCGCAATTAGAGAAAGTCTGCACACAGCAACAAAGACCCAACGCAGCCAAAAATAAAAAATAAAAAAAATTTTAGAAATGGTGTTATTCCAGTGAGTTGGTTAAGAAAGAGAATGATAGAGCCTGTGGTGTGCACGTTTCCTCTAACACAGACGTTTCAGGTAAGTTTTTCTGTAGCCCATGTGGTCCTGGTGGGGTAGACCAGCCTGTCCCTAGCCCAGGAAGTAGGGTTCTTCTCTTTTGGGGAACAGAGTGAGGTCTGTGTTTCAGCTGGACTCCTTGACATTTTTATGTATCTGCTTAGTCCATGGGCAATTTACTATTAATCAAATTTAATTTAGCACATTGTTTAAGGATATCGGGATATAAGTATATACATTGATTGTGGGTTGGTTTGTTATCTTGATACAGAGTGGAGTTTAGTAAGAAGTTTAGATTTGGTTATATCTTGTCATTATCCTGAAATATAGCCACAATTTCAGGATCTTAGGTCTGCTTGACTTTGTGATTTAAATGAAATATTTTATCAGTGTTGATCTCTACCAGAGGGCTTAGAGCTTGATAGAGGTTTCTGATCAGGTGACCTGAGAGTCTTCATGTGTGCGGTTTATATGCTGTGAAGTCAGAAATACAGATGCTTAGCCTTCCCTTTAGCATATTGTTGGTTTGTGTTTCTGTTTACTCGTAAGCTTGATAGTACTGTTAAGTTTCCATGAAATTCAGTTTTATTTCTTGTCTATTTTGTGAATCCTGTGGTTGGTAATAAGAATATAAAGCTAGAGTTTTTGGTTTGGTTATTGCTGATTATCAGACAAAAATACACCTAACTGTGTATACCCATGGAGTCTATTGCTGCATTATCTTATTAATGTTGGATGCTCCCTTTTCCATTGCATAGGCTGCACACATGTATTCTGGGGCTAAAACTGGGTTGGTGTTAACTGACATACAGCGAGAGCTGCAGGAGCTCGAGAGACGGGACCAAGAGACCATGGCACTTGAAGGTAAAAATGTGAAAGTGCAGAGACCAGTTGAGGCTCTTGTAGCTTTTATTTTTTTTAATGTAGCTTATTATACTTGATATTTAAAAGTTGTAATTGCTGTCAAATTTCAGCTCTGGTTTTGTGCATTATTTTAACTTCTCATTGGGTCCAAGTGGTTCTTTTCCTTCTTGAAAAACATTAATTTTCAGGATCATTACCAATATGCACTTAGATGTTGGTAGGGACTACTAGTAGTCTGGCTGTGAAAGTTCTTATCTAGCATGAGAACCCCAAGTGGTTGATTTCAGCTGTTAGAATATTATTTCTGATTTTGATACCTGGTGTTTATCTTTAAAAGTATAATTTTCCTTTGCAGCTGAATTCCAGTATGCTGAAACCGTATTTCGAGATAAGTCTGGTCGTAAGAGGAATTTGAAACTGGAACGTTTAGAGCAGAGGAGAAAAGCGCAGAAGGACTCGGAGAGAGATGAGCTGTATGCTCAGTGGGGAAAAGGGTAAGAGAACCACTGAAAGGAAAAACAAGACTGCAGTGACCGGAGGAAGTCATTTCTCTATTCTTCTGCCTTCAAAGCTGTTTTTAGGAATGGGAAAATTCAGTGTCCTCAGTCTCCTTCCTAAGATACTGATATATTCCACACTTCCAGTTGGTATTCAACAATTTTACCTTTTTCAGTATTTGGCCTAGGCTGCTGGAAAGCGGAGGTTCTCCAAGTGTAGCGGTACATCTCAGTGTAAGAGTGGAAATGTTAAACAGGATAACAGACACTCCTGGTTCTTTTTGTCTAGGCTTGCACAGAGCCGGCAGCAGCAACAAAATGTGGAGGATGCAATGAAGGAAATGCAAAAGCCTCTGGCCCGCTATATTGATGATGAAGATCTAGATCGGATGCTGAGAGAAAAAGAAAGAGAGGGGGACCCCATGGCCAAGCTTATCAAGAAGAATAAGGCCAAGGAGGACAAGAATAAGAAAGGTGAGCCTTCTGGGAATCTTCAGAGAATGAGGTGACTTACGTGAAGAGAGAAAATCAGTAGGGTGATGATACATAGCTATGTGCAAAGAAGGCTTTCCCATACAGTTTCAGATTTCTTGTACTGGGGAATTTAGATTTAACTCAAGAGACTTCTGTACAAAAAAATTTTTTCCCACTGCCATCCAGCTCTGATTTGAATTACGTAGGTAACTAACTTTTCTCCCTCTCCTGTCATTAGTGAGACCTCGCTACAGTGGCCCAGCACCTCCTCCCAACAGGTTCAATATCTGGCCTGGATATCGCTGGGATGGAGTAGACAGGTAAACCTGAATATTTCCTACAGTTTTGTTTTCTCTTCCATCTAACCCGAACCTTCCCTGACTGTTCTCAAATCATTCTACACTCTGCCTCATAGTCTGCTCTAATCACAAGGTTAATAATATGCACTTTGGTTGCTTCTGTTTCTCAAATCTCATTTCCCATGCTTAGAATACTCCTTCCTTTTTTCCTTTTCAAAGCTCTGGGCAAATAACTCAGGTGGTCCAGCTAGGATACCCTTTGTTTTTGACACTGATCACTTCTAATGATATTTTCTAAGGTTTGGAGGGGATGAATGATAGGTGCTAGTCTGAAGCCTTTTATATGTTGTATCTTTAAAATGTAGCCCTTGAATCTTTTCTTCACTGCCTTAGGAGTGAGTTACTTGTAATGTTGCACTGCCCCTACCACCTTGTCTTTTCACCTACCCATATCTGTACCCACATGCACTAAATTCCTTTCTGCTATCATGGATGAACTATATATGCTCCTATCCAAAGTCAGTCCCTCTACTTCATGTTAGATCCCATCTCTTGCCTGCTAAAGGACATTGTTCTGTCATCTAGCACAGTGACTCTCAAAATTTGTCCTCTCAAGACTCCTTTACACTCTTAATAATTATTGAGGACTCTAAAAAGTTTTGCTTATGTGGGTTATAGCTGTTAATATTTACCATATTAGAAATTAAACTAAGAAGTTTAAAAAATATTTATTAATTCTTTAAAAAAAGCCATTACGTTAACATAGTTACCCTGTTTTTAAAGAGAAATAACTATATTTTTCAAACAAAAAAAAAGTGCGATTCGGGATAGCTTTGATTTACATTCTTGCAAATCTCATTAATGTCTGGGCTGATAGAAAACATCAGGACTTTTTTTTTGTATTTTATTTTTTAACTTTTAATTTTATATTGGTATATAGTTGATTAACAATGTTGTACTAGTTTCAGGTGTATAACAAAGTGATTCAGTTATAAATATACATGTATGTATTCTTTTTCCAATTCTTTTCCCAATTAGGTTGTTATAGAATATTGATCAGGGTTCCCTGTGCTATACAGTAGGCCCTTGTTGGTTATCCATTTTAAATACAGCAGTGTGTACAAGAAGACATCAGGATTTAGTCTGTTGCAGTATGTTTAGCTGAAATATAGGAAGAAAATTCAACCTTATACATAGGTAGTTAGAAAAGGAAGGTGTATTAGGTTTTTTTTTTTTTTTGTGGTACGCGGGCCTCTCACTGTTGTGGCCTCTCCCGTTGCGGAGCACAGGCTCCAGACGCGCAGGCTTAGTGGCCATGGTCACGGGCCCAGCTGCTCTGCGGCATGTGGGATCTTCCTGGACCGGGGCACAAACCCGTGTCCCCTGCATCAGCAGGCAGACTCTCAACCACTGCGCCACCAGGGAAGCCCTAGATTTTTTTTAATACTACACAAAAACTCAATAAGTGGTAGTTTCTTAAAGGTTATTTGTAATATGGAATCAGAAACCATATCAAAAAGCTTTTCATACTGTTAGATTAAAATCCGTTGGTCTTTTTCCTATTTTGGAAAAAGGTAAACCATATACTGGGTAGTGCAAGATATTTCCTATATCTTTTACTCATGCATGATTTTATAACATCATCTGCTGTTCATTGGTTTGCTGAGTTTTTCAGACCTTCCAAATGTTAACATATTTCATATACAATATCAGATAATGTTATATACATATTAATATTAACTTTGATCTCATCACAAAAGTCTTTAAATAACTAGAAGCTAAAGGAGTTCATGGTAGTGGGTACAAGTTTTTCAAAATTCTCATTTACGCTTGAAAGCTCCTATTTTATCATTGGCAACAAATATTACCAGCCACTTTCCTTGAAGTAAAGGTCACTTCGTACAATGGCTTTTTTTGCAGGATCCGTCAGATTTTGAACCTAGAGGATCATGTCCTCTGTGAATATAAACAGTGTTACTTCTTCCTTTCTAATCCAGATGCCTTTTGTTTCTTTTTCTTGCCTTATTGCACTAGGTACAACTTCCAGTGCAAATGTTGAGTAGAAGCAGTAAGAGCAGACATATTTTACCTTGTTGCTAACCTTAGGAGGAAAACATTCAGCCTTTTCACCATGAAATATCTTGTAAACTATAGAATTTTTTTTGTAGATTTCCTTTATTGAGTTGAGAAATTTCTATTCCTAGTTTGCCAAGGAATGTCTTTTTTCAGGAATGTATGTTGGATTTTATTCAAAATATTTTCTGATTTTCCTTTTGGTTCATTCTTTGAGCCATGATTTACTTATGAGTGTATTTTATTTTTTTTTATTTTTTTTTATTTTTTTTTATTTTATTTATTTCTTCTTGGCTGTGGTGGGTCTTCGTTTCTTTTCGCGGGCTTTCTCTAGTTGTGGCGAGCGGGGGCCACTCTTCATCGCGGTGCGCGGGCCTCTCACTATCGCGGCCTCTCTTGTTGTGGAGCACAAGCTCCAGACGCGCAGGCTCAGTAGTTGTGGCTCACGGGCCCAGTTGCTCCGCGGCATGTGGGATCTTCCCAGACCAGGGCTCGAACCCGTATCCTCTGCATCGGCAGGCAGATTCTCAACCACTGCGCCACCAGGGAAGCCCCATGAGTGTATTTTAGAATTCCAAACATTTAGACTTTTCTAGATATCTCATTGTTATTGATTTCCAATTTAATTCCATTGAGGTCAGAGAATACACTATGTAATATTTTGATCTTTTGAAATTTATTAAGCCTGTCTTATGGCCCAGTATATGGTTTACCTTGGTGAATAGCCCATTTGCACTTGAAGATAATGTGTATTTTGCAGTTGCTTGGGGTAGTGTTTTGAAAAAATTTTTTTGTATTCTTTTTTTAAGTAATTTGGAATAATTTTAGATTTATAGAAAATTTGCAGAGATAGTATAAAGAATTCTTGTAAACTCCTTATCCAGTTTTGTTACCATTCGTTATATTATCATGGTACATTAATCAAATCTAAGAAACCAACATTAGTATGTTATTATTAATGCACCAGATTTTATTTAGTTTTCACCAGTTTTCTATTAATGTTCTTTTTCTGTTCAGGGATGCAATTCAGGATACCACATTGTACTTAGTTGTCATGTCTCCTCAGTCTCTTCTGATCTGTGTCAGTTTCTCAGTCTTTCTTTGTTCTTTGTAACCTTAACACTTTTGGGGGGGGGTATGGTCAGGTATTTTTGTTGACTGTTCCTCAAATTGAGTTTATTTGATGTTTTTCTCATGATTAGCCTGAGGGTATGGGTTTTTGGAAAGACTTCCACAGTGGTGGAGTGTCCTTCTCATCACATCATTTTAGGGGTTACATGATATCCACATGACATCACTAGTAATGTTAACCTGGATCACTGGGTTAAGGTAGTGAGTGTTTGCCAGGTTTCTCTGCTTTAAAATTGCTGTTTTTCTTCTTTCATACTCTCTTCTCTGGAAGTGAGTCAACTGAGTTCAGCTTGCACTCAAAAGGAGACCTACAGAAGGATATCTACATATATTATTTAGACTTTTTCTGTAAGGAAGATCTGTTTCATCTCACCATTTATTTGCTCAGTCATTTGTTTATATCAGTATGGACTCATGTATATTTTATACTTTGTATAGTAATCTAATAGTATGTTATTTATTTTGTTGCTTAAATTGTTTTGTTCTTTGGCCATTGGGAGTTCTCTCAGGAGTCCCTTTTATATGCCTATCCTTTTATTTTTTGAGCATTCTTTGACTTTCTGTTACTATAAGGTGCTTCAGGCTCATATTGTGTTTTCTCTGCCCCAGTGCCTAAAATAGCCATTTCTTTAAGAAATCCTGGCTGCTTTTAATGGAGAAAGATATTTAGAAACCAAGATCCAACTGCTAGAGTGCTTGTTGTTACTGAGGTGTCATTGTTTCTAGACCCTCTCAGCAGACAGAGCTAGTTAATGCGTGTATAGTAGTCTGTGTATACACACATATCTATAATTGTTTCTGCGTCTATCCACCTGCAAGTGTGTTGTATATACACATATATTTACATATATATATAAATAAGAGTTCATGTTGATGTAACTGACTCTAACCAAGTATTACCTTTCCTTTTTGCTTACCTCCCCAACATTGAGAAACCTGGCACCCACCATCCACCATCCATTTTGCTCATCCCAGGACACATGTAAAACAGTTTCAAAATTGAGAAATTCAGAAATGAGAAGCTAATTTACCATCTAGAGTGTAGCATTTATGTGCAGTTCATTTTGTTCCTACCCTTATAATTTCTAATCAAAATACTATTTTCCAACATAAAGAGTCAGCCCCCGTACCCCCCCCAAACATCCTGGGTAATTTTTTTCTTTTATAGTTTACTTATATTAGTGTTTACTCATTATGGTGTATATTTCTATGGGATTTAACAAATGAGTAGAGTCATTCATTCACCACCCTAGTACTGTATGGAATAGTTCCATCATTCTAAAATTTCCTGTGTAAGTCTCCTTTTAGTCATTTATGCCTCCTCCACCAACCCCTTATAATTACTGCTGTTGTTTTCTGTCCCTATAGTTTTGTCTTTTCCAGAGTGTTACATGAATGGAATCATACAATGTGTAACCTTTTGAGTCTGACCTTTTGCACTTAGCAAAATGCATTTTAAGATTCATCCATGTACTTGCATGAATCAGTACTGTATTCCTTGTTTATCACTGAGTAGTATTGCATTGGATGGGTATACCACAGTCTGTTTATTCCCCAGTTGAAGGATATCTTGGTTGCTCCCAGTTTTTAGCAGTTGTGAATAAAGCTGCAGTAAACATTTGTGTATGGGTTTTTATGTGGATATAGTTTTCAGTTTACTTGGGTAAATATCCAATGATTGCTATATTGTATTGTTGAGATTATGTTTAATTTTATAGGAAACGGCCAGTTGTCTTCCAAAGAGGCTGTATCATTTTACATTACCACAGAGAGTGAGGATTTCTGTTGCTCCATATCCTTGCCAGCATTTGGTATTGTCAGTGTTTTGGCTTTTAGGTGTGTGAATTTAGTAGTGAATTTTAATTGCTCTGTTTTCTTTTTAGTTATACCTTTCTGCAATTTTTTTTTCAGTGTTATAAGGATCACAGTACGTATCTTTAATTTATCACAGCCTACTGAGAGTTATAATTGTACTATTTCACATAAAATATAAGAACCTTGCAACACTACAGTTCTACTTAACCTCTGTTTTTAGTGCTATTGTTTTCATACATATTACATAAAAAATGGTATAGATCCCACAATACAGTGTTAAAATTTTTACTTTGCAGTTACATATTTTTTTAAGAAACTAAGAAAACAAAAGAAAAAAATACATAGTTGTTAGTACTTACTCACATAGTTACAATTTCTGGTATTCTTCCTTCTTTCCTAAAGAAATTAGGAAGTTTTAATATTCCTTCAGTGCAGGTCTGTTGGCAAAAAATTCAGTTTTTGTTGATACGAAAATGTCTTTATTTCACCTTTGTTTCTTAACAGCTTTCATTTTGAGATAATGTTAGGCTCACAAGAACTTGAAAAAATAGTACAGTGTATTAGTGTACCATTCACCCAACTTCCCCCAATGATAATATCTTTTATAACCATAGTACATTATCAAAGCCAGGAATTGGTATTGGCACAGTTCTATTAATTAAATTAGAGAATTTTTTCTCACCTTCGTTTTTGAAGGGGTGTTTCACTGGCATAGTGTTGAGGGAGGTTATCAAGGGGATGTGACCACTGGTTGACCTGTGAGCTGGACCCAGGCAACTGGAGGCCCTTACCTCTCCCCTGTCCTTGGAATGTACATCCTGCCTACTCTTCCCATACTGGCAGCCATTTCAAGGACATAGCCTTGAGAGAGTAGGGTGTTGTTGAGACCATCTGGACCGAACCCTTATATATAAGGCCTCTATATAAACTTTTAAGGTTCTGGCAGGCAGGTGTGGAGAACCACTTGTCCTGCGCCCAAGACAAACCTTGTATGTAAGTTCCCTTGCTTATTAAACCTGCCACCTGCCAATCTGGAGTGATCTGCCTCTTTCTTTAGTCTCTCTTTCTTTGGTCTCTCGTTGTCCTCCGTGTATGGGGGCCAATTTCAGATTTTACCCAGGGAACTCCTGAGGTTTCAAACCAACACAGAGAACTCAGGATTGACAGTACCAGACTTCTATGATAGCTCTGTCAGCCCTTTAAAGACTTTTCATCACTTTTTGGCCTCCATTGTTTCCAATTAGAAGTCAACCCTCAGATTTCATTTGTTTCATTGTCTCACCCCCTAACCCCAACATATACACATTATAATATATTCTCTGGCAGCTTTCAAGATTTCCTTCTGGTCTTTGGTTTCCAGCAGTTTGACTATGATGTACCTAGGTGTGGTTTTCTTTGTATTTATCCTTTTTTGAGTTTGTTGAGCTTTTTGGATTTATGAGTTCATGTTTTTCACATTTAGGAGGTATTTGGCTGTTTTTTGTTCAATTCCTTTTTTTTAGACCACTTTTCCTTCTCCAATTACACTATTTCCACTACTTGATATTATCCCACAGATCTCTGAAGTCCTGTTCATTTTTCTATCATTATTTTTCTCTCTGTTCTTAAGGTGGGATAATTTCTTTTGATCTGATTTCAAGTTCATTGACTCTTCTGCCATCTCTGGCCTATTAGGCTCATACACTGAATTTTTTGTTTCAGCTAGTTTAAATATATTTATTAGTTATTTTTAGCTGCGTTGGGTCTTCTTTGCTGCACGTGGGCTTTCTCTAGTTGTGGCGAGCAGGGTCTACTCTTTATTGCAGTGCATGGGCTTCTCATTGCAGTGGTTTCTCTTGTAGCAGAACACGGGCTCTAGGCACGTGGGCTTCAGTAGTTGTGGCACGTGGGCTCAGTAGTTGTGGCTCACGGGTTCTAGAGTGCAAGCTCAGTAGTTATGGCACATGGGCTTGGTTGCTCTGTGGCATGTGGGATCCTCCCGGACCAGGGCTCGAACCCGTGTCCCCTGCATTGGTGGGCACCACTGTGCCATCAGTGAAGTCCCTCAGCTAGTTTATTATATTTTTCAACTCTAGAATTTCCATTTGACATATTTCTCTGCTGAGATTTCCTACCTATTCATTCATTATGCGTCATTTTTTTTCCCTTGAGAATATTTATAATTGGTGCTTTGAATTCCTGTCTGCTCATTGCAACATTTGGGTTATCTCAAGATTGGTTTCTTTTCATAGTTTTTTCTTGAGTTTCATCACATTTTACTGTTTCTTTACATGTCTGGTCACTTAAAAATGTTATACTGGACATTATGAATGGTACATTGCAGAGACTTTGAATTCTTTTATATTCCTTTGAAGTGTGTTGATTTTTTTAATAAGATGGTGTAACCATCTTATTTTTAATTTTGTTTATTAATTTATTTTAATTATTTATTTAATTTATTTTGGGCTGCGTTGGGTCTTCGTTGCCTTTGCATGGGCTTTCTCTAGTTGCAGTGAGCGGGGCTACTCTTCATTGTGGTGCGCGGGCTTCTCATTGTGGTGGCTTCTCTCGTTGTGGAGCACGGGCTCTAGGCGCGCGGGCTTCAGTAGTGGCACACGGGCTCAGTACTTGTGGCTTGTGGGCTCTAGAGCGCAGGCTCAGTAGTTGTGGCACATGGGCTCAGTTGCTCCACGGCATGTGGGATCTTCCCGGACCAGGGCTCGAAACCTGTGTCCCCTGCATCGGCAGGTGGATTCTTAACCACTGCGCCACCAGGGAAGTCCTTGAAGTGTGTTGATTTTTATTCCAGCAGACAGTTAACTTGACTGTATTTTAAGTCCAAACTCTAACTTCTTTGCAGTGGGCAGCAGCTAAAATTTCTGCTCAGTTCTTTCAGTTTCTAGCTGCTGGTTTTTCATGGGGCCCAAGGGGGTTTCCCCTGCACAAGCACAGTTTAGCAGTTAGCCAAAGATTTGGGTGCAGTTTGTATGTAGATTTTGGAGTTCATCCCTTTTGAAGCTCCCTCCCTTTCAGTATTTCTTCCCTGATTTTCCAGCTGCTCTGCTCACTCTGCACTGACACCTTAAGCCAGTAAGCCTGTGGCTTTCTGCCTCCATGAGCTGTGCAGTTTGGGAAGTGCCCTCTGGCAAAAAGCCTCACAAATCTCTTCTGACACCCAGACTCCCACCCAAGTTTTGTCTGCTTTTGGTCACTCTCTCATGCCTTCAAATACTTTCAGATACTTGTATCTTTATATTTTGTCCAGATTTTATAATTGTTTTCTGAGTGTAGGTTAGTTTGCACGAGTTCTCTGCCATGACTGGAATCTACCACTCTGCTTTATATGGGCCTAAGGCATTATCTTCTGTCCTTTAAGCTGCCATCTAAATCCAGAGCTCTAGTTCCTGATATTGGCAGGTATCCTCAGGGTGGCTGTGGTTTCAGGCTCCTTTCCTGCTTTCGTTTGCAGCACACTGTATATCGGCTTTTTGGTAACAGGAGGGTTTTTTAGAATACTAATTTGCTGTATAGCCAGAAGTAGATCTTTTTATAGCCACAACCATAAAGATACCCCTGCTACACTGAGTTCATTCTTTTTTTCTTTTTTCTATTTTTTTTTTCAAAATTCTGGACCCAAAACAGAACTCTCCCTGACCTGGTTTTTAACTGGTATAATTTGTCTCCATCTCTCCCAGTAGTTTTCCTACACTTCTCATTCTTCTTTTCTCCTAGATTTTTCCTTTTAGTTCCCTTTCTCATCCTTGCTTTCTTTCTGATTATTTATTCTTTCATTGCCTTTTCTGCTTTTGTCTGTTTTTGGCAAGTGAATATTTCTAAAACAGATCTATAGTATGTTACAGTTAGAAAAACCCATAAGGTCAATTAAACTAACTTACATTATTTAAAAGAGAAACGGAGGCCCCGATAAATTTAACATCTTTCAGCTCACCTGATAAAGCTGGAATTAGACCTTGGGCACCTGATTCTTTGGTCTAAATCTCTTTCCACTGTGTGTTCTCTTGCAGTTTGTTTCTTTGATTCTGTTTAGGGTTTGGTTTGTTATTCATAGGACCTTTTGTCTGTTTGATCATATTAGTGTTGATTCTCTTAAGTACTTATTCCCCAAGACAAGAAGCAGTGGTTTCCTTGTGCTCTAGAACACCATGCATGTTTCTAAGGTTGGAGATGGTGCCATTCATAATAAGCTTCCCTTCTTCCTCACCCTTTCACTACTCACCCAACTGATCCCTTAGGGAAGACCTTAGGAAAGAGGGAAGCCTGTCATCCCAATCAGTTCAGTAGCACTTAGCATATGTATTATAATTTTAAGCAGCTATGTACTAGGTGCCAGGGTCTCACAATTAGTGAGAGACGGTCCTTGAGCACAGCAACTCACTTTCTATCTAGAGGAGAAGACAGACAAGTAAATAATTTCAGTGCTACTTGCTAAGTATTACTATAGAGGATTTTCAAGGTGCCTTGGGAGCACAAAGGAAGAGTAGTTAGATTCAGCCTTGGGAGACTGGTCAGGGAATGCATGCTTCCTAGAGGAGGTGATACATGAGCTAAGTCTTAAGGGATGTCATTAACCAAGATAAGAAGGAAAGGGAGGATATTTAAGGAAGAGCATCCTGTATTGCAAGGTCATAAGGATATGGAACATCCTAGTGTTTGGTGGGGTGGGGGCCTGTTATAAGCAGTTTGATGTTGGATAGCAGTAAGTGTGAAATGGAGTTGTGTGAGATGGGCTGGAAAGGTAAGCAGGGGCCTGGTCACTGAAGGACTTGGAAACATTTCTGAGGAGCTTGGTGTTCACCTTAGAGGCAGAGGGGAGCCACTGGTGGATTAACAGTAGCTCTACATTCTAGATAGGTGATGCATTGTAGCAGTCATACGAAGCATTTGCAAGGCACACATTTGGAAGTAGAGAGACAAGATACAAGGTTGTTGCAGTAGATTAGGCTAAAGATGATGGAGGTCTGAACCATGACAGTGGTAGTACGAATGGAGAGAGGAGGAAGTGGGAAATTGGTTAAGTGATAAGATGGCAGGACCTAGTGACTGATTAGATGAGAGGGAGAAAGCACTGGGTTTGGCAATAAGGAAGATCAGTAATGACTTGAGAGAGCGTTAACTCCATAGCATAGTGAAACAAAAGCCAGGTTCTAATGTGTCAAGGAGTGACTGAAAAATAAGGAAGTAGACAGTGAATAAAGACTCTTTCAAGAAGTTTATATAAGAAGACGAAGTACATGGTATTAGAAGGGAGTTGAGGGCCACTCCTTGAAATTCACCCCTGTAGTGACTTCCATGACACCCTACTTCTGGTTATTTTCTCTTATCATTTCATCTCGGCCACCTTTATGAACTTCTGTTCCTCTGTGCCCCTTGCTTAAATGTTTCTCAGGGCTCCATCTGTAACCCTTACCTGTTCTCACTCCATGTGCTCTCTTGGCTGAATCTAGTCTAGTACACCTTCACTTACCAGCTGTATGTACATGATTCCCAAATCTGTATTTGCACCTCAGTCTGGAGTATCTGGCTGTGCATTGGATTTCTCTGTTGATATGTACTTGAGGCATCTTAAATGCAAACATATTCAAAACTGAACTCATCAGCTTTCCCTACTCTAAGCGTGCTCCTACTCTTGTGTTCTGTCCTGGTTAATGGCAGCCTCATTCATCTAGTCACTAAAATTATTAACCCATGAGTCAAACTTACCTCTTCCTCCTTTGCTCTTATATAACTAATCAATCACTAAGTCCTACTATGTTTTCTCTCTTTCTGTCCCTCTTCTTTATCATTACTTTCATCATCTGTTGCCTGGACCATTGCAGTAACTTTCCTGCCTTCAGTCTCCTCCAGAGTGATCTCTTTGAAATGCAGTTTATGCTCCCACTTTAAATTTATCCTTCACAAGGAACTCTACTCAATACTCTGTAATGGCCTACATGGGAAAAGAATGTAAAAAAAAAAAGTGGATATGTGTATATGTATAACTGATTCACTTTGCTGTACACCTGAAACTAACACAACATTGTAAATCAACTGTACTCCAATAAAAATTAAAAAAAATAAATTTATCCTTACTAGGTGAAATCTAAGCTTTATACTATGGCTTACAGAGCTCATTATGATTTGCCCTCTACCTACCTTTCTAACTTTGTCTCGTGCTACTCTCTTTTCATATTTGAGGCTCCAGCCATACCAGTTTGCCTTTGTTTCCCTGCATGTGCCATGCTGTTTCTTACTTTTGTGCCTTTGCTGTTGTTGCTCGTGCTATACTCTGTGCTGAAATGCCCTCCTGACCCTTCTGGCCCTCTGGTTAACTCTTTCTTTTCAGACTTAGCGTGGGGGCCCCCTTCACAAAGGCTTTGCTGACCATTCTTGTCCATCCCCCTCCCAAGCTGAGTAAGATCCCCACTCTGCTTCCATGATACTCAATGCATATTTCTATCATAATCTATGCTTTTTGTTTTAATTATTTGCTTAAATGTCAATCTCCTCCACTAGTCTGTGAGTTTATCAGGATAGGTGCTGTGTTATACTCATTTTCATGACACAGTGCCTAGTATATAATAAGAATTCACTAATTGTTTGTGTAACGAATGGATAAAGTATAATACATAGACATCAGCTGAGAGTGTGTTGGGCCTTTAGAGAGCGATAAATGTTTGAAACAGTTGTCAAAAGAGTTTGAGAAAGAACTGAACAAGGACTAATAAGAGGGTGGATTATTCTGTCTTTCTGATTCTGTTGCTTATGTCTTAAATATTTTCACATGATTGCCTTTACTTTCCTTTTTGCTCATTAGATTGTGAACTCTTTTTTCAAAAATAAATGTTCAGTTCAGGATTCTGGCTGATGAGTATTTCTTGATTGCAGGTCCAATGGATTTGAACAGAAGCGCTTTGCCAGGCTTGCCAGCAAGAAGGCGGTGGAGGAACTTGCCTACAAGTGGAGTGTTGAGGATATGTAACTTTTCTGAGGCAGTGGGGGTGGCTGTGGGTTGTGGTGGTGGACACTGGGTGGACAGACGTCCAGCTGCAACAGTCATCTGTGCTCATAATCAGGGCCCACACAGACCAGCGACTTGTTGGATGCCAGTTTTGACTACAGAAGAATATTTGAGACGTAATGTTTGGACTGCAGGACCTGTACTTCTCAGGTGTGCCGACGCTGCCTATTGCTGGCTTTCAGAGGAAGCGTTGATTTCTCTGTGTCCCAGGGTTTGTTCTTGGTTAGGGTTTTCCCTTTTTAATAAACACACATTTATTTTTTTAAAATAATTTTCTTAAACGGATATTCTGTTTTGGGGAAGAATACAAGCTGATACTGAACCCCCAGGGATCTTGGAGGGTGATAGTTGGATTTCTCATTCATCTAGGAAGCGGGATGAGTACAAACTTTCACAGTGATAGCTCCTTCCTCTTAGAAAATAAGAATTATTGCTAAACTAGACTTAGGAATAGACATGGCAGTTTGGAGACATGGTGTCTGGTAAAGGTAGTGTCACAAATTAGTGGGGAAGAGATAGATAATGGTGCTCGGAAAATTGGCTTATTATATGGACAAAAATAAAGTTGGATCCCTGCCTTAAACCACATAAGGCAAAGACAGATCCCAAAGTGATTTTACCTAAATGAAAGGTAAAATGCTACAGCCAATTAGAAAAAATGGGGAATGTCTTTGTGACCTTGGGGTGAGGATAAATTTGTTAAATTAGATCTCCAAATCACAATCCGTAAGGTTTGATAGCTTTGCCTACATCATAATTAAAGATTTCTAGTCAACAAAGCACCCCATAATCAAAGTTAAAAATGGGTATAGATTAGGAGAAAATATTTCCAATGTCTAAAACTGATAAAGGATTACATTTATAAGAGATTGAATGTAGAAGGAACTACTACAAATTGGAAAGAAATACAAAACACAAAATAAAAATAGGCAAAGAATATGAATATGTAAAATCTAAAGGGAAAACCAGAATGGGTAATAAGTATATTACTACTAGTAATTAGAGAAATAGAGATCGAAACATTAATGAGTTTCTACTTTGTATCTATTAGCAAAAATAAGGAAGAGACTGAATTCTCATGGGGAATGAAAACTCATGGGAAGTTTCAACTGGTGCATCCATTCTGGAGAACAAATGGGCAAAACTTAATTGAAAATAAATAATATCTGGGATGTAGTATTGCAGAATTTTTGAGAGAATATTGTCTGAGTTTGAATCTCAGGTATGCCTTTTGCTATGCGACCTTGATAAGCCACTTAACTTCTCTGTGTTTTAGTTTCTTCATCTTTGAAATGGAGATAATATTACCCACCTCACAGGTTTATTGTGAGCCTAGAACAGTGCCAGGCACATAGTACATGTCACAAAATTATTAGCTGTTGTTATCATTGTCTTCGTAATATCAAGTGTTGATAGCCAGCTTCCAGTGTGGCCCCAATGATCCCTGACTCCTGGTATTTAAGCCCTCGTGTAGTCCCCCCCTACAGTGAATAGGGCTGACCTGTGTAACCGGTAGGATGTACTGGAAATGTGTGACTTCTGAGGCTGAGTCATAAAAGACATTGAAGCATCTTCCTTGTATTCTCTTGAATTACTTGCTGTGGAAGAAGCCCGCTACTATGTCATGAGGACACTCAAGTGGTCCTCTGGAGAGGCCCATGTGGAGAGGGACTGAGGCCTCTCACCAGTAGACACACCAATCAGCCCTGTGAGTGAGCTACCTTGGAAGTGGATCCTTTTAGCTCCATTCAAGCCTTTAGATGTGTGCAGCCCTGATCAACAACATGGCTGCAACCTCACGAGAGATCCTGAGCCAGAATCACGCAGCTCCAAATTCTTGACACAAAGAAATTGAGATAAGAGGAGGTGTTTATTATTTTTTAACAGCTTGAGATATAATTCACATACTATACTGTTTACCCATTTAACGTGTTTAAGTAGTTTTTAGCATATCACAGAGTTGTATAACCTTCACCACAATTCATTTAAAAATATTTTGGATACAGGGAGTTTTGTATCCATCAGCAGCCACTCTTCGCTTGTCCCCGGCTCCCCTAGCCCTAGGCAACTGCTAATCCTTCTGTTGCTGTAGATTTGCCTGTTCTAGACATTTCATATAATATGTGAATGGGACTATCATACAATACATGGCTTTTTGTATCTAGCTCTTTTCACTTAGCGTAGTGTTTTCAAGGTTCATCCGTGTTGTAGTATGTATCAGTACCACATTCCCTTTAATGGCTGAATAATATTCCCTTGTATGGATATACCACATTTTATCTATCCATGCATCTGTTGATATTTGAGTTGTTTCCACTTTTTGGCTATTGTGACTAATGCTGCTATGAACATTCATGTACAAGTTTTGGTATGGACTTACGTTTTCATTTTTCTTTGAATAGAATTGCTGACTCATATGGTTAACTCCATGTTTTGCTTTTTGAGGAACTACCAAACTTCCAAAGCAGTGTATGAGAGTTCCAGTTTCTCCACATCCTTGCTGATACTTGTTTTTGTTGTTGTTTTTGGCCATGCCATGCAGCTTGTGGGATCTTAGTTCCTCGACCAGGGATTGAACCCGGGCCACTGGACCACCAGGAAACTCCCGCTAATACTTGTTATTATCTGTCTTCTTGATTATGGCCATCCTAGTAGTGTGAAGTGGTATGTCATTGTGGTTTTGATTTGCATTTATCTAATGCCTAATGTTGTTGAATATCTTTATTTATCTTCCTTGGAGAAATGTTTATTCAAATCCTTTGCTCATTTTTTTTTTTTTTTTTTTTGCGGTACGCGCGGCTCTCACTGTTGTGGCCTCTCCCGTTGCGGAGCACAGGCTCCGGACGCGCAGGCTCAGTGGCCATGGCTCACGGGCCCAGCCGCTTCGCGGCATGTGGGATCTTCCTGGACCGGGGCACGAACCCGTGTCCCCTGCATCGGCAGGTGGACTCTTAACCACTGCGCCACCAGGGAAGCCCTGCTCACTTTTCAGTTGGGTTATTTGTCATACACATACACACTGTTATGTAGAATTCTTTATATATTCTGGTAACAAGTCTCTTATTAGATATATGATTTGCAAGTATTTCCTTTCATTCTGTGGGTGTTATTGTTTTAAGCTGCTGAGTTTTTAAGTAATTTGTTATGCAGCAATAGGTAACTGATGTATTAAGTTTGTACATACCCTACCTCAAAGCAGTTTCCACTCCTGGCTTTATCCTTCAGAGAAACTTGCACAGATCCACAAGGAGTTACGTATATGGATATTTACCTGTATGTATCTTGGGTAGCGAGAATCTGAAAACAGCTTAGAAGCCTGTTTCTAAAGGAATTGATAAGTAAAATGTGGTATATGTATATGATGGAATATTATAAAAAAGTCAGATGCAAGCTGTTAGGACATGATAGACTCCAGGTGAGGAAAATAAGGAATAATGAAATTTATAGCAAAAATTAGCTAAGTAAATTGAACACAGAAAATATTTTTTAAGGAGAATTTACACCCTAACTTACTAGAATAGTGTCCTTGGGAGGGAACAGAATGGGACTAGAATGCGGAATGAAGGAGGGAAAGGGAAACAAAAGAGGGGCCTTGCATGGATGAGTGAGATAGTGTGTCCTGACCTCAGGCATGTGATCCACTCAGTTCTTTGTGCCTGGGGCTCTAAGCACACATCCAGAGGCAAGGTCTTGCTCTAATGGAATTGACATTTAGTACCTGTATTAGTTGGGGTAGGCTAAACTGCTATGACATTCTCCAAATGGACTGGCTTACCACAATAGAAGTTTTTTTCCTCCCTCCTCACTCATGTCCAGGGTAGTTTCAGATTGGGTGAGAGGGAGGGGGATTCTCTACTCCATGCAGTCATTTAGGGACCAGGCTGATGCCAACATTAACATGGCTTCCAGGGTTGCTTTGGGTATTGCCATTTTGGTGAGCTGAGCAGAGCTTGGAGGGTTGCTTGATAGATATTGTGGGCCAGCTCTAGAAGTGGCACACAGCCATTCACATTCTGTCAGCTAGAACTTAGTTGCATGGCTGCCCCTTAATGCAAAGGAACTTGAGAAATGTGATGCACACCCAGGAAGAGGGGAAAAGTGGATGTTGTTGAGACAGCGATCCTCTCTGCTGCAATCCTGAAGAAAGGCTGTCTGCCCGCCCCCACCCCCCCCCCCCCCCACCATTTGAGACTTTTGTGGATTTTGTGGAAAATCCCAGAGGGACTCCATTCTCTACCTGGAGAGTCTCAGCTGAAGTCACTACCAAGTGAGGAATATCTCTTTCCTAATTGGTCAGTGGCTGTCAGAGGAGAGCTTAGGCAGAGAGATGAAGGGTAAACTTAAATTGTGTCTAGACTCAGCATTTGTGAGAGGAAGGTAGTTTTAGAGAGGAAACAGCTCAAAATAAACTTGAAGGTTCTATAGTTAACATGTGGCAGAGTTGGGACTAGAACCCAGTGTTCTCCTGGGCTCTGCAGTGCCTGTATGGTCCTTTGGTGCCTTGCTGTAAACATTTTTTTAAAAAAATATTTTATTTATTTATTTGGTTGTGCCGGGTCTTAGTTGCAGCTTGCCAGCTCCTTAGTTGTGGCATGCGAACTCTTAGTTGCGGCATGTGTGATCGAGTTTCCTGACTAGGGATCGCATCCGGGCCCCCTGCATTGGGAGCGTGGAGTCTTAACCAGTGAATCATCAGGGAAGTCCGAAACATTTTTTTAAAAGGCCCAAGGTTAGAACGTTGTGGTGAAACTGGTAAAATCCAAATAAAGTCTGGAATTTAGTTCATAGAATTATGCGATTGTTAATCTCTCAATTTTGAAAAATGAACGTAGTTAGGTGAGTTAACAGTCAAGAAATTTGGGTGAAGAGTAATGAGACTTTCTGTATTGTCTTTACAACTTTCTGTAAGTCTAAAATTTTTCCAAAATAAAAAGCTTATTTTTAAAAAAGTCCCCAGGGAATATAGGCTCTGGACACTGGATCCTACTCTAAGTTACTACTTTTGAGTTTATACTTTCGTAAGTTATGTTAAAGCCAGTCCCTTTCCTGTGAGTGGCGGTGAGCATGTTAAACTTCTAGCCTATTGTCACATCTGTTGTACACAGCTGGCTTTTATTTCCACATGGGTTCAGGTTTTAACTTCATTTTTGTGGGGCCCTACACTGTTTCTTAGGAAGAACTCGCCTTAAGAGGCTGTTATGGACTGAACGTTGTATCCCCTCAAAATTTATTTGTTGAAATACTAGCTCCCAAGTTGATGGTATTAGGAGGTGGGGCCTTTGGGAGGGGATTAGGTCATGAAGGTAGAGCCCTCATGGATGGGATTAGTGCCCTTATAAAAGAGACCCCAGAGAGATCTCTTGCTTTTTTGGTCATGTGAGAGCACAGCCAGAAGCTGGCTGTCTGTGAACCAGGAAGCTGGCCCTCACCAGACACCAAGTCTGTTGGTACCTTGATCTTGGACTTCCTAGCTTCTAGAACTATAAGAAATAAATATTTGTTATTTAAGCCATCCTGTCTATGGTATTTTTGTTATAGCAGCCTGAATGGACTAAGAGGCTCAGATACTTTGAAAATCTTAAACCACCAATATTTTTCTTAACAAAAGAATTTATCACCTGTATTCAAGCAGAGACTGAGGTGGAGGGGAAGCAGATAGATTCTATTCCGGGCAAGCTTTGTGTTTAGTGGGCATTGGTGAAAATTTATAAATTCCTCCTCCCTCTGATTTCTCTGCCTTTTCATGTATGAGCACAGCACACCTTTAGGGCAGAGACCTCCAAGCCTGTTCAGCTGGAAGCTGGCTGTCATTTCCTAGGCTGGCTACTAGAGGGCAGTGTGATACATCTTTTCCGGACTGGGGAAGCAGGGCACTGGGTCCATGCACATTTTCCAAAATAATAAGACCTAGAATCTTTCAAAGATATAGGTGGCTAAATTCAGTTGCATATTCTTCCACTTCTTATCCCTACCTTAGATCCAGAAACATAATCCTATTTTCAATATGGTAAAGATTTTCAAGAGAGAAACGTAGTATTTAGGTTTTGACCAGAATCTCCCTTACTTGGGCTTTGGAAACCTTTCTCTACATGGAAGACTTTTTTTTTTAAATTTTTAAATCATATTCAGACCCTCTGGTTCTTCTTCCTTTCCTATGCCTTCTTCAGCCTGAAGTTCAGACTTAAGGAGCAGTGAGCAATACTGAAAACTACTGAATTGTACACTTTAAAAGAGAACATTTTATGGTATGTGAATTATATCTCAAAAAATATAAAGGGCAAAAAACAGCAGTGAGCAGACGCTGTAGCTCAAATAGAATGTAATTAATTGATTTTACTGATTTGAGAAGTCTTAATGCTTTGCCATTGGTTCATTAGCAAGAGGGCAATACTCTGATCTCTTTTTTCCTCAGGTATCTTGGAACACACTGACCTAGGACACAGAGAGCGTCGTTCCTTTCTAAAGAGGTTACTCACCCTAGTCAAAGAGCTGGACTAGGGTCAGGGTGTGCCTGGGGAATCCCAGTGAGAAGGCGGAGTCGAGGCTGTGAGGTAGCTATCTTGAGGCCTGAGTTTTAAGTTTGAGTTTGGTAAGAAATGTGTGTCCTGAACTGCGCATTTTTGCAAAGGTTATTTGGGCAGTTTGTTTCTTCCAGTTTCGTTTTTATTTTTAGTTTTGAGTTCTGTTTTTGGCATAAATACTTCTGGAACTGGCTTTCAGGCAGCTGGACTGGCCTGTAAAAGTAGGTAGAGAGATTATAGGGCCATGCTGCAGCCGAGTCATGATTCCCCCAGGACGCTGGCCTTTTTTGCCATATGCAGACAACATTACTGTATCTGTAATGACTTAGTCTCTCCTTTGTACCTGAATATTTTCCTCTGCTCAGTAGAGAAAGTGTGTTTGCCTCACATTCGATGCTGTTGACCTTGGGCTTACACAGGTTCACCCTTTCAGAAAACAAGGGCATGTAGGAGGTCCTGGTGGTAGTTTGATTCTCATTTGGTGCCTGTGAACCCCTACCCTTGGGAGGGGGCAGAGAGCAGTCAGCTGAAAAAGGAATCAGTCTTCCTCTTCCTGCGTGTTACGTTCAGCACCCTCTGTCAGCTCAGGAATTACAAGGAGTCACAGGTAAAACAATGTCTAGTGCTTAGTAAGCAGGGCCTGTTTTCTTTTTCTTTTGGCAAGAGAGGGTAACTTGCTCAGAATCGCTCTGTGCAAGAGAAAAGAGCCAGGATTTAAACATCACACTCCTCTCTCTGCAGTTCTCCCCCCATCCATCCTCACCCTAATAGCCAGGTAAGAGGCGAAGGGAGAGTCCAGGGGGTGGTGTCCTACCCACAGGAAGGAGTACTTACCAGGGCCTTCTCATAGCCTCTGTGATGAGGGTCTCCACGGCATACTCGGGGCTGAGTTCCACAGTCCTGGAAGAATTGCTTGCTGGCAGTTTCAGCTTGGAGCTTGGCTGTGAAGACCCTGAATGTACTAGAGGGGTACTTAGCCTTGACCCTTTCTTCCAGGGATTGGGGAGGTAGCAGATAAGATATCTGGGAAGAGAGGAATGCATGTCTGGGGAAATAATGATAATAAAATAATGCTGATGATTTTAATGGCTATCTTTTGTTAAGTACTTACCACGTGTCAAGCATGTGTTAACTGCATACATACCTCACCTCTGTGGTCAGGGAGAGATCAGAGTCTGTAAGTGGCTGCAGATTTGGGAGGGCCAAATTTCTGGATTTCCCAAGAAAAGTGGCGTTGGGGTATCCTGGCCGGGTCAACTCTTTTTCTTGTTCTCTGCACCCCCTCTTGGGATGAGGGGTAGCTGGGATCTTTATGTGACCCCCTTTGGCAGAGAGCTCAGGCACTTCACCCTGGTCACTGTGTCTCTATCAGACTTGGCAGCACTCTTCCCGCGCAGGAAGGCATCTCCTGCTTCGGCCAGCTCGGCTTCTGATGTTGATGCGTAGTGGTCTGCCAGCCAGGAGCAGTGACCTTCCACACGGTCTGGATGTAGTTGCTGCGTGGGGTAAAAGTATTTCTATAGGTCAGAATCCATATCTATGAACTAGTCCAGGGATGCCAAATAGAAGGGCACCGGGCCTCTGCATGCTTTCTTTGCCTGTCATTTGTGTGCCTGCCTAAACTGTACAGTGTATTTTCAGGTAATTTCAAATGAAAATTTATTTCTTCTCTGAAAACAAAAATTTAATTTATTTTATCTCGGTTTCTTTTCACACTCCCCGGTTATCATACTAAGACCCGGCAGAGAGGATGTGACACCTGCAGCCGAAGGATAGGGCAATGGAGACACTTTCTAAATCACCCTGTTAGGCAGCTTGAGGCTACAGCTTAGAAAATGTGGTCTTGGGAAACAGGAGCTTGGACGTGTGTTTGCTGAGGGGGCAGGGAGAGGAACTGTTTCATTGCTAGGTCAGTGTTCCTGGTCACTTCGGGGTGAAGATTATCTTTTCATCTACCACCTTGGAATAGGATGGCTGTTCCTGTAACACTTGTGTAACATTGTGCACATATTACTGACTTTGGGTTGGAGCTGGGCCTTCTAATGTTCACGGATGAGTTAGAGGTATGTAGAGGGCCATTCCAAGCCCCAAGGAAGCAGGCTTTAATAGGGGAGAAGCTAAGACAAGGTTGGGCAAGTGGGATGTCTGATTCTCTATAGTTTCATGGGTACTGGATAAGCCTGGCTACTCTACCTCCTGGCTTGCGGTTAGAGTTCACGTCTCCCAGGATGCGTAGGGCAAGAGCTGACCCCCGCCCCCCCGCCCCGTTATGAACAGCATGCAGTTTGTCCTTGCTCAAAACGTATGTGAGATGAGAGGACTAAGTTAGTCTGAACTAGATGGAGATCCAAGATTGTCAAACAGTTAGTCCTTTGCTCTGTTGCCTTCTCCAGCTTTGTCTCTCAGTTGGACAGAAGACAGTCTGAAGTTATTACCTTTGTCTTGGGAAGTAGAGCCCTCCTCTGGCCCTTCCCCCCACAGCAAACTTACAGTAGGTTGCCCACAGTTCTGGTTACTCTCTTGATCCCCTGGCTGCTCTTGTCTCGGTCAAGTTTGAGGACTTGATTCCATCCTGGGGCTTGGAAGTCACTCTGATACTGGTTGATATACTCCATGTAGACTGGATGCATTATTAGTGCAATTTTTCTGCCCTGAATGTGAACTGGGAACATCGACTGACCAAGAGGAGGGTTCTGGAAGGAAATCTGATGAGTGATGGTCATGCAGTAGTCACCTAAGGGGAGTGAGAAAGTGTGCAGAGGGTGTCCTCTGTGTGGGAGAGGCATGAGATTAAAGGTGGGAATCTGGACCCCAGCAGGCTGGACCTCCTGCACAGCCGGCTCAACTTGACTGAGCCTTTAATAATGGGAATAGCAGATCCCAAATATATCCGCATTGCCTCCTCTACACCTCTGACCTTCAGAGTTGTCGCCCCAAGACCAGAAATAGAGAGTCATTAGTGTGGAATCCCAGAGTGGCCTCCCAGCCCCTTTTGGATCACCTGAGCTTTGAAAGCCTGGACTGCAGGGCTGCCTGCTTGTCCAGCCCAAACAGGAAGGAGAAACATAGGCTGGGTTGGGGTAGTGGGTATGGTGCCCTCCCAGAGGGGTCCTGGCTAACCATGGAGCCAAATATTGCCTGCAAGGCTCTTGAAGGGAGAGGGCTGGGGTACTTGCTGCTTATCGTATTCTCCTGGGTTGGTGGTTCCCAAGCCTGGGATCCGCCTCGGGGACGGGAGTGCCCTTGGGTAGGGGGAATTGGGTAGGTTGGGAACAGAGGGGTCAGTTTCTGCTTTATGCAGAGTGCCACTCCTCTATTCCCTATTACCCTGCACCCCTCCAGGCTAAGTCTCACCTGAATGGGAGGGTTTCTCTCCATGGTAAGTTCAGGGCTTGTAACATTCTTCATAGGTTGTACTGAAGTGAATCCATGGAGACTTGCTGGGCTGGCCGAAGTAGCCTAGATGTTGTGTCTGGAGTGGAGCCTTGGGAAGGGGCTTCAGGCAGTATTTACCATCTCCTGGGGCTATTTCCTCCTGGGCTTCTGACTCCTGCAAAGCAATCCCCTACTGCTGCTTGCCCATCACGGGAAGTTCACTTCCACCTCTTTGTTCAGAGGAGTCCTTCTTATCTTCCCCTCATTAATAGTGGAAGTTGGTGGGAACCAGCCTCCTAGAGAGGTCAACAAACTAGGCAGGTGCTACCATCTAGCAAGTTACTTAAATTCTCTGAGCCATGGGCTTCCCTGGTGGCGCAATGGTTGAGAGTCTGCCTGCCAATGCAGGGGACATGGGTTCGTGCCCCAGTCCGGGAAGATCCCACATGCTGTGGAGCGGCTGGGCCCGTGAGCCGTGGCCGCTGAGCCTGCGCGTCCGGAGCCTGTGCCTCGCAGTGGGAGAGGCCACAACAGTGAGAGGCCCGCATACCACCAAAAAAAAAAAAAAAAAAAAAAAATTATCTGAGCCATAATTTCCTTATTTGAGAGGATTTGAAATAAAGTAGCATAGTGCCTGGCATGTAGTAGGTGCTTAATAAAATATCAGTATCTTCTCTTAAAATGGTATTATTAAGATATTTCGAGTGGTGCCTGCTGCGTCAGTGGCATGTGCCCCTGTTGACTCCACTCTTACCGCACTCTTGACTTTACCTGAACAGCAGGATGGCTTTTCCTTGGCTGGGTTTGGTGAGCCAGCATCTCTTCCTGGGTGGGATTGAGGGCTGTGCCATTTGAAGAAGGGTATTGAAGTGGATGGGGTCTTCTGTCCCCAGGAGAGGGGGTGTCTAGAGCAGGGGGAGGAGTCGTGATTGGCCTAGTCCAGTGATTCTTCCCCATCTACCACCAGGCAGCCTTCCCTCACCCATTACCCGACTAAGGGGAGAAGTGGGCCACTGCTGCTGATGGTATGTCCAGACAGGACCCAGATTTAGTTTATTTGTGGTTGGATCAGTAAGAACTGGTGGGGGGCTTTCTCTGTAGGTAAGGCCATATGGCATTTCAAAAGCAGTTCTTCTCAATGAGTATTTCAGCTCTCTTTTTGTTTTTTGGGTATTTTTTGGCTTTGAGAGTAGTGCTGGCTGGCAGAGGGGTGGCTTACAAGGAGGATGGGTAGTGGTGGACTCACTGAAAGGTGGGCGGAGCTCCAGATAGGCGGCTACCCTGCTCCAGGGCTTGGCGCGTTTGCTGTGGTGTCTGTGTTTCCTAAGGGGCAGAGGAAAGAGTAGTCTAGGAGCGCAGGAGGATTAGAGTCATGGATTTTGTTCCCTCCCTACTTCTGAAGCTGCGAGGAAGGATACACCCCTCGGGACCTGTGGAAGCCCCTGCACTTCCTCAGAGAGAGAGGAAGGTGGTCTCTGCATTGGCCACACAGACACAGCATTTGAGTTTCAAGGGTGGCAGATTGGGAGAGGGGGTGCTGCTGCCCTTTTAGAAGCACCTTTTTGACTGGTGAATAATGAACATTTTTGACCGGCCAGTGTAAGATGGACAAGGCAGGGTAGGGTATGTGGTGTCCTTAGGATGGAGAAAGGGCTGCCAAAGGGCCATTTAACCTCTGGTTGATACTGAGAGGCTGCAGTTACAGTGGGGAGCAGGTAATGAGAACTCTGTGGGAGGACTGCCTGCGAACCATCGAGGTCCGGGTGAGCCCTGAGCCAGAGTAGTACCCAAGACAGGAAGTGTCCTGTGTCCTCTTCTTGTCAGCCCTGCATTGGAGGACAGAGCAGAGAGCAGGAGCTTTGAGGACAGGTAGGGGAGTGGGTGGCAGTCGTGGGAGAGGGGTGACTGGATACTCATCCACAGTCACAGAGCCCACAGAGGGGCTGCAGGTGGGCACTTCGGCGCATTGGCTTTCTGGGCCACGTTGGCACTAGCTTCTCTGCCCGGCCCTGTCCTCTGTCCCCCGCTCCTGAGTGCCTGTGCTTTGGCATATTGGTGTTGGTTCTGAGCTCTGATGGCTTAGAGTGCTGTGACTCAGAGGAGGCAGAGGCCGCTGTGTCCCTAACAACAGACGCTGCGGCTGCAGCTCGGGAGGGGGTGGGCATGGGCCTGCTCAGGCCTTGTGTCTGCCGCCAGCCTCAAGTCCAGCTCTGGATCTCCGCTGTATGTGTGTGAGCCCAAGCTCTGGCCCTTCCGATGCCTGTCCTTTCCCGCCCCCATCTCCACCCAGTGTGCGCATGCACACATACACCCACACACCAGCTGTCGTCTTGAGACAGAAGGCTGACTGGCGTCTTGTCAGCTGTATAGATTTGCCAGTGGCTGACACTCTTTTACAACCTGTAATCACAAAATAGGAATCTCAGAGTTGGAAGATACCTTAAAGGACTTCTCTACACTACACTTTCCCCACACCAATTAATTTAAAAGTATTTTCCATCAACTTATTAGCTCAACTGCTGTCCCAACTTCTGGTCCCATGGAGATGCAGTGCTAATTATCTTAATCCTAGAATCAGAGTTAGAAAGTATCATAAAGAAATCTAATCCTCACACCCACTCCAGTGCTGGAGTTCAAAGGCAAATCGTATTTCTGGGAAGAGCCACTCACACCCATGTTTAAACACTTTGTGTCCTCTCACCACCTCCTGGGACAGAATGTGTTCCATTCTTGGGCAACTCCAGCTCCTTTCAGTTGTATTTCCTGTGGCTTCACCATTTGAGTTATTCATCTTGGGGCTTACAAAAACAGACTAATAATCCTTCTCTACCTGACAACACTTTAGATGTGTTGGGACACATTTTTCTTCCCATACCCTACCTGCTTCCCTCCCAGGAGCCATAAGGTTAAGGTAATAGGAGGAGAGCTATGTATTGAAACTTGTTTAAGAAAGGAAGCAAGTTGATCTGTGCATAATCAGGTAGTAGGAAATTAATCTTCATACATAGTTTAATTGTATTTATAGATGCTTCACATAGGGCCTCTTCCCTCCCCTCCACACCCAATCCAGCAGCAGAACTAAGCATGACAGCCCAGCTAGAGGCTGACAGGAGAGGAAGAGGTGGGAGGAAAAGGATGAAGGACGGTAGGAGAGGATCAAGGGGGTCAGCTGAAGGGGTCTGGAGGCCTGTTCAAGTTAACCTTGAAGGGTGGTCTCAAGGTGGGTCCCAGAGTCATAAATAAAGATCAGGGGAAACCGAATGGGTTAGAGGAACTATTCCTGAACACTGTCGTCCTGCAGGCACTGTGTGGGTTGGGCTGTACCACATGAACGTGAGGCAGGGACCCAGGGAACAATCTCTGGGATTCATCGTGCTGGAGTGGCTGACAGTAAGACTCTTTCCCCCTTAATGTGGCACCTCCTGTGTGATTAGGAAGTAATGTCACAGTTATGTTGACATTAGAAGAAAGCTGCTGGGCCTATCTGACTCTTTTCCAGTTCCTTCGACCATCCTTATAATGGATGATTTTGAGTCCCATATTTTCTTCTCTGAACTCACTCCAGTTTGTTGCCGTCTGTTTTAAAGTACAGCAGCTGGTGTGAGTCCTGAGGCTCAGGGTATTCTGATCAGAGTACAGTAGGACTGTCACTTCCCTCCATGTAGATCGGGTTATATTGTAATCAATTTTATTTGATAATCAATGTCATCAGTGTTGCATTGCAATCAGTGTGTTTAAGACCGAATTAGCTTTCACGGTGACCACATCCCACCATTGATTACCACTGAGCTCACTACTGTCAGCAGTTCCCACAGCTCCTTTACACATATTCTGAGAGAAGGGATGGGGCCATGTTGCCCCCATCTCCACGTATGCCGTTGGTGTTTGCACTCAATGTGATTACCTTCAGTCTCCAAGAGAAATCCCACTTTCTTGTTCTGCTACGCTTTCTCAGCATGCAAAGTGGTAGGATGGTGGTCCTTGTCCTGGTTTTGCTTGGTGCAGGAGAGGAGGCTGGAATGAGGGTTATTGGAGCCCGTTTCTTCTCCTGACGCTCAGGCTAGCCCAGCCAACATGGCCTCATGCTGGAGAGGAGTTAACTTCTGGGTCTTTTGGGGAGTCTTTTGATGTGGACTAAAGAGAAAGTGTTGACAAAAGCAAACTCAAGCAACCACCCGAGGTGCTGGGGGACCCCCAGGTTATGGGGCAGGGGCTGGAAGGGCCTGTCTTCCCAGTTCTGCTTCGGAACTCAGAATGCAGACTCGTTCTACTTCTCCCAGGGTAGAGTCTGCTCGCCTATTCAGCCTTTCTCTGAGTTTCCATGGTACTTTGTACCCAACATTCAGCATGCTGTTTTGTGGGTTGTAAGCTCCTATGGCCAGGACTCTTACTCATTTTCTGATTATTATTTTCTTATTCAGGTCTCTTATTCACTTTCAAATCTCCAGCTTGTAGGCCGAGGCGTTACACCTCAGAACTAATAATAGCTTTCATTTATTTAGGCTACTATGGGCCAGGCCTCTCTATACATTAACCTCATAAAAACCCAATAAATTTGACGCTAATATTTCCATTTCGCAGATGAGGAAACTAAGGCTAAAGACCACAGAGTTACCAAAGCCTATGCTCTCTGTCCAAATGAATGAATGAATGAGTCTTGAGGGGTTGCTCTGGGTAAGAACGGACCACAGTGGGTGCTCTGGGCTGGGCTAACTGATTGTCATGTCTGCAGCATGAGGTAAATGCCTAATTAGCACATGGACATCCTGTCAGATATTCATGGAGTGGTTCTGCCAGCCAACCCAGGCCCAGTGACAGACAGTCCGTGGCTTTTGTGGGGACAGGGTGTGGGAAGCATGATTATCCCAGTGTCGGCAGGGGAGACCGAGGACAGGAACGTCCTCCAGGGCCACGTGGGAGGCCGACAGGACGAAACCCTTGCCTGCAGGTTGTGTCCAGTATCCTCAGCGTTCTGTCAAGGTCCCTTGCGCCCTGACCTGTGGGCCCCTTCCCTGTGGACTCTCTGGACTTCTCACTCCCCTTGGTCAGATGCCACTGGTTCAGGCCTCTCTGCTTTTCCAAGCTGCTGCTTCTGCCCTGTTCCTCCTTCCCCTAGCAGCACCTTCAGGGCCCAGCTCAGATGTCATTTCCTTTGTGGGGTTTTCCCTGGCTTCCTCGCTACAGGCAGATTGGCAGAATGAAATGCCTCCTCTTTGGGCTCGCTCCCATAATACTTGTTCATACCTGACTGTAGTATAAATCTCTTTATATTACAGTGAATGTGGTTTTGCTCCCCTGGCCTGACTTAGAGCTTACTAAAGGCGGAGACCACAGTCTCCAGCATCCAACACGAAGCCTGCCCTATAGGAGACACAGTAAGTATTTGCTGAATTCAACTAAATGCTAGGTTGAGGTTCCATTGCAGGTGAGACCCAGGCAAATGTGAACTTCCAGAACTCAGCAAGCGATGTGCAAGTGGAGGTAGGGCATTTTTTGAAATCTTTGTAAGGATTTTGTGATTCTTATTTTTTCTTTTCACAATAATCCTCTCCTGCATGGGGAAAAGGGGGATAAAAATCCCAGTTTGGCCTCAGCTCCATGCTGGGAGAGTCTTAGGCTGGAGGGGAAATGGTGGAGGTGTGGGACTGAGGCCCAAGGGCCAACCAACCAGACCATGAGCCACTTCAGTGCAGGACACACCGTCCTCTGCCTCCACCAGGGTCTGGCCATGTGCTCCATGGTGGGGGCGGATGGTGGGGGTGCCCAGGAGTGGGAAGGCAGTGCAGGAAAACCCCTGTGCACCAGTCGGTTTCTCTTCCCACTAGTCTCACAAGGCTCTGTGGAGTAGTTACTGCTGAGTCCCCATAATGCCACCACTGTTGGTTCCTGATGTAGATCCTGTGCATTTATGTATTACTTTGCAGCCAATTTGCATCAACTTCTCCAAATGACAGAACGTATAGAAATTCCCCGATTTCTATGACTCCATTCCCATCCCACAAAGAAACACAGTGGTCTCTATACCTCTGTTCTCAGGTATCTCTACCCATTTGGTAGAAGGGGTCCCCTAAGAGCCTTGCATCAACCAGGCAGCAGCACGAGACGAAGGGATCCAGGAGTCCCGCAGCCCCTAGTTTGGGCTCTGAATTCTCTTCTTCCTCTCTTAGGTTAAGGGTGGGGTGTGCGCGCGCATAGTGTGTTAATTTGTTGATTTTTGTGGTTCAGGCTAGGGAGTCAGCTGGGGAAAAGCGGGTGTAGAGTCTAGTGAAGGGGAGAGAGAGGCTTTGCAGAAGGACAGAGGCCACATGCCAGAGCCAGACAAGGCAACCAGCTGGATAGGGCTTCCCTGCTGCCACGGGGATGGGTGGATGCAGACTGCTCTGTGTTGCCACCTGCTGGACACATGTAGAGATAGCACTTTACTCCCTCAGGCTTCCTACCCTTTTGCTGAGTTTTCTTCTATCTTCTTTGGGTTCCTTTGGGTTCCTGTCTAGTATTTCCTCCAGTGGGAAGGAGCTACTTTCCCCCTCTCCCCAGGCAGGACTGTCAAGACACGTCTGCTCTGGCCCAGGGCAGGGACTCTGAGCTTCCTCCTGTGTTGCCTAGAAGAGAGTAACTCTGGGTGGGGGTGGAGAGAAGATTGCTTGTCTCCGTGCTTGGAGTTTTTCCACCTTCTCCCCGGGCTCTGTGGGACCCTGAACTTGGTTGTGATTAGTTTATCCTCCAAACCAGGACACTTTTTGAGTGAATGGTGTGTGTGCTCTTGATAATTATGCTGAGACAGCAGGGGTAAACCAGGTCTCTCCCAGGTCCATGATTGGAACTCACAGTGGGCCTGCATCTGAGGGGCTGCCGCCTTCTTTTCATCCCGAGGTCGGGTGTGGAGGCGAGGGTGGCCAGCAGAGGCTGCTGTGGCACTGGCTATATGTGCAGGCCTCACTGTCTTCGGGGCTCCCTTGGCCGCTCAGGGGCTGTGGGGAAGCAGAGAGCTGGCTGTGGTGGGTAAAGCTGGGTGTGGTAAGGGCTGGGGTCCCCTGAGTGACAGTGTAGCAGAGTGTCAAGTCTGGCTCGTCAGAGCCTGCTTTACAACATGCTAAGGGGGCTGTGTGCACCCTCTAGCTGGGGTTGAGGACACAGCCCAAAGCCCTGAGGCCCGGTTTCTCCCTGTAATTCCTGGGTTGGACTGCACCTCCCCTGAACCCTGGCAACTTTTATCCTGCCCCTTCAGGCAAAGACTAGGCAAGTGGTTCCTGGTACTACCAGCCCTGGAGGCTGGTGCCATCCTAGGTGGATTAGCACTTGACTGGAGGGCCCACGGATACCCTGTGCCAGAGGAGGCCCCAGGGATGCCTGGAACTTCTCTGCCGGACCGTGCTGACTGACCTGCAGGTGGGGAATGCAGACCAGCCGTGGAGTCCTGTGAAGGAGAAGGGCTCCCCTGGAAACTGGTAGCCCTCCCTCCTCTCACCCAGCTCTAAATCTGGCAGCAAGACCCCACTTCCCTCTTTCCCATCCAGGGGACTTCCCTCCCTTGGCCCCTAAGGGCAGAGTTGGGAGGCCCTGCTCCTTGTGGGAGGAAGGGATTTCCGTGGTGGGACGGGGCCCTTCCTCCTATTCTGGCCTGGGGGAGGTCTCGGTTGCTGTGTGAAGTTTGCCCCCCGCCCCACCCCGTCTTCTCTCCCTACTCACCTGGAGGGAGAGACCAGGGTCTGACTTTGCAGACCATGTGTAGGTGATCATGCCCCAGCTCCTCGCCCTTTGTCTGCGGCGATAGCAAAGGGGAGGTGTTCTTAGCAGGCTGCGGGGTGCGCTGCCTGCCTAAGCAGAGAATTCTGGAGCAGCAGTGGGTATCCAGGGCAGCCTCGGGATTACCATGGCAACAAGCCGATAGTGGTGGGGAGGCGGGGTTGGAGCTGAATTCCTGGGGTGGTCAGAGAGGGGCTAGAGGGTAAGAAGGAGAGAAAGAAACCCACCAAAGCCTCCTGACAGAGGACAGTGTGCCCCTGCTTGTTGCCTCTGGTCAGTCAAAACCCAACACTCCCTGGCACAGTCTGCAAAGTGCCCCGCTGAGCCTGGGCAGAGGGTCTGCCGGCTTGTGGAGCAGCGGTGGCTCTAGAGGGGAGTGGGGGGACCAAACTCAGCTGCAGAGATGTGTTTTCTCCATCCATCTGAAGAGTGGCAATGGGTTTTAGACTGCTGCAGCGTGCTTTTCTACCTGGGGGACCCTGAGCCATCAAAGTTAACCTAGACTAGTAACCGGGGATCAATTACTGGCCTGTGATGTGCTTTCTGACGTCCCCTTGCAAAAAGCAGGCTATTTGGGGAAAAAAAAAAAAGTGAAAGTGCTTTTTTGATCTCTGGCGCCTCTGGGCCAGTATGACCCCTCCCTCTGCGGTGCCTTTGCCCACTCCTCACTCATTACCTCTACTAACCAGTAGGCAAGCCTGGGTTAACCCTTCAAGTGCCGCGTTTGGGGTGAGGGGTGGTTGCCGTTGCCTTCTCCAGACAGGCCCTCCTCTGGGAGACAGCTCTCAGGAGCACAGAGTGGGCCAAGTCCAGTGCCTGCCAGCCTCCTCCCCGCCCTCCCTCTGGCTGCCAAATCTGACTTTGATTAGCGTGTGGAGGGGGAAGAAAGCAGGAAAACAGAATATTAAAATCTTAATTCAATTTAAAACACTGTCATTCACAGGCATGCCAAACAGTGAGATGACTAATTATTATGCAAATTAGGCAGATAGAAAAGTGATTAATAATTGCACAAATTAAAAATTATTGTAAACATCCTGTGACGAGCGATAAGTCCAATGGAGAGGCGAGGGCGGTGGGCCGGGGAGGCCATGGTGGAGCTAGCTCCTGCATCCTTATTTCCTCATTAGGGGGATTTAATTAGTGCCTGATGATGGGGCTCAGTGCTGCCAGGGGTGGAGGAGTGGGTGGCCAGGCCCGGGGCTGGCTGTGCTGATCTCAGCCCCTCTCCTGTTTCTCCTCATTGTCTGGTGGCCAGGCTGGAACGGGCTGAGCAGGGGCTGGGGGTGGGGAGGCAGGCCAGTCACCCTGAAGGGGTGGGTGCTGACAGCTTCTCTGCTGCTTTCCACTGGCCTACACCAGCTAGCTGCTAGCTCACACCAGGCCAGGGATGATGGAGAGGAGGCCTCTGGGTGGTGGACTTGTGGGCATATCCTGGTTCAGCCACGCAGGTCCTCAGGCCTAGTGAACGGATGTGCAGAGCAGTCCTGGAAGTTCAAGTGAGGGTGGGCAGGTGCATGATGTTGCTTGGGGCCTCGTGGGTACCTTGGATCCAAGGTTCCTTGATGCTGGGGCGGCAGGGCGTAGAGGAACTAAGTCAGTGTCCTGAGCCGAGCGACTCACTCTTCTCCAAGTCCGTACTTCCCCAGACAGGCATGCATAGGAGCTGCTTTGGTGTGGGTTGCCTTGGTTGTCCAAGGCTGGGGGCAGAGGTGGCCAAGCTCCTCTGGCCCAGCAGCACCACTGGTGCTTTCCAGGGCATGCAGCTATCTTGGGGCCCATCCACTGAAGTGGAGCAGCAGCTGTATTCTCTTTAACAAAACATGCCGGCTAGCTGGAGCACAGCCGCCTCCCACCAGGCCCTGGAGCCCTGAGCCCTGAGCAGGTGTGGATGGGGCTGGGGCCAGGCCTAGGGCAGGTGGCGGGTCCGTCCCACTGCTCTCCCCCAGTCACCATGCCCCTTAGGGAGATGGTCTTCCATGTCCGGAGAAGACCACAGAACAAGCCGGGAGGTCAGGGGCCTGGTGAGAAGCTCTTGTTATTTGAAGGGGCAATGCATGCTGGAAACCGGGAAGGTTTCTAAGAAGGGCTAGGGTGGGGAAGGTGCAGAAAAGAGGATAGGAGTTGGGGAATAGGGACAATAGGGTTATCCAAGTCTTTATCCTTCCCCAAGGGTCCCAGATTCCCTAGCAGCCATTACCACCCAGGGCCAAGAAGCTGAGGTTTGTTTTGCACAGGCCAGAGGTCCAGGCTGTGTGCCCGCAGATCTCTCTTCCTGAGACTGGGATACATGTCCCCCCCCTCACCCCGCCCCACGGGGCTTTGGGAATGGGGAAGAGTTACTTCTACGTCAAGACTCCCACCATTAGTCCAGGCTTCGTAACCTGCACACAGCCTTGTCACCATGGCCAGCACTAGCTAATGTCCCCCACCCTGGTGTCTTGTCTTCACTTTAGCCCCATTCTGATTCTTGGAGGAGGACACTGTTTTCCTACTGGGACCCCAGTGATATCTGCCTGAAACCTCCTTCCTTCACCGTGAGCTGTATGACCAGCAGGCACCGACCTTCTACAAACCTCGCTCCCCATCTCCTCTCCCTGACCTCTACTGACTCCTGCCTGTGCCGCTCCTGACCCCATGCTCGGTTCTTATTCTGTTCTTTCTTTTGTGTTGGGCCTTCCAGGGCTCTTCTGATGAGGTACTGACTCTTTGTGACCTCGGGCAAGTTGCTTCACTTCTCTGAATCTGTTTCCTCGTTCTTATGATGTGGAAAATACTACAACCTCATGAGAGATTAATTTATCCTTTCATGAGATTTTTAATATATCCTTTCCCATGGGCATCCACCCATTCATTCAATCACTTCCATGTTCCACGTGCTGGGGATACAAAACTGCAGGCAGTCTCAAGGATTCATGGGAGACAGACAAGGGAAGAGCACACGCAGAGGCCCAGAGGAGCGAGAGGGATAAAAGTTTAGAGATTGACAAGGAGCTTAGGGTGACTGGAGGATAGATTGTGTTGGGGACTGAAGGGCATTGGGCTGAAGGGCATTTTACTCCTTGGAATTTTGATACTACTTTATGGACTCTGAGGTGGCAAGAGAGGACTTTGTGCAGGAGGCAGGGATGACTGGAATGGTGTTTTACAAAGAACATTTTGCAACTGCGTGGAGATGGGCAAGGCCAGAGGCAGGGTCCCAACCCACTGGCTATCTGCCTGAGAGGTGCTGCCGCGGTGCGGGGCCCAAGGAGGAGGAGAGAGATACGTCTTGAGGCAGAAAAGGCAGGATCTGGCCCCTGAGTGGCTGTGAGGGGCAGAGTGGGGTCCAGGTTTTTGGCGCGGAGGGGTGCTGTTCTCCGAGGAGAAGAGGCATATGGGGAAGAAGGAGAGATGGCGATGTTGCCTGGGGACACCTTGGGGGCGAGGACCGCGTTTGATGGAGTCACTTGGGACGTAGGAGGTGTTGAATACCTGCTAGTTGATAATAAACATGCTCAAGTTTGGGGCTTTGTCTGTCTTGCCTTTTTTTTTTTCTTCCTCTGACCATATCTAGATCTTCAAAAGGAGCCGGGCCCTTTCCTGGAAACTGACCTCGACCTTCCCCTTTTGGCTTTTTGGTTAGTGGGTGTCTGCACTGTCTGCCTGCCTGTAGCAGGACTCTGTGAGGTTAGCCCTCTGCTGCTCCGTGGTGTCTGCATTCCCGTTGCCTCCACCGCAGGCTCCTGTGAGAGTGCAGCTACCCACACCTGACCCTGGAGCATGGCTTGGGTTGTTGTTGCCTCCCTCCAGTGCCACGACCGTGGGGAGGAAGGCTGTTCTCTGCTGAGTACCTTCTAGATCCCTGTGCTCGAGCTCCAGGAACACAGAGGAAGCTTTGTTGTTGATGAGGCCCCTGCCAGCCCCACTGGGTCTCCCTGCTTCAGTCCTGAGAGGGTCCTTGCAGACAGCGGTCCTGCCTCCCAGAGCCCTGGGTATTCTCTCACCTGGGGGTGGATGTAGGGCCTAGGGCCCAAGTTTGGGGGCACTGACTCCAGGCAGGGCTCCCAGCAGTCAGGCTGAGCTGCCCCCCTCTTCAGGGTCGGTTTTCCAGACCAGGCTGCATGTTCCCCGAGCCTGCCGCCACACCACGGAAGCACAGACTGGTGGTCGCTGCCCAGTCCCAGGTCCAGATGCTGACTCCCTCTTCTGGGGCAATGCGGCCCTGTGTCTGGCTCCCAGGCAGGCTACCCTCCCAGCCACCCGTGCTCCTCATCAAGAGAAGAGCACTTAGCGGAAGCCGTGAGTGCCCTGCGGGGAGCCCCTGGTGGTCCCCAAAGGGCCCCAGTGGGCATTGCGTCCCAGAGGACCCTTGGAATGCCCAGGTGTGTGCTTCTCCTCCCAGTGGCACCCCAGAGACTTTCCCAGTAGCCTTCCAGTATGTCCCCAGCAGCTCCTATTGTATTCTTACTGTGCTCTGGTATCTCTCCAGTGGAGACCCTGTAAGGCCCCCAGCCCTCAGGGTGGGGAATCCCAGGAGAACTCTGGGAACTGTCAGGAAGGTCCCAGTGTGCCCAGGTTGCTCCAGACACCCCACAGTGGGCCTCTCATGATATCTCAGCCTGTGCCCAGGAGTGCATGGTGTTCCCCCCCAAAGGTTCCAGCATGTTCCGAAGAATGCGCCAGCACGTGGCCCCAACATCCTACTGTCCCTGCAGGACTTCCGGTAGATTCCAATTCCCAAAGTGCCAGTGCTAGCTCCCCCGAGGAGTCTCTGCTGTCCCTCCACTCCCCGGGCCTGCCCACCAGCGGGGAGAGAGCTTCTCCAGTGGGAAGGGGTGGGGAGGGAGAGGGGGTGGAAAATAACATTTGCTGAGTGCCAGCTGTGTCTTAGGCATTTTGTCTGTGCAGTAAGCCACAAGGTGGGTGGTTTCCCCATGTTATAGAAACTGTTACCCAGAGAAGTGAAGTGATTTTTCCCAGAGTCAGTAAGTTGCAGGGAGAGATCTGAAGGCAGCTCTGTGGGCTCCCACTACACCCTTGCCTGTCCAGAGCCTCAGAGGACCAGGGAGAAGGTGAATCCCAGTGGGCAGAGATGCATGGGGCAGGGGGGCAGGGTGGAGTGGTAGGCCCTGGGCCGCTTCCTTCCCTCCCTACTTTGTTTCCTCTGTTCCCAGGAAAGAAAGGGCAGGGCTTAAGGTTTCTTTGGAGTGAAGCTCTGGTTCCTGGGAGCTTCGTGGCTCTCAGGTGTCAGATCCACCCCCTCCAGTTTCACAAGCCCATTCAGGTTCCAGATGTTACAGTCAGTGGCCCACCAGACTCAGAGTCCAGTCCAGGTGAACCGGATTCCAGGGTCAGCCTAGGGTTCTGGGCTCACCCCTGGGCCTGCCCTGAGCACTGGGAGCCCCAAGTCCAGGTTCCAGGTTGTGCAGCAACCTCCCCATGCCCTCGCCCGTGCTAGCTGTAGATGCTCTTTCCATGCTGCCCCTGTCAGTGGCCCATCTGCTTCTCTCCCACTGGCTGCCTTCCCTGGCACAGGAGGCACTCACAAGGTGACTTTGAACAGTGCAAACTCAGTGCGGGGCGGTGGGGGTGGGGTGTATGGAGCAGCCCTGCGGGTGAGGAAATGGGAACCAGACTGGGCCTTTTCCTCCCTGACCCAGCTGGGTTCCTCTGCCCTTAGGAGCGTGGCTGGAAGGGCAGGGAGCCAGAGGTTGAGGGCATGACTGGGGAAGTCTGTGCTGGTGAGTTGGTTTCCCCCTGACCAAGGACTCTGACCCCCTGCTCCTGCCTGGGGTGGGGAAAAGAGGAGGAAGGACTCTGGTCCTCTGTTGAGCAGTAACCTCCCCATGTGGAGTGGGGAGAGGAACATTTTAATACACCTTGGCTCCCTAACCATCCCCTCCCTACCCCACCCCTACCAAGCGTGTGATGGAGGATTTAGGTTTTAGGCAGTTTAGAGACAGACTGCCTGGGTCATAACTCCCTCCATCACCTTGGACATATTAGAATCTCTGAACCCTAACTTCTCCATTCATAAAATGCAGCTAGTAATGTCACCTGTCACATAGTAAATGCTCAATTAAAAAAAAAACTAATGCTATGTGCATTTTTCTGCATGTTTGTTAATACTTCCTACACTCATACTTGCACATGTATGTGGTTGTGTGGGCTTTCCACATGCTGTGCCCTTTCCAGCTTTGCACTTTTTTGTTGCCTCTAGAAGGTTGGGTGGGGGTGGTGAGGGGTCTACTCCTGACCACTCTGGCTCCTCAGGGGGCTGAATGCTGCTCAGGAGAGTCAGGTACAGAGGCGAAGGGGCTTAGCCTAGGGCAGGGGACCCAGGGTATTGCTGGGGTGGGGTTAGCAGGGGAAGGAAGGAGGACAGGGAGGGTGGCCGGGGGCTGTGGCAGGCGTCTCAGGGCAGCAGAGGCTTGAAGTGGTTGGACAGCCCCCTGTCCATCCTGCCGGCACCCACCCCCTGCTCTCTTCACAGGAGACCCAGCAGTGCCTGTGTCAGGGTCCTGGCCTGGGAGTGCGGGCGTTTGCACCTGCCACTTGCCTCTGCGGGAGAGTTTTTGGACTGGTAGGGGGTTTTGGTTCTCTCAGGTTAGCTCTTTCTGCTGGTTTACCCTAAACAGGGAACAGTTTGGTGGGAACGGGAGACAGTTGTGATGGTTGCATCTCCTACAGGCAGGCATTGATGGAGACTGCGGGTCTCGGCTCCTTCTGTGAGGTGTCAGGGACAGGGTGGCCTCTGGTGAGCTGCTGCGGGAGAGGCCTCTCTGCTAAGAAGCTGTGGGGTGTGGCATCCTCGTCTCAGGATCTCATTAGCAGGAGCTGGGGTTAGGTGGCCAGCCTAAGGGAGGGGCGCCTCCTTCTGTGTCCTCTCCAGGCCCTACCCCTCCCTGCGGTCTTTAGCCCTGGCAGGGGCAGGAGTAGTCGGGGAGGAGGGGGTGCCTGACCATAAGTGGTATCTCTGGTGGCAGTGAATTCAGGACCAAAATTCAATAATTCCGACGTATGCCAGCCATGCTTGATTGTAGAATAACTAAGGACAATCGAGATACAAATCACTAAAAATATTCACTGGAGGCCTCAGATATGTGCCTCCTTTCCACACCCCTAATATGAAATAAATCTCCCTTCATCTTTATATGCTGAGCATTTCTCTGAAGTGTCTGTGGGGCAGGCAGCGTACTCTTCCTGCGTCTGGTTCCCCTACACCCACATATCTCTGGAAAATGGGTGGGAGCACGTGCAGAAACACTGAGAGAAAGAAAAGCCAATGGTCTGAGCAGGGCCCGTGTTGGGGAGAGGGCCCTGTTCACCCTTCCCCTCTTCATCCTCCCCTCAGTGATAGTGAAGAGAACGGCCGGGCGCCTGGGAATGTTTATGAGCCTCTCTCCTCTCTTTTTCTTTTCAATTACAGTGATACCTCAGGTAATTAACTGCTAATAACCTTGTTAATTTAAAATGGATCCTTGCCCTTCTGGCCATCTCTGGAAGACTTAAGTCACAAGGAGTCAGCAGTTTTGGAGGAAAGGGGACGGGGGGGGGGCGGGGGGGGCAGAAGAGAGGGTGAGAAGACCTGGGTGGGCATGTAGAACTGTGGCTGTTTGGTCCCACCTGGTTCCTTTCTGGAGCTCCAGGTCTGCAGGAGAGGCTCCTGATGGGTAGAGGCCTCTCTGACAGGCCCCGTGGCCATGGGATTCCAGAGGCACTGGAACAACTTCCACCCCACCGCATTCCCAGACGACACTCCATGTCACCCAGCAGCACTCAGCTCAGGAAGAGAGTTCAGGGGGCTCTGGCCCAGCACACTGGGCTTTTATTATGGTCTGGCACTCAGCCTAAGGCTGACCTCTTAGGAACTGTTGCTCATGATACTGGAGACCCAGCCTGCTAAGTGAGGGTCACTTCTCCCACCTCCGCCTCTTCCCAATCTCAGGGATTTGAAATCTATTCAGGAAGAGAATAAACTCATTCTGAATGGTTTAAACATTCGTCAAGAGTCAGGCATCTGGATGAGGGATCTGTGATCTGTTTCAGTTCGAAAGATTTATTCATTTGATAAACTTACAGAGTGCAGCCCAAGTCTTAGTGCTACAAAGATGAAGAAAGATATGGTCCCTGTCCTCAAGGAGCTTGTGGTTTCATGGCCAGAGTCTGTCACGTAAACAAATAATTAAAACACAAATTACGTTGAGCACAGTGAGGAAGATACCTGACCTTGTAGGGTATGGAACTCAGGGAAGGCTATACAGAGGAAGGGGTATTTGAACTGTGACTTAACAGATAAGAAGGAGTTTGCTAGGTAGGGAACACAGAGAATAGGAAGGTCATTCCTGCAGAAGAAATAGCATGGAATGTGAGAGGCCATGGCTGCTGGGGGAATGGAACTTGCTTTGATATGGATGGAACACAGAGCAAATAGAGGGATGAGAAAGTGGCTGGAAAGAGAATCAGAGCCAGATCATGAAGAGTTGGAAGGATTTCTTCTGAGAGGTGATCTCCCCGGCCCATGGGAACTTAGCCAGGGCAACTGGGGGCCACACCCCACAGCTGGGTGCCTAGGGAGACTCCAGCCTTGTGGCGTTAGCTCCCAGAAGGCCTGGCGAGGAGCTCTCACTCCCCTGCTTTCCTCTTTTCATTTTAGAGTAAAAGAAGAGGTGCTGGGCATGGGGTGAGGGGACAACTGGACATTTAGGGATAAATAGGTCCCCTGGTTTGGTTTCTGCAATTTGCTCTTCTCTGTCCCACAGTGCTTTGCGATCATTTTGGGAAATTTGAACACCAAGTCCCAGGGTGTATGAGGGCATCTGCTCCCTCCATGGGGAACCCCCTGCTCAGAAGCTGGGACTGTCAGTTTTTAGAGGGTCTGCTGTTCCGGGATGGGTCTCTGAGCTCTGTCTGGCGATGCCCTTTGCTCTTGTAAGAGGCCTGGGTTCGGGTGGCTGGTGTGGTTCTTAGTGGGCTGACAGCTGAGGGGCACCATCCCTGTCCAGGAGGGATAAAATGACCTCTTGGGAGCCCAAGCCTAATATTTGGGGGCTAAAGCCATCCTGGGGGCCATTAGCCTCCTCTCCCAACAGGTCTTGTCACCATCTGTAGACCCCTTGGCCCCCAGCGGGCAGAAACATTAGCCTCTGAATAGAGCCTTAACAATCTGAGCCTCCCTTCTCCTGTCCCCTTCCTGCTGTTCCAGTTTTTTTTTTTTCCCAAGACAAACAGCCGCAAAGCTCCATCTCTTAATGAAACTGTTTGATGTTGATTAATTATGCAGCTGCCTTATTTGCATGCACAGGCTGTGGCTTCCCAGCTTCTCTCCCACCCTCCTCTGCCAGGAGCCCTCTGTGAGTCTCAGGCAAAAGAGAGACCTGGTAACTCCAGTGTCTGCCCACTCTCAGGCAGTCCTCCCATCATTCCCACATCTAGAGCAGGAAGCAGAGGCTAGCCTGCGGGGTCACATTTGGGGCCGCTGGATGGGGTTATGTGCTGTGAACTCTTGAAGCTAAGAAGACAGGGTGCTTGGGTCTTGCCTAGCTCCTCTCCTTTACTTACCAACTGTTTGGCCTTAGACAAGCCATCAACCCCTTGGGTGTTAGTTGCCTTTTCTGTGAAATGGGAATCGCGCTAACACCATCCCAGTGGGCCATATCTCGCATGTCTGTCTATCTCCAGTGTTGGGTACAGTGCAGGTGCTACTGAAGTGGGTTTTTAAATAATTGGCTGGATCAGATGGTCTGTTGGTATCTTTTAAGATGTTACTCCAGGGATCTGTGGGATCCCCACTTTTGCCAGATTTCCCAGTTCCACCTGCTGTAATCAAAGACCCTTTAACTTCTAATGGTCACAGCATCGATGCAGCGTCCACTGTGTATAGAATCCTGTCCTCACCAAGGAGACCCTCCAGGGCCTTGCACCCACACACCAGAAGGCTCTGTTTTGGAGGAGATATGGTGGGAAGGATGGTGGCTGCTTGTGGCTTGTGCACTAAACCCCTGGTGGAACAGTGAGGCCATGCCTTGTGCTGAGGCCAAGGCTAGGGAGAAGGGACCAAAAGTCTGTGGTGTCCCTGAAATTCATGTAGATGTTGGGCCAGGCAGGAGGACTCTTGTCAGCTGGGCTTTGAAAGGGCAAAATTCACACTGAATTACAAAGGACTGAATCTGAGCTGTCTGTCATAGGTGGGATGGAAGGGGGTCTGGAGCCTCCAGGCAGTGAATCTCAGGCTTTCTGGGATCAGGGAACTCTGCAGCTATGGACTCTTTTCCTACAAAATGTGCATGTGTTCCTATAAATCCAAAAATATATTGAGGGCCTTCTTGGGGCTCCTGGACCTGGTGAAGGACCCCTGTCTGGTCTAGGCAAAAAAAATCTGGGGGTTTTAGAAAAGCAGAGGGGACAACAGGGACAGCAGGAGTCAGATGGCCTGCCTAGGTTCTCTGTGGGGAATCTGAGGTGGCCTCCTGGGAGGAGACAGAACTCACTGTGGTGAGAGAAGTTTTATCTGGCGACTAAGGAGTGACTGTGGGAGCAGAGGGTAGGCTGCTGCAGCAGAAACGTAGGAGCTGAAGGAGAAAAGGCCCTGACATGGCCCTTGGGGGCAGAGGCGGAGATGGAATCAAGATGAAGGAAGAATGCCCGGCCCTTGGGTTAGTGGGCGAGGCCTGAAGCAGAGCAGTGAGGCTGTGGTGAGAAGGCCTGCAGAGTGGGGCATGGAAGGCCTGGAAAGGTGTCTGTGTTGACGCCTGGGCTTTAGGATTTGGAGGAGTGAGGAGGTTGAGAATCTAGAGAGAGCCAGGGAACTGAGACAAAGCCGTGACTTCATCTCATCACTGATTTATGCTTCAGAAAAACATGTGTGATAAGTATGGACAGGGAGACAGACTTGGAGAAGTTAGGAGCCAGGTTCATTGAGATGGAGAGGAGACGCTTGTGGCGGGGAAGGAGCTGGGATTTTAAGCTGAGTCTATGTGACTCCAAGCCCTGCTCTGTTCACCCTATGCCGTCTGTACTCGTTCTTCCATGGGGGCTTATGCTCTGGATGTCACTGCTACCTTTCCTCCACAGTCAGCAGTCAGGTGTTTTCAGAACGATGGTCAGAGAGCCTCCCTGTCTCTAGTCTATGGTCACTGGGTTTTGGGGATCCTGCTCTTTTTATGGGAGACCAGTTGGCAGTAGCTTGGTTTCTGAAAAACTGCCGGAGGAAGGATTAAAATCAGAGCTTCAGAAGGATGGCATTTCTTGGCTGAGCACGATCAAGAAACCGAAGAAGAGAGACAGTTCTGGGTGTTGGGAAGTGTGCCAGATGGGGAGCTGGTGAACTGGGGTTTGGTGCTGGTTTGCTGCTAGCTGTCTGGTTGGTCGTGGGTAAGTTACTTTTTCTCTCTAAGGCCTCAGTTTCTTAAACTGTAAATGGGATAATTCGTCTATCCATCCATCCATCCATCCAACCATCCATCTGCCTGTCCATCCATTATCCCGTCCATCCATCCATCCAGGCAGCAACATTTATTGAACGCCAGCTCTACAATGGGTGCTGTATATAGCAGTGAGGATACATAGCAATGACAAGGCTGACGTGGTCCCTTCCCTTGTGGATCTTAGAGTGGACCAAAGAAGAAAGATATTAAAAAAAAATCTGTCTCCCAGGGTTCTTTGGAGACTAAACTAATGAGGCTCTGTGGGAAAGGGCTTTGTATTATGAAGCACTTTCTTGGTAGGAGTTCTTATTATCACAGAGGCTCAGTCCAAGCAGGAGCTAGAGAGGGCTTGAGCTCATTGAGCCTATGATTCAAAGTTTAGTCTCAAATGCCTCCAATCCCTCCCTATTATCCACCTCACCCAACCCCTGCCTCTGCCTTCAGCTGTGTTGTCCCTGCAGGAGGGAAAGGAAGACTTGGTGATCAGCTGTGTCCCAGCTCTGGCAGGAGTGGGGGGAGAGCTGAGCTGGCTGATGCTAATGAGCAGCATTGAACCTTGGCAAAGCTGGAGAGGCAGATAAAGGGAGGTATGCGTGTGTGTGGGGACTGTTCGCGCGTGGTTCTGCTGAGGGTGTCATAGATTCTTTAGGGACCGGTCCTGAGGTAACTTCTCTCCCATGCCACCCTTGGCTGTGTCCAGCCAATGTCACCTGTGAATGCACAGTGGAGAGAGTAGAGCTATGGTAGAAGAGAAAGAGGATGGTCCAGAAGGGAAGACCCTTCCAACAGTGACCTTCTCCAGATTCAGGGCAGGAAGCCTACTACTCACTTTTAGGATTTTTTAGAATTGAATTACAGTTGGTTTCCAATGTTGTGTTAGTTTCACTTGTACAGCATAGTGCTTCAGTAATTTTGCAGATTATACTCCATTATAGGTTATTACAAAATAATGGGTATAATTCCCTGGTGCTGTACAGTATATCCTTGTTGCTTATCTATTTTATATATAGTAGTTTGTATGTATTAATCCCATACCCCTAATTTGTCCCTTTCCTTTTCCCCCTTCCCTTTGGTAACCACAAGTTTGTTTTCCATATGTGTGATTTTATTTCTGTTTTGCATATACATTCATTTGTATTATTTTTTAGATCCCATATAGAAGTGATAGCATACAGTATTTGTCTTTCTCTGACTTATTTCACTAAGCATAATATTCTATAGGTCTATCCATGTTGCTGCAAATGGCGGCATTTTGTTCTTTTTTATGGCATGGCTGAGTAATACTCTGTTGTGTGTGTGTGTGTGTATATATATACACACACACACACACACACACCACATTTTCTTTTTTTTTTTTTGCGGTATGCGAGCCTCTCACTGTTGTGGCCTCTCCCGTTGTGGAGCACAGGCTCCGACGTGCAGGCTCAGCGGCCATGGCTCACAGGCCCAGCTGCTCCGCGGCATGTGGGATCTTCCTGGACCAGGGCACGAACCTGTGTTCCCTGCATCAGCAGGCGGACTCTCAACCACTGTGCCACCAGGGAAGCCCTACATCACATATTCGTAATCCAGTTGTCTGTTGATGGGTACTTTGGTTGCTTCCATGTCTTGGCTATAGTAATAGTGCTGCTGTGAACATTGGGGTGCATGTATCTTTTTGAATTAGTGTTTTTATTTTTTTCTGGATATATATACCCAGGAGTGGAATTGCTGGATCATATGGTAGCTCTGTTTTTAGTTTTTTAAGGAACCTCCGTACTGTTTTCCACAATGGCTGCACTAATTTACATTCCCACCAACAGTGTAGGAGGGTTCCCTTTTTCCACATCCTCTCCAACATTTGTTATTGGTAAACTTTTTGATGATAGCCATTCTGACAGGTGTGAGGTGATACGTCATCGTGGTTTTGATTTGTATTTCTCTAATAATTAGGGATGTTGAGCATCTTTTCATGTGCCTTTTAGCCATCTGTATGTCTTCTTTGGAAAAATGTCTATTCAGGTCTCCTGCCCATTTTTTGATTTTTTTTTTTTTTTGATATTGAGTTGTATGAGCTGTTTGTATACTTTGGATATTAACCCCTTGTTGGTCTCATCATTTGCAAATATTTTCTCCCATTCTGTAGGTTGTCTTTTTGTTTTGTTGATGGTTTCCTTTGCTGTGTAAAAGCTTTTAAGTGTAATTAGGTCCCATTTGTTTATTTTTGCTTTCATTTCTTTTGCCTAAGGAGACTGAGGCAAGAAAATATTGCTGTGATTTATGTCAAAGAATGTTCTGCCTATGTTCTTGTCTAGGAGTTTTGTGGTTTTAGGGCTTACATTTAGGTTTTTAAACCATTTGAGTTTATTTTTGTATATGGTGTGAGGGAATGTTCTAATTTCATTGTTTTATACATGTGGTTGTCCAGTTTTCTCAGCACCACTTGTTGACAAGACTGTCTTTTCTCCATTACATATTCTTGCCTCCTTTGTCATAGATTAATTGACCATAGGTGCATGGGTTTATTTCTGGGCTGTCTATTCTATTCCATTGATCTATGTGTCTTTTTTAGTGCCAATACCATCTTGTTTTGATTACTGTAGCCTTGTTTTATATTCTGTAGTCTGGGAGGGTTATACCTCCAGCTTTGTTCTCATTTTCTCAGGATTTCTTTTGCAATTCTGGGTCTTTCGTGGTTCCATATAAATTTTAGGATTACTTGTTCTAGTTCTATGAAAAATGTCATGGGTATTTTGATAGGGGTTGCATTAAATCTGTAGATTGCTTTGAGTAATATGGCCATTTTAACAATCTTAATTCTTCCAATCTAGGAGCACAGAATATCTTTCTATTTCTTTGACTCATCTTCAGTTTCCTTTGTCAGTGTTTTATAGTTTTCAGCATACAGGTCTTTCACCTCCTTGGTTAAGTTTATTCTTAGGTATTTTATTCTTTTTGATGTGATTTAAAATGTGATTTTTTCTTTTTACTTTCTCTTTCTTTAATATTTCTTTAATAGTGTAAAGAAACACAACAGATTTCTGTATATTAATCTTGTATCTTGCTACCTTGATGAATTCATTGATTAGTTCTAATAATTTTTGTGTGAAGACTTTTAGGTTCTCTATATAGACTATCATGTCGTCTGCAAATAGTGACAGTTTTACCTCTTTCCTTCCAACTTGGATACATTTTATTTCTTTTTCTTGTCTGATATCTGTGGCTAAGACTTCCAACACTATGTTAAATAGAAGTGGTGAGAGTGGGCATTCTTGTTCCTGAATTTAGTGGGAAGGCTTTCAGCTTTTCACCATTGAGTATTATGTTGGCTGTGGGTTTGTCATAAATGGCCCTTATTATGTTGAGATATGTTCCTTCTATACTCACTTTGATGAGAGTTTTTTTTTTTTAACATGAATGGATGTTGAATTTTGTTAAATGCTTTTTCTGCACCTATTGAGATAATCATTGATTTTTGTCTTTCCTTTTGTTAATGTGGTGTATCACATTGATTGATTTGTGAATGTTGAACCTTCCTTGTGATCCTGGAATATATCCAGCTTGAACATGGTGTATGATTCTTTTTATGTATTGTTGGATTCAGTTTGCTAATATTTTGTTCAGGATTTCTGCATCTATATTCATCAAAGATTTTGGCTTGTAATTTTGTTTTTTTGTAGTGTCTTTGTCTGGTTTTGGTATCAGGATAATGGTGGACTTATAGAATGAATTTGGGTGTGTTCCCTCCTCTTCAATTTTTTGGAATAGTCTGAGAAGGAAAGGTACTAGTTCTTCTTTATATGTTTGGTGGAATTCCCTTGTGAAGCCATCCAATCCTGGGGCTTTTGTTTGCTGGGAGACTTTTTGTTACAAATTCAGTTTCACTTTTAGTGATCGGTCTGTTCAAATTGTCTGTTTCTTCTTGACCTAGTCTTGGCAGCCTGTATGTTTCTAGAAGTTTGTCCATTTCTTCTAGGTTGTCCAGTTTGTTGGCATATAACTGTTCTTAGTATTCTCTTATGATTTTTTGTATCTCTGTGGTATCAGTTGTTATTGCTCTTTGATTTCTTATTTTGTTTATTTGAGTCCTCTCTCTTTTCTTCTCAGTGAGCCTGGCTAAAGGTTTATCAATTTTGTTTATCTTTTCAAAAAACCACCTCTTGGTTTCACTGATCTTTCCTATTTTTTGATCTCTATTTTATTTATTTCCTCCCTGATCTTATTTATTTACTTCCTTCTGCTGGCTTTGGGTTTTATTTTTTCTTCTTTTTCTAATTCTTTTAGGTGGTAGGTCAGGTTTTTTGAGATTTTTGTTTGTTTATTTCTTGAGGAAGGCCTGTATCACTATGAACTTCCCTCTTAGAACTGCTTTTGTTGCATCCTATAGATTTTGGAAAGTTGTATTTCCATTTCTCTCAAGGTATTTTCTGATTTCCTCTTTGATTTCATCAAGGACCCATTGGTTTTTTAGTAGCATATTGTTTAGTCTCCATGTGTTTGTTCTTTTCCCATTTTTCTTTCTGTAGTTGATTTCTAGTTTCATAGTGTTGTGGTTGGAAAAAATGCTTGATATAATTTCTTTCTATCCTCTTAAATTTGTTGAGGCTTGTTTTGTGACCTAGTATGTGATCTATCCTGGAGAACATTCCATGTGCACTTGAAAAGAATGTGTATTCTGTTGTTGGGGGATGTAATGTCCTGTAGTTGTCAGTTAAGTCCAACTGGTCTATTGTGTTATTTTTACTCTTAGTATTCTTGTCTCCAGACCTCTTCTTGGGCCATCCTCCCTGCAGGAAATGCCCTACCTTTTCATCACTACATTCCAACTGTCCTTCCAAACCAGAGCAGATGTCTTCTCCTCCACCACATCTGCCCTTCACCCTAGTTGGAAGTAGTACCTTCTTCCTCTCAATGCCCACTGTACTTGGTTCATACTTCTCTTATGACACATGTCCCATTCTCCTTTGGATCACACATGTTGGGTGTGTGTCTTCTATCCCCAGCATTCTTAGGAAGACCCCCTTCATCCACAGCACATCACAACAGCGCCTGACACTTAGTAAGTGCTTGACAAAGTTCACCAAAAGATGCAAGAATATCTTTGAAGGTGCATGTTACAGATGAAGAAACTGGGGATCAGAGAGGTCAAAGAGTTTTTTTCAAAGCCAAACAGCCAGTGAGAAGTAGAGATAGACTTCAAAGTCAAGTCTGTTTTAGGGCTGTTTATTATTTTGGGGGACTGCTGCAGACAGCAGGTTCAAACATTTAAATAATAAATGATAAAAATTAGCCAAACCAGCACCAGTTAAGGGAGGATGTCTTGACCATACTTCTGATCCATTATGTGGACAAGCCATAGGTGTGCTGATGCTGGGGGGCTAAGGGAGAGCCATTTTGCTCAGGGGCCTGACATCCTGGAAATGAGTCCAAGCTGACTTCAGTGTGTTTCCATGAGGTCTTTGGGCCCCTGGGGAGTTTCCTCTGTAGAAAAATTTCTGCTTGCTCACCTTACCGTCATAGCAGTATGGCTCTGAGGACCTTTTAGGCTTACAGTGCAGAATATCTGGAATGGTTGGAGGAGTCCACCATCTGTTCTGTTGTTACATACAGGCCCTCTGATATTCTGAAACAGTTTACTTTACCAGTGAGTTTGCTGAGTCTACATTAACACCTCATTGCTGTAACTTTCTTCTGTGTAAATCCTGGGAGATTTACATGGCAGAATGGTCCTTGGCATTTTTTGGTGACTCAGTCTGACTTAGTAGTTCCCAAGACTTTCATAAAGAAGCTTTTGCAATAGGGGTGGAGAACTGACATCTTATTTTTATTTTTCCAGGTATAGTGGTGTCCATTGTCTTTGTCTGTGTGGACCCCTTCTTCCCTCTTTTTAAGTTACCTTATCCGTATTCCTTTAGGGTATCAACTCTTTCCCTGTTTCTAGTGGGGCAGCAGGCTACAGTTACCTGGGCCTCAGGAGTAATCCCATAGCTCAGGCCTGGTGTCCCTGGCCACAGTGATTGGTCTAAGAATACATATAGAGGGCCCAAGGTGGGACAGTAAGAGTCCTGCCTTGGATTTCACATGGGGGTGCTGAGGGAGAACCAAGATCTCTTTCCTCTGAGATCCTAAGCATGGATAACATAAGCCCAGAGCAGCCTTTGGCCATGCCAATCCAGGAGTCATCCCTCCCATGATCTCAGCTTTGGAGGAAGCTCAAATTTAGTGAGAGAGCACAAGAGCAATGAAAGAGAGATGGAGAAAGGGAGAGGGACCAACAATACCATCTGACTTCTGGTTTTACCCCTGTTCTTCCTAGTTACATCAGCCAGTACATCTCCAATTGTGCACTATCAATTTAAATCCATCCCTTGCTACTGCAAGTAATTACCAAGTAAGGTTATATATGTAACTTTTACACACACACACGCACACGCACAGGCACACATAACACGTATGTGTGTAAAACCACAAAGAAAATAGGAAGGACAGTTTCAGAATTAAGAACATCTTTCAAATTGAGTCCATTTAGCTTTATGAAAACATTACCCTTCTTTTTACTAGTGGAAACCTCATCAAGAGTCAGCACCTGACTGCATACCTGTGTTTCAGAACCACCGATGTAGCCAACCCTTTCTAGAGAACAGGTTCTGAATGGCGAAGGGCTCAAGAGAGAACTGGGATGACTTGGACCCCAGAAGCAAACTCGCCTTTATGCTTCGTTTCATGAGGGCTGTCCCTGCCCTAGCAATTGCACTGGAGGGTGTGTATGTGTGCGTGTGTGTGTGTGTGTGTGTGTATGTGTGGGAAGTCCAAGGTCCCCCCACTCCAGGCCCAGCACCGCCCCACCCCACCAGTGTTTGACTCTTTCTTGTGGTCAGACTTCCTGATTCCTATGGCTGCTCTTGGCGGGGGCGTGGGGGGTGCCCTCTCTGGACAGTGGGTATGTGGCAGTGGGAGCAGGAACCAGCAGCCGGTTCCTCGGGCTCGGCCTGGTGTGAGCCATGTGGGCTTTATCTTGCCATTAATGGTTTTCTAAATTGGTGGCAGTGGAGCAAAAAACCCAATTTGTGCCTGGAGCATGCATGATTACTATTGTAATAACCTCAGCTAATAAGAATATGATGTGGGGCTAGGCTGGGAGAGAAAACACATTTCTCATTAGCTTTTGATTAATTACTCTACGTAATTTCTTAGTTGTGGTGACCAAGGAGGGTGGGGTATTGCCATTTCCTCACCTCATCTTAACCCCGTGGGCTTGGGATATTCTAGGGACCGTGGTATTTCCACAGTGGCCATGGAGGGAGAAGTCCTTGTCTCTCCTCCCACTTCCCCTCTTTCTTCTCCTCGTATCCTTTCTCTGTCTTCTCTCCCGCTCCCCTCTCCAGCCCTCCCTCTCCCTGACTTCTTAATCTCTTTTTTTCTCTTTTCCCTCCCTCAGCCTTTTGCTGGTCTTCATGGGTGTCTGACTGGCATTTGGTGACAGCCCACGCTGTCCCCTTGCACTGTCAGGCAGGTAGGTAATGGCTAATTTGCAGGTCCTGGCTGATCTGCCCTGATCCCGGAGCTCAGATTGGATATTTCCTCCTGATTCCCTCTGGACCTCCCCGGTCTGACCTGGGGACCTCTTCTTGGCTCACCTGCTCCTGACACAGGATCGTTTCTGGCCTGGCTCTGTGTGGCTTGGAATTGTTTTTGTCCCCTTACCACCTTACCACAAGCAGAGTGGCCTCCTGGCCTGAGGGCTTCTGTCCCTCTCTCCTGGTCCCTGGCAGCTAGGTCCAGGCTGGATAATCCCTCAGATCCTCACATCTAGGATCTAGTGCTCAGTAGGGCAGTAGCTGGAAATATTTCCATTGTATTTGTAACTCAGCGGGTTTCTGTTGATCCCTACTCTATACCCAGAACTGTGCTAGGCACAGTGGAGCCCTTAGAGAAAAAACAGGTGTGGGTCTTGCCATCGGGTTGGGAAGGGTGTCGAGGAGGGACAGACACTAACACAAGGCAGTGTGTACTGAGTGCCCAGTGGGTGAGGCAGAGAGAGCAGGGTAGTGAGGCTTCTCAGGCTGGAGGTTCGGGAGGCTTCATAGAGGAGGGAGGCTCAGATTTGGATGACAGAGGGGAGGGGACAGGAGAGGGAACTCCTGATGAGGGCATACCGTGAGCAAAGACCCAGAGGTAGGGATGCTTGAGGCAATTTTAGAGGGTGTGAATGTGGCTAGTGTATTTTTAGTGGGAGTTAGTGGGGGAGATGAACTACAAATAAAAATTGGAGGCTGACTGTCGAACATCAGGCTGAGGATTTGGGACATATGTGGTATCTGGTTGGGAGTCCTGAAAGGTAATTCAGTGCGAGGGTGAGCTTATAGCAGTGGTTTGCTAAATGGATAATGGTGGGTTGTTTTAGTTTTACATTGCTGCTGTAACAAAGTAAATACCACAAAATTAGCAGCTTAAAATAACACAAACTTATTATCTCACAGCTCTTCGGGCCAGAAGTCCAGGTTGGCTTGAACGGTTTCTCTGCTCTGGGTTGTACAAGAAATCAAGATGTTGGCTGGCTGGGCTCCTGTGGGGAGGCTCTGGGAAGAATCCATTTCTAGCATCATTCAGGTGGTGGGCAGAATCCTGTTCTTTGTGGTTGTAGGACTGAAGGACCCCATTCCCTTGCTGTCTGTAAGTTGGGGCCACCATTATCTCCTAGAAGCCCTCCCAGTTCTTGCACATGGGCCCCTGTATTTCAGAGTCAGCAACAGTGTATCAAATCCTGTTCTTGGAAGCTCTCAGACTTCCCCCTCTGCTGCAGCTCTTCCACCACTTTCCTAGTTTCTCTTCTGTTGCATCTCTCTGACCTCAGCTGGGTAAAGTTCACTGCTTTTAAGGGATCGTATGACTAGCTGGGGCTCACCCAGATAATCCAGGATAATTTCTATTTTAAGGTCCAAAACCCTAATTTTAAGCATCTGCAAAGTCCCTTTTGTCATGTAATGTAACATATTCCCAGGTTCCAGGGACCAGGGCATGGACATTTTTTGGGAGAGGCATTACTCTACCTACCTACCCCATGGGGCAAGACAGATTAGGTGATTCCTGAAATAGTCCTGGTGGATGGAAATGAGGTCTAGAACCTGGGTGTAATGAGAATGGAAAGGCTGGGAGGGCAACACTAGAGGCTGCTCCATGATTGGCTGCATGCGTGTGGGTGGGCGGGAGGGAGTGAAGGGGAAAGGAGGAGTTATCCTTGGATCTAGCTTAGCAAACAGGAGAAAGATGGTAACTCGTCAGTCACTCTAGGTGGAGGTCCTGGTTATGGAGGGCAGATGATGCATTTGTTTCAGGCGGGGTGACTTAGGGGTGACAGCATCTGCCAACCTGGAACTGTCCTATGAGCAGGTGGGAACACTCAGCAGAAATGTCAGACCAGGTGATACTCATTTGTGACCTATTCACATGAAAGCAATGATTGAAGGCTTGGGGGGTGCGGGGGTAGATCGTCGTCGTATCCAAGGGAGGGAGACAGAGTAGAAAGGAAATTGGGCTAGAACACTGGGGGACCTCCAAAGAAGAGATGGGAGGAGGAGGAAGAAGAGCTAGAGAGAGTGAAAGAGCAGGCACAGCTGGGCAGCTGGAAGGGAAGGAGGCAGCTAGGAGAGGTCCCATCTGTGAGGCCAGGCAGCGCTGGTGCTCAGGGTTAGGAAGGCAGAGGTCTGGCAGGAGAGTGGGACAAAGGCCAGGAGTCGGTGATGGGATGGCTGTGGGTGATGGGGACAGGTATTTCTTTTTTAAAAATTTATTTTATTGAAGTATAGTTTATTTCCAATGTTGTGTTAATTTCTACTGTACAGCAAAGTAATTCAGTTATACATATATATTGAATACATTCTTTTTCATATTCTTTGCCATTCTGGTTTATCACAGGACACTGAATATAGTTCCCTGTGCTATACAGTAAGACCCTGTTGTTTATCCATTCTATATATACTAGTTTGCATCTGCTAATCCCAAACTCCCAATTCATCCCTCCCTCCCCCCACACTTTGCAACCACAAGTCTGCTCTCTGTGGGGGGACAGGCATTTCTGAGCGAGACTAGGAGGAGAGACGAGGTGGTGTGGAGGGAGAGAGTGGGGACACACACCAGGCTCAGTAGGGTCCACAGGCACTGTGTGTCAGCATGTGGGCAGGGATGGGGCAAGGCCAGGGCTGACTGAAAACAGAGCAGAGGAAGAGAGCACTGCTTTAAGGAGAGGGAGGGGTATGATTCAGGAACAAGGTCCCCAAAGCAGCAGGGGCTGAAGTGCAGAGCCAGGACCTGGAGAGGGGAGAGGCAGGACCTTTGGGTAGGACAGGCTGGGCATGGACTGTGGGCTTCTTAGAACAGAATGTGAGGGGAGAGGCAGGACCTTTGGGTAGGACAGGCTGGGCATGGACTGTGGGCTTCTTAGAACAGAATGTGGGAGCAGAGGCCTGGACTGTGGGGAGGAGGCAGAGGACAGGGCCAAGTAGGGCATCACATATAGCCACAGTGGGGTCATTCCTATTTTTGGAACTGTCTTCTCTCCCCTGATTATCGTGGGGGGGCCTGGTTCTCCACAGCACAAAAGCTCCTGGGGTGAAAGGAGTTAACTTATTCAAGGGGGTTTGGGGAAAGGAGGCATATGGTGTCTCTCCTGCCAAAGGGTCCTATGGGATCAGGAGAGCACTGTCCCCCTGGCTCTTGGCTCCATCAGTGCGTGGTCAACCCCAGGGCCCTCAACATGCCCAAGGCCCCTGCTAATCCCAGCCTCCCCGCTACTTCTGACGTTTCACAGGCCATTGTTTGAGGCCTAACTGCCTGCCACAGCACAGTGCTCAGAGCCCCCGCCAGCCATTCCACCCGGTGATCCGCGGGGCTGTCCAGAACCGGCTCCCAGTGTTCGTGGTGGCTGGGTGCCAACAGGCAGGCCCAGAATAAACTGGCAGCGAAGGGCGGGCGCAGCCCATCTTAGTGGGCGCCCGATGGGGGTCCTCGTGTGCCTGTCCGCGCGCGTCTGCGCAGACTTGTGGGCCTGGGGGGTGTCCACAGCTCAGTCCTCAGCAGACTTCAGGGTTGAGGGGGTCATGGAGGTGGCCGGGGCTTTGGCTGGGCGGAGAGGGCGCAGGAGGGCAGGGGCCGTGATGGAGACTCTGGGAGGCCGGGCCGTGTCCCGAGAAGGGCCGGGGCAGGATGCGGGCGGATGGCTGGAGGAAGGCTCGGAAGGCCCAGGGCTCGGCACCGCTTCCCTCTTCCCGAGCCGCAGCGTCCTGGAGCCAGACCTTGGGCCTGCCCTGCCCCGAGGCCCCGCCCCCACCCCCCACCCCCCACCCCCGACCCCGTGCCCGGCTCCCAGCGCAGCTTCCCACCTCACGAGGGAAGAGGGAATCTCGCCAGAGATCCATGTAAAAATAGATGTATTTCTGGATAAGCAGCGAGCCTGAAAAACGGCTGAGCCGGAGTCTGCTCCGCTGACAGAAGATCTATGTACTAAATTCCTCTTCAAAATCTGTTTCTCCGGAGACTTATTCTTGCTGGGCTCTGCCGAGCTGGGGGAAGTTGTCGGCTTCGGGCGTCCCCTGCTCCACCCTTTCTCCCGAGTGACTGTTTCCCAGCGTGAGCTGTGGTCACATTAGGCAGCAGGGCAGCTCGGGCTCAGGCCAGAGCAGAAAAGTCAAAAGGGATTTGAATGGCAAAAAGGTCATTCTCATGCATTACCCTGGCTGGGTGGGAAGCCGGCGTGATGCAACGTGACACCCATCCTGGCGGCTGAGAGAATAAGTGATGGCTATATTTATGTTTCCATCTAAATGCATGGATCAAAGCAGACACTTTAATCTATTCAACAACAGCCCAAGGATTAAAAAGTTCCAGGCAAATCACACTCTTAAATTGGTAATATATTTTTGCTTGTCACTTGACAAATCATTTTAGAGAGTGACTTCAGGCCGGGTGAGGGACCTGGAGATTTGAACCTGGCTCCCTCCTGGAGAGGGTCCCAGCACTATAGGATGTGACATGAATCTGGTCACTTGTTGTAGTCCCTGTGAGTCCTCGCACAGGACTCCTGGAGGGGTAGGGGGAGCTAGTGGGGAGTATCAGGCCTATGGTCACATCTCAAAATGTGTTTTAATCTCCAAAAAGCCTAGCAGGTGGACATTATAACGACCCCCATTTTACAGACCAGGAGAACCAGATGTGTGGCTTGCCCGGGTCACACAATAATAAGTGGGAGAGTGGGAAGCAAAGCTCACCCAACCCCAAGCCCAGTGCTCTTGTTCTGCTGGAGCTGCAATGACAGCAGAGGGCAGCAGAGACTGCTCCGTCAATTGCTCTGTAACTGTTGGCATGTTCCTTCACTTCCCAGTTTCCTCATCTGCAAAACGGGGATAATGATGGCATCCACCTCCTGGGGTTGTCATCAGGAGTAAATGAGATGACTCAGGGAAGGCACTTATAGCACGGTATCTGACACATGGTGAGAACACGTGTTTGTGCTGAGCTCTGAAGGATCGGACCAGACCGGAGTGTGTCTGGAGGCTGAGAAAGGAACTCAAAAGCATGACTTCTAAGGAATGGTTGAAGGAACTGGGGGCCGCTGAGTCAGGAAGAGAGAAGGCGGCCTCCTAATGTAGGCTGGATTGTGAAAAGAAAGGGAGATTTGATTTGTTCCATGTGGCCCCAAGAGGGGCAACTGGATCCTTAAGGAGACTGATGGATTTCAGCTGAAGAGAAGCAAGAACTTTCTCAACACCAGCGTTGGGCAAAGAGGAAATGATGAGCTCAGGATTCTGGGAGGTGTGCCGGTTAAGGCCGGACGAGCCCTTGGTGGTGATGCTGTACCAATAGATATGCCTGCCCCCGGCTTGGCATTTAGACCAGATTTCTTTAAATATATATATATATTATATATATATATATAATATATATATATTAAATATATATATTTAATATATATATATATTTAAGGAGTTCTGTGTATTTCATCATTTAATTCTACTGATTGACGCTTGGCTCAGATCCCCACTAATTTTCAGGTATGCAAGGTGGCACGATGGTTCAGGAGTGGGCCGGGTGGTACGGGAATCGTAAGGCTGCTGCGCTGGACGGAGGCAAAGCCAGCTTTGGGTGAAGGAAGAATTCCTGCCCCCACTAGGTATTGGCCAAAGTGGTCTGAGGAGCCGGGGTAGTGCCAACCAACGAAAGAACGGTGTGCTTGGAGTTCGGCAGACTTGGGTTTCCATCTGGCTCCATCTTTTAATATCTGTGTGTCCAGCTGAAAGTCTCCTAATCTCTCTGAGCCTCAGTTTCTCCACATGGGAAACTCTGAAAGCTTCCTTCCCTGTTCACGTTTCAGAGGCGGTGTGAGAATTGGGGAGAAGCTGGCCTTGCTGCTGCCTTGGCCTTGGGAAAGGGGCGCTGTTCCAGCAAGGGAAGGGGCGCCGTAGGCACCCCGCCCTCTGGCTGAGCCATATCCTTTCCGGGTGACCGCCGGTCCGCAAAGCCACCTCCCAGCGGCGTCTCGCCGGTTGCAGGGCGCATGCGCGAGCGTCCAGGGCGGGGCCAACGCGCTGGCGCGCGGCCAAATCGCACCATCTGCCTAAGCGGAAATGTAGCGCAGGTGTGAGTTTGGGGGGCAGGTGATTGTTGACGGCTGAGCCAGCTCTCCCCGCATATGGTCCCGGGGAGGCGGCAGCGGCCCGCGTGGTCCCCCGCCAGGGCCGGCGCTCTGCGCCCTCCAGCGCCTTCAGCCGGTTCCCGCGTGAGAGCCTCAGAGCAGCTAAGCCAGGGAGGTCAGGGCATTATCGGATTCGCTGTACCAGCGTGGAAACCGAGAACCAGAGGTTAAATCGCCGGTCCAGAGTCCGGGAGCCAGTCAGTAGTGGGCCTGAAGTAGCCCTCCAGGTCACTCGACTCTTAATTCCATTTTCTTCGCGTGACCCGCTGCGCCGTGCAGTTCAGCAAACATTTATGGAGAGCCTTGTGTGAGTCAGGCGCCGAGCTGGGTGAGCTGGGTGCTGGGGGTGCTGACCTGCGCTCTGGCTCTGTTAATGGAGGGTGCAATTTTAACCCTCCGGTTTGGCCCCGAGGTTCCCAGTCATACCCCACAACCCAGTGTCAGACACCCAGGTACCTGAGGTGTTTCTCTGGACCACAGGTCTGGCCGGTTCACACCTGATGATTTGCTGGGCCAGACTCCTTGGCTTGCCGTGCAAGGCCTCTCTGAATCTGGCCTCAGTCTACCTTTGTGGCTCCATTCTTCCCTGTACCCTTCTGGACCCCTGGGTCTAGCTGCCCAGGTCGACCACCCACTGTTCTACAGCTGTGCTTGGGACCTCAATGCTCCTTTCCAGCCAGGAACTTGGCTTGTCAAAACCTACTGGTGAGTTCAGGCCCAGCTCAAGTGTGACCTCCTCCCTGCAGCTCTCTTTGATTCTCCACCCCTTCCTGATTCTTCCCCATCTACAAATGATTCCTTTGCCTATGCTTCCTGCCCTTTGTACTGGCCTTTGTGATGACATGAGGCTGCATGGTACACAGTTCCAGTGTGCCTCCCCCACCCCTTACCTGCTGGATTGTGGGCTCCTCGAGGCCTGGGCCTGGGTCTTACTAATCTATGACACCCCCCACCCCAGCTTGATGCCTGGCCAACAGAAGATGCTTAGGGACACAAAGGAGATGGTGTATGTGAAACTGTTTTGTAAAGTACCACACAGTGCTAATCCTGCTGCTGCTGAAACTGAAAAGTGTTTAAAAGCCTATGAAATAAGGAGGTTCATCTCAACTACCCCCAGTTTTTAAGTTATAGATGATTTTCATTATCAATTTAAAATCACAGTAATAACAATAGCTTAACATTTAAAAACAATTTTATTTATTTATTTTTAGCTGCATTGGGTCTTTGTTGCTGTGCGCGGGCTTTCTCTCTAGTTGCGGTGAGTGGGGGCTACTCTTCCATGTGGCGCACGGGCTTCTCATTGCAGTGGCTTCTCTTGTTGCAGAGCACGTGCTCTAGGTGCGCGGGCTTCAGTAGCTGTGGCTCGTAGGCTCAGTAGTTGTGGCTTGCGGGCTCTAGAGCACAGGCTCTGTAGTTGTGGTGCACGGGCTTAGTTGCTCTGTGGCATGTGGGATCTTCCCGGACTAGGGCTCGAACCTGTGTCCCCTGCATTGACAGGCAGATTCTTAACCACTGTGCCACCAGGGAAGCCCTTCAATAGCTTAACAGTTAGTGACCTTTTTGTGCCTGTGAGTATTAGCTATTATTATTATTGCAATAGGAATATATACACATGTACATAATCTTTCCATTTCTCCATATTAATTAAATGATCATTAGGACAATATTGAAATAAATGTTACAAATATTCAAATATGCTTCAAGAAATTCTCAACAAAATGTCCCCCCCGCCAAGTGCTTCTGTGACCCCTGGCTCTCAAGGGCCTCGGTGGATGGAGCCTGTGGTTGTCAGGTTTCCCTGCTAGGTCAGGAGCTAACCCCTGGCCTAGCAAGATACTCCACGTGCTGTGAATTTGTCCCTTTTTCCTAGGAGCGGAACCAGCAGGCCTCTTTTCCTTGCCTTTTGGGACCAGAAAGCAGTGAACCAGGATGGGACATGCCTCTTCAGAGTCAGACACACACAGGTGTCTTAAAGAGGAACATGCATCTCTGAGTCTGTCATCAAAATTTTTATTCCAAGTCTGCATGACATGAGGATTGTTGGATTTCTGTCCTTTCGGTGTTTATGGAGGACACAAAAAAGAATTACTATGAGTAAATAAACAGAGAAGATTAAAGGCCTTTCTCTGTGGGGGCACCGTTTATGAGGCAGCAAGCCAGGAGACTTGTTTCTGGGATTTTGTGATGCTGCTGCAGCCGTGAACCACATCCCATTTCTGAGTTGTTGCAGTTGGAGCTCCTCAGCTTCTGAGTCTTCGCATCCAGAGGCTCTGATCTCAGCCCATGTGTATGTTCTGGGAGTGTCCCTGCCAGCACACAGGTGAGTATGGACGTGCGTTTCTCCCTGTAAATGTGGGTCTGTGTGTCTAAGGTGAGTGTGTGCACCATCTGTGCATGGGGGTGTGTATAGAGAATGTGTATTGGGGTGACTGTGAATCTTTCTAGGGGTGCAGATCGTATATTATGGATGAATGTGCATTTGTATGCAGGGGTCTGTGTTTTTCAGTGTGAAAATGGGGCAAGGTGTAAAACCTTGGGTGTATTTGGTGTGAACAGGTGTCTGAGTTTGGGAGCATGGGTCTCTGTGTTCACAATGGAGTGTGGATGTGCATTTCTCAGCACGTGCCTCTGCCTGAGTGGGTGGGTGAGAGAGGGTCGTGGGTGAGTGGACACATGTGCACTGCTCATGTGTAGCTCTGTAGACAGGTTCCTGCAGACTCCATATGCCCAGCTCCTGTGGCTCCTCCTGGCTTGGTTGCTGCCTCCAGTCCCTTGTGGTTCTGCCTTGCTGGTCCACAGAGAGATCAACACCCTTCAAACCAGCTGCCTCGTTGGCTGTGGCTCACTCGGTTGGTCTCCCAATGCGTGCAGTTGCCATGGAAACCAAAGTAGATCTGTTTCTGTCTGCCACCAGGTCCCTGGGCTAGGGCAGCTGTGGGCCAAAGCCACCGTCGTGAGGGCTGGCTGGGAGGAAGCGAGGAGGGCTCTGGGGGACCCTCTGAGCCAGCTTCTCTTAACATCCTCTTGGAGCCTCTTTTCTGCCTCCAAACACAAGGACAGGTCCCTGCTGTCAGACAACTGGGATCAAAACAGCCCTGTAAGACAAGGGCCTGAGCAGTTGACTTTTTCACACACATACAAAATCCTTTCCTGAAAAAAAAAAATTCCACATTACTATGCATGTCATTTGTATACCATTAATTCAGTGCCTAAAATAAAGTGGCTTTTAGGAGAGAGCTGGTGCTATCTGATAGGAGAACTCTGTACATGCTTTTGTGGCCTGACTTTATAATAGGCATCTGCTCAGACTTCGCTGCATTGGGAGAACTTGAACATAACAGTGTGAAGCATTGAAGAGATCACAGATCCTGTTTAGTTTTGAAAAACTGAGTAGCAAGCACAAACCTAGCTGTGTAAGCAAAGGGCGATACATTGTTAGGGAGACGCATAAAAGTGGCACAGCCATAATGCAAAGCTAGGGAATGATTAATAGGAGAGTTAGGATAGTGGTTAACTCCAGTGGTTAATGGGGAGGGTCACAGGAGAGGGGGCTGGGGAAATGGGGGATTCTAAGGCACTAATAACATTGTATGTCTTAACCCAGGTAGTGGAGACTCAGGTGATTGTTACTCTTTTCACAGCACATACATACTTAGACTGTGCTGTATGTGCGATGCCTGCAATAACAAATCACCCATGCTGAGCTTGTGGCCCTGGCTTGATCCGAGTAGGTGGTAAGAGGCAGTATGGGGTCAGGGGAGGAGGACAGGGTAGGAATCACGCTTTTATGGATGGGTTCTGGAACTGGATCTAGCACTGACCAGCCGGTATGTGACCTCGAGGAAGCCTCTCAACTTCTCCCAGCTGCAGTTTCCTTGTCTGTAACATAATGATGAATGCATTGGACTTATTCAAGTAAAAATTAGTTTTGAGCTTTCTTTGTGTGGGGCACTGTGCTAGGAAACAAAGTCATGTACAGATGTCACGGGAGCACATGATGGAGTGAGGTGAGCGCACTGGAAGGGGCTCGATGATGGTGATGATGACAGGAGAGGCTCTGGGGGGACAGAGCTGGGAGAGAGACGGCAGTGGAGGAGGTGAGTTTTGAATTGGATCTTAAATGATGGGCCAGATTTCAAGTGGCTGAGACAGGGAAGGAGGAAATGAGGAAGGGGAGGCTCAGTGTCATCAAGGGGGAGAGGTACTTGGAGAAAAGCGCAGACCTGTGCGGCTGGAGTGCCAGAACTTGGAGGATGGCTGTGGGTGGTATTTACAATGAGAAACTCCCCTGATTGGGCTGGAGAGGAAGACAACTGGCCCACCTGGGGGAAGGGGTAGGGGAGAGGGAGCGGGAAGGTCAAGTGCTGTTGCCTGTCCCCCTGTCCTGGATGCAGGTGACCACTTGGTCCCCAGGACCCTGATGCTCAAGACTGTGGGTCCCTGGAGACAATCTGGACACCCTCACCCCCGGGCCTCTGCATTGGCCAGACTGTGAGAAAAGACCCCTCCCTCAGATGAAGGCCTTTGGCCCCTGGGCACATGAGGCCTCCACACCCCATACACATCCAGACAAGCCTCACGCAAGCCAGCTGCCGGGATGGGGGTGTGTGGCAGCAACACTCTTTGGAAAGTTCCCAGGGACAGGACAGCACTGGCCAGGATGTCTTGGACAGCCATCAGGTTGGCCTCACCCTGCCCTGCCCAGTACCCACACTGGCCTGTTCCCTGTAATTCTGAGCGCGTGGTAATAAGGGAAGGAGGCCTGGATTAGGGACCAGAGAAGCTGGGTCCACATCCTGGCTCCATCTCTTCGGCGGAGGGACAAGTCTCCAGCCTTCTCTGATGGGTCTGAGGTGTCCTTGTCTCCAAAGTGAGGAGTGGACCAGTAATCACATAGGAACTTTCCATGTAGGACAGTTTTCCCCTTCCAGGGGGGAATGACTTGCTTATCTCCGACCCTCACTTGCTGGGCATCATTTTCAGGAAACCATGCCGCTTTGTCTTGGTGAAGATGGTATCTTTCATTGTTGAAGTGAGTAAAGTGTTTTTGATGTTGCCCGAGTATAGTGTCAGGGCCCCAGAACACCTTCTCCCTGGGGGATGCCTGAATGATGACTTGCTGGAGTGCCCCCTGGGGAAGCAAGGTCACTTGTGTTAGATTGTTCTGGGTGCACAGCACCTGGTAGGCAGATGAGCTGTGTGAGCAAGCTGGGAACTGCAGGCCGCCGGAGGTGGGGGCCAGGAAAACCAAACAAGGGGGTTTTCCCCTGACTGTCTGCTGCTGAGAATCCAGCGTTGGAGATGGGAGGTCCCCATTCAGGGACCACTCACCCCAGGCAAGGTGGTGTCCACCGCACGGACCATGACAACTCCTAGGGAGGGAGTCTGATGCCCGTCATTTATGTACCCACTGAACACGTGGTAGGTGCTCAGTATTTATTGAACGAATGTCTTTGGGGCAAATTCAGTGTCACTGGTATTCTTGAATTTGATTATTGGTGAAGATAGGAGGAGGTAGCCTGGTGGTGTCAGGGGTCCACCATCACTACTCTTAGTGGCAGAGAGCATGGGTTTTGGAAACAGTTAAGGGTCTGAGTCCTGGCTCTTATATTTACTTGCTGTTTGACCTTGGGCTTCTGTTATCCTCAGTTTCTTCATCTCCAAACTGGGTGCCTTTAGTACCTGTGCACAGCACATGAGGATCAGATGAGATGAGTCGTGTAGAGGGCTCAGCAAATGCCAGTTACTGCTCAGTCCACAGTAGATGGTGGCATGTGCGGTGTGGTCACTGGGGTGAGAGGGGTGCAGTGTGGAGTGGAAGTGGCGGAGGGGGGCGTCTGGCAGGAAGGCAGGTGGGTTCTTGGCGAGGCTTGTTTGTCAGTCAGGTGGAGGGCAGCGGGCGGTCATCAGGTCAGTGCTGTGTGTGAGAAAAACAAGCTTGGGTGAAGGGGAGAGCCATGCTTAGCATCAGGCAGGATGTTCAGTTGGCCCGTTCATCCCTTCGTGCACTCATTCACTCAGCGAAGGTGCGCTAATCGTCTAATCATCCACGTTGTTCCGAGCACGATTCTAGGTACCAGGGATACAGCAGTAGCGTAGGGACTTACTCTGGTGAAATCCCATGGAATACTTTTATCATTCAACAAATGTGTTTGGGGCATTGTCCATTGCATGATTTTGTATTTATCTGCCTTGTGCTTTCTAGTAAGTCTTTTTCAGAATGTTCTAACTTCACCTGGGCAGACTATGAAGAGAAGGGAAAAATCTGTCCATGGTTAGATCAGAAGAGATGGGGGTATGGGGACAGGTCACGTCATGAGACTAGGGGGGAGTGGTATCGCAGGTGGCCCAGCCCCTCTGGAAGGCCTGGAGGGAGGGGGTTCCTAGCTTGATGCTGATGGGAAATTCAGGCCAGGAATTCAGCCGCGCAGCAGATCCCTCTCCTCCCTGTTCCTGCTCCAGCTGTCTGGGACCCTGCATCTCATGGCTGACATGGCTGTGCCTGGCTGACTCCAGATTTTACCCAGTTCTTGACCATCACTGGCCTCCCCCACAGCCTATGGCTCCTGAGCCTCCCCCCTAAACTTACCTTACCCCGAAAAGAGCAGCAGCATCAGGACCAGAAAGAACCACACGCAGCCCCTTGGAGATAGCCCCTCTCTCAAGGATCAAGATTAATCAAGGCGAGTAGAATTGGCAGTTATGACGATATGGTCCAGTGTGGTGTTCTGGTAAATTCTTGGTTCCTGTCTACAAGGCTGCTTTGATGAGTGGCTTAGGAGATCCCTCCAAGTTGTGGCATATCCACAGGGCCTTGTCAGTAACCCTGAGAACAACACCCCGTCCTGGAGATGCTGTATTAGTCAGGGTTCTCCAGAGAGACAGACCAATAGGATATGGAGATTTGTCCATTTATTTATTATATTTATTGGCTCGTGCAGTTACAGAGGCCAGGAAGTCCCACAATCTGCCGCAGCAAGCTGGAGAACCAGGAGGGCCAGTGCTGTAATTCAGTCCAAGCCAGGAGGTCAGAGAATTAGGAAGCTGATGGTGTAAATCCCAGTCTGAGTCTGAAGGCCCTAGAACCAGGAGCTCTGGTGGATGTCCCAGCTCAAGAGGAGAGCAAATTCACCCTTCCTCTACCTCTTTGTTCTGTTCAGGCCCTCAACAGATTGGTTGAAGCCCACCCGCATTGGTGGGGGCTTTACTTTACTTAGTCTACTTTACTTTACTTAGTCTACTGATTCAAACACTAATCTCTTCCGGAGACACCCTAATAGACACACCAGAAACAATGTTTTGCCATCTGGGCATCCCTTAGCCCCATCAAGTTGATGTATGAAATTAACCCTCTCGCATGCTCAGCCCCTCTTCCAACCTGGCCGACAGCCTAGTTGCTAGAACTCACTTTATTCACTCTTCTATCTGGGCCTTTGCTCCAATACCTTCCCCTGTTCTCAGTTTAGCAGATTCCTACCTGCCTAAGCACTGTGTCAGAAAGAACACAGCCTCTGCAGTGGATGAATCCACATACAAATCTCAGCTCTGCCCTTTTCTTTTTTTTTTTTTTGCGGTACGCGGGCCTCTCACTGTTGTGGCCTCCCCCGTTGCGGAGCACAGGCTCCGGACGCGCAGGCTCAGCGGCCATGGCTCACGGGCCCAGCCGCTCAGCGGCATGTGGGATCCTCCCGGACCGGGGCACGAACCCGTGTCCCCTGCATCGGCAGGTGGACTCTCAACCACTGCGCCACCAGGGAAGCCCTCAGCTCTGCCCTTTTCTGTATGAGCTTGGGTGAGTCACGTAAGCCCTGGCCTCTGCTTCTTCCCAGGTGAGAGGAATCTTGCAGGAGGATGTAGGGATCATAGGAGATGTGGGTAGCGCCCCTGGCACCTGGCAAAGCACTCAGCAGATGGCTGGATTCAGAGGCTTTGTTTCCTTTTTGGAAAAAGACTGGATGTGCCGACCTTATTTTAAATGTAGCTACTAAAAAATCCACCTCCTCCATGAAGTCTCCCAGGCCACCCCCCAAACATCGTCTTTAGCCCTGTGCTGCTCCTAGGCCCCAGGCCCTTGGTGATGTCATCGGGGAGGCCAACTCTATTGTATGTTTTGGGGCAGGAGGGAGGGGAGTGTCTTGTCACCTTTACTCCCAGTCATGGAGCACTTACAATACATGGAGAATGTTTGCTGACTTGTGGAGGGTGGGCAGGAGCTGCCTGGAGGAAAAAGAGCTGAGGGCTGGTCCCCTGGCCTTGGCAGCCAGGATCTATCCAGGGGATGGGGAGGGGCCGGCAGCCCTCTTCCTCACTTGCCCCCCGCCCCATCTCCATTTGGGGGCTCCCACTCCCTCCTCCCTGACCTTGTTTCTTGTTGGCTCAGCCCTGTCCTGCTAACGAGCTGAGCCAGCCTCTCTTATGTGCTGACTCAGTCCTGTGGCTCCCGCTTCCTCTGCCCTTGTTTGAAAATGCCAAGTTAATTGCTCTGTAGCTTCAGGCTGCACTGGCAGGGGCATGGCCCCCCTCTCTTCTCCCCTTCCACATGCCCCAGCGGTCTCCAGCCCTGGGCCTGCCCTCTGTGGACAGGGCAGTGGGGTGGGTTGGGGAGAGGGGCAGAGGAGCAGAGAAGGGGATGGGCTATCACTGTCCATTAGGGAGAAATGGAGACGGGGAGGGGCTGGCACTCTTGGAGCCTGGTCCCCATATTTCCTGGCCCTTGGGATCTGGGAGATGCCAGCCACTGCCAGGATGGCCCTGGGAGGGAGAGTGAGAGGGGGGCTGTAAGCACTGGTGGGTGGCCTCTCAGATCTGTGTCAGAGCTGAGGGCCAGGAGGGCGTGCTGGGAGGGAGACCTTAGACCTCAAACAGGGAGGAAGGAAGGAATAGAAGGAAGGAAGGAGGAAAGGAATGAAGGAGTGGGGAGAGGAGGAAGGAGGCCAGTGGTGATTCTTGCACAGAGAAACTCACGTTAATTCCTACAGGATGAGCTACAGATGCACCATCCAGGGTGGGAATCACAATGTTTAACAACGGTGTGGCACCAGCCCTTACTAGCAAGGATGGATGCGGGGCCAGGTGCTGGGCAGGGTCCTGGAGGCCCCTGAACTGTGCCAGAAGTTAACCCTTTGGTTGCTGGGTCTTGGGGAGGTGGGGGAGGGGAAAGAGCAGGGTGTGGGTAGTGAGGTGTTTCAGTATTTTCACATGATGAGCTCCACAGCCTCTTGGTCTGTTTACTCTAATCTTTGTTTAGTGAGTAGGTACAAGAGGAGGGTGAATGCCAGCCTGGAGCTGACAGGGGAGAAGGGGAGGGAGCTGACCTCAGTGGGAAGTGGCAGAACGCAGACCTGGGTGACGGTGAGTCAGGCGCCTCGTGACAGTCTGAGGGGCAGGGGGGGAAGATGCCCCATGAGGGCTTGCGGGACAGAGGATGGGTGAGGGCAGGGGCTGGGCGGACCTCCAGAGGCCCTGGGGGAGGCCTGGGATGATGCAAGCTAATTCATTTTTTTAAATTATTATGACAAAGACAGAGGAGGAAGGAAGAGAGGGGATTAGAGAGGAAGCTCTAACCACCCCCCGCAACCCCCGGGGAAAGTGAAGGAGTAGATGGATGAAAGCCTTCTCTCTGGTGAGGATGTAGCTGCCTCTTGGGGGTGCGCACCGTGTTTCCAGGTGGGTTTTCTGGCATCGGCGTCCTTGAAGTGATCTGACTAAGGGGAACAGACCCTCCTTCCTTTCCTTCCTTCTGTGGGAGCTTAGGGAGGTTGGGGTGTGTGTGTGGGGGTGTCGGGCCGGGAGGGGCTGGAGGAGAGCGGTGAGGAGAGCAAGGAGAGCCAGGTAGGGCCTGCCCTCTCAGCTTTGCTCTCCCCAAGAGCTGTTTCTGTTTGTCGTCTCCTCTCCAAAAGCGGAGATGTTTTCTGATAATCTTACAACTTCTCGAGCCAGAGGCTTTCTGCAGACTGCACAGCAGGGAGAAAGAAAAGAGGGGAGGAGAAAAGGAACACATGAGAAACAGTGGGCTTCCCAAGTAGGGGGACATCTGCTCTGGATTCCAGATCCAAAATGCACCTGGCGTTAGCGTTAGGGACCCGGGGGACCCATGGATGGGCCAGTTTCAGTGCTTCTTAGGGCCCTGGCGGGAGTCCAGCTGGGGCAGGCCACTTCCCCTCCCCACCACCGGGCACTTTGGGGCCTGCTGGTCACGTGCTTCTCTTCTCTTCCCTCCGTGGGTCTCCAGCCAGTCCGCTGCTTGATGAATTAGCCCCATAGATATTCCGTAGGGAAAGCAAGCACATATCATATATATCTTTGACAAGTTATTATTCTCCCTTATCAGGATTCGGGTGCATCCTGCACCCGCCATTACTCACACCGCACCCCCGCCCTCCTGGGCCCTGGCGCCAAGCCTGCTACTCGGCAGCACCCGGCCGTGCGCCCTGCCTGGCGTCTGGGTAGTGGTGTGTGGGAGTGTGTGTCTGCGAGTGTGTGTGGAGAGCTCCGACCCGTCCTCCAGGCCGGGACCTGAGCAGGAGCCATCCTGGCCCCCTTTAGGCCCAGTTGACTGGACATCCTTCCCCAGACAGGGGCTGGGCCCAAGACAGACCTGGTGGCATTCTTTGGTTCTCTCGCAGGAGCCAGGAGCAGGGGTTTTGTCCCAAGGAATGTTCTGGTTTGGGCCTCATCCATGTCTGTGTGGTCAGGCTGCGGGGGGTGGGTATCCACCCTGTCCCCCACCCCCGTTTCCCTCTGCTGCTGGGCCTGCCCCTGGTTGCGGGCAGAACTGACTGCTAGGCCACCTCCTCTCATCCCAAGGCTTCTTGGAGCCCAAAGGGGCCCCGCAGGGCCGACTCCCTCACCCCCGCCCCCCCGCAGGTGGCTGAGGCCCAGTGGCTGGAGGCCTGGGGGGCAGTCCTGATGAATGAGATGTAAGTGAATAGTATGCTCTTAGCCTGGCCGCCGGGCCCCCGATTTGTCATCTTTCACCCCAAGCATTCCCATTTCCCCAGAGGCAGGCTCCATCTTAACAAGTCCTCTATGTGGGAATCTAAATGGGGCCTTTGGAATTGCCGCTGGTGCACTCAGGCCTTGGGGTGGGGTGGGAGGTACCCTCAGGCTGGCTGGTGGGGGCTGGCACCCGGGGAGTCCGCGGGTCCCTGCTGGGCTGGGGGTGACTCTGGGACTCCCAGTGCACCCTCCCCTCAGCTGCCGGGAACTGTAAGGCCCAGCCCTCTACCGGCTCAGCAGGGAGCGGAGACCTGAGGGCCAGCCCTTCCCACCCCCCCACCCCCGCAGGAGTCTAATGTGCCCTCGGTGCCTGCTTCTCCAGCTCACGCTGCGCACTCCTGGGACCCTCCCCTTGCCTCCTTTGGGGCCACTGCCCAGCCCCTCAGTGTGCACTGGGTCATGGAGCGGGTGGGAGTGGAGCCTCCCGTGCGGGTGCCCATGGCTGTGTCCTCCCGTGGGCTTGGTGTAGCAGACTGAGCAGGCTTCTGTGCCCAGGCTGTGGCCCAGGGATCTCTGTACCAGAGACATACATGGCTCAAGCCTGCCCTCAGGGGCTCCCAGTCTAGTGGAGGAGGGCTGGGGGAAGGGAAGACTGATGTCCTGATAAGTATTCTGGGCCTGCTGCTGAGAGCTACCTTGTACCCCTCTGGAGATAACTGGCAGCTAAGGGGAGGGTGGGGGGAGGGAGGGCTCAGAGCAGGCTTCCCGGAGCGGGGAGTGCTGGGACGGGCAGGATTTAGGTGAGCAAGGAGAGGAGTGGGTGAGTGGGTCCCTGTCATTGCCCCGGGGCCAGAATCCTCCCTCCAGGGGTGCCCCCTCCTGACTTCTAATGCCCCTATCAGCTGGGGAGGGATGGGAGGCAGATGAGGTGAAGCGGGTGAGTGGGAGTCTGATGTTGTTTGGCCTCTTGGGGCCGCATCGTCTAGGCCTCCAAGCTTCAGTACCCGGTAGAGTCTCAGGGGTGTAGTGCTGCCACACTGGGTGTGCAGGTTCCCCTTTTGACTGGGGCTCAGGGCTCTGCACCCCGCCAGGGAAAGTGTGGATGTGTTGGTTGCAGTTAGTCTCAGAGCCACTAGAGGGAAGTCCCAGCCCATGTTTCCCTCTTTCCAGAAAGCTAAGGGCCCAGGTAGGGATGGGAATTGGGGGTGGCGGGGTGCCAGTGCTTGTGTCCAGGCTGGGGTTCCTCGTGCTGGGAATGAGGGTGCCTGTTCTGCTGCCTCTCTGGGTTAGGGTCTACTACTGCCTGAGCTCCTCAGTGCTGAGTTAGGGAACAAAAAAATCTCTGGAAATTTTGAAGAAATGAGAAAAAGGTATTTTGTTTAAATATTTTAATATGATACTTATTTTAGTACCTTTTACAAAAATGGGTTATGAACATTAAAAGACTGTAGAATACTGTGCAGCTGGTGGTCAATGGCACGGTCCTTGATGCCAGCCTTCCTGGTTGGACTCCCAGCCCCACCACTTAATTGCTGAGTGACCTTGGGCAGGTTAAGTAACATCTCCAAGCCTCAGTTACGCCTTCTGTAAAATGGGGATTATAGTACCTACCTCGTAGGATTATTGGAAAGACAAACACTGTAAAGGTCACTTAGCACATGCCCATTATATAGTAAGTGTTCAAGCAAGCGCAGCTCTTTCATTTTCATAACAAGCAATTACATTTGATTTAGATGGAAGAGTAAGGGTCCCAAATTTAAAGCAAAAATATTATTTTTCTTTCTGTTGATATTTAAAGAACTCCCCACTACCCAGTAAAGTAAAAGAGTTGGAAGAACCTCTCCCAGCCCTGACAATTTCTAGGCTTTGTGCGGAATGAGTGAGTGCTGATTCGCACCTTAATTTATATCTCACATTTCCTGAGGTGTGATTGCCTGCTGGGCACCCCCAGGCCCCCTCTGGGACGGAGTGCAGACACATGGGCCCCCATCCCCCTTGCCGCATAATTGGTTGCTGCCTCTGTGAGCCAGTGGTCCCTGGTCAAGAACCCGCCTTGGAACCCTCTAGCTGGTGCTTCTCCACCCCAGTCACACATGGGAATCACATTAGTTTGCTATAAAAGCTACCACTGCCTGAGCCCCACCCCCGAGGTTCTCATTCACTTGGTCTGGGGTGGGGCCCAGGCATCAGGGTGATTATAGGCTACCTGGGTGATGCCACAGAGAATGCAGGTGGGAGGACCAGGTGAAAAAGGTGCCTCTAGCCCCCCAGCCCTATGGCCTCACAGAATTCTGTACAAATTTAGAAAGAGACGTTTGGCTTGATGTAGGCAAGTCCTTCGGGATGTTAGTGAGGAAGGCTGGGTTCTAGTCCTGGCTTGGTGGTTAACTCTGTGAGGGCTTTTTGGTAAGCCCCCTGCCTCTGGGCCTCAGATTCCTCATCTGTCAAATGGACTGAGTAGCACCCATTGGGCCTAAGGAGTCATGTGATGTGAGGATTAGATATGGACATGAGAGTGAGCACGCTTGGAAGGAGTGAAACCAAGATGCGGTTTCTCTCACTTCACTTTCAGAGAAAGGGACTGTATTAGTTTCCTAGGGCTGCGGGAACACAGACCGGGTGGCTTAAACAACAGAAATGTGCCGTCTCACAGTTCTGGAGGCTGGAAGTCCAATATCAAGGTGTCAACGGGGTTGGCTCCTCTGAGGGCTGTGAGGGGGGGCACCTGTTCCAGGCCTACTGGCTTCGATGCCCTCTCATCCTATCTTCACATCATCTTCAATCAGTGTATGTCTGTCTTTCTGTCCTATGTCCCCCCCCTTTTTTTTTTCGCGGTACGCGGGCCTCTCACCGCTGTGGTCTCTCCCGTTGCGGAGCACAGGCTCCGGACGTGCAGGCTCAGCGGCCATGGCTCATGGGCCCAGCTGCTCCGTGGCAATGTGGGATCTTCCCGGACCGGGGCACGAACCCGTGTCCCTTGCATTGGCAGGCGGACTCCCAACCACTGCGCCACCAGGGAAGCCCCCCATGTCTCCTTTTTATGTGGATACCTGTGCTATTGGGTTATGGCCCATCCTAATGACCTCATTTTAACTTACCTCTTATCTCCAAATACTGTCATCTTCTGAGGTACTGGGGGCTGGAACTTCGACGTAGCATTTTTAGGGGACACAGTTCAACACATAACAGGGAGTGAGCAAGTGCCTGAGGGCTTGATTCAGAAAATAGCAGCAAGAACAACACCCCCAAAACCCTGGAAGGGGACAGAGTGGGGGCAGAGACCAGGCTCAGCCTCCACCCCCAGGCAGCCCTCTGCACAGCTCCCTCCCTTTGCCGCTTCACCTGGGGCTGGTTTGCCTTCTAGGTTATGGGTGTGCGGGACAACACATGAGGGGGACAAAGTGTATGTGGTCCAGCTCTGGGGCCACCAGGCACACTGCAGTCCATGCAGGAGCTGCTTCCTGAGCACGGCTCTTACCCAGTGTGGAGGTCCTGAGGGGGGTGCCGGGCGGGGGGACAGGGGTCTGTTTGGTGGTACCTTTCAGTTACAGAGCAGGCAGTATGCTGCAGACTTAGCCAGCTCCCCTCCTGTCTTGACACTTGCTGGGGAGATGGGGAGATCAGGAGTAGTGGGGAGAAAGGGCCTTGTGTAATACTCAGGCCAGGCGGGCCCAGAGCTTGCAATTGACAAACACAGGGCTGCCTCCCTTCCTCCCTCCCCTCCTTGTCTGCACCCAGGAATCTACCAGGCAGAGGGTGGGGCGGGGGGGGGGTCGTCTGTGGGGAGTGAGCCTGCTGTTGCCAGGTGTGCATCTGTATTTATCAGGGGTGAGTCCCTGGGAAGCAGCCGGACGCTGAGCACGCCGTTGGGCAAGGTGTCTGGGCCAGCTGCTCCGTTCGTGGCCAGCCACTGGAAGGAGGGGATTCTGGAATGTCAGCCTGAACAGTGGTACCCTGATTTTGAAGTGTTTGCCAATTTCTGTGGTGTAAAGACTCCCACCGTGGCTGATTTCATGCTACCAAAATGAAGTCAAAACGGGCTCACAAATCTGAAAATTTAACATTATGGCCCAACCCCCTTGGTATGAAGAAGGAACTGAGGCCCAGAGGTGGAATAGCCTAAGGTCACATAGCACGTTGATCAGGGGCTCAGCTGGACTGTGTTGCCACATTGTGTTGGAGTGTGTCTGTCTTCCTGGTGTTACCATTGAGAATGGGTCCTCTGTGACAGTGGGGCAGGGAGATGAGGGGTGGACTGGCCATCCAGAGGGGTAGCAGTGGGAGCTCTGCTTCCCAGCCTGTCCCAGTAATAACACCTAACATCACAGGGCCCTTTGTAGTTTACCAAGTGCTTTCTTACCTGTTACCTTTAAATTTAATTTCCACGGCAATCCAGGGGCTGCATATATTGTTATTACATTTTACAGATGAGGAAACTGAGGCTGAGAGTGATTGTATGATTTCTAGGTCACGTGACTACTAAGTGGCCATGCATTCACCCAAACCTAGGTCTTCTGAGACCAGTCCTAGTTCTTCCTACTCCCTAAGGTGCTGAGGCCATGACGCCTCTCCAGCGGTCTGGCGACCCTCCGCCTACAGGAAGCCTAGAGCCCCTGTGCTGTCCACCCTGATATCAGCCTAGCACAGAGGTCCCTCGATTAGTGCCTGCTGTTGGGTGAGCTGACCCTTGGGCAATGGCCAGGGGGCTTACCTTTACCCTCTGCTGCTCCCTATGGGTGGTGCCCTTGATGCCTGGGTGCTGGCCACTCTCATCCCACCTGGTTTCTTTTCACCCAGGACTGGGACCCCCAGCTCACCTCACCTCAGGTCTTCTTAGGGCTGTCACCACCCCATCAGCCTCTCCACCCCACACAGCCTCCCCAGGCCTTTCTTCCAAGACCTTGCCTGGCACAGGTGAGGAAGGTGTTCATGTATGTGGTTTCACCATGGTTCCTTTCCTGGAACAAGTTCCCTTCTTGATCCAGGAAGTCTCAGCCCCATGCCCATCTGTATCCCTCAGGTTGGGCCCAGCATGTTTAAGGAAACTGCAGCTTGTTTGGGAGATAGGAAGACAGGCAGACAGACCAACAGAGGGAGGAAAAGAAAGAAAGGCACCAAGGAAGAAAGACATGAAGATACCATGTGTTAGGAAAACAGTAAAAAGCAGATAACCAGAGCAGATATGTGCTAGGCACTGTGCTAAGTCCTTACAATAACCCTCTGAGGTAAATACTATTTGATCCCCATCTGAGAGCTGAGGAAACTGAAGCGCAGGGAAATTAAGTATCTTGCCCAAGGTCACATAGCCAATGACTGTGAATCAAACCCCGTATGTCTATTCTTACCCATCAGACTACCAGGCATTCTGGTTAAGAAGAGGGAGCCCAGAGTGAGTGAGACAAGGAGAGTGAGAAGTGAGAGAGTGAGTGACAGAGGCTGGGTGTCCATCCCAGCACCCTTATATACCTTGAGGGGGGCGTGCAGCTTGGGCTGCCACAGTCAAGAGGTAGTGCAATGTACCAAGGAGAAAGAGAACCTGATGAGGAGTCACGATAGCCTTTGTGGCCTTGGATGAGTCACCTCACCTCTCTCAGCTGCTCGACAGACAGCTGTGCACATGTTCCTCGAGCAGCCTGCACACAGCTTGCAGGAGCCAGGGTGGGCAAGAAGGACCCTGTTCTCCAAACACTGAGGATCTGTGCTATGATTGCTGCTTGTGACCACAGAGGTGCAGACAAAGAGACAGGTGGCCATATTTGTTGCACCTCTCCTATTGTTGCAAGCCTTCTGGCTGAAGTGACTTACAGGGTGTTTAAGGGGCTGCCACCTTTTTTCCCCTTAATTTTACTCTTTTTCCCCTTTTGGGAACCAGATATTAAAAACTAGAACATTCAGGGGCTTCCCTGGTGGCGCAGTGGTTGAGAGTCCACCTGCCAATGCACAGGACATGGGTTCGTGCCCCGGTCCGGGAAGATCCCACATGCCGCGGAGCGGCTAGGCCCGTGAGCCATGGCCACTGAGCCTGCACGTCCGGAGCCTGTGCTCCGCAACGGGAGAGACCACAACAGTGAGAGGCCCACATACCGCGCAAAACCAAAACAAAACAAAAAACTAGAACATTCAAAAACAACTCCATATGTGGGGATAATTAGAAAGTGATAGTGCCTGCCTATGTAAAGGCTCAGAAAAGACCTGAGAAGACTTTAAGTTTACATCTTAGGTGATCCTTGACACAGAGACAACCTATAACAATCAAACAAAACAATAACAAAAGCAGCAAACCCTAGGGTAAGGGGAGAATCTGATTTCCAGAGTTACAACATTATTAGATCTAAATGTCCAGTGTTTTAACAACAAAAAAATTCACAAGAATACAAAGAAACAAGAAAGTATGGCCCATCCAAAGGAAAAAAATAAATCAGAATAAGCTTCCCTGAAAAAGACCTGATGGCAGATATACTAGACAAAGAGTTTAAAACAACTGTCTGAAAGATGTTCAAGGAACTAAAGGAAGATGTGGAGAAAGTCAAGAAAACAATGTATGAAAAAAACAGAAATACCAATAAAGAGGTAAAAAACCTAAGAAGAAACCAAAAGTAAATTCTTGATTTGAAAAGTACAATAATTGAAATGAAAAATTCACTAGAGGGATTCAAAGGCAGATTTGAGCAGGAAGAAAAAGGAATCAGTGAACTTGAAGAGAGATCAATAGAAATTAACAAATTTGAGGAACAGAAAGAAAAAAGAGTAAAGAAAAGTGAACAGAGCCTAAGGGACCTGTGGGACATCATTAGGTAGACCAATGTAAGCACTGTGGGAGTCCCAGAAAGAGAAAAGAGAAGGAAAGGGACAGAGAGAATGAAGAAATGATGGCTGAAAAGTCCCCAATTCGATAAAATACATGAATATAAACATCCAAGAAGCTCAACAAACCCCAAATAAGACCCGCACTGAGACATTTTATAATCAAAAGCCAAGCTTTCAAAAGCCAAAGACAGGGAATCTAGAAAGCAGCAAGAGAGAAGCAAATTGTTTCATACAAGGAATCTTTAATAAGATTATCAGCAGATTTCTCATAAGAAACTTTGGAGGCTAGAAACGTGAACCAAAACTAGATAACCACATGCAGAAGAATAAAGTTGGACTCCTATCTTACATCATTCACAAAAATTAACTCTGAATGGATTAAAGACTTAAACATAAGACCTGAAATCATAAAACTCCTATAAGAAAATGAAAAAAGCTCCTTGACATTAGTCTTGACAATGATTTTTTTGGATATGACACCAAAGGTACAAGCCACAATAGCAAAAATTAATAAGTGGGACTGCATCAAACTAAAAAGTTTCTGCACAGCAAAATAAACAGTCAACAAAATGAAAAGGCAATCTGTGGAATGAGAGAGAATATTTGCAAATCATATATCAGATAAGAGGGTTAATATCCAAAATATATAAAGAACTGATACAACTCAATAGCAAAAGCACAAACAATCCAATTAAAAAAAATGGATGGAGGAACTGAACAAACATTTTTCCAAAGAAGATATACAAATGGCCAATAGGTGCATGAAAAGATGCTCAACAGTCATCAGGGAATGCAAATCAACACTACAATGAGATTACACCTTGCACCTGTTAGAATAGGTGTCATCAAAAAGACCAGATATAACAAGTGTTGGTGAAGATATGGAGGAAGGGGAATCCTTGTGCACTGTTGGTAGAAATGTAAATTGGTAGAAAAAAGTACAGAAGTTCCTCAACAAATTAAAAATAGAACTACCGTATGATCTAGCATTTCCACTTCTGGGTGTATACCCAGAAGAATTGAAAGCAGAGTCTTGAAGAAATAACTGCACTCCCATGTTTATTGCAGCATTATTCGAAATACCATGATATAGAAACAATGTAAGTGTTTATCAGTGGGTGAATGGATAAGAAAAATGTGAGATATATACATATGTGTGCGTGTGTAGATATATATACATATATATGTATATATATCTACACACGCACACATATGTATATATTGGAGATGGATGGTGCTGATGGTTGCACATTATGAATGTATTTAATATCACTAAATTATACACTTAAAATGGTTAAGATGGTAAGTTTTAGGTTATGTGTATTTTGTCACAATAAAACATTGAAAAAGAATGATACGATCACACAGTTGTTCATCCAATAAAATATAGTGAGCATCTACTATCTTTCAGCTACTGAGAATAAAAGTAAGCAAGACAAACACCATTTGAGTTCCTTTTGGGGCTTCCAATCTAGAGGGTGATACAGGTCAATACAATAGAGAGGGATAAGTACTAAGTCCAGGAAGTGATGGTAATCAAAGGAGGAGTACTCGACCCAGTTTAGGTTGTCAGGGAAGGCTTCCTGGAGGAAGTGGCACTGAAGCTGAGACAGGACAATAAGTAAGAGTTGGTTATGCTAAAGTTTGGATTATGGAAGAGGGAGGGTATTACAGGAGACAGCATGGAGGGACTGAAAGTAGTTGGATTCACCTGTATAAAGAAGTTCTTTTATTTGCCTAAAACATGCCTTGATCTAATTTTAAAGGTGTCCTCAAGCTCTAGGAGTTAGATTTTGTGTCCTAAGAACTCTTTGCCTAACCCAAGGTAATAAGTATATTCTTCTAGAACTTTATATTTTTAGGTCTACATTTAGGTCCATGATTCATTTCAAATTAACTTTTGTTTAAGGTATAAGATATGTGTTGAGACTCTTTCTCACAATCTCTCTTACAATCACTCTAACATGGCACTATCTAACACAAAGCCTATTTTATGATAAAGTGTTGGGTATCACTTGTAATTTATTGAATTCTGTACCAAAAGTGAGAAACAGACTAGTTGTATGGGTACAAAATGGTAGTAAGTGTATTGGTTGTTTACCTCATGATTGCATGGCTGACTGGGAGCTTAGGCTTGCTGTTGTTGCCCAGCATCACAAGAGAGTATCATACTGTATATCACCAGTCCAGGAAAAGATCAGACTGCAAAATTTGAAGCATGGTTTCTCCTGAATGCATACCACTTACATACCATCCTGAACTTGAAATATCTTAAGTTGAATTATCATATGTTGGGGACTGTCTGTATTATTTTTGTTGTTGGTTTATTAATATGGTGAATTATACTGATAGATCTCTATTAGTTTTTGTTTCATGTATTTTGATGTCCTATTATTAGGGGCCCACACATTTAGGATTGCTATGTTCTCTTGAGTAATTGACTTCTTTATCATTATGAAATGGGCCCTGTATCCTGGTAATAGTCCTTGCTCTACAGACAACTCTGTCTGATATTAATAGAGCCACTTCAGCTTTCTTTTGAATAGTGTATACATGCTATATCTTTTTCCATTGTTTTACTTTAATCTAGCTGTGTCTTTGTGTTTCAAGTGTTGGGTTTTACTTTTTAATCCAGCTTGATGATCTCTATATTTTAATTTGGGTGTTTAGATGATTTACGTTTAATGTTATTATCAACACAGCTGGGTTTAAATCTACCTCCATGCTATTTGTTTTGTTTTTCATATCTGTTATTTGTTACTACCTTCCTATCTTCTTTTGGATTGAGTTTTAAAAAGTATAATTCATTTAATCTGCACTATTGAAAACCACTGCTTTAAATAACTGTACTATCTCCTCTCTCATGAAACCCTTCAAACAGAGCTCCAGGGGATGGAGTAGGTTGCCTGGGGATATGATGCGGGGAAACAATGCCTTAAAAATAGGTCTCACATCTTGAGATAAATAACTACTTTCTAGATCCAAAATCCTGGTACAATTTATAAGGGTCTTTCCTGCGGCTTCCTCTTTTCTCAGGCATCTCACCACCTCAGCTTCTGGGACTCTTCAGGATAGCATAAACTGTGTCGTCAATCAAAGTCAGAGAAAGAGACCTAAATGTAAAATTCCTAGAACTCCTGGACCCTTCCCTCCATTCTGAGAGACAGAGCTCTTATACAGTGATTGCCAAGGCAATGGGCCCTAGCACAATGAAAATCCCCATCCTCTTGAATAATCACTCACTGCTGGAGAATTGAGAGACACTGGTTACTTTTCTAACTACTTTAACCCCTGGAAGTGGACTGGGCCAGTACAGTCTTGTAGGATCTCTGTATTTTTACCATACAATATCCATAACTGATATATTATAAAAATTAGGTCTTTAAAGCAGTACAGGTACAATTTTATATAGTGAGTTTTTTATTGTGGAGATATTCAAATCGGAGTTAGACAACTATAATACTTAGCAGGGAATGTTGCATAGTTTTCAATAATCGATGGGACCGTAGGCTGCTCTAGTGGTCCCTAAATTTGCCTGTGCATCAGAATTACCTAGAGGTGTGGGATTCTTTTTTCGCTTTAATTTTAATTTTCTTGAAGGCAATATATGCCTATAGTTTACAAAGTCAAATAATACCAGAAGGTTTATAATAAAATATTGTGGTTTCCTGTCCAATCCCTCTCTACTCTCTCCAGTCTTCCTCCCCAGAGGCAACCTCCATTTTAACTCTTTCCCCTCTTTCTCCTGGGGTGTGTGTGTGTGTGTGTGTGTGTGTGTGCGTGTGTGTGTGGTGTGTATATATAGATATCCATTGACTTTTATTTATGATAGATAAGGGTTTACTTAACTCCCCAGTATCACTATATTGCAATTTTAAATATACCAACGTTTAATATTTACATTGTTATGCCTATGCAACTATTCACAACTGAATATATATTGTGGTATACTTTGTTTCCTTTTCATTTCTCCTGAAGTTGCCTTGATTTCTAATTTGCTTAGTTTTATGTTTACTCATTGCTAATTCTTCTACCCTCCTTATAGCCTCTCAGTATGGTTACCACAAAGCCAGTCTCATCAGGCAATCTACTACTTCCATTTAAAAAAATTAGAAACATCCCTTCTGAAGACCTTTATTTTCCTTCTTCTTGGTTTGACGACTCTCAAGGCTTGCTGCACTCCAGTCATCCTGGGTGTTTCTTTTGCTGCCATTCTTGGTTTTACTTGCCTCTTTCCTGGGTTGGATTCATTGTTTCCAAGTCTCATGTCTTTTCCATCTTGCTTTTCTTCTTTGTTTTGATAAAGTACATCCTCCAGTAATTGCATCACATTGATGGTTCAAATGCAAAGGTATGGTGAGGACATTCCTATCTCTTGATTCATACCGATCCAGTCTGGACTGGTTGTCCTCTGTGTGTAGTGAATACTTGTTATTCTAGGATCTCTTTTTTGTCTTCACCCAGGAGATTCCCTTTGCTTTGTCTATGCCTTCCCCTTTTTTGGCTTACTCTATTGTTTTGCTCTGTAGCCTTATGAAAAAGTATAGCAGAGAGATAAACTTTTTGAGATTTTACAAAACTGAACATTCTAATTATTCTATTTCATATCAGATGACATCTTAGCTGGGTATAGAATTTATAATAATAGCCTTTAATGTCATTTGCCAATACTTCTAGTCCTTCCTTTTCTGGGCTCATGACAGGATTGCATACCCTTGTCTTGAAGTTAGGCATTGCAATGTGATTTGCTTTTGATAACAAAATGTGAATAGAAGTAGAAGGTAGTCTTTGGACAGAAAACTTTAAGAGATGGTATGTACTTCACTATGTTTCGTCTCTGCTACTGTGACTGATACATTTGAGATGCTGGAGGTGCTGTCAGCCTGGGTCCCTGAGTAAGAAAGACTTGGGATATATATCTCCCCACCATATAGTGGGGCAAGAAATAAAGCTTTCATTGTTTTAAGCCATTGAGATTTAGGGGTTGTTTGTTGCCACATCATAATCTAGCTCATCTTGACTGAGATCAGGATAGATTCTTAGAAATGGAGTACTTATAAAACAAAAAGCCTCTATGTAGTAGGTAGCCTGGCCTAGGGTCTGTGCAGTGAGCTATAAGAAAACTTTATTAGAGCTTTAATAAAACTTTATTAAAGATGACACTTTACATTATGCAGTGGGAAATATTTAATAAAATTGTCTGGGAGTCAGGTCACATTCTTAGGGAAATTTAAACTCAAGATGAAGATATGGGAAAACAGTATGTTAGCATACGTTTGGTTATTATTGACTGTGTTTGACAAAGTTGTGTGAAAGTGTGTATTCAGAAAAGAACTGGCCAATATACAAGCAGAAATAAAAGTGAATAGACAGTTTCCAAAAATTCAGAGCCTTGAAATATTTGGAAAAGCCACTTAACTTTGGACTCCAAATAGTAGGAGATAAAATTGATAAAAGTTTTGAGTAAGAAAGTCTGCTTAAAACTGATTGTTGCGGAAAGGGCCAAAATAAGGGCATGGTCCTCACTCCCACTGTTAGCAAGTGAGTAGGTTAAGATGTTTAAGATAAAACTCCTTCAAGGATGTGGCACCCAGTTATTACTTTAACAGGACAAATGTCTCAAGGAAAAGAGAGTAAAGTGAAGCCTTGGATCTCCCATGTAATCCTGATAGGCTCAAGGCACACTTATCTTTAGGAAAAGAGAGAAGATATGGAGATGAGAAATCAAAGACATATAGCTCTGGGAATTATGTCTCTAAAAGAAATGTGGGCACCATTGCTGGATTCTATTGCTGACAGAATCAAATAGATAAAAAGACAAGATATTGAAAGAGTTGTATTGCCAAAAGAATCACCAGTGTGGCCTGAGAAAGACTATTTTTAAAAAAATTTTATTGAAGCATAGTTGATTTACAGTGCTGTGTCAATTTCTTCTGTACAGCAAAGTGACTCAATTTTATATATATATATGTATCTAGCTATCTATATTTTCATATTCTTTTCCATTATGGTTCATCACGGGATATTGAATACAGTTCCCTGTGCTATACAGTAGGACCTTGTTGTCCATCCATCCTATGTATAATAGTTTGTCTCTGCTAATCCCAAACTACCATTCCTTCCCTACCCTGTCCCCCCACCCCCTTGGTAACCACAAGTCTGTTCTCTACATCTGTGAGTCTGTTTTTGTTTCATAGATATGTTGATTTGTATTGTATTTTAGATTCCACATATAAGTGATATATGGTATTTTCTTTCTGAGAAAGACTATTTAAGAACCTAAAATAACTCTATCAGTAGGAAGTGATCTGAGAAAGAGGCTTAGCTCTCAAAGAGACCATATTCTCCTACATTCACTTCAGCTATGGCCAAGGAAAATAATGGAAAAGAAAGAATTTCCTAGAGGAAGGAGCCAGAGGAACAATGGAGTATAACGGACAAAGGAGTTACTCCTAGGGAGCATAGTGGGAGCCTAATCCAGCAACATCTCTGCTCCCAGGAATGAGGCCCTCAAAATATCTGCCCAGCAGGACTTCAGAACTGCTTATGGACCAGTGTCTTCCGGCTATTTCCATTCTTCCCCTTTCTGATGGGACCGGCTATTGTGGTTATCCTATCTCTGTTCCACCACTGTATATTGGGTATGTGGAGCATAAAACTTATTTTTAGCTCATGGGCCTATTAAGAGAAGAGGATCGTGTATATATCTTATATGCTCCATGGCAGTGCGCAGGGATCTTGAGCTTTGTGTTTGTTGCTATGACTACCTGGAACTTTTGGGTTGTTGCCCTTTGGGGAGAAGGTCAGTGTATGTTCCTTGGTGAGGAGAGCGAGCCAAATATTTAGTGACCAGAGAGAAGACTGGTCATTATATATATCTAGTTCTCTCTCTGGGTACATAGTAGGGTTGCACTTCTCTGACTCTTTTTGAAATTAGGCAAATCCATGTAACTAACTGTGGCCAAGGAAATGTGAGCAGTGTGATGTGTACCACTTCCTGACAGAATTTTTTAAAGAGCTGTGACCCATTTGTCATGTTTTCTTTTCTGCCATGGAAGTAGGGAGAGACTACAACAGCCTAGGTTCTGCTGAACTGAGATGGACATGCAGCATCTGAGATTTTGGAGTTTTCTGTTACAACAGCATAACCAAGCCCATCCCAACTGATGCAGAATTCTAAGTTGGAAATTGTTTTCTTTTAGAATGTTAAACACATTGCTCCATTGCCTTATTCAGTTTAGTATTGTTGTTGAAGTCTAAAACCATTCTAATTCCTGATACATTTATTGTGACCTCCCCCCTTTTTTTCCTTTTTGGATTTTCTCTTCAACCTCCTTAGTATTCTGAAATTTCAGTGATGTGTCTTAGTGTGAATTTATTTTCATCAGTTGTGCTCAGCATATGGTGCACCTTTCAACCTGAAAATTCTTGCTCTTTGGGGGAAATTTTCATGAAGTACTTTATTGATAATTTCTTTCTCTCTCTCTCTCTCTTTTTCCTTGTTCTCTTATTATTTGATGTTGAATCTCCTGAATCGGTGTTCTAATTTAAAAAATTTTTCCCCCTATTTTCCATCCTTTTTGCTCTACTTTCTGGGATATTTCCTCAAACTTATCTTCCATATTTCTGTTGAATTTTTCATTTTTACTATCAGAAATTTCCAAAAGCTCTTTTTTTTTCCCTTTCAATATTCTTTCTTATAGCATCCTATTCTTCTTTCGTGGAAGCAGTATCTTCTCTTCTCTGAGGATATTAACGCTTAAAATTTCTTTTCTTTCCTCCTTTGCGTAGTTTCCTCCAAGTTACCTTTTCCTGTTTCTTTATTTTGGCTTCTGTCTTTCATATTAGAGGCTTTTTCCTCTCTCAAGTATCGGATAATCCTTTACTGTCTGCTCAGGCTCCAGTAGCAAACCAAAGAGCTGATTGGAAGCTTTGAGCTTGAGGGGATCGCTTGTCAACTTCGTTGGATTGTTTGTTGGAGAACAATTTCAGCGTCTTAGTCTGTCCTCTGGCTGGTCCCCAGACAGTCTCTACCAAACTGCTACCTGAAGGATGAAGGTTTGGTTGCCAGCATTCTGGAACCACATGGATGATCAGGACTGGAAGTCTCAGGACCCTATATTTAGTGTCACACAATAAGTGATTTTCATTGTTTATGGTCTGGTACTCATCCCCTCAATTGTGCTGGTTGACCCCTAGTCCAGAGATCTTCTATTTTTACCCCCTTTCTAGAGAATAAACCTTCAGTCTTTGGCCACAGGTGAGGGAGGGGCAGCAGCACAGCAGCATGGGGTGGGGGAGGGAAGAATCAGAAAAGGAGACTTCTGAGAAGGAGTGACCAGTGAAGTTGAAGGACAACCAGGAGAGAGTGGTATCCCTGAAGCAAGTGAAGAAGAGGTTTTAGGGAAGAGGGAGTGATCACTTCTGTCAAATAGTCTGAGGAGTAAGATGAGCACAGAGAACTAACCATTGGACCTGGCAGTGCAGATGTCATTGGTGACCTTGATGAGAGATGTCTCCTGGACTCGTGGGGACAAAAGCCTGGTTGGAATGAGTTCTAGAGAGAATGGTAGGAGAGCAAATGGTGACCTTGAGTGTGGACAGTTCTTTCCATTTGATTTCATTCCTTCTCAAAACAACCCTGTGAGATAGGTAGTCATCCCCATTTTAGAGATTTGGAGTAGAGGAAGCAAAGTCTCAGAGAGGTTTAAGTGAATGTGCTCATGGCTTCACAGCTAGGTGCTTCTCAAAACAGTGTTCATCTAATCTTTCTTATACTAGGTATTCCCCCCAAACACCACCTTCTGGTTCCAGGGATACCTGGTCCTTTTGGTTCCTGAGGCTTTGTAGTGTAAATTACATTGATTCTCATCTTCCGAGTTGCTAGCTGAGGATTCAGCATTCTTGGGCCCACTAAGTTAGTCATCACTTATCTTGTCCTTCAGCTTTCAGCTTCTAAAATTTTGAGATTGTTGTCTGAGCTGCCAAGAGGGATTTCAGGCCCCAGTGAACCTCTTCCGGACTTCTGGTGCCCCTCTTCATCTTCTTTGCTGATTCTTCCTCATCTCCCCAAATTCTAGGACTCAGTCCTTGGACTTCTCTTTCTTCCTGGGTGATTTCATTCTATTTCCTGGTTTTAAATACCTTCTTCATGCCAATGACTCCCATGTTATATTTCAACCTGAACCTCTCCTTTGATCTCCAGGTTCCTGTATTTACTTGCCTACTCAACATCTCCACTTAGTTACTTAATAGGCATTGCGAATGTGATATGTCCAGTACTCAACTTCTAATTTTCTCCCCCAAACCTTCTCATCCCACAGTCTTCTTCCTTGCGTGAATGTAGCTCCCAGGAAAAACCCTTGAAGTCATCCTTGACTCCTTTCTTTTTCTCACACCACTCATCCTATACATCAGCAGTTCTTGTTAACTCATTCCAACTTGGGTTTGGATCCTGCTTCCCTCATATACTGAGTGACTGTATTAGTTTTCTGTGGCTGCTATAACAAATTACTACAAACTCAGCAGCCCACATAACAAATGTATTATCTTACGGTTCTGTATGTCAGAAATCTGACAAGTCTCTTTGGACTACAATCAAGGTGTTGGCAGGGCTGCATTCCTTTCTGTTGGCTCTGGATAGGATCTGTTTCCTTGCATTTTCCAGCTTCTAGAGGCCACCCATATTCCTTGTCTTGTGGCCCTTTCCTCTGTCTTCAAAGCCAGCAAAAGAAAGTTGAGTTCTTCTCACACTGCATCACTCTGACCTTTTCTTCTGTTTGCCTATTCCATTTTTTTCTTGTGAGGGACTTTTAGTTTTTATCTTATATACTATTATACAACTTGAATTAAAATTTTAAAAAATTTATTGAGGTAACATTGGTTTAGAACAATGTATTAGTTTTATATGTACATTATATTTCAACTTCTGTGTACACTACAGTGTGCTCAATACCAAAGTTTAGTTTCCATCCATCACCACACAGTTGATCCCCTTGACCCATTTCGCCCTCCCCACCACTTCCCCTTAGGTAACCACTACTCTGTTCTCTGTGTTTGTTTTCGTATGGTTTGGTTTGTTCATTTTTTTGTTTATTTTTTGTTGATTTTTGTATTCCACATATGAGTGAATTCGTATGGTGATTGTCTTTCTCCGTCTGATTTGTTTCACTTGGCACAATGCCCTCAAGGTCTGTCCATGTTGCTGCAAATGGGAGGATTTCATCCTTTTATGGCCTAGTAGCATTCCATTGTACTGTACCACATGGACAATGTCCATTGTCCATTCATCCATCGATGGACACTTAGGTGTTTCCATATCTTGGCTATTGTAAATAGTGCTGTGATGAACATAGGAGTTCAGATATCTTTTCCAATTAGTGTTTTTGTATTCCGCAGATAAATACCCGGAAGTGGAATAGCTGGATCATATGATAGTTTTAGTCTTAAGTTTTTGAGGACTCTCCATTCTGTTTTTCATATTTGCCTATTCTATTTATAAAGATCCTTTATTATTTTCATATTTGCCTATTCTAGTTTTAAAGATCCTTTATTATTTTCATATTTGCCTATTCTAGTTTTAAAGATCCTTATTATTATTTTTATTATCTGGGCCTACTTGAATAATCCAGAATGATCTCCCCATCTAAAGGTCCTTAACTTAAATGTGCAAAGTTCCTTTTGCCATGTAAGGTAACATATTCGCAGATTTGGAGATTAGGATGTGGACATCTCTTTGGGGCCATTATTCCGTCTCCACAATGACCTTAGGCTCTTTTAACCTTTCTCCCTTGTTCCACTAGGGATCCATTATGTTTGGCAAGGTGCCTGCACTGGGTTCCTGTCCTCTCTCCTAACTTACCCCTGCCAGCGACCAGAGTTAGGTGGGGAACTGAGAAGAGGAAGTTTCTCAACTTTCATTTCCTAAATATCTTTTATTACTGAGTCAAGGGAGGTATGATTACCCCCACTTTTTAGGTAAAGAAACTGAGGATCAGAAAGGCTTTTGTGCTAGATGAGTGGGCAGATGGCAGTTCCTCCTGGGTGTGTATCTGCCTCTGACATGTTGCCTATACATGAGGCAGTATGTGCCCATATCTGGGACGAGGAGTGTGTTTGTGTGTGTGTGTGTGTGTGTGTGTGTGTGTGATGTTGTGCACCTATTTGGCTCTGTGGCTTCACCCTGGTGGATCCCTAAGCCTCCCTGCCCCCAGGTTGGGAAAGGGGTACCTCTACTTCTCCATCCCCCAGCTGAGTGCAGTTCCTGGAGCCCCTGGGCTGGGAATGCAGCCTGGCAACCCCACAGTGGGTGGTGGGTCTGGCTTCCGAGTGCAGGCTGCCACACTATACACGGGAGCGATAGTCCCAGAAATCGGTGGCTCAGTGATCTTTGCAAGATGTCGATGAGCAGTTCCGAGAGAGGGCAGGAGATGAAGGGAAGGATTTCTTTTGTTTGTTGCCATCCCCTCGTGCTATCTCCTCCCAGGAGGAGGAGGGGAGTGTGTAGGTCGCCTGCCTCTCCTGCCCCTTGGCTGCCCCATCAACATGCAGGGCCCGCTGCTGCAGAGAGGGTCCTTGCTGGCTTTTTGCCTTCAAGGTTACGGCCGAGGTGGCTTTGGCAGAGAAGTAGAGAGGGGTGTTAGCTAGGCCTCACCAGGCCCCGCAGGGGAACAGGGTCCAGGCAGAAATCCAGGCTTCCCAAAGCCTCCCACTATGTGTATGGCTCTTAGAAGTGCCCTGGCCTCAGGACGGCACCTAATTTCCTTTGAAAGCCTCATGTGCCCTTTCAAGCGCCAGCCCCTGTGCTAGGCGCCCAGGGACTCGCTGTCGAGTAGTAGAATTAGACCAGAAATGGTCAAGTGTAACGAGATGTGATGACAGTGGCTGCAAGGAAGAAAACAGTATTGGGGGACCACAGGGCTGGGAGGACTTGCCCTTGTTTATTAGGGTGTTGGAGGGGGAGTTTGCTCAGGGAAGTTGTGTAGAATTTTTCCAGGTGGAAAGGAGACAATTTCACATGCAAAGCCCCAGAGGTGTGAGGCTCAGGACCACAAAGGTCTTGGTATGGTGAGCCTGGGAGAGGGTGTGGTGGAGGCCGCAGTTAGAGGAGGGGGAGGAGCCGACAGAGGTGGGCTGGAGCGCGACATGGGGAGGGCGTCCAGATGGTGACTGTGTTTCCTACCAAACTAGAGTTTGGCCTTTCCCGGAGGTCCCCACGTCTTGTGTGTTTGGAGGGAGTGGCATGGTGAAATCTGTGCTTTGGCTTCTTTGAGGAAGGTGGGTTGGAGGGGGGAGACTGGTGGGGAGGAGACCAGACAAGAGTCTCTTGGGTGCTCTGGGTCAGATTGGAGGTAGAGGTACCCAAGAAAACAGTGCCCAGAGGCAGCTGGAGCCAGACGTGGCAGGCTCATTGCCACCTGGCTCTGGGGCCAGACAGAGCTGGACTCTGGGGGGCTCCCAGGATTCTCCCTGGATGCCAGGGTCCACGGTGGACTCCTTAAGCAAGAGAAGAAGGACAGGAGACTTCAAGAAGATGACAGTGAGCCCACCTTTGGACAGGTCACTGTTGGAACACAGAGGAGCATGTGACCAGCAGGCAGTTAGAAATGCAGGTCCAGGTTTTAGGAGAGAGATCGAGGCCAGAAATGAGGGCTTGCTGAAAGGCAGTGCCTGAGGTGGGGTACAGGTGTGTCCACCAGGGAAGGAGAGCGGAAAGAGGAGAAAGAAGGGAGAGAGGGTAGAAGTTGCTGCCTGGGAAACACTGTCATTTCAGGAGTAAGCAAAGGAGCCCTGGGCTTTCCTGGTGGCGCAGTGGTTGAGAGTCTGCCTGCCGATGCAGGGGACGCGGGTTCGTGCCCCGGTCCGGGAAGATCCCACATGCTGCGGAGCAGCTGGGCCTGTGAGCCATGGCCGCTGGGCCTGCGCATCCGGAGCCTGTGCTCCGCAACGGGAGAGGCCATGACAGTGAGAGGCCTGCGTACCGCAAAAAAAAAAAAAAAAAAAAGGAGCCCTGACAGGAGACAGAGGAGGTAAAGTCCGAGGAGCAGAAGGAAACAGGGGAGCACAAGGTTTTGTAGCCAAGAGAGGAGGAAAGGCTCAGAGAAAGTCTAAAGCACAGTCATTGTTTCTGGCAATTTTGTGGTCCTTGGAGACCTACAGTTTCTAAGTATTTGGGTCGGGAGGGACTGAGGGGGACATTTTATTCAATTCTCAACAGGTGGTTTGGAGAGCCCACTGTGTTCCCAGTGTTATGCTGCATCCTTGGTCTCTCCTTCCCACCGGGACATGTGTCTGGGTCCCAGGGAATTGAAGAGGCTGGTGGAAAGAGCTGCTTCTGAGAAACTCCACCTGGCACTGGAGTGTGAGACTGCACTGCTGGGATGCCCCCAAGAGGGTCACTTAGAAAGTGGGGACAGAGAAGGGGCAGAAGCTGCTCTTGCTCACCAGAGTCCATGACCACTCCTTTCTGGGCTGCACATGGCTGGACTACATTTCCCAGCCCCCCTTGTGATTAGATGTGGCCATGTGACTGAGTCCTGGCCAATGGTATATGATCAGGGATGATGTGGGCACTTTGAGCCATGGACCCTTAGAACCTCCCTTGTGTAATCCTTGCTCTCTTCTTACATTTGCTGTAAAACAGAGAGGGCTCTGGGCTCCTAGAGGAGGGTGGAGCCACACGATGGAAGGAGACTGAGTTGGTGAATGACTCTGTGGTGCCGACACCCCATCGGGCTGTGCTGTGAGCAACAGATAAACTTTTATTGTGTTCAGTCCATGAGATTTAGTTATTTATCCGTATAGCAGCTAATGTCAACCTAACAAATACAGAGATTTTCTCCCCTTGCTGGCCAACTGCATGCAGATGGGGCACCTCAAGGCTTGAGAGCCTGGAGTAGGTGGAGGGGACCAGTGCAGGCCCTAAGGCTGGCCAGTGGGGAGGTATCAGGAGAACGGTTGGCGCCCCCTAGCAGAGGGGATGGTGCTGGGCAGAGGCCCATGGGTGGCCGACTGGACCTGTACTTTGTACTCGAGCACACGTGACACATTTCTTGGGGATGGCCAGAAATACTACTGTTGTCTAGGGGTGGTCCTGCAATTACAGTGGGCAGAAATGGAGGTTATCACTCTAGTACTATTAAGTGTGTTATAGAATAGGGCCTGGCACATAGCGAATGCCTCTTCAGTATAGATATTTGTGGCTCTGAGGTTGGGCCAATGGAGTGCCAGAGATGGGCCTAGGAGACAAGGTGGATGAGGGTGGAGCAAAGGTGGACACCACTAGTCGTTGGCTCCAGGAGCTGTAACAGAAGCAAATATTTGGACGCAGGGATCGCTTAGCTTTCTCCTTGGAATCAGCAGACTCACAGAGGCTTGGATTAATTTGAAGAAATTTACTAGCAGAGTTTGTGGCAGATAAAACAGTTTGCTTATTTCACACTTGTATGGCCACCTGCTAGGAACTGTTTGTTCAGTTTCGGATTCTTTAATTAAAATCAACATAAAACAGATTGAAAACATCCCAAGAAGGGGATGCTTGATTTGCTGGAGGATATTGCAGAAAGATGGAGCAAAGTGGTTCAAAAAGTGCTTCGTCACCAAGCAAGCGGAGGGGTGGAAACATGTAGCCTGAGTACGTGTGGGGTTCGTGTATGCACGTGCATGTATGCAAGTGGCCGTCAGGAGGTGTAGAGAACTCACATGAGTCTTTCCATGATGATGGTGGGCTGGGGTGGAAAAGTGAGAAGTGCTCTTTGCTTCCACCACTCGGAAAAGGCCAACTCCATTTTTTTCTTTTAACAAATAGTCATTGAATTCCTCTGTGTCAGAAATTGTGAATAACATGCAATCCCTGTCTTCAGGAAAAGAGACAGGAAAGTGAATTAGAAATGGTAATCCAGTGTGTGCTAAAGTGCTGGAAGAAGGGTAAATGCAGGGTGCCAGGGGAACCCAGAGGGGGATCACCTGACCCTAAACTGTGGAAGTGGTGAGGGGCTCAGGTCAGACTTCTGAGAAGAAATGGCATTTACCTCAGCTGAGGTCTGATAAATGGATAGAAATGATTCAGATTCAAATGATGTATCGATTAGCTATTATTACCATCTGCTGTGTAACAAGCATCTATAATATCTCAATGGCATATAACAATTACCGTTTATTTAGTTTATGCTTCTGTGAATTGGCTGAAGGTCAGTTAATCTGGGCTGGGCCTGATCAGGCAACACTGCTCCATGAGTCTCTTATCTTCCTCCTGAGACCAGCAGGCTAGCTTGGGCATGATGGAAAAAGAGTCAGCCCAATCACGTAAGCACTTTTTAAACCTTTAGTCATGTCACTCCTGTTAACGTTTCATGGGCCAAAGCAAGTCATATGTCTGGACCCAAGGTCAAGTGGAAAAGAAATATATTCTACCTCTTTAGTGGGGTAATATCATACTCCATCTCTTTAGAATGGTGGCACTTAATACAATCTGTCACACATGGGTGGATGCAGGGTGATGGTGGTGGTGCAATATTACAGGGTAAGAGAAGGGCATGCACAGGCTTGGGCTTGGCACATGGGGAACTGCCTGGTAGGGGCATTGAATATGAGGAGGGGCTTGCAAACTGGAGGCTCCTGGAAAGGCCTGAAGGAGGAGATGAGGAAGGGTCTTATCTGTCAGCAGAGCTTGGGGCTATTATCTCCTGGGCAGAACGAAGCACTGATGGGTTTTAAGCTGGGGAGTGACATGGCCAGAGTTCTCTGCTCTGGCTTCAGAGTAGAGAACAGAATGAAGGGGACACAGGGAGAGGGTCAGAAGACCAGTTACCAGACTTCGAGTCACTCCGCTTCCTTGGGAGTTGATCTCATGATCAGGGGACCCAGGTCGTGAGCCCTCCTCTGCTTTTAGAAGGGTTTTTCTAAATGCTTACCGATCTTTAACTCTCGGCATGTCAGCACATAAGCAAAAAGTCCCACTGCTGCCAAGGCAAATGGATCAGCTGAGTTGGTTAAACATGAGGAGGTTTGTGTGTCCTGAGGCATCCCACCCACCTTGGCCCTGACTCAGTGCAGTTGGTCCACTGAACCTTCCTCATCTTTCTACAGGCCCCACCAGCAATTGGACAGCCAGAAACTAGAGGCCTCTACCCTTGTTAGAATCACTCAGCTCACCCTGAGATGGTCTACCCCACCCCATTCCTTCCCTTTTGGGGCCACCACACTCTGTAGACACAGCTGTCTGCCTGCCAGAGATTTTGGGTCCCAGGGCGCTGTGGGGAAGGCTGAGCCCAGTGCCTGTTTCTGGGCACCTGGTTTTAACTCCTGATTTTGAGCTAGCCACATTACATTTTGCACCTTGTACCTAGTGGCCTTGGTACAGGGTCCAAAGACATGGATTTGGGACTTAATTCAGCTCCTTGCAAGCCCTGTGATCTTGAACAAGTCACCGGAGCTCTCTGGGCCTTGGTTCTCTCATCCCAGCAGGTAAAGTCATCAAATAAGGTCATGGGTGTGGAGGTTCCTGGTAAACCTCTCATCTCTCAATCCGCTGCCCGGCATATCTATACGCATCCCTGAAATGGCAGCTGAGAACGACCTCTTCTTCCTGAGGGCCCAGGGGGACCTCTGCTAAACTCTCACGGCTTTAAACATGGCTCCCACTAGAGTGGCTGCTGCTCATCAATGTCTTTTCATCTCTGAGCCCCCAGCCCCTGGCAGGTCCTAGGTAAACAGTGTTGAAGAAATAAATGTTAACCCTCGTTCACCTAATCTGGCCTGGAAAATTCATCCAGTCCCCTCCTCCTTCCTCTTCTGAAGACACTTCCACCTTGTTGCCCCCCAGACTGCCACTTCCGTCTCTCTCACCCTCTCTTCTCCCCAGGACCACTGCCTCTGTGTCTTGGGCCTGAGCATGGCTATAGGACTCTAGTGTGCCTCCTGCCCTACTCTAGCCCCTGAGGCCCCTGAGGATGAGGACAGCCATCACTTCTGTCCCATCCATACCCCTGACTCCTCAGCTGGTCCTCAGGACCAGCTGTCACACCCCAAGTGCATGAGTTGTGATGTTGACAGCCCCATGTCTTAGCTTGGGCGGCCATACAAAATACTGTAGATGGGGTGGCTTAAACAACAGACATTTGTTTCTCACAGTTTTGGAGACTGGTAGTCCAAGATCAAGATGCCCACAGATTGGGTGTTCCTTATAAGGGCGCTAATTCCATCAAGAAAGTCCCACCCTCACAACCTCATCGGAACCTAATCGCCTCCTGAAGGCCCCGCCTCCAAATACCATCACACTGTGCGCTAGGGCTTCAACATATAAATTTGGTGGGGGGGGACACGATTCAGTCCATAGCACCCAGGCAGCTCCGTGTTTGGATTTCTCCCTTCTCCCTCCCACCTCAGCCCTTATCAGCAGTGGCCTTGTAAAGCGCTGGACAACAGGGGCACAGTGGACCGGTCATGGGCTTGTGACTGAAGTCTGAGGTTCAAGACATCCCAGTGCCACTCACTGGCTGTGTGGCCTGGAAAACTCATTGACATCCTGTGAGCTCAGTTTCTGCATGTAGAAAATGAGGAGGATTTAACTACTACTGCTAACTATGCCTTGTGTGGAAGGTACAGTGTGTGCTTGGTTACCAGGTATGAAAATCAGCATCGCCACCACCATCATTACATCATCACAGTGCTGGGGCTGCCAGTCCTTGAGAGCTTGTCATGGTCCAGATGAAGCTGACTCTTTATGAATGTTACCTCATCAACCCACACACATTTCTGCAAGACTCATCTTCTTGTTTCCAGGTGCCTCTTGCCTGCTTTGGAGGTTGCTGTGAGGAACAAGGGAAATGATGCATGTGTATGTGTGGATGTTAATCATTACTGGGGTTAGGGGAGGGCAGGTGGGGGAGATAGGGAGGAAGGGCTGGATGGGCCCTCCCACCTCATTTTAGGAGAAGCAGCTCAGATAAGAGAAAGCTGCTTGGATTCTAGAGGCAAAGACAGCAGGTTTGAATCCCAACCACGCCACTTTCTACTGTGAGGTTTTGGGCAAGACACTTAGCTGCTCTGAGCCTCAGTTTCCTTATCTGCAAAATAGGGTAAGATTCCCCACCTTGAAGATGTAATGAGATAAGGAATAAACACAGAGCAATTGGCAGTGAGCATAACGTGTACTGTGTACTCTATAGATTGTAAAGTGGTGGTTAGCTGGCTCACAGGATGTCCTCAAAAATGAAACTTCCCTTTCTGGATTTTATTTTTATTTGATCATCGTCAAATGCGTTTTCAGAGCAGGTAAAGAGGGTTCTGGTCATCCAGAGGAGAAATTGGGGCTCAGAAAGGGCAAGTGACTTGCCCAAGGCCACGAGTGAGCAATCATGAGGTGCCTCCTGACCCCGGGCCCCAGCTCACCTCCGGCTTCAGTGACCTTCCTGACCCAGCCACTTGCCTCCTGGTGTCTTTGTGCTGGTTCTGGGCCTGGGGCAATAGCTGGGGCCCTGTGGTGTCCAGTGACTGGCCTGGGCCCTCTGTCCTCTCCCCTGCCCGCTGTCACCGGCTCCCTGGAGTCCGGTCCTCGGCTGGCCGAGGGGCCCACTGCAGTGGATCAGCCTCCTTTGTGGCGTTGATTAGAGGCCTCCTCCTACAAACATCAAAGCTTCAATTAACATGGGCTGCTTGCAACCCTCTTGCAAACCTCTGATAAGAATAGAATTTTCTCTTGGAAAATGGATTTTTATTTAGTTGTGTGTACTGTTGGTTAAATGACCTACTCTATACACTGGTGCTGAGATTCTGGGGACAATTAGGGGGTTCGTCAGGAACTGGTTATCTGAAGGAAACAGGCGCCAGGCTGTTTAGCTGTCTAATATCCTAACAGGGGTGGGGGGGGCAGAGGCAAATTAAAAAAAAAAGGTTTCTCTCCTTCTCCAGACACGGGGTGCTGAGGGTGTTTGCTGAGTTGGGGCTTTGTGGAGGGAGGTGGGGTAGCCCCAGCTCATGCTCTCCCGGGGGTGTGGCTGTGTCGGGGGGTCCCAGCCTTGTATCTGCACTGCTGTGTGCGTGTGTGTGTGCACATACGTGTGCCTGCGTGTTCGTGCCAGTTTCTAGATGCTGCTGAGAGCAGAGCCTGGCCTCTTTCAGGGAGGCCTGAGGGAAGCTGGCCACTGGGTAGGGATGGGCAGGACATCAGGAACACAGCAGGGCTGGGGACCCCTGAGTCGGGGAGAATGGGAGGCTAAGGTTTGTGGGCCCCTTACTTTTTTGACGACCACTTCTCCTATTAAACTTGGCCTCTTCCGCGGGATGGGGGTGGGATAACTTTTGGGAAATGCTGTCTCCTCAACCTCATTGGCTCTGGGGAAGGAGAAGAAACACTCTTCCCCCAGCCCAGGGTATAAATGCCTTTCCTCTGAGTAGCGGAGACACAGGTCACTGAGGGGTCATTGGGTCCATACCCCTGACTTAGGCCACCATTGTGCTTGCATGTTTTTGGTTCTGAAGATCCTTTGGAAAAGGGGAGTGTTCTATTCCTGCCAACTCTTCTTGGGTTTGAAAAGTTCTGCCTGTTGTCTAACCGCATCCCTCCAGCTGTACTCTAAGTCTATCAGGAATCTGATGGATTGGGGGACTTAGGGTTCAGGGAGTGGCCTGCTTGGGAGAGGGAGTGTTTAGTGGGGGGATGGGTGTGAGGGGATGTCTGGGGAGAGCAGAGGGCAGGAATATGAGGAAGAGCAGCTCACTGAACAGCATCTCTTCCTCAACTCAGGGAAGCCTGGCGTGGCATGAGTGTATTGATTCAATTATTCCCTACAATGTAATACTCTGCATTTGTGTGATAGCAACAAACAGAGTTGAAAGACATACAAAAATAAATGATCTGAAAGTTAATATGGATGAATGGGCATCTATGAATTCGAGGAGAGAGGTTTTGTTTCACATTGTAAAATCAATAGTGTGCAGAACAATGTCCTAACTTCCCCTGGGGACCCCAGCAAACCCTCCCATATCGATCGCCATGCAAATTAATTGAATTCATAAAATCCACATTGCTGGGTAATTGATGCTTCTTATAATTACCTCCGAGTTATGAGCTTTTAGGGGATTGCATTGATTCCTGGGCAGCAGGGAGGGCAGGGCAGGGCAGGGGAGGGACAAGGCTGGGTTCCTGGAACTGCTGGCAGCAGCTGCCCAGGTGGGCATTGGGCAAGCCGGGGATGGTCAAGGCTTGGCGGTGGGTGGGGCATTTGCCTGGTGGTGGAGGGATCCTCATCCCGCAGAGTTTACTGACCCAGCCTGCGTGAGGCTGGGAGTTGGGGCAGACCTGAGCAGCTACACTTGGACATTTGAAGGACCCCCAGGAGGATGGCTGCTCCTGGGAAGCCGAGACTATTCAGGGAGTAATAACAGCAAACACTCATTTAGCATTTATTATGAGCCAAGCATTGTTCCAAGTACTTGACACGTATAGGACTCATTAAATCCTCAAAACAACCTATGAGGCATGTACTATTACTGTCCCCCTTTGATTATTGAAAAATGAAAAAATGAGGCACAGAGAGGTTAAGTAAATTTCCCAAGGTCACACAGTGGCAGAGCTAGAATCCTCGACCACCAGCTAATCCATGAATGGGCTTCAGGAGCAAATCTCCGTAGGTCACATGAGCAGTCTGCATGTCAGTGCATATGAGTATTTTTCAGAGGAAGGGTCTGTAACTTGCATCAGATGACCACTGAGGCAAATATCTGTTGTAGAAACATTGTTTCTGTTATTTGTACAGTGGTGAGCGTTTGGATCCACATTCTAGCACAGTGAACTGTGTGACCTTGGAGAAGTCACCTTAATTATCTGAACCTCTTCTACAACTGCAAAACCAGGAGGGGCGGGTGGTCCCCTGGCTTGTTTGCAGCTCTGGCAGTCTCTGACTGACACAGAGTGTTTATCTCCCAGGAAGCCCTGAGCTGAGGGGAGTGTGGGGCAGAAATTATGCCCATTTTACAGATGAGGAAACTTAGACACAGAGGGGCTAGTTCACTTGCGGAAGATCACGTGGCAGGTTTGTGGCAGGGACATGAGGACAGGTGGAGCCAGTCTCCAAGCCAGATACAGCTCAAGCCACCGTCTCTTGTCTGCCTAGGGACCCTCCCATGTGGATCAGCGAAGCCCAAGGCGAGTCTGATACTAGGCCCTGCAGCCTGCACCTCGGCCCCTCTACCTGAGGGCCACACCCCAGGTTGGCCCTGAAGAGCTCCCTGCTCCCCACTGTGGCTGCTTGGGAAAGCCATTGCTCCTCCCTGGGCTCAGCCCTTTCTCTGTGCGATGACCAGGCTTTGGGAGCTGTGAGTGGGGCCGGCAAGGGGTGCTCGTGGCCACAGGGTGGGAAGGCTGGGTTGGAGCCCAGAGGGAGGCAAAGTATCCTAGCAGGTACTCTCTCCTGGGTGATGCTGGCCTCCTCTCGTCCTTTCCTGGGCTTGGTGGAAGGTGAGGGCTGGCCATTTGTGTTGCCCCTCCCACGTCCCTGGCTCTGTTTTGGAGCTGTTGAGGCCGAGGTTCAGAGAGACTCATCCCCTGATTGGTGGAGTCTGGCCTAGTAGAGCTGGAGCGCCATGAGTCGCTATCCGTGCTGGGGGCTTGGCCTGGCTCCGGGTCCTTGCCAGGGCTGTCTGGGCTGGCCAGGTGGCACTCACAGCAGGGAGAGTGGGGCTCAGAGTTCAAGGTGGTGACTGGGGTAGATTGGCAGCTCGGCCCTCCCTCCCTGTGGCTGGAGCTTCTGCCTGGCTCTTGAGGACTTGGTGGGGGAGGATGCGAGCAGAGCTCCTCGTTGGCACTAGGCAGCAGCCTGGCTCTCCATCTCCCAGAAGGTTTGGGGCTGGGAGGGTACCTGCTCCCTCTAGGGCAGCCACCTCTGCAGAGAAAACAGGGTCTGTGGCATGCTCAGAGGCTCCAGTCACTGTCACAGCCTCCTTGCCTACCCCACCTCCTCCCCCTCCCCACTGGTCTGAGGCTCAGGCTCTGCTAGGGTGTCCTTCCCAACACCAGTCACAGATCTGGAGAAGGGACTCAGAAGGCTGAGTCATCGAGGCCCCCAGGCGGCCAGCCAGGGGGTGGAACTTTCCTGACTCCATCCTGGTGTCCAGATCATGAGCTCCTGAATGACCTTGAAGTCTGTCTTCTGGACTCATGAGTCTTGAGAGATGGGAGGGATCTTACGAGATCATCCAATCCAACTTCCTCCCCAAAATGAGGCTCCGAGAGGTCCTATGACTTGCCCACAGCCGGGACATGTATGGTTGAGTCTTCAGGCCAAGACCTCCAACTCAAGTTCGGGTTCTTTCTATGATACCAAAGGCCACTAGCCAGCCCCATCTCTTCTCTGGAAGACTTCTGGGCGTCTCTGGGCGGGGGACATCTGGTGAGGAGTCTTTGCTCCCCTTCCTCTCTCCCTGCCTTCACCCCAGAGAATCCTAAGACTTCATGGAGATTGAGGACATGGTGAGAGTCTCCCGCCTTGCTGCCTAGGCTTTCCCCTCAGGCTGCTGCGCACCCCCCCCCCCCACCCCCGGCCATGAAGAGCGCAGGCTTCTAGGTCTGACTAGAGTCCTTCCTCCCGCCCTTCTGAGGGAGAAGCCCAGACGGCTTCAACACACCCTAAGGCAGAGATGGCTCTAGGACAGCCTAATTAGGTGAAGTTGATGAACTCATCAAAAATGTGTTTAATTAAGATTGAGAACAAATTGTGGGATGGTTGATGTTCCTCTGTCTCTTCTCTCTCCCTGCAGGAGAGAAATTCTCTCTGCCCACACTGAGCCCCAAGAAAGGACTAGGGTGAGGTCTGGCATGAGGCCTAGAGTGAAGGACACCCTTAAATCATCCTTACATCTATCTGTTAGTCCATCCTTACATCTATCTTTTCGTCCATCCATCCATCCACCTACTCATTCATCCACCCATCTATTCATCCATTTTTCATCCATCCATCCATCCACCCATTCATCCATCTACCTGCTGACACATCCATCTGACATGTCCTTATCCTACTCTGTGCAGGCACTGTGGTGGGAGGTATACTCATGGTTACAGAGATGAATGAATGCTGGATGGTTGGGGGGCCGTAGGTGTACAGGAGGAGGACAGATTATCACCCCATGTCAGAATTTCTTGGGGTTCCCAACAATTGTTACTTGAGGAGAAGGCCTCAGAAGAATGGACCTTCCTCTGTAAGTGAAATTGGACTCCCTGAGCTATTTAAATTCTGTGCTAGAAGAACATGGCCTTATTTGGTATCACAGGTGCCATTGTCTCAATCATCCCGCACATTTGAGGAGGACTCACCAGGCCTGTTCCACTGTGATTTCATTTAACTCTCGTAGCAACACTGTGGATCTGATGCTGTTATTACCCCCATTTCACAGAGGAGGAGACTGAGGCTTAGAGAGCTTAGCAGAGCAAAGGTGGCTAGTGAGTAACCCAGGGTTGTGATGAGAATGAATGAGGTCAAGGACAAGATTTGCTCTGTAAACAAGCCCGCAACTACTTAGAATTGTTATGGGACAGGAATGACCAGTGTCCTCTTTTTTTTTTTTTAAACCTTTCCTTTTAAGCTCCCCCTGCAAATTATTTCAGGCCCTAAAGGAAATGGGCAACTTGGGAGTCAGAAGGTAAATAAAAAATGGGAAATCCCCAGCTGTACCTGCTCTCCTGGCTTCAAGGGGTGAGTATTCCAAGACTTCAACTTTGAACTTGATGTTGTATATTTATTTCTCATTTGATTCTCATGTAATGAGACTCTTCGCCGTGCCATGAGAATAATGCCCAAGGAAGCCAGGCTTATCATCGTCATTTTACAGATGAGAAACGGAGGCAGAATCAAGGTCACTTGTGCAGTATACCCCAGGTAGTAAGTGGTGGACTGAGGTTTAAGGCCAGGTGAGGCAAATGTCATTTTGTTCTCACTTCTACCCTGGCCTTCCCGCTAGCCTAGGCAAGCTACATAGCTGTGTCAGTGTGGGAAGAGCTGGGGATGATGGGGACCTGCTTTTCCTGGGAATTCTGAACAACTCAGGCCCCGCCCATGCCCTCCATACCCAGGCCTGCTGTGGGCGTCATTCAGAACTCTGTCTGCTGCACTACTGTTGACGTCCTGCCTCGGCGCCTCTGCATCTTCTCCTCACCTTCCCTGCTGCGGGCGCTGAGGTTACAACACAGGTCCCCAGGGGCCATTGTTGGGGGTGTGGCTCTAGACCCGACTGCAAGCCCCTGTATCAGCTCCCCATTGCCTTGTAACACATTATCATACACTTCAGGATCTTAAAATACAGGTTTATTATCTCACACCCTTTCTGTGGGTCAGGAACTCAGGAAGGGCTTAGCAGGGTGGTTTTGGTTCCAGGTCTCTCATGAGGCTGCAGCCAAGATCAGCTTTCGAGCCAGGGCTGCATCATCTGAAGGCCTGACTGTGGCCGGAGGAGCCACTTCCAAGCTGGCACACTCACACGCCTCGGTTCCTTGCTGTGTGGGCCTCTCCGTAGGACTGCTTGAGTGTCTTCACAGTATGGCTGCTGCCAGAGTGAGTGATCCAACAGAGAGCAAGGAGGAAGCTGCAGTGTTCTTTATGGCCTAGTATCTGAAGTCACACTGTCACTTCTGCCACGTTTTTGTTGTTAGAAGCAAGTCACTAAGTCTGGCCCCACATGAGTGGAGGGGACTTCATTTTTAGAAGGGAGGAGTGTCATAAAAGATCGTGTTGTCATAATCCTTAAACAATTCTGCAAGATGGGGAAAGAGAGGTTCAGAGAAGTTAGGTAACTTGCTCAGGAACACACAGCTAGTCAGCAGCTGTGGATTCAAATCAGGCTTTCCTTTTCTGCCTCCTGCTGGGCCTCTTGCCTCTCCTCCACCTGACAAGCCCTTCCCCTCCATCTTGGCCCTTCCCAGCCTTCGAAGTATGGCTCAATAACAACCAGGGGGAGGCTTTCTCTGATGTGCCCCAAGCTGGCATTAACTGATCCAAGAGAGCTCTCCACCCTGTCTATTAGCGTATGAGTGGCTTGAGGGCATATGTTTGTCTAATGGTCCCCGTGTCCCCAGAGTGCCCCACACACACCTGGTACATAGTGGGAGCTCAGCAAGAATTCAGGACACAGTGAGTGGAATGGCCCTCCAGCCAGCCATCTGGGACTCAGAAACCCTGCATCCCCAGCTGGGGGTGGATGCTGCAGCGATACCCCCAGTGAGTCTCAGGGAAGGGGTCAGAAATCGGAGCCCCTCCTGGCCAGTCAGCTGTGACTGTTTTCTGCCTGCACTCCTCTGCACAGCCCCGATGTCCTGGCCCCTCCGTGCTCCAGCCCAGTCATCTGGGCTGGCTCCTGCTGGCCTCGTCTCCACCCGGTTCCCCGCCCCAGCCCCCCACCCCCCTTTCCTGTTATCACAGCTCCCGAACTCCTTGCCCTTTCTTCCCTAAATTGGTTCTCGGTAAAATCTCTCTCTTTATTCGACTCCTTAGTCCTCGTTATGTTTGTTTCTGGAATCTTTTGTTCCCCCCTCCCCCAGCTCATCCAGGTCTCACGCCTCGGCCTCTATGCCCCGCCCCCACCCCTCCTCCGGCGGCCGGACCTGTTGCGGTCTTCTGCGGAGCCGAGCCGGCCTCCCTCCTTCTCGCTGCGCCCCTCCCTACGCCCGGCTGCCTGGCTCTCGTCTCCAAGGTTACCCAGCGACTTCACCGGGCTCTGCTTCCTCTTCCCGCCTCCCGTTTCTTAGCTGTGCCTGCCGGGAGGGTGGAAGAGGGTTGGGGCCGCCTGGAGAGATTGTTTCTCCCGCCTCCCTGGTCCTTTCACTGTTGGTTCATCCCTTTGTCTCCTTAGCTTGCCTTCCTTTCCCCTGCCCTGTAAGCTTCCCTTTCTCTCCTGCTTTGTAAGCTTCTCTCCTCGTTTCTGTCGCTTTGTCTCTCTCCTCTTTTCCCTACTTATTTCTCCATCTTTCTTTTTCTCCCTGTCTCTCACTTTCCATCCCTCTCTGGGTATCTTTCTCCGAGTCTCTCTCTATCATTTGGCCTTTGCTCTCTCTGAGTTCGGTTTTGAATCAGAAACAATAAACAGTTATCCCTGCTCCCATCCCTGGAGGGGCCCTTAACCAGCACCCCGTCTCTTTAGGTTTTGGTGTTAAAGACTTTGCAGGAGGAAGTGTAAAGTCAGAATCCCAAAGCAGGCCCAGGTGCAGAGGGGGGTGCACAGCAGCATGTGCATCGTGCCAGGCCCCAGGCCAGACCAATGCACCTACGCCCCTCACCTGGCCTAAGCAGAGGCTGAGGCTGACAGGCCCTGCCTCCCCTGTGTTCTGGTGATGCTGTCCCTTGGCTGAGGTTTGCCGCATGTGCCTGTGATCTACAGGTGTCGCCTTTTTGTCACACCAGGCTGTGCACAGGATGAGCCTGGCACCGAGCCGGGCACACAGCAGGTGCCCAGTACATGTGTGTCTCCTGAGGAGGGACTTGCACAGAGCCTTCTGCCTCCTCGTCACGTAGGTGTTACGTAACATTCTAGGGGCAATAAAGCTTTTCCCCAAGAACCTTTTGAGGGACTTTTCCAGAAATGTTAAGAGAATGTTTTTCCTTTAGGAAGTATCCATTTCCTTCTGCTGAAAATTTTCCATTTTTCTCTGACTTTCATATCTGTACACAGTAAATGGCCTCTATATTTCAACTTGATCATTATATCTTTTTTTTTTTTTTTTTTTTTTAGATTTATTTTTATTTATTTATGGCTTCGTTGGGTCTTTGCTGCTTGCTGCGCCTGGGCTTTCTCTAGTTGAGGTGAGCAGGGGCTACTCTTCAGTGTGGTGCGTGGGCTTTTCTTGTTGCAGATCACAGGCTCTAGGCTCGCGTGCTTCAGTAGTTGTGGCGCACGGGCTTAGCTGCTACGCGGCATGTGGGATCTTCCCAGACCAGGGCTCGAACCTGTGTCCCCTGCATTGGCAGGCGGATTCTTAACCACTGCGCCATGAGGGAAGTCCCTGATCATTATATCTTAATGCATCTATGTTCCTAAACTAATAGTGCTATTGTGAAGGGCCCTAAAAACAAGACATTGCATAAATTTGGACCCGCCTCACATTTTCCCCTTAGCCTCAACGTTTCTGGACTTTCCCCCCTATATGTCTCTAAACTAGAGCCCTGGGAGATTAGACTGAGAGGCCGGTGCTAGGCGCTCCTAAATACGGGAGCAAGGAGGAAGCTGCCAGCTCAGCCAGGCTCAGCCAGCGCACCCACCCAGGCCTGGTCAGACCCCATCCAGTACAGTCAACCAGGCCCAGCCAGATCCCAACAGACCCAGCTAGGCTGCCCTGAGGCTTCGGTTCTTAGTGAGCCCTTCCTGGTGCCAGAGAGGAGCTCTTTCTAGCTTCTGTCCCAGATTCCCAGATGAGCAAAACCATCCTAGCTCACCTATGTGTGTGGGAGGACAGTCCATGCCATTCTGCCATTTTCCCCTCCCCCACAAGTATTTGGGAATACATAGTTACTGTGTGCCAGCTCTAGGCCATCCTCCACCTCCTGGGATGCTTCCTGTCTTCTATTGATCTACGACCATTGCCTTTTCAAAAATGGATGTATACTCACCTCCTCCTGGGAGCCTTCCCTGATTAACTCCATTCAATCACTCAACATGGACACTGGGAATACCTTAGTGGACAATGCAGGTGAGGTTCTTGCCTCCACAAAGCTTTCATGAGAGGGACAGACAGGAAACAGAAAAATGGGTGCTGTGGGACTAATAGGGGATCATACCCTGGCTGGAGGGTCAGGGAAGGCCCAGCCCACTCTCAAAGAGGAAAGATCCTGTCCTGAGAGGGAAGTTCCAGTCCATCTCCCCACTGACTAGGGGTATGACCTTGGGCAAGTCACCTATCTTGGAGCTCATTTTCCTCATCTGTGAAAGAAAGGGGTTTGGCAAAAGGTCCCTTTTTGCTCTAAAATTGTTACGTCTTTACTTAAAAGCAAATTTACTTTCAGGTAAGTTTATAAACATATCACGTTATTTCTTGAGGCTTACTTGGTCATTGCAGAAAAATGTAAAATTCCAATTAAGCATAAAGAAAAAAAAGAAAGAAAAAATAAGAAATAAACACAACAAAACAAATAAAAAGGCTAACTAACAAAAAACATACACACTACCCACAATCCCTCCTCTAGAGATAAGGGCTCCTGGCTCTCTGGGAATCTCACAGAAGCTGGCAGTGAATCTCCCCCCAGGTCTCGGGAGATGCTCTCTCTCACACTCACCCGCTCCCTTTCCCTGTTCTGCGGTCCCAGGTCCCAGCGCAAGCCCAGGCATGGGGCGGGGCAGGAGGCAACCTCAGGGAGCCCTGTACCCTTGGGGCCTGAACACACTGTCTTTCTCCAAGGGCAGAGGGCCCCGTTGTGGCTGCCTGGGCTGGTTTGGAGTCTTGGGCCATGGCTGATGCTGAGAAGCCGTCCTTCCAGGGCTCACGGAGGAGGACTCCCCACTCCAGGCACAGACTGCAGGACAGGCTGGCGGCCGGTGCCCCTGGGGGCAGCTGCTCCGGCTGGGTTCGCCCCGGGGGGCGGGTGGGGCTGCAGTACCGCGTGGGGCCGAAAGATGGCAGCACTGCACTGCCTCAGGCCAGAGAGGGGCAGCAGGAGAGGCCCGTCCAGCGGGTGTGTGTGTGTGTGTGTGTGTGTGTGTGCGCGCGCGCGCGCCCTTCAAGGCTTTCGGTGGGGACCACCGCTTTGACTGGGCCTCATGGAGGAGTGGCTCATGTGGCCTTGACCCAGAGTAACAGGAGGATCTTTGCGTTCTGGAGGCCTCTGCCCTGGCCTCCATCCTGGAACTGCTCCCTCCCCCAGCCCCACATCACAGCAGGTCTTCCCTTGTAGATATCAGGACTAGGAGGGGAGGGGAGAGGGAGGACGGCAAGGATGGCTAAAATCTCAGTTGCAGTCTCACTGCCTGGCCTCCAAGCCCAGTTTTACCACTTGCTTGCTGGATTACCTTGGGTAAGTAAATCAACCTCTCTGAACTTTCACTCTAAAAGGGGGACAATAAGGATAATGTTAGGTTTTATTATTGCTAATTATTTTCATCGCAGCTCTAAAAGACCTTTCCTCAGTGTATAAGGCCAATTCAGAAACATTTCCTAGTGGTCTTATTTCCTGTTAATCCCTGTGCTTGTCCTTGTTCCCCAGCTCAGGACCCCCAACCTCTGCATCTTTCTGCTCAATAAGAGCTCGGTGATACCTGCCATGTATTGGGTGTGGAAGCCATCCTGGGCACTATGCATACATTTCAATGAACCCTTATAAGAAAGCTTTGAGGTACCACCTTATACAAATGGGGCAACGGGGGCTCAGAAAGATGAAGTAACTTACTTGAGGTCACACAGCAGAGCCAGGATACCACTGCAGGGGTCCTAGCCCTGGATACTCTTCCTCCAGACCCCTGGGCTCCAGTCTGCCAAGCCAGTTTGCTTCCTCCTATTCAGATACCAGTCAGGGCCTAGACCCCCCTTCTCTGGGGTTCTGGCCCTCCTCCAAACCCTGGATGCCATTGGTGTAGCTGCTAAGTTCCTGAGCACTGTCGGGTCGGGGGAGAGGGCAGGAATGAGCCTCAGGCTGGCCTTGGGTGAGTGTCCTCTGCATGAGGCAGGAAGGGGACAGAGTGACTCCTGGAGGCTGGTGCCTAGCCCCATCTGTGCCCGCCTCTAGTGCTGACTTGTTAGGCTGAGGGAGCTGACATCCTAACAGCGCCTCTCAGACTCCAATGAGTTGATGATGTGGCAACTGGTTATTAAGTGTAATAACCGTGCTTTGGTTTTTCCACGGTTATGCCTGTAAGTGCCTAAGTGACAGCTGGCTTGTGCCACGGTGCTGCATTCTAAGTGGCCTGAGGATGGGGCATTGTGAAGAGGGTGGGGGGACCTCCCAAGGTGTTGGATGGAAGGAGATCAGGAGGTGCTACGTCCATCCCTTGCCCATCTTCTGTGGGCGAGGCCTTCCGGGTCAGGCGGGAGGATGGACCCTGACTCCTGGGCCAGGGTCTGGGCTGGATGGAACGTGTGGATGCAGGACATCAAACCATGTAGTGATGTGTCTCCAAACCTACTGGATTCTCAGATGCCTGATCTCAGGGTCAACAGTTTAAGAATTGGATTAGAAATCTGGAGCGATTAGTCTTTGCCCCTAATTGCTTGTGATCTCAGGACCATAGCTTAACTCTACAAGTTGCCCCCTCTGCACAATGAAGGGGTTGAACAGAGTTGAGTTATCCACTTAACTACAAGTGTCAATGGATGGAAACTTAATGTTAGACATATTTTGCTTGGCTCACACAGTGCTTTACATTTACACGCCAACATTTAAAATTCTAGACTTTCTAATAGAGATCTTCATCTCTGGCGTTTCTTCGGAAATTTTAAGAATTGGTATAACACTGAGCCTGCACGCCTCCGTGGCAACGATTGGCTGCAGTAATACCCCCCTCAGACAGGTTTATATTCTCCAACTTGCCACAGTCCTCACCACTCCCTATTAGACCCCAACACTGAGGCCGAGTGGCGACCACGGTTTGACTTGTTACCCTTGATCTGCCTTACTTGTCTGCTTTCAGTGCTCGACCCTGCATCAGATATTCATTGGGCCTACTTTGTGCATGGCATCTTGCTTTTCATTTCAGAAATTATATGATAAGTCAAAGAGCTTAGAACCCGGAACTGAGCCCTATCTATAATCTTAGTATAAAGAGATAGGAGATATCTCCATCATCCTTTTCAGCTTAAAAATTCTAGGAGTCTGTAATACCATGGTTCTCTGATGCTGTCTCCCTGAACTAGAATAATGAAATATTTCATTTGGGCTAATCTCCATCTCCATGCTGCAGTCTGAAAGGGAGATTGTTCCCTTCCCCCTGTTCTCATCAGGCCTCACCCTGGCCCTGCAAGTAGCTTAGTCCCCCTGGGTATATGTGGAAGGGACTGTCATAATCTCACCAGGTACCCTGTGCCTCAGTTTCCTCATCTGGAAAGAGGCTACTGGGTTGTAGACAATATTTGAGTTTTGTGTTTGAGTTTTTCAGGCTACCTATTCCATGAGTGACTTTGGACAAGTCACTTCATCTCCCTGAGTCTTCTCCTCTGCAAAATGGGGAATGTACTAGCCTTCTTGTATAGGAAAGTGTGTTCTGGAAACTGGAAAGTACTATACAAATGGATAATTTTGGCGTTATTAATTTTATATAAGTGTTATAAATGACAGAAGATATTTCCCCATCCCCTGTATCAAGGGGATGGCAAGAGAATAACGTGAAGTGATATGCATAGTGGTGCCTTGGAAGGGAAACTGTCCCTGTCCACAAGGGATTCTTGTATTGTGATTATTAATATAGTTTCACCAAATGGTCTTGGCTGGAAGCCCAAAGGGGTAGCAGCTGCTGAGACTCGGAGCTCTCCACCATTCTGGCTCATGTCTGACGTCTGCTCAAGGCAGCACCCATCTTTTCCTCCCCTCCAGGCCGGCTTTGCTCCATCCCTTGGGACTTGTCCCAATCATCCTTCCCCCACCAGTCTTCCTGGCTAACCCAGCTCTGTCTGCACCCAATTCTGCCCTTGCTTTCTGGGCCCAGATGTCAAGGGCCATTGAATGCCCATCTTGAAGGGGTTTTAGTGATCACCTAATGATTCATTCAGTGGTTGATTATTTTTTGAGCCCCTGCCACGTGCCATATACATGTGCCACGTACAGAATAGGTACGGATCCGGGAATTGGTGTTAAAGTGTTGAATAAGACAGATGAAGTCCTTGGTTTGTGGAGTTTGTAGTGGGAGGAGACAGAGATAATATACAGGCAAACAAATGAGTACAAATGCCGAGATAATTTAGATAGTGACAGGTCCCATGAAGAAAATAAAGCAGAGACAATATGCTCCAGAATGATGGGGTGGTGGGGAGTAGTTGGTTAGGAGACTTCCTGGACGAGCTGATGTGAGCTGAGACCTGAAAGACGGAATAAAGAAGCCAGGGGAAACTGAAGGAGATGCATTCCAGATAGAGGGAATGAACTTGGCTTGTCCAGACTCTTAATTAACCGATGAAGAACAGAGAGGGAGTGTCTTATACGAGGTTGCACAGTCAGCAGCAGTGGAGCAGGACTAAAACCCCATTCTCCAGCCTCCCAGGCTAGCGTTCTGCCAATGCAGCCCTTATTTCTTCTTAATGAAATGTCAGCTTCTCAAGGGCAAGGCTGGGCCTCTAGTGAACTCCCCACCTGTCAATCATCTATCTGCACCCCAGCCAGGGTCCTCCTGTGCACCGCTGTCCATCCCAGGGCAGCTGTGACTCTGCTCCAGCTCTGGCCTCTGGAGGTAAAAGGGACAAGGCAAAAGCAGAGAGAAAGCGGAGTGGCCAAGTGGTTCCTGCCATTAAACACTAAGCGCAGTAAGCCCAGTGGAATCCCAGCCTTTAAATGGCCTTGCTTAATTAATACTAAATGACTGTGGGACCCGTATGGATTTATACATTACATCCACATCAAATCGTTTGATCACAAATAACTGAGCCTGTGCTCCGCAATGGGAGAGGCCACACAGTGAGAGGGCCGCGTACTGCAAAAAAAAAAAAAAAAAAAAAAGATAATGAACACAGGCACTTGACAACTAGACGAGAAGGATGGGACTCAGCTTCCTGCCCAGCCTTAGGGGGAGCAAATCTCTCTTCTCAAGGTTCTGCCTCCTTGCTTCCTTTCTCTCCCTCTTGCTCTATAAGTTGTTATTTCTGAAAGGCATATATTGAGCTGTCCACGTGCCAGGCGTTGTGCTGTCACTGTGTGTGTGTGTGTGTGTTACAAAACTTCCCTTCTGGAGCTTGCAGTCTAGATGAGGAGATGAGGTGTGTGCTTGAAAATGAAGCATGTTACAAGAGAAATACATTTATCAAGCATCTACTAAGTTCTGGGGCTTTACAAATATCTTATGTAATCCTCTCGGTATTGAGAGATGTACGTATTATGGTCACTTCTCAACTGGCAGATGAGAAAATTGTCCTTGTTAAGGACGAGTACGCTGCCCAAGGTCACCCATCTAGTTGAGGCGGAATTGGAAATACAACCCAGATTGAGCCTCCTGAGCCCTTGTTCATTCCACTGCAGGGTCCTGCTTCCTCAGACAACTGTCTAGAGGGAGTGGTTCTCAACCTTGGTTGTGCTTCTGGCCCTTCTGCCTGGGGCACTCAGGGAAGGCTCCATGGAGGAGGAGGGCTTTGAAGGGTGCCTGTAGTTGTGTCTTGGGGATGCGGAGTCGGTGGAAAGAGCTCTTGGACAGTGGGAAAGGAACTTTCTGCCTCTCCCCCTCCCTCATCCCTCCCTGCTGCCCCTCTTGCCCTCTGTGCTCACATATTGCTGCCACACAGTATCTGAGTTCTTTTCCTTCCAGATGACTTCACTGAAATCCCTTCCTGAGAATCAGGTTACTTGATTCACTCATTGGGATGGCGATGGGCCCCCACCCACCAGTCTCATGACCTCAGGAGGGGATCATGCTTCCTCCCCATTGCTTACTCCATCACACATCCATCCCCTGGGCTCAGTCAATGAGCAGACAGGAGCCGGCCCTTGAATGGATAGACAGTGATGAGCTCAACAGGAAGCAGGACAGGACCACTTGCTGGGCGTTGCTAGGGGAACGGGATGCAGAGGTGCCCCGCTCGTTCTCTTCTGGGACCTCCGATCTCTAGAATGTTATCTCCCTACTGTTTCACCCATTGTGCGGTACTTAATGGGTCCATCCTGGATAGGGATGTTAGGAATGTCCCCGAGACCCCCAAACAGGTGAAATGAGGTCCTGGGCTGGAGACACACAGGTCCTGTCCTGGGGTTTTGAGCTCCCACCGCTGCTGTATAATATGTTGAGTTCATTCCTACTTACATCCTTGACACAAGCCTTCCCTTCCCTTTCTGCTCTTCTAGGCCAACTATTACTTATCCTGTAAGACCTCAGTCACCTCCTCTGAGAAACCGTCCATACATCACTGTGGAGAATTAGCCACTACTGCTTTGCATTTTCCTGGTATTCGGCCTAAGCAGAGCACAAATCTTGCTGTAGTACATGTATGGACATGTACCTGCCTTCTGGGTAGCTGCATGTAGGTGTCCACCCAGAAGAGATGAGGGGTTGGGGGGGGGGCTGGGTTCTCTCTGACCAGAGAGTCCTGGATGTGCCAGCTCAGGCAGAGCCCAGCCATCTCCATTTTGGGTGGAAAGATGTTGGGAAAGAGGGAAAAAAAGAAAAATTAGGACTGGGGAGATTTCCCCATTCAATGAATCATGCACTTTGGGCTGTGTGTGTGTGTGTGTGTGTGTGTATGTATGTATACCCTGGATTCAGAAAGCCCCATGAGCAAGTCCCTAGGGGCACCTCTAAGAGGTCCTATGTTGGCATTTCTCTGGACTCATTGTCTGGGCTTTGTCTTCTGGGCTAAGCTGTCAAATCCAGCAGGTACCAGAGGAGCCGAGAGGCCCAGGCTGGTCAGCAGGTGAGAGATGACCCTGTTTAACCATCCATGGCTCAAACAAATGGGCACAATATTTTGGGTTCCTTTTCTCTTAACCAGGACATAAATCAGCTCTCTGGAGGGAGTTCAGAACAGTATTTTGGAATTAGGTTCTGGAAATGGAGATGAGCCCAGTGGGAGCCCAAGGATTGACCAATGGGAGCTCTGCCCAAGTGGGCCTGAGAGTGATGTTACAACCACAGGTAACCACGCTGCAACTCAGCACGGTGCAGCTGTCCCAGGGCACTTCACCGTACTGTATTTTGAAACTAGGCTGAACACTTTCCACTTGATTATCTAGGAAATAGGACCATTGTATGATGAGACTAGATTATGGAGTGTCTAGAATGCCAGGATAAAGAATTTGTTCTTAGTCACTTAAGGCAAACACCTGGTATGTGTTTCAAGGCTGTACTCTTTCTCGCTCATGCCAAATATCAGGACTTGATCACAGTACCTTTCTCCAAGTGAATCTGTACTTGTCCTCAGAATCTTTCTTAACCCAATGCCCCAGATAGCTGTTATAGACAATTAGATTTGCTATACTCAAAAAGGAAATCTATATGCCATCTCTAAGTCCAGCTTCTCACTGTATATATAAAGAAGCTGAGGCTAAAGGAGATGGTATGACCTATCCAGGATCATCCTTAATTTAGTAGGCAGCTGGGACAATGGTAAATCTTTCGGCAGGGGAGGGACATGAGGAAAACAAGATTAATCCAGCATGACAGAGCAGGGACTAGTGTGAGGCAAGCTAGGTGCCTGGTTGCAGAATTTAAAGAAACATCACTTTCTGCTGTCAACTCCATGCTTGCAGCACCCTGAGAATGATGCCTCCTTAAATTTTAGCCCCCTGGGTGCCTTGCTGGCCTCACTAGTCCCTGACCAGGCTGGGAGACTAGTTAGAAGCCAGCTTCTGCTGAACCTAGCCATCTGATGGAGCAGTGACAGCAGGAACACAAAAAAACCAGGTCAAAGCCGACAGATATTGTGAAGAAATGACCAGGAGACTTTGGTGGCAGACTGGCCATCAAGGGTTAAAGAAAGGGACATTTTTGAGTCTTGAAGTGACCATAAGGATGGTGGAACCCTGACAGGAGCAGGGGACAGGGTTAGAGCTTACCAGTTGGCTTGTGATTTTGTCGTTCTGGTGAGCGTTGTTCAACATTGTCCTGATCTTCTATTTTTCGTTAATATTTTAAAATTGCAGTATAATGTACCTAGGGAAAAATGCACATATTGTAAGCGTGGAATTTCCAAAAAATAAATCAAGCCACTTAACTACCATGCAGATCAAGAAACAAAACATCCCCAGCACCCCAGAAATCCCTGTTACTCCTCTCTCTAGTCTTCACCCCCGGCCCCCAGAGATAAGCACTGTCCTGACTTCTAACACCATGCATTAGTTTTGCTTGGTTTTGTACTTTATATGAATGGAATCTCACAGTCTGTACTCTTTTGCATTGGCTTCCTTTACTCAACATTCTGTTTGTGAGATCCATCCATGTGGTGACTAATTGTAGATTATCCATTCTCCTTGATGTATAATGTCCTATTGTGTGAATATACCATGATTTATTTACCCGTTTGACTCTTGATAGGCATTTGGGTAGTTTCCAGTTTTGAGCTATTATGAATAGAGCTGCTGTGAATATTATTGTGCATGTCTTTTGGTGACAGTATGTATGCATTTCTTCTGAGTATATATATGGGAAGGGAATTGCTGGGTCACGGGGCGTGTGTATATCCAGCTATAGTAGGTACTATGCTTATGTTAGATCAGGACCTCCAAAGAGCAGAAGCCAAGATGGGATCTGGGGTGCAAGAGATTCACTGGTGAAAACCCTGTGAAGGACAAAGGGGAGGGAGCGGGAGTAGGCAGTGTGACTCTGTGAAAAGAGAGGGGGAAGGAAGGAAGATTGCATAGGAAGAATCTGAGACCTAGCAGAGCTCTAAAAAGGCATTGGAGAGTCCCCAGCCAAAGCTGCCATTAGAAGAGGGCAGCACAAGTACCGGTTGTGCTTGGTCATTGCCTGGGGGAACCCCGGGGAGGCAGGCCCTCGGCACTAATGTGGTTTTGGATCTAGAGGAATGACAGCTGTGTTCCCTATGGCAGGAGAACTGAGCCGTGAACGTTCATGTCCACCATGTGAGAATTATGAACCCTGTGGGTGATTGACAGAAGTATAGTGAAGTGTTTAAGAGCCTGGGTTTTGGAATCAACCAGGCTGGGCTCAAGTCCCAGCTCAGTCATCTACTGTGTGACCTCCCATAGATGCTTAAACCCTCTAAGCCTCAGTCTCCAAGTCAGTAAAATGGAAGTAATAATGACTAATATGGTTGTTGTAAAGATTAAATGAAGGCATTCAATATCCAGTAATCGCTCAATAAATATTAGTAGTTCCTTGTTCTTTCAACACATTTACCGAGCATCTATAATATGCCAGGCTCTGTTCTAGGCTTAGGGGATGCAGCAGTGAGCAAAGCAGAGTGAACATTCTAGTAGAGGGAGATAGACAATCAACAGACAAACAAGCAAAATATAAAGTGTGTCAGAGAGTTGTAACTGTGATGGAGAGAAATACACCAAGCAAAGAGGGAGCCTCTGTCCTCTGTTACCAGAGTGGTCAAGGAAGCCTACCCCCCAAAGTGACATTTGAGCAGAAACCTCAAGGAAATCAGGAACCATGCCATGAATGGGGTAAATGTATTCCAGGCACATGAAACAAATGCCAAGACCCTGGCGTCAAAGTGTGCTTGGCACACTTGAAACAGAATGGAGGCCGGTGGGCTGCAGCAGAGAGAGGGGGGCAGAGGGTGGTCGGAGATGAGGCTGGAGAAGTAGCTGGACCAGGAAATGCAGGGCTTTGTGGACTTTACTCTGAGCAAGATGGAAAGTCAATATAAATTATGTAGGGTCCCATTCCTCCACATTCTTGCCAATACTTGGTATTAGCAAACTTAATTTTTCTACCCAAAATTATGGACATAAAGTAGAGTTTCCTTGTTTTAATTTGGATTTCTCCTATTATTAATGAGACTGAATAGCTCTTTATAAAAGTTTTATTCATTTGAGTTTCTGCCTCAATGGATTGCCTATTCATATCCTTTGCCTCTTTCTCTATAGGATTTTCCATTTTGTTGATTCACAGTTCTCTTGCATGTTGGAGATAGTAATCATCTTTAATGATTTTAGACTTTTAAAATATTTTCTATCAGTTGTCACTTGTTTATTAATTTTGTCCATAGCATCTGTAGCAGGTTGAATTGTGTCTTCCAAGAAGTCATGTCCACCAGGAACCTCAGAATGTGACCTTATTTGGAAATAAGGTCTTTGCAGATGTAACTAGTTAAGGATCTCAAGATGAAATCTAATGACTGGTGTCCTTATAAGAAGAGGAGAGGACACAGAAAGACATGTAAAGAAGGCCATGTGAAGACAGAGATAGAGATTGGAGTTATGCTGCCATAAGCCAAGGAATGCCTGGGGCCCTCAGAAGCTGAAAGAGGCAAGGAAAGATTCTTTTCTAGAACCTTCAGAGAGAGCATGGTCCTGCTGACACTTTGACTTCAGACTTCTGGTCTCCAGAACTATGAGAGGATAAACATCTGTTGCTTTAAGTCACCTGGTTTATGGAACTATGTTATGACAACCCTAGGAAACTAGTGCAGATTTTGGTACTGGGTAGTGAGGTATTGCTGTAACAAAGCCTAAAAATGTGGAGGTGGCTTTAGAATTAGGTAATGGGCAGAGGCTGGAAGAATTTTGAGGCTCATTATTAAAAAATTCTATATTAAACTGAAGAGATTATTGGCAGAAATATGAATATTGAAGGCTATTCTGGTGAGGGCTCAGATAGAAGTGAGGAGCACAGTTGAGAAAGCTTCTATCATCTTAGAGAATACAGTACTCATCATGAACAGAATGCTGCTAGAAATACGAACATTAGAGGTTCTTCTGGTGAGGCCTCAGGAGGAAATGAGGAACATGTTATTGGAAACTGGAAAAAAGGCAATTCTTATTAAAAAATAAAATAAAAAATTTGGCTGATTTATGTTCTGTTGTTGGGTAAAAATCAGAACTCAGCTTGGATATTTAGCTGAGGAGATGTCCAAGCAAAGTGTAGAAGGTATGGCTTGGCTTCCCTTTACTGCTTATAGCAAATTCCAAGAGGAGAGAGATCAACTGAAGAAGAAATGGTTAAAAATAAAGGAACCGGAGCTTGATGGTTTGGGAGTTTCTTGGTTTATGCTGATTGCCAAAATTAGAAAATTCACTGTTGAGAAAGCACACTCTGGAGAGAGCACCAAAGGTGTGGCTGGACAATATTTTGCTGAAGAGATTTAGGTATGTGACCAATGGGTCAAATCAAATCTCAGCAGAAGCCAGAAACAGAGGCAGAGTTATGTGGAAAGTATCTGTGGGGAACATTTGTCTAATGGCATAGATGTCTCTGACATACACAGGAAACCCACAAGGTTTGTGAGAATGATATGCCAGTTAAAACGCTGCCAGCTTGGACAGAGGCTGGTTAAGAAAAGGAAAGCTGTCAGATTTCTGGGATTTTATAGGCAGGAAAGTAGGTGATAGAGCTACTCAACTACAAACACGTACTACCCTTGAAGAAAAAGATGAATGACTCCGAGGGCAGATCCACAGATACAGAGACAGAGGCCAGAGAGGCAGCAGCTATCACTACAGGTCCAGAGGACAAAGCATCAAGCTACAGAGGATTGTTCTCAGACCTTGAAATCCATAGGAATTTGTCCTTCTGGGATTCAGACTTGCTAGAAAATGGTGACCTTTTTATTCCTTTAAATTCCTCCATTTTGGAATGGGAATGTCTATTCGATGTCTGTCCCATCATTGTATTTTGGAAGCAGACTACTTGTTTTCTAGTTTTACAGGCCCACAGATGGAGAGGAATTTTGTCCCCAAATGGATCATACCCAGGGTCTCGTCTATACCTTATTTAGATGATGAGATTTGGGACTTTGTGAGTTGATAATGTTTAGATACGATTTTAGACTTAGAATTGTTGTTGGAATGAGTTAAGACTTTTGTGAATGTTCAGATGGGGTGCATGTATTTTGCATGTGGGTAGGATGTAAATTTGGTTTGGGGGCATAGGGCAGACTGTAGTGGGTTGAATAGTATTCCCCAAGAAGACATGTTGAAATCATTACCCCTAGTATCTGTGAATGTGACCTTATTTGGAAATTAGGTCTTTGTGATTGTAATCAAGTTAAAATGAAGTCTCTAGGGTGGACACTAATCCAGTATGCCTGCTGTCCTTATAAGGAGAGGAAAATACCATGCGAAGACAGAGACACACAGGGAGAAGATAGCCATATGGTGATAAAGGCAGAGATTGGAGTGATACACCTATGAAACAAGGAATGCCAAGGATTGCTGGTAAAAACTGGAAGCTAGAAGAACCAAGGAAAGATTCTCCCCTGTGGGTTTCAGAGGGAACAAGGGCTGGCTGACACTTTGCCTTCAGACTTATTGCATCTAGAATGATGAGACAATAAATTTTTGTTTTGAGCTTCTCAGTTTGTGGTACTTTGTTATAGCAGTCCTAGGAAATAAACACAGCATCCTTTTAATTAATATAAATCTTTACGTTTGTTATAGTCAAGTTCATCAATTTTTGCCTTATGTTTTTTGCTATTTGGGTTTTGATTATGAGGTTCATCCCTGACAAAGGTCACAAAAAGAATTTCATTTGTTTTTATTCTATTAGATCTATTATTTTACCTTTCAATTTGAGGTCTTTAATCTTCCTGGAATTCACCTTTGTGTATGGTATGAGGTAGAGGTTGTACTGGCAAACCATCAACTAAATAAATCATCCTTTTCCCACTTATTTGTGGTGTTACCTTTATCATATATCAAGTTCCTATACATATAGGTATTTTCTCTTCTGCTCCATTGGATTTATATGTTTGTTCTTGAGTTAGAACCAAACTTTAATAAAATTATATAGCTCTGTAGTATGTCCTAATATCTGATATAGCAAATCACCATGCTTTGCTCTTTTAAAAAATTGATTTAGCTATTTGTGGACTTTGAGCCTTCATTTTTCTATATATTAATTTTGGAATCAATTTGTCAACTGTCTAAGAAAATCTACTAGAATTTTGATTGAGCTTTCATTGAATTTAGAGTTGATTGAACTTTCATGAAATTTCCTGCAAATTTGCAGTTGGATCTAGAGGGTTGATCAGATTTGATCTATATATCTATACCTACATCTATATCTAAATCTATCTGTATCATATTTACCTGTCTATCTATACTGATATCTACATATATACGCGTTTTTTACATGACTACCTCATAAGTAGGTTATATTCTTCCTTCAAGAGGAACATAGTGACAGTGTCTGGTTGACTCTTTTTTTCGGTTTTAGTAGCAATTGGTGGTCAATGGTTAGATCAGTTAATTCATTAGGAGTTGCAATAAGGTGATATTTTAACTGAAGGCATTTTAATTGATTTCTACCCCTTTTTCTTTTATTATTTTCTTCTTTGAGTTTATTCTGTAATCTTTTTTTTTCTAAATTCCTGAGTTAAATACTTAGCTCACTTTTTCCATCTTTGTTGTTTTCTGGTAAATATAGTTAAAGCCATTAATTTTCCTTAGGTCTCACTTTAATCTTACAAATTTTGACATGTAGGGTTTTTATTGTCATTCAGTTCTAAGTATTTTGTAATTTCCCCTATGATTTCCTATTTAATACAAGTATTATTAAGTAGCTTGGGTTTTCAGTTTCTATACCTTTGAGATTAATAAAAAACTGTCTTTTGTATCGATTCCTATTTTTATTACGGTCTTTGGAAATGGTTGAATCATCCTCCTTAGTAGCCTTAGTTCATGGTGTATTGTTTTGAATGTTCTATGTGAGCTAAAAAATAGTATACACTCACGTCTTGGGTGTAAAATTCTTCATTCTATCTCAGTTCAAGGTTATCAATTCTATTATTCAAATCTATCTGCTCATTTTCGTCTTCTTGATCTGGTGGCTTCTGAGAGGAGTATGTTAAATTCCTTAACTGCAGTTTTTGATGTGTCTCTTTTCCCCCATAGTACTTGTCAGCTGTTGCTTTACGGTCTCAAAGACTGTATTATTAAACACACATATATTCATGATCCTTATAGTGTCCTGATCTATTGTTCTTTTACAGTTTTTAACTTCCTTCTTTTTTTTTTCCTTAGAACACAGTTTAATGACCATATTTTGGCATATTGGTATGATTTAGGGGCTCGCATCCCCCATGGAAAGACGAACAAGGAATTCTCCAACAAAGTTGGGTCTCCCCTACTAAAAACCCCTATAATGGCTGAAAAAGGAATTAACTTCCTTCTTTGTCGCTTATAGTTGGCCTGGAATTCCACATGGTCTGAAAATAAAACTGTGATTTATTTTTCCATGGAATATCTTTTATTTGTATTAGTTAGGTCCAGATTCATCTGTAGTCAGATAAAACCTAAAATACCAGTGTCCCAAATAAGGTAGAAGTTTATTTCATAAAATCCAGAAGAAGCCTAGGATGGTGTTGCTTAAACATGATAGAAGTTTATTTCTTCTTAATTAAACATAGGCAGATAAGAGCTGTTATGGCAGCCACATAAAGTCCTTAGGGACCCGAGGTCCTTCCACAATCCCTAGGTTATGTCCCTTGTGCTCATGATTTAGTAAGAAGGAAAGAATAAGGGGAAGGAGAAGGGCATGTCCCCTTTCTTTAAGAATACTTCCTGGAAGTTGAATATATCATTACTGCTTACATCCCAAGGTTAGAATTTAGTCTTAGGCCACTCCTAGTTGCAAGGGAAGTTGGGAAATGTAGTCTTTACTCCTGGAAGCCCTGTGTCCAGTTGAAAATTGTGTTGTATTATATAGAAGAAGGGAAGAATGAGTATAATTGACAATCATCCATCTCTGCCATACCATATCTTTATTTTTCAACTGTTCTGTAGATTTTGGTTCTTTAATTTCAGTTTTTGAGATAAGTGTAGATTCACATGCATTATAAGAAATATGGAGAGATCCATTCCGCGTACACTTTAACCAGTTTCCTGTAATGGTAACATTATGTAAAACTGTAGTATAATTTCACAACCAAGATATTGACATTGATACAATCCACCAGTCTTATTCCTTATTCAGATGTTCTCACTTTTACTTATACTCATTTGTGTGTGTGTGTGTGTGTGTGTGTGTGTGTGTGATGGTTAGATCCTTGTGTGTACACATTTAGTTCTTCACAGTTTTATCACACGTGTAGGTTTGTGTATCTAGCACCACAGTCAAGATACTGAACAGTTCCATTACCACAAGGATCCTTATTGCCCTTCTGTAACTACATCCACTCCATCCTCTCTCCCTACTATCCCTAATCCCTGGCAACCACTAATTTGTTTGTTGAAAAAATGTTATTTAAATGGAATCATGTAATATGTAACATTTTGAGTTTGACTTTTTTCACTCGGCATAATTCTCTGGAGATTTATCCAAGTTGTGTGTATCAATAGTTTATTCTTTTTAACTGCTGAGTAGTGTTCCATGGTATGTCTGCACTGCAGTTTGTTTAACCATTCATCTATTGAAGGACATCTGAAATGTCCATTGTTTGGCTATTACAAACTAAGCTGCTATGAACATTTGTGTACAGTTTTACAGTTTTTTTTTCTCTGAGATAAATGCCCAGGAGTGGAATTTCTGGGTTGTATGGTAATTACATGTTTAGTTTTATAAGAAACTGTTTTCCAGAGCGGCGGTACCATTTTACATTCCCACCAGCAATGTATGAGTGACCCAGTTTTTCCACATCTTCACCAGCATTTGGTGTTGTTCCTGTTTTTTATTTTAGTCATTATGAGAGGTGTATAGTGACATCTCACTGTGGTTTTAATTTGCATTTCTGTAATGGCTAATGATGTTAAACATCTTTTCCTCTGCCTATTTACCATCTGTCCTCTTTGGTGAAATGTTTGTTCACGTTGTTTGCTCATTTTCTAATTATATATTTGCTTATGGGCTTCTAATTGCTCCAGCGTTAGTTGTTTCTAATTGTGTGTGTGTGTTTTTTTTTTTTTTTTTTACAGTTTTGAGAGTTCTTTATGTTTTCTAGATACTAGTCCTTTATTGGAGATGTGGTTTGCAAATATTCTTTCCATTGTGTAACTTGTCATATAGACTTCCATGGAGCAAAAGTTTTTAATGTTTATGAAGTTTAATTTATCAAGTTTTCCTTTTACAGATCTTGCTTTAGATATCAAATCTAAGAATGCTTTATGCAGCTCTAGAACCAGAAGATTTTTCTCATACTTTAATTTTTTCCTAAAAGTTTTATAGTTTTACACTCTACACTTAAATTCGTGATCCATTTTGAGTAAATTTTGTATAAGGTGACAGGTTTAGGTGTTCATTTTTTGCTTATGGATGTCCAATTGTTCCAGCATCATTTGTTGAGAACACTATTCTTCCTCCATTGAACTGCTTTTGTATTTTTGTCAAAAATCAGTTAAGCAGGGACTTCTCTGGTGACGCAGTGGTGAAGGCTCTGTGCTCCCAATGCAGGGGGTCCAGGTTTGATCCCTTGTCAGGGAACTAGATCCCACATGCATGCTGCAACTAAGAGTTTGCATGCCTCAACTAAGGAGCCCGTGGCTGCAACTAAGGAGCCCGCCTACTGCAACTAAGACCCGGTGCCACCAAATACATAAATAAATAATTTTTAAAAAATCAGTTAAGCATATTTGTGTAGGTCTATTTCTGGGTTCTCTCTTCTGTTCCATTGACCTATGTGTTTATCTCTTTGCCAGTACCACATTGTCCTGATTAGTATGGCTATAAAATAAATTTTAATATCTGGGAGAGTGATTTCTCTCACTTTATTCTTCTTTGTCAACATTGTTTTAGCAATTCAAGAGCCTGTGCCTTTTCGCATACAGTTATCCCTCATTATCTACAGGGCGTTGGTTCCAGGCCACTGCCCTGCCCCCCACCCTGTACCAACAGATACCAAAATCCTCAGATGCTCATGTCTCTTATATCAAATGGCATAATACAGTCAGCCCTCCATTATCTGTGGGTTCCACATCTGTGGATATGGAGGGCCAACTATAAATTTTAGAATAAGCTTGTCTACTGTGATGGTTAATTTTTTAAAATTTACTTTTTTCTTTTTAAAGTTTCTTTTGTGTGATGGTTAATTTTATATGCCAACTTGCCTAGATATTTGGTTAACAGCTATTCTGGGTGTGTCTGTGAGACTCTGTGGATGTTTCAGATGAGATTAACATTTGAATCCGTAGAATGAGTAAAGCAGATTGCCCTCCCCTAACATGGGTTGGCCACATCCAAACCATTGAAGGCTTGAATAGAACAATAAGACGGAGTAAGAGAGAACTTGCTCTCTCTCTGCCTGCCTATATTCAAGCTGAGACATCAGCTTGAAGACAGCTTTTCCCCTGTCTTCAGACTTGGATTCAGACAGGAATTATACACTTGGCTCTCCTGAGTGTCCAGCTTGCCAACTGTGGATCTTGAGACTTATCAGCCTCCATAATCACCTGAGCCAATTCCTTATAATAAATCAGTCTCTCTCTTTCTCTCTCTTATCTTACTGGTCCTGTGTTTACAAAAAACCTCATTGATAGGAATTGCATTAAACCTATAGATCAATTTCAGGAGGATTGACATCTTTGCAATGTTAATTCTTCCAATCCATGAACCTGGTATGTCTCTCCAGTTATTTAGATCTTTGATTTATTTCATCAGTATTTTGTGTTTTTCAGGATTCAGATCCTGCACATACTTTGTTAAACTTATACCTAAATTCTTCGTTTTCTTTGGAGTGATAGTAAATGGTATTGTGCTTTTAAATTTGTTTCTGTATGCTCATTGATAGTATATAGAAATGTGATTGATTTTTGTGTGTTTTATCTTTTATCCTGAAACCTTATCTGGACTCATTATTAGTTCTAGGAATCTTCTGTAGATTCCTTGGGATTTTCTATGTAGACAATCATGTCATCTGTAAATAGAGACAAAAATTTTACTTCTGTCTTTTAAATCTGTATGCCCCTTGTTTCTTTATTTCTCTTGCCTAATTGCAGTGGCTAGAACATGCAGCATTACATTGAATAAGAGTGATGATTGTAGACATCTTTGTCTCATTCCTTCTCTTAGGGAGATAGCGTTTAGTCATTTTCCATTAAGTATGATGCTAGCTGAAAGTTCTTTGTAAATGCTCATTATCAAGTTGAGGCAATTGCCCTCTATTCCTAAGTTAATGAGAGTTTTTTTTAAAAAATAATGAATGGGTGTTGAATCTCATCAAATGCTTTTTTGGGGGCATCAATTGATATGATCAAATGATTTTTTCTTCAGCTTATTGATATGCTGGGCTACATTGATTGATTTTTGAATACTGAACTAGCCTTGCATACCTGGAGTAAGTCCCACTCAGTCATATGTATAATTCTTTTTATATGTTGTTGGAGTCAGTTTGCTGTTTTATTGAGGATTTTTCCATCTAAGTTGTGAGAGGTACTGGTCTGTAGTTTTCCTTTTTGTACTTTCTTTGTCTAGTTTTGTTATCAGGGTAACACTGGCCTCATAAATTTGGTAAAATTTTCCTCCTTTTCTGTTTTTGATAGAGCTGTGTAAAAGTGGTGTTAATTACTCTTTAAAATTTTGGATGAATTCTCCAAATTTCAGGAGCTTGAGTATCAGGTGGTGGTATAATTTTTGTTTCAGTCATCAAATATGAGGAATAGGATAGTCTTTTATATGCACCAATATTTCTGTTCTTTCCATTGTTCTTTCTTCCTTCCTAATGCTCCAAGATTCTACTTCTTTTTTAAAAAAATCATTTTCTTTCTGTTTGAAAAAATTTCTTTTGTCAATCTCTAAGTATAGGTGTGGGGTCTGGTAGCAAAACATTCTTTTTGTTTTCCTTTGTCTGAGAATATCTTTATATCCCTTCATTTCTGAAGGATACTTTCATTGGACATGGAATTTGTAGTTATAATTCATTTCTTTGAGAAACTGAAAAATGTTGTGCCACATCGTTCTGACCTCCATGGTTTCAGATGAAAATCCACTATCATTTGGTGGATTTGAATTGGTGATCCCCTATCGGTCATGCGTCGTTTCTCTCTGGCTGCTTTCAAAAATTTGATTTGTCTTTGGTTTTCAGAAGTTTAATTATGATGTTCCTTGGCATGGATTTCTTTGAGTTTATTCTGTTTGCTCAGCTTCTTGAGTCTGTAGGTTTGTTTCTTTGGCCACATTTGAAGCATTTTCAGCCACTATTTCTTTAGATAATCTTTCAGCCTCACTCTCTTCCTCTTTTATTCTGGGACTCTGATGATGCGAACGTTGGATCTTTTGTTATTATCCCCCACATCCTGGAGGCTGTGCTCATTCTTTTTTCTATTTTCTCTCCATTGTTCTGACTGGGTGAAATCTATTTATCTGTCCTCAAGTTCACTGATTTTATCCTCTATCATCTTCACTCTAACTACTGAGCTCAGCCAGTGAGGTTTTCTTTAAAAAACATTTGTTATTGTATTTTAAAATTCTATAACGTCCATTGGTTCTTTTGAAAAATCACTTAATCTTTAAGATTGTCTATTTTTTTCTTTGTTTCAAGAGAATTCGTAATTGATTGTTGAAGCATTTTTATGATAGCTTCTTTAAAAAAATTATCTTGTCAGATAAATCCAACGTCTGATTCATCTCAGTGTTGGCGTAGTTGATTGCCTTTTAAAATTCAACTTGTGATTTTTCTTGACTCTTGGTATGACAGGTGATTTTTAAATTGGTTCCTGGACATTTTATATATTATGTTATGAGTCTCAGGGTCCTATGTAAACTCTTAGCCTTTCAGCACACAGGTCCTGACCTACATTTGTAGGTGGTTATTCTAAGGACAGTAAGGTTTTCAAGAGCCTTTCTGGTGTTATTTTGGTCTGCTTGGCTTATCTGATGCTACTGAGGATTTCACTTGTCTAGGCTTGTGCTGCCTGAGGGGTAGCCGGGGAAACCCAGGCTGGGCCCAGGGGGTCTCTCAGTGGGGGAGGGTGTCTCAGGCCCAGTAGAGCAGGAGAGTACTTTCCATGGCTGCTTGTCGGTTTGGCTCCCCATCAGTCACCCTCTCCAGTGGTGTGGGGCTTACCTGATGTTGTCAGACGAACTTCTGTTTAATTTGGGAGGATGAACTAGCCTACTGGGCTGCCTTCTCTTGCTGGGTTGCGGTTTAGGAAATGGTGGGTCTGGTTGCCTTCTTCTGTTGGATGGGGACACAAGATGCCTTGCTGTTGGTTGTGCCTCTGGTTCTAGGGTCACAAACCATTTCAGAGCTCTCCTTCGGTTGCTTCTGGCCATTATTTCCAGGGTTTATAGCTGCACTTTGTGGGAGAGGAGCAGGGAGATGGATCTACACCATCTTATCCAGACTGGAAAGCTAAATTTTGTTTTAAAATACATCTCTTATAAGTAATATATTACTGGGTTTTGCTTTTTTAAGAAAATTCGACACATATATGATTCCCTATCTTTGTTATAATTTTTATTTATTTTAGTACTCCTTTCTGCTATCTTATGTCATGTCTTATGTAAGTTTCTATCCCCTCTCCCGTTTTATGCCTTACATTAATCAGAGTGAATTTTCTTTTCCTGGTTTCAAAGATGTTACCATCCTCCCCACAGTAGGGTTATACATCCCTGCCTTTTGTGATGTGACTTGCAGCATTTCCCTGGGAGTTGATTGTACTTTCCTATCCCATTAACACCAGGCATAGCTTGAGATTTGCTTGACAAATGGAATATGAGTCAAAAAGGTCTGACCACGATTTCTGAGCGGAAGCTTTAAGTATCATCATATGGTTCCCCTACTGTACTTTTTTCTCTCCCATGAGGCTGAGATAATACCTGTTCCTTCAGCCGGGTTCTGAATTGGGAAGACATATCAAACACACCTGCAGTAGCTGGCCTGCAGCCAACACCTGAATGAGAAATAAACCTATGTTGTTGCAAGCCACTGAGATGGAGTTGCTTGTTACTGTAGCATAACCTTTCAAAAGCTGACTGGTCAAAAGTAATTCATTCTATTTTTAATTTTTCTGATGGTTGCCTTTTTAAGACTTCTGATGACATTTTTTTCTTAAGTTCTGAAGTATATCCATGTTTTCCTCTTCCCCTGAATATGGTCCTCAACCTGTATCTCTCACTTTCATGATGATTCTCACCTTGTCCCACCATGTTAGGTTTGCTTAAAATCTTACTTCTAGATTCTGATGGGCGCACTGTTGTTTCAGTTCTTTCCTTTTTCTTTTTTACCCATATATTTCCCAACATACTCCTTAATTTCTTTTCCTTTTTGTCAGAGTACCTCCTCCAAGAGTTTTCCAAAGAGAATATTCTGAGGTCTCACCTGCCTGTTACTATCCTTTATTTTGATCTTATTTTTAAATAGGGGTTAGTTGGCTATGAAATTTTAGGTTTAAAGATTTTTTTTCCTGCAACAGTGAAAATATTACTATATTTCTCTTTTTAAAAAAATTTTATTTAGGATTACTGTTGAGAAAGCTGACATTGATTTGATCATTTTTCATATGTAGTTTATCTGCTCTTTTCTTCTTGGATAGTTTAAAAATTTTACTCTTTACTTTTGATCTTAAGTTACTCTATAAAATGTCTAGAGTATTTTTCCCCCCAATCCATCCTATATGAGGCACTATATAAGCCTTTCAACTTGCTTTAATTCTGAGAAGTTCTCAGTCATTATTCCTTGAAATATTTCTCCCCTCTGTTCATTTTTCTCTCTTTTGAGCACTCCTATTAAACATATATTGACATTTCTACTTCTGTGCATCGTATCTCTTTACTTTTCTTTTATAGCTTACAACTCTTTATCCCTTTATGGTGCTGTTTAGCATCAATCTAATCTTCCAGTTCTTTAGCTGAATCTCTTCTGCTATTCAACTCATATACTGATTTCTTTATTTCAACTATGATGTTTTTCCTACTGGAATTTCCAATTGCCAATTCTTTAAAACTCTGTGTTCCTACTTCATTCACCAGTGCCTTCCCCTATCTCTTAGAAAATCATTATTATAAAGTTATTTTAAATTCTTGTTCTGTTTAGTCTTTTAATTCCATTTTTGTCTGCTATAGTTTCTTGTCTTTTTTTTTTTTTTTTAAGAAATAAGGGTTGCAGTCCTCAGATATTTTATTATTTTCCTCTGTGAACTGATATCCTCTAGAGGTGTCAGCCATCTTGGCTGTTACACATAGTGACGGGGGAGCAGATGAATTCTGGGCCCCACCTGGTGCCTCTCCAGGTGAGCTTAGGGTATTTGAGGTGGGAGGATGAATAAGTGCACATCAATATGCAGAACCCTGGTAGTACAGCCAGTGTCCAATCACTGCCCATGGACCACCACCGTCCCCTTCTCTATTAGGTGACCCTGACCCCCAGGGAACTGCCTTAAGTTTTAATCCTAGTCTTTATGGTGTGTGTGTGTTGGGGGGGGCTCTCAAGCTCCACCTGGATGAAACTCTACTGACAGCCCACCCCGGGCTTGCTCTGATGTTTTCTGCCCCATGGTGATGACAGGGTGGGCAGAGGTCTCCTTCCCAAGGCAACGTGGAGCTCTCTCCGTCCGTCCCATGTTCACTCTTACTTTCTTGCCTGTGTTTCTCTCTCTTGCTTCTCTAATGTCCCCAGGGTTGGGGTTGGAGGAGGAAGCCATTGGTCCCTGATCGTTCACTACATTTCCGCCAATGAGAAGTTGGAACTCTGATTTTCCTTTCTATCCCCTTGCAGTTGTGATTTTCAAGGGACTCTTTGCCTCAAGTGGTACTTCCTTTTACAGGTGTGGGCAAAATCTGGGGGTGGACACACCTTCTGAGCCCAGAGTGCCCAAGTTGAAGAAGGGGGGCAGCTGGAGCAGGAACAGGGCTCTGCAGAGTCGGCCAGGCTAGGGCGACTCTGAGGACTGGAGCAAATGCTGTGAGTAGGATCATCTTCCTTTCACACTCCTGGTATCTCAGCCTTGAGTGAGGGGGGCCTGGGGAGCACTGGTGGGTGAGGCATGGGAAAAAATGGTCCTGGGGAGGACTGGGCTCAGGAGAAGGATGCACCTTCAGGCTTGGACCTGCTAGGCTCCGGCCCACCCCAGCTCAGCACTCAGTATTGAGAGGGTCATGTGGGCAGCCTCAGAGAGACCAAGGAGATGAGAGAGGAGGAAGGAGCCTCTAAGGCCCCAAAGACAGATGACATGCAAAGTGAGGTGGTTCTGGACCTTCATTTCGTTCATCCAGTCATCTGCTTATTCAGTAAATATTTATTGGGCACCTGGTAGGCTCTGCTTTGGATGCCGGGGATAATGTATGAATGGGACACTTCGAGACCCTGCCTGATGGAGCTGACAGCCTAGTGGTGGGGGGTGCAGAACCATGCATCGTTTGCGGGCCCCAGGAGCAGAATCCTATTTGTCAGGGAGGGGCTGGCCAGAGTCCTGGTGGGAAACTCCCTGAACTGTAGGCCCAAGGCCCCTTGAGCTGCAGGCGGGCCGTACATATGACCTGTTTGTCAGCACCTCGCAGTGTGACAGGTGTTCACACTTGTGCACAGACCCACTGACTGACCAAACCCTAAGGCAGGAGCTCCTTGGCCTAGACTGAGAGCAGCAGCCATCGACTTGGTGGGCACATAAGGCTTATGAGGCCAAGACTGCTTCCAGATCCCAATCCCTCCCTGCCCTGCTCTGCATCTGTCCAGAAACTAGAGCCTTTGGGAAGAGGGTATCAGGGCTTCTGATCTGGAGGGAAGGGGTCCCCAAGAAGGCAGAGCCTGACTCCCAGCCCTTACTCCCCATGAGAGAGAAGGTCAGCCCTGGGCTACAGCCCTACCCAAATGGTCCACATGCTGACAGTCACTGTGAGACTGCCATAGACTTAATATTTGGGTTGCTCCCCAATTCTAAATGCTCAACATGTTAAATACTAATGCCCCATGTGATGGTATTAGAAGGTGTGGCCTTTGGTGGGCGGGGGAGGTGGAGATGACTAGGTCATGAAGGTGGAGCCCTCCTGAATGGAATTAGTGCCCTTATAAAAGAGACCCCAGAGAGCTCCCTTGCTCCTTCAGCCATGCAAGGACACAAAGAAAAAAATGGCCATCTACGAACCAGGAATAGGCCCTCACCAGACACCAAATCTGCTGAAACTTTGATCTTGGAATTCCCAGCCTCCAGAACTGTGAGAAATAAATGTGTGTTGTTTCTCAGGCACCTGTTTTTGGTAGTTTGTTAGAGTAACCACAGGGGACTGAGGCAGTGACCTTGGGCAAGTCCCTTCGCCTCTTTAGCCCTGGTTTTCTTCTTGAGCCTCAAACTAGATGACCCCCGTGGTTGACCTCTCTAGCCCTGAGATTCGCAAGTAGAGCAGGGACCCCCATCTTCACCCTTCCCCGCCGCCCTTCCCCATTCTAGGAGCCCTGGATGGAGCCCTCATCACACCTCTGACATGTGATTGAAAAAGTGCAACCTGAAGCCTCAGCTTCCCCATGCACCCTTCCTGCTGTTGGTTCACGGCTCGGAGTGGGTTGACTGCCAAGTCAAGTAATCAGGAGGTAATAGTCTGGTATCAGATGAATCCCCAGAGCTGGCAGCCACATTTGGAAAACTGCATCCCCATGCTTCCTGCGGCATTCATGACCAGGAAAATAATTGTGTAAAGCAGGCTGGCTTCGATCAAACCCAGCCTGACATGGTGTAGTGTAAGAATTGCTGGCGCCCTGGTCTGATGTGGTTATTAGTGCCTCGCCTGGGGGCAAGGCTGCCCAGATCACCAGGCGTGCTGTGATTCATTTGCCCATGCAGATCGGACACTGTTCCTGAGCCCGCGAGGATATCTCTATCGCCGCCTCCTTGCCCAGCTCCCCCTGGTTTTTTCCTCATTCTTCCCCATCGCCTGCTCTGGCGGCCTCTTGCCTTCCCTCCCATCCATCCATCGTTGCTGAAATTCTCGCAAAGTGCTGATTTTATTGAGTGCGACAAGTGGCAGTTCATTAAAAAGTGGGAGCAGATGGGGAACGGATTGTGGAAGAAGATTAATGATGCACACAGACCACTAAATAGGGCCAGGTTTGGGAGTAAACACAATCAGGCGGTTCCCTCCGAGGGGGTAATCCTGCTCTGTCAGATCTGTTCTCGTTAGCTGGCTAACGTCGGAGGGCTCAGGAGAGTTAAGGCAGAGCGCGCCAGCCTGCCTGGTGGAGCGAGAGGCTGCGCTCTGCCTGGACAGGGGTAGGGGAGTGTGGGGTGATTGGGATGGGGGTGCAGAGAAGCTCCGTAAAGCTTGGGAACAGCACCCTGACAGCTGAGAGGCCTGTCTGGGTAGCTGCTAGGAGAGGATGGGAGGAAACAATGGTGACCCCTTCTAATAGCCCTGCCAGGTGGATCTAGGCATGGGACTTGGATCACCCTAGCTGGGGCTTCTTCATAAACCCTCAAGATTTGGGCTCCTGAGAGCTGCCTTACTCCACTTAGAGTCTCAGGGGCCTGGCTGCCCCTTCCTGTAACAACCGTTTCTGGCCTCAGGACTCCCCTAGACTGCCATGGAATTCTGGGCCATGGTATCAGAGCCCTCGCTGCAGGAAGAAAATCTCTCAGAGAGACAAAGGTGAGCTACCTATCAAGAACCCTGCACTTAATAGCCCAAAAAAGTCCTTCTGCCTAGACACCCGGTTTGGGATGACACAATAGGTGGTCATTCCAGACCCAGGTTGGGGGAGGCAGTTAGAGAGAGAAGGGACGACTATCCCTTTGACTGACCCACTGTAACTCATGCATTAATTTACTAAACACTTATTAAGGGCTACACCAGGATGGCAGTTAGCTGGAGTTTGCTTCACTATCCTTCTTCACTTTCCCATGGCAGACAGCAAACTAGATTATAGCACTTTTTCCCACGGAGTCAAGAAGGGTCCTCAGAGCCCTTCTCAACACAGCATTTCAGATAGAGACTAAGAATTTATTGGGACTGGATGGTGAAAAGAAATCTGTTTCTCATCCGTATGTTAGACATTTTGGGAAACCCAGAGATTTATGTTGTGAGACAAACTGTTGGGGTGAACAGAAATATTTCAAGGTGAGAGCTCATCTGGAGAAAGAAGTCGCCGATCCTAATGGGAGCGGAAGAAAGGGCAATGCTCATTGCACTCATTTGTACACAAGGACGCACGCTTGCTAGAAGGCATTCAACCTGTGGGCCCCACATGCTTTGCTGGAGTGAGGGAGGGGAGAGGAGATTGAAAACAGCTATCCAGGCCTCCCCTTCCCCATGTCTCCAGCTCTCCCACAGAGATGTCATGTGGGGTGTGGCTGAGTCCAGAAGCCAAGCCGTGGCAGGCCGGCCTGGTGTCCTGAGACAGGAGAATTTGTTCAGCTTGCTTGGTGGCCTCATTGCCAGGCAGGGGAGCACCCTGTGTGGCAGTTTCCTCCAGGGAAGGCTTCCTGGAGTTAGCCTCCCAGCCCGTGCACTGTATTTGCCTCCATCCATGACTCTGTCCTGAGGCCTTTTTACCTGGTTTCCTCTTGGAGCCACATGGTATCAGCCTGTGCCAGGTGCCCACGCCCATTTGATGAGGCAGAGTCTATGCTTCTCCCCTGTCATCTCTGGACAAGGGATTCTGGTCCTCCCAAGCCTTTGTTTCCATCCCCTCATCTCCACTCACCCTCTTTCGCTGAGGGTTTTCTCCAAGGCTTGACCCCAAGAAAGGTAGGAGGCCAGTGGGAGTCCCTGGCTGCTGGTAGAGCAGGGACCCCCCAGCAGATGTCTTTCCCCTAGCATCAGAACCAGGGTCTGTCTTCACTCCCAAACCTCCTCTTTCTTTGGATCCCTCTCTTTTGCCCCTGGGCTCAGTATCTTCCCAGGCCCCTGCTCTAACAGTCTCAGAAGTATTGCTGTGCCAGATTCCCTGTGCCAGAGACTACTGCTTGGCCTCCAATAGCCGTCTCCCCTTTCTCCCTAGCGGTAAATCCTGAATGTATTCAGGGCACAGCAGGTCCAACTAAAAGACTCCATTTCCCACCCTCCTTTGCGTTCTGGTCAACGAGATGTAAGAGGAAGTCATGTAAGAGAAAGTGTGAGGGTTCTTTAAAGGGAGCTGGCTCAGAGAGAGATTTTTGCCTTCTCCCGTTTCCCTCCTCTCGTTGCCTAAAATGTAGAAACAACGGCAGAATCTTCAGCAGCTATTTTGGTCCATGAAGTGACCTTGGGAATGGAAGCCATATGCTAGGATGTTAGAACAGGACAGAAGGAACCTAGGTCTACGGTGTGTCTGGAGCTGCCATGTCAACCCTGGACTGGCCTCCTCTAGACTTCTTTTAGGGACAAACACTTTACCCTGGGTTTCTGTTATATTCGGCCATACCTAACCCTAGGTGATATACTCCTCTTTCTGTTTTCTGCTCCCTGCCTAGGGAGTAGTAAAGTCCAGTAGCTCTTTCTCCAATAATCCTCTCTCTTGCAGTCTCCTGGTCAATCCCCCAGTTTTGACCATGTCATTACCCAAATCAAATAACTTAATAGATTCTCATTATCTTCTAAAAAAGAACAATTACTTCCCCTGGCATCCAAGACTTCCAATCACCAGGTCCCAAGTTACCTTTCTAGTTATACTTCCTGCGTCCTATGGTTTAGCCAAGTTGATTTCCTGGAATCCCCAGACAGCCCCTTGCTTTCCTGCTTCTCTTCTTTGGCTCCAGTGGTTCTCTCTCCTGTCAAAACCCTACCCATTGTTCAACGGTTATCTCAGAGTTGCTTCCTCCATGAAGACTTCCCAATGCCTCTGAGCTAGGCGTGATGGCTCTCTCTGTGCTCCCATGGTAGATTGTTTGTAGCTATCAGGGTCTGCCTTTTGACCAGCCTGGAGCCCTTATAGGACTGGATTGAGTCTTGTTCACTTTCAAATCCCCGAAACACACTGGCCAGGGCCTGCACACAGTAGGTCCTTGGTAATGTTGGCTTATCAAGGGGACCTCCACTCAGCATCTCTGGCCTCTGCCATGTCCAAGGCCCATGCAACTGTGCAGAAGTGCCCTTCTGAGGTAGGGGGCTGGCTCAACCCCCAATTTTGCTCTCCTTAGCTCTCCATCTCACTGTCACACAGCCACTTCTTTGGCACTGGCTACCAGGGAGGGGGACGGGTGGCGGTAGGGCCCAGCCTGGCAGAGGGACAGGTGCTGCTGCCTGGGGAAACAGAGATGTCAGGGTTGACGCAGGGGAGCTGGGCTGCTCATTAGATCTGCTAAACTGCTGTCACAGGCTCGCTCCCCTGCGGTGACAGGGTTCACCTCTCCCCACCTGGGCTCCCCACGCACACGCCGTCCCACCCTCCCTCCTGACAGCGCTGACCTATCTGGGCGCTGTGCTCACTCACTAACCCAAAGGCCACTGAGCGTCAGGGCCGTCTCCACGGAATACAAAGCCATTTGTCTTGCTGGAAGTACGGTCCCCCCGCCTCGGGGGACGGCTTGCAGCTTTCTGTTACTCTCTGGCTATAGTCAGAAGAGCCAGGGAGAGAGAGCTGGCTTGGGCCAACCTTGGCCTTGGACTTGGGGGGCTTGGAACCCCTCATGCTTGTGGCAATGAGTTCGACTTAAGTGAAGTCTCAATTAAAACAATAAATCATTACCGAGGTAACGTGTAGCGGGACCGCAGAGGACCAAATCCAAATTTGAACATGATAGGCCTATAAATGATAGTGATGGTGTGATGGTGTTCATTAGGGCCCCGGAGACTAGTGACCAGGCACGTCGTCAGCTTAGGGGGCAAGTGGTTTGCACGGCCGCCTTTGGGAGGGTATACGTTCTTTGGAACTTTTTCACACTAATAAAATGCAGTAATAAAGCAGGTAAAAGTACAGTCTTTGAGGTTACACTGCCAGGGTTCAAATCCTAAGTAGTTTAAACTCAGAAGTAACTGAACGTGGGCACGTTTCTTCACTTTTCTGGATCTCAAATTTCATTATCTGTAAAATGAGCATTCACAGACCGCTTGTGCAAATTATACAAGATACTGTAGGTAAAGCAGTTAGAAGAGTTTCCAGCATGTAGTAAATGCTTAATAAGCTATGATTCTCCACCCGAATATAAGCTCCCAGAGGACAGGGATCTTATCTGTGTTGACCATCTTAACATCCCTAGTGGGATCTCAGTGAATGTTTATGGAATGAATAAATGTGCATCGATAGAGTATATTTCATGAGGACTGGACAAGGTCTTTTTCTTTTCCCCTGTCTCCCATAATACCTGCACTATAGCACCCTGCATGCAATAGATGCTTAATAATTAACAAATAAATTTAAGTACAAAGGGTCCTTGCAATTTTGGAAGATATTTTATTTTATATAATTAAAGAGTGCTTAAAAGAACTTAACAAACAGTATCCACATTGAGAAGATTTCTCAATCTTCCAGAGTCTCTCCTAGGTCCTGGCTCAGTCTCCTCCCACAGAGCTCAGCAGTTTGACCCAATGTAAGGTGCTGTGGGAAGGATTCAGGACTGGATGTTGGGAGACCTGGGTCCTGTTCCAAGGTCTTTAATAGTTTTATCATTTGACCCTGGACAAGTCACTTCCCAGCTCTGAGGCTCAGTTTCCACACAGGTACTGAATTGTTATCTATCCTGTGTCAGCCATCTGCTTCCAAGGGACCATTTTCTGTGCAGAAGTCTCATCAGAAAAGACCTATAGGTGGAGCCCATGGAGACACCCTCCTCCGTAGCAACATCGCCTACCGCACAGCTTTATCTCCTGTGCTATCCTTCGCTGGCTGTGGCCCTATCCTAGTATTGGAACCTGGAAAGCCAAGATGCTCTCTGTGGGGTCTAGGGCCTTGCTGCCTTCGAATTTTACAGAAAAGATACCTTGTTTTCTCAAGTCTTACGGAGTTACCTGCCCAAACTTTCAGTTTTGCACATCCAAGGATGCCTCTACTCTGGGCTCTCTGCCTTCCCAGCTCCCTGGGGACTTTGTGGCCTGTGTGATGGGGCAGCTGGGAGCCTGGACAGGGCAGGGAATGATGGGAGCACCCTGACTGCCCAGGATCAAGCTCTGCTGTGTGACTTTAGGTCAACCACTTTCTAAGCTTCCTTTATTATTGATAAAATAGGAATTGTGATAGATACTTAAGAGCAAATGAGATAATGAGGATGAAAAGGAGACTGCAGGCTTTAAAGTGCTGGGCATAATAAGAGATCCACGTGGTGCTGGCACTGAAGGAAGCACTCTGGCCTCCGAGGGGTAGGGCAGCCCCCTTGAAGCCATCAGCTTGTTCTGGGAGAACTTAGAGCCTCCCCCAAGCAGCTCCTCCCCCGTCCCGCAGAACTCTCCCTTACAGTTAATTCACCTAATTTAAAGACTGCTGGATCAGGCAAGGAATTTATCAGGCAAGGAAGGCGAGGAAAGCCTGGTGCCATTTGGCTCCCTGTACATTTGTCCTTTCAAATCCTTGTAGATAATTCCATTTCTGCATTAGGAGCAAGACCGGGATTTTGCATAAGAAGGAGGGACAGGGGGAGGAAAGGGGGAGAGAAAGAGGGAGACGAAGGGATGAAGCCAGAGGCTGACAGAGAGCTGGGGCTGTCCAGGCCTAGGGTGGAGCTGTTAATGGCTCTCTTGGGCAGGAGAAGCCATGGCAGTGGCAAGAAGCAGCCGAGACGGAGGGGGAGAGGCTGGAGGGGGGCACTTCCTGGCTGAGCGGGTGGCTTGCTGAAAAGGTCAGGGGATGCCAGGCAACCCCACAGTCCAGGAGGCTCAGGCTGCCCTGAAGCCAGCTTCGACATGCCACTCCCTGCACAGAAGTCACTGTAAACCTCAGCACCCCTTCTCAGGAGACTCTGCCCCGTTTGCAGGGGAAGTGGAGGGGATGGTGGCAGAGGCCTGACCAGGAATTTTTCTAGGAGGATCCAGCCCATCCTGACAGGGAAGGCATAATGTCCAGGGCAAGGGAGTGGGGACTGGGGGCATGAGGAGAGGAAAAGGATCGAGGAGAAATGCACAGAGTGCAAAGGGTGGGGTGACACCTACTGTATGGTGGATGCCATTTATGAGCGGAAAATTATAACTCCAAGAGGTTCTATCCAAGGTTATTATCAATCGCACCTTATGATGGAAGAAACTGTGTCTTGGAGAAATTTAGTGCGAGCGAGTGGGGTAGGCTGAGGCTCCGAGGGTGGGAGATGAGTGGGCTCAGCACAGACAGGCTGGAGCAGGCAGGGGCAGGGCAAGCTGAGTGGGGCAGATGGGGGGCATGGATGAGAAATTCTACACAAAGAAAAAACACTGTCCTCTGTGTGGCTGGACTCATGTGTTCATGTACCTAGCAGCATGGGCATGCCAAGGAATAAGGCACCCTTGGGGACCAGTTCAAAGCGGAAGGCAGATGAGCACAAGAGCACGTGGATAAATACAATGCAATGTAGTGAGTCAGCGCTGGGAGGGGAGGTGTGTGCATTGCACTGTGGGAATCCCAGGGGAAAGCTATTGATTAGTTTCTCTGCTGATGGGACAGGTGCCAGGAAAAGCTTCACAGAGGAGGTGGAATTGCTCCCACAGAGAGTTGAGAGATTGATTTCTAGGGTGTTGATATAGGTCAGTTATCTTCCAGAAGAAAGGAGTGTCTGCCCTGTGCGTCAATATGTTATCAGACACAATTCTCATAATGGCTCTTGTGAGTCATTATTCTTACCCCCATTTCACAGAGGGAAATACTGAAGCTAACAAGAAAATATGGATTGTGGCTTTCCCACCTCTATCCACTGTCTGAGAAGGTTCATGTTCATGGGTCTTCTTGCCCAAGGGGACATTGTTTTCCCACAGAGGGACTGTAGCAACCAAGAAAATTATCAGCACCTTGGACAGGGCCAAGGGCCCAGTCATGGTCCAAGGCTCAGTTATCAGCTGATGTAATCCAGGGCCATGGCCAGTACCTTTCCAAAACCCAGGAACCATGGAGCGGACACTGTCATTTCTAAGATGATGTAATTTACTGTACCAGTGCATCTGAGCTCACAGACCACTGGGCTGGTCTGTGGCTACTGTGTTTGGATACAGGTCTGCGCAAGCAGAGGGGATTACAAAATGTGCTTCTGGGAATTCCCTGGCGGTTCAGTGGTTAGGACTCAGTGCTTTCACTGCCGGGGGCCCGGGTTCAATCCCTGGTCGGGGAATAAGATCCTGCAAGCCACACGGCGTGGCCGAAAAAAAAAAAAGTGTTTCTGAGGGGCTCCAGGCCATTTTGTCCCCATTCCCCCAAAGACATACTACCTTTGAGAGTCTGAGATAGCTTAAAAGACCCCGTAAAATGCAAATATATTAGCTGAGAGGAGAGTGCCGTAGGTTAGGTACCTCTTGGAAGGGGAATTGGAAAGATCTGGAGCGAGGCCACCGACCAGGGAGGGTGGGCTGGGGGTACGCCAGAGTAACGGGACCTGTAGCATCTGAGGAGCAGCATGGGAGGACCCGCTGAAGACAACATCATGATTTTGCCTCTGGAAAAATTTGCTGGAGTCAGGGTGGGATGCAAATCTTGGTCAGTGAATTCCCCATTCCTGGGAAATCTGTACATGGGAGGGGTCACAGACATACATAGACATGCAAGGAGACACCAGGACAGAGGAAGACACGGGTAGCTATACACATCACTAATATGCCCAGAAATGTATGGAAGGCTTATTTGCACTTTTATCCACATACGTGCTGTTGGCTGGTCATCACAGGATGGTCTCTGAAGGCCAAGAATGATGATGATTTTCAGCTTTCTAGGTCTTATGTACTATCTCTTTTGATCCCTCCTAAAAATTCTATGAAGTAGAAAATATTCTTTCCATTTCTCAATTGAGAAAACTGAGGTACGAGTAGGGTTGAACAACTTGCCCAAGGTTGTACTGTTAGTAGGAACACAGCTGGGACTTGGGGGCCCCAGGTCTTTTAATTCCACATCAAGAGTCTCTTCTATTGCACCTCAGATGAGGCCAGTAGTCCCAGCAGCCCTGCCCCTATGGCCCAGAACAATTTCTCGGGGCACGTGGAGAGTCAGGCCAATGGGAGTCTGGTCAATGCATTCAGGAGGATTTCTCTAAAGAGGACAGGTCTTGGGGAAGGTAGACTTGCCTTTGAACGTTGGTACTTCCTCTTGTAGCTGTGTGATCTTGGACAAATTCATCAGCTTCTCTGAGCCAACATTTCCTCAACTGCAAAATGGGAATAACAAAATCTACCCCACAAATTGTATGAAATAAGAGGAAACACATGCATGACCTAACACAGCACACAGAGTTACAGAGGACTGTTTACACTGAATGTCCAGGACCTGTCCTATTCCCCAAGGGATGAGGTCTACCAGGCAGGTGGTGATGAGGGGTAGTGTGAGTGCCTCCCCTGGGAGTAGTGTCAGTGGAGAAGAGGTGGCAAAGGGACTTTGGAGGGGCTTTCCTGATGTGGGAGCTTGACTCCTTTCAGACCTCGGGGACCTCAGTCCCTTGAGACGCAGAGCAGGGCCTCATGGAATTATATCACCTGGGCTGAGGCCAGCTCTCGCAGGCAGTGACCAGAGCTTGCAGGGGGTGGTCTGATGGGGTTTTGTGCCTGGAACCCCAGGGTAGGCAAAGGGACCCCACAGATTCTGCTTGGGGCTCTGCCTGCAGCTTCCTACTGTCAGCAGGCAAGACACAGGACGGCTGCATAGGCACTGGTGCATGTGAGGTGATTACCCCTTTAATGTTTAATGTGCCGAAAAACCATTAGACCCAGAAAAGGACAAGTTCTCAGTGGGTAACTTTAATTATTGTTAAGGCTCGGTCACGCCTGCTTATTAGCAATTATGCATGGCATCTTCCGGGGTGCTACAGGCCTTCCCCCTTTTCTTCCTTTTCCTGGGGAGAGCAGGTCTATGGACTGCTGCCTTCAGGTGCCTGGAAAGGCAGCACCAGCCACACGGGTGGTTCCTGTTGCTCCCCTCTGTAGCCTGGACTTGCTTAGGACCAAAGAGCGCCAACTGCTTCTTCTCAGAGGGGAAGAGAGGGAAGGGCCTTCCAGCACAATTGGGAGAGCCCGAGGGGTGCTAAGTGCACAGCGCGATGCCTGTTACAAAGTACTTTTGCTTCTATTACTTTCCTTCTATCACCATCTCCATTTTACAGATAAGGAAAGTGAGCCTTAGAAAGGTTAAGTAATAGCAGGCACCTCTTAGCGTTTCTACCCGCCATGCACCCCCTTCTTAGAGAACAGCCCACTGAAACCTTGGGCCTGACTGCCATGAAACTACCACATGCCCTCCTTCCACCCCTCCCCTCACTCTGCCTCCATAGTTGCCGGGACCAGGCTGGAGTCCTGACTCAAGCTGGGCCACTCAGAGGCTCTTTCCTGGAAATGGAGAGGTGGGACACAGTTTGTTGGATGCTCGACATGGGAAATAATGGAGAACCAGGAACCTGGATGGACCAGTTAGAATCATAAACAAAGAAAGGCAGTGTCTAGGGAGAGACACTAGAACTAGATTCACAGAGGCAGAGAGAGAGGGAGAGTGGGAGAGAGAATATGAATATGAAGCCACAGAAAAGAAAATGTGAAGCGACAGAAGACACAAAAATCATCCCTGGGGCTTCCCTGGTGGCACGGTGGTTGAGAGTCCGCCTGCCGATGCAGGGGACACGGGTTCGTGCCCCGGCCTGGGAAGATCCCACATGCCGCGGAGCAGCTGGGCCCGTGAGCCATGGCCTCTGGACCTGTGCTCTGCAACGGGAGAGGCCACAGCAGTGAGAGGCCTGCGTACCGCAAAAAAAAAAAAAAAAAAAAAAAAAAAAAAAATCATCCCTGTTTCTTTACTCTCTGCTTCCTTGCAAGGCCTGGCTGTACTTCCTCCCCTCTGGTTCCCTCTGTATCCTTCTGATAAAATCCCCTCACTTGCTTGAGGTAGTTTCCTATCCCATGTCCCTTAGTAAGCTCAGACAGAGCTATTTGAGGCCAGCCCTGGTGGTCAGCTGGAGATTAGAGGGCTTTAGTGTCCATTCAGACTACAGGGGCCAGCTGGGTTCGTGGAGAACTGTGGGTGCAGCTCTGATTCCAGGCTAGAAAAGGGGGCAGAGATGAGGTAGCATCTTACCACAGACCACCAGCAATGTCCTTCATCCCCTGAAGAATCTTCCTGAAGGTCCCCCCTCTCTCCTACCATACTTTGTCCAACCCAGGAGTCCCTAACACTAGGCTACGCTCAGGCGAATGGCTGAGTAATGCCGTGTGCTGGCAGCCCTGCCTTCCCTGATTTTTAAGAAGGGAAGGGGGAAAAAACAGAAGAGAAAAAGTGAACATGAGTAATGGGCCTAGAAGGAGGCATACAGCATAAACTGAATAATAACGTGTCAGAAACTACAAGATGTATTTTTTTTATTTTCCAGTGGAGTTTCCATTGCACTAATCCATCACTGTAGAGCAGGAAAGATTATGCTTCCCCCCAAAAACTCTGGGAGATAAATGTGAGTAAATTAGAGTTTATTATATTATTTGGGGTGATATAATTTCCAAGTGGGCCCTTATTAAATTACTTCCTTTGGGGCTGACACCTCCTGCCTGGGTCTGTGTACTTTTTTTTTTTTTTTTTTTGCGGTACACGGGCCTCTCACTGTTGTGGCCTCTCCTGTTGCGGAGCACAGGCTCCAGACGCGCAGGCTCAGCGGCCATGGCTCACGGGCCCAGCCGCTCTGCGGCATGTGGGATCTTCCCAGACCGGGGCACGAACCCGTGTCCCCTGCATCGGCAGGCGGACTCTCAACCACTGCACCACCAGGGAAGCCCTGGGTCTGTGTACTTTTGCTTCACTTCCCTGTCTGAAGATGCTTTGTATTTTAATGTCTCTTGTCATTTTTTGGTGGCGGTGGGGTGCCACCGGAGAGAGCTGAAAGGGAGTGCTGAGTCACTGCTGCTGGTCTGAGTTTCTTCCTTGCTGGCCTTCCTATGATCGCAGAACCATAGCTTCATAAAACATCTATGCTGGGAAAAATGTAGGAATACCCAGCCTACGCCCTCATTTCACAGATGGGCAAACTGGGCCCAAGGAAGAAAAGTGAGTTGCTTCAGGTCACACAGTGGGTAGGGACAGAGTCAAGACTGGCACCTCATGTGCTCACTCCCAGGCCGCTGCTCATTCTTTGCCTGGCATCCTTCTTGTGCCTATCAGTCTTTTTGGCTAAGGGCAGCTTCAAGTCCAACAGCAGAACTCCTATGGAATTTAGGAGTCTTGGTTGTCTACTACAAGATCTTCCCAGTGACCCAAAAGGAGATGTGAGAGAAGACCTGTGGTCTGGTTTTGGTTTGACCACAGAAAGGCTGTGTGAGCTTAGGCAAGTGACTTCACCTCTCTGAGCCTTTATAGTTAAATATAGCATCTTCATAGTAAAAAGGCTTGGAACAGTTTAGTGGTTTTCAGCTTATGTTTTTAGTAGTGGAACTGCATTTTAGAACCTTATTTGGAACTCTAACACGTGAAAGAGTTAAAAGAGGACTTACTCTCATTGCAGAAGAGAATTGGAGGTTTGATGGCCCTACCCTCTGTTTCCCTCCATCTTCCCCCACCTGGTTTGAAACTACTGGTCCTGTTACTGAACTCAGGTCTGGCTGTTCACCACTCAAAAGTCAATACCAGAGAGGCAAGTGTTGGTAGAAAGGAAAGGTTGCTTTATTTTGGAAGCTGGCAACTGGGGGAGAAGGCATTCTTGTGTCCAAAGGCCAACTCCCCCAGCTGATCCTGGGGCAAGAGCTTTTAAAGGGGAGTTTCAGGGGTGCATATGCAGAGGGAGGGGGCACTGTGTGCAGAGCAGCACAGTCAGCTCCGACAATCATCTTGAAGTTAGTCATGCATTGGGTCTGATCAGCATCATCTTGATTGTTTATTTATTTATTTTAGCATTTTTTTTAGCATTAAAAAATATTTTTATTGGAGTATAATTGCTTTACAATGTTGTGTTAGTTTCTGCTGTACAACAAAGTGAATCGGCTATATGTATACGTATATCCGCGTATCCCCTCCCTCTTGAGCCTCCCTCCCACCCTCCCTATCCCACCCCTCTAGGTCGTCACAGAGCATCGAGCTGATCACCCTGTGCTATGCTGCAGCTTCCCACTTGATTGTTTAGAGTACATTTAACCTTCAGTTCCAGGGTCAGTTTGTTCCCATTTCTCTGCGGCCAGTTCTTGGAATTGTGGCAGCTTATGTCATGGCTATAGTATGGTCATCATGCAGTTAACTTCTTTCACTCAGTGGGGTTTTCAGTATCTACAGAACAGCTCAAAGTCTATGGCTCAGAGTATTATCTATAGCTCTTGAGGAGGAACTAAAGGTCCCTTGACTTTGCTTAATGACTAAACTATTGTTATTTGGTCTTCTTTGACTGCTGTCCTTTGCTTCTGCGTTTTCTCACTTCTCTGACTAAACTTATTCTTTGGTTAAAGTTTTTCTACAGACAAGAGGCAGGCAGAAGATGTGGGTTGGGGGAGCGGTGGCTCTGTCCTGGGAAGGCCCCATAGGTCCTGCTTTGTTTTAGGCCCAGCTTCAGCATCTGACCCTGATTTCACCCTGCAAGGCCCTCCTGGCATTCTCACCAGGTCTCGCCCAATCTCCACAGATGAATGCCAAGGTCTCTTCCAGCCCTGAGAGTCTCTGATCACACTCCAGAAGACCCATCCACACAGCCTTGTTCTCTTGGTCCAGCAGGTGTAATTCCATGGAACGCAGCCTGCTGGTTCCTACTTGGTTTTGCCATTTACCAGCTATGTGATCTTGGGCAGGTTATTATTGTCATTTTTAATCTCTCGGAGTCTTTCCCATCGTCTCTACAATGGGATAATAATAATTTTGACCTCATAAGGCAATGAGATTTAAATGACTATATATATATATATATATATATAAAGCACTTTACGTAGCATGCTGTAAATTAGTGATTACTGATTTTCATTATGAATACTACCACCTCGGTGTTTTTTTAGTGAGGCTTATATAAGGGCTTATTAACGTACACAATAGATGCTTAACAAATGGGAAAATGGTAGCTGTCATTTTTGTTAGCTATTATGGTAATAGGCAACATGGGGAGCCAGTGGTGAATACATTCTCGTCCTCACTCTCAAGGGGACTCCTGAGCTCTGTTCCCCACCCGGACATGGGCACAAACGCTGCCCCGACTCGGGTCTGGACTGTGGGTGAGCCTGGAGGAGAAAGTCGGGGATCAGCACGGCTTCAGAGAGGAGGTGGATTGCTCTTCTCTGGCTGCAGAATAGATCACACAAGCCGAGCCATTTAAAACAACACCCATAAATTCATAGAGACAGAAAGTGGAAAGGTGGTTGCCAGGGACTGCAGGGAGGGGGAGTCGGGAGTTATTGTGCAATGGGCGCAGAGTTTCTGTTTGCAAGACGGAAAGTGATTTGGAGATGGGCAGCACAACAGTGTAAATGTACTTAACACCACTGAACTGTACATCAGAAAGTGGCCAAGATGGTACATTTTATGCTGTGTGTATCTTACCGCAATTAAAAAAACGATGAAAAAACCCCCCACCATAATTCCCTTCCCCCACCCACCTATTTATGATTCCCCTGATCTGGACGTCAGAAGCCCAGCCTGGCTCAGAGTATCCACAAGGCTGAACTCACGGTGCTGGCCGGGCTGAGTTCTCAGACGGAGGCTTTAGGAGAAAATCCACTTCTCAGCTCATTCAGGTTATTGGCAGTTGTAGGACCAAGGCCCCCGCTTCCTTGCTGCTGATTGGCTGGTGGTCACTTTCAGCTCCCAGGGGCTGCTCTTTGGTCCAGTCCATGCGGCCTCTTCCACCGTCAAGCCAGCAGCTCGTGCTTCCCACCTCTCTTACTTCCCTCCTGGGATGAGCTGGAGATGCTCTACTTTTACAGGGCTTGGCGATTAGGTTAGGCCACCCGAATAATCTCTGTATTTTAAGGTCACTGCTTTGGAACTTGAAATACCTCAGCAAAATTCCTCATAGCAATACCTAGACTAGGGTTTGATTGAAATATCAAAGGGTGGGGAATCTTGGGGCTTATTTTAGAACTCCGTGTACCATGGGGGGTATCCTTAGAACGGGGATTGAAGGATAAACAGGATTTCCAAGGGTGAAGAAGGGCACTGCAGGTAGAGAGCCCAGAATGAGGAGTGTGAGTGTTTATGGGGTTGGAGGTGCTGTGACGAGAGGTGAGGTGGGGTTGGGGGGTGTGGTGAGATGCTGAAGCTCCCCACTGAGCTGAGGGGAGGGGGAGGGCTCTGAGGGTGTTTCAGGATGGGAGGGACCACCTGGGATGGTTTAGGTCGAGAGAGTGACTGAGTGCACCCCGGGGGCCCCATTGCACCAGAGCAGTCCGGGAAAAAGCAAAAATGTTCTCCTCCTTTGCTCTGCGTAAGAGGAACTCGGTTCCTTTCTTCCTTCATTCCGTTATTCTTCACCCATTTAGTAAATATTATGGAGCCCCTACGATGGGACAGACCTGTGCTAGATTCTGAGGACACAGTGGTGAACAAGATGGGCACCATCCCTCTCCTCTAACTGCCGCTTAGAGTCTGGAGAGGAGAGAGGAACCGAAGGAGAGGTTCTTGTACGGAGGGGACTGCAGTGACAGGGAAGGTGTGGGGCTATGAGAGCCCGAAGGAGAGCATCTCATCCCAGGTCCTGGGTTAAAGTGGGTGGAGCTGGAACCCCTTGCCGCACCCCCCCCCAGGGGTCCGAAGGTGGAGGAGTGACAGAGGCCCCATGACAGGCCATCCAGGGGGCATCCTTCTGCCTTCTCCAGGTGGAGGCCTGGCCTGGCACTGGGAGGAGGCAGGATTGGCTAGAGATGCGCAGCTCTGGGGAAAAGGGGAGGCAGAAGGAAGTACAACTGTTTGATCAGAGTCTGGCCCCTGGGAAAGAGCTAAGTGTCTTTTTGCTGGCAGCCACAGCAAAAGCTGCAATCATTAGAATGTGGCATTTTGCATTAAAATTGTTCCCATCAGCCAGTGACATTTTCTTGTTCCTTCTGGTCAGGAGACCTTTCGTTGCCACAGATTCAGATGACTCAGGCGTCAGGATTTCTTTCCCTCTGGAGGAGAAACCCAGTCCAGTCACCCTGGGGTGGGCATTCGTGTTAGTGGAGGTTAAAGAAACCGATGAACGGGTGAGCACGGCGAGGACTGAGAGGTGTGCGTGAGGATGAGGAAGGGGACAAAGGTGTGCGTCCGTGTTCTGGGCGCATCCGAGTCATCTGGTGTCCACGAGGGTGGCCAGCCCTGGGGGCCGGGCCCTGCACGTGTGCCCTGCAAGTGCGTTCCTTACTGCAGAGAGGAAGACCCACACTTGGGTCCGTGTGTGAGTGTGGGCACAGAGCAAAGAAGTGATCAGGTGTGTGTGGGAGTGTGTGCACACGTGTGCGCAGGAAGGCACCCATCAGTGCCTGGGTGTGTAGGGGCTGCAGGTTGATAGCTGGTCTGTCTGAGGTGTGGGTGGTAGTTGACCCATCCCTCTGCTCATCCCCACCTACTCACTGTCTTCCCATCCCGTTACTGGGTACCACCCAGCTTGACCAACCCCGGCTGTCAAGCCCCAAACCCAGCAGTCCTTTCCTTCCCTTTCACCCCAAGTTCAAATTTCTCCTCTTCAGATAGACATTTTATGACCACGAAAGCCAGAACTGCTCCCTCGCCCCCTCCACAAGCAGCACAAACTTCCTTACTTTTACAGCATTATCTCTGATGGAAATTATCTTGCTGTGTGTTTGTTTATAAGGATGGTCTCCTTCTACCCCCTGCAGAGTGCAGCTCCCTGAGGGCAGGGCGGGTCTTGTTCACTCCTGTACACCCAGTACAGTGTGCAGCAGGCACTTGCTAAGGGCTCGGTGGAACGAGTGAGGATTTGCTTCTTTGTGCTGCCCAAAGGCTGACTTAGGTCTCGGTGGTGGGTGGGTATTGCTTCAAAGCAAAAACACAGACTCAGAACAAATTGGCGTGGGAGGGGATGAGTTCCTTGTCATGGAAAGCATTCAAATAGAGACTGAATGAATGCTGTTAGCTTTGCACACTTATGGGTTCCCATACTGTGGGACACAAGGGTCGTCGAGGACAGGTCCCACTTTACCTCCCCAGCCTCACTGTTCTCCGTGTCGTGCTCTCTCATGCCTCCTGTCCGCACATGCTGCTGTTGTGACCTGGGGGACCTTGCTTCTCTCCTTGACTGGAAACTCATTCTCATCCTTCCAGCTCTATGAAGTCATCTTCAGTTCCCCATGCAGAACCAAGTCCCCCTTTATCCCTGCGCCCTGGGCCCCTCCTGTGGGCCTCATAGCTCTGATCACTTGGCACGTTTGCTTGTGTACCTCCGTAACAAACCTCTCGCAGACAGGGGTGTAGCTTGCCCAGGGCCTAGCATGGGGGCGCCCTGGTGCTCAATAGACGCTTGGTAACTGTTTGTAGCAGGCACGTGATGTGCGGTCCAGCAGGAAGGTGAAACGTGCAGTTCCAATAACAGGATCTTCTGCTCCCTCCCACTCCCCTCAGCCCCCCTGATTCTGCGGCCACCAGAGGTTAGTCCTTTCCGGTGACTCTGGGGCTCAGCCTGAGAGCCTCTGATACCCGCAGGGGAAGGCATTAAATAGGTGCTTGGGGCACCTCCCCCAGGCCTGGGCCACTGGGCAGAGGGGCTCGGGACTCAGGCCACTCAGGAAGCTGGCAAAGCTCCTCCCGCATAGTGCCCAGACAGATTGTTCTGGGGAGACTCCAAGAAGAGACAACACTTTCTGAGAGGACAGGGCTGGGTGAGCATGAAAGGGGAGCCCCAGAGATCCCCATTCTCAGTTAATGTTCTACCAGAGATACAGAGAGTGGGGGTGAGAGCAGGGGCCGGGGCTCTCGGGGTAGGTCAGCTTGGGCTGGTCCACGCTGAGCGCTCAGGGCAGCTCTGGCCACCCGAGGTGGGATGCGGTCTTGGGGCTGGGCTCTTGGGGTACACGTTGACAGCAGAGAGCCTGGGGAACGTGCCCAGGGTCAGCATTCGGAATGCTGAATGCGGAAGCCGTGGCCTCTAGGCTGGCTCTGCCACTTCTAAGCACACAACCTTGGGCGAGTCTCAAATTCATTCAAGCCTCAGTTTTTTCATCTGCAAAAGGGGATTCTGGGGATTGAGCACTGTGCTGTGCTCTATCTCACTTAATCTTCATGGCAACTCTGTGAGGTAAGCACTGTCACATTTCCCATTTTACAGATGAAGAAACTGAGGCGTAGGACAAAGAATTCGCACCTAGCTGCGCGTTAGTCATGCCATTAGCCAGTGCTGGGATTTGTGCTGTGCTGTCTCTCTGTAAAGCCCGTGTCCTCTGCCACTCCTCCAATTGCAATTCCTGCCAGGCCTGGTTCCCAGCATCAATGTGAAGATCCAAGGAGATCACAGCTGACCACAAGGTGTGAGGGGCTCAGCAGGGTTCACGTGTGAGACCATGGCTGTGTGGCTCACGGCTGCTTCTCCCCGGCCCACTTCTCTCCCCGGCCCAGCCCCTGTAGGCCATCCCTGGGGGCAGGCGCAGGCCACTGCCCTCTCTGCCTGCTTCTGCCACCGCTAAACTTTACACTGGGCTCTGTCATTAGCCCAAACAACAAGCTCCCTGTTTAACTAGCCCTGTCCAAATTTGCTCGGCGTAAGCAGGAGCCCCATGGTAAGTAAACGGTTTTCTGTTGATATTTGAGCACAAATGAAGAGGCAGTGAGCAAGCCCATTAATAACCGAGGAGATGATTGTGTTTGCACAAGGCCTGTTTACAGCGTGTCAACTGCCCAGGCAGGGCCCGCCTCCTTATTGATTTCCCGATAAGCCGCTAGGCACTCTTGTTCTCAGCCCTGGCGGGGGCATCCTCTGCACAGTCCGAGGGTTGGATCTCCTTTCCCTGCAGAGGCGCTCAGCCTGGCTCTCGGGTGAGGGTGGGGTTTCATTCATTCTTCATTCATTTATTCAACATGCATGAATCCAGCATCTTTTATACATGGGCCACTCTGCCAATAGCTAAGTCCCTATATTCATCTAGAAACAGAGCCTGCTCTTGAGCTTATGGGGGGCGGGTGGTGGCGGGGGGAGCTCAGTCCTTGATACCTCTGGGTAGACATGTGGTCAAAAGTTGAGTCTTTGTGGACCTCTGACCATGCACTGCATGGTACCCCATCACCGTAACACTGCCCATCAGGGTCCTCTACCCTCATTTCATCTTGAATTGACCAGCTGCCTCATCTATGATGGGAGATGGCCCTCTGGCTGGCCCTGGGGGGTGGCATCTCCCTTTACCACATTGTCTTTTAACCCTGAGATCCAACAGGTTCAACTTGGGGATTTCTGGCTTTGGATGGGATAGTTAGTGATGGAGAATGCTTCAGGGTAGAGCTGGAGACTCGATCATCCTCCTCACTGGAACCTTCCAGATCCTGAGCTTTCCAGGGATATGGCAAAGCAGATCCAGGGCGAGGGTTCTAGGAGGGCTGTCAGGAACCCCAGGCTGAGCCTGTTTGAGAATAATTTCTGGCCTGTTTTGCAGTGGACATCAGGATGACTAAGGCAGTATCCTATCTGATGAGCTCATGGTCTGGTAGAGGAGGTCAATCTGTAAACAAATAACCGAAGGAAAAAAATCATAAAATGTTGAGAAGCGTGAATCCAGGGCTGAGGGAGCAGAGAGGAAGGTGCTAAAAGGCATGGAGGACTTCCCAGAGGAGGTGACATTTGAGCAGTTTCTTTAAGACTGACTAGATGTTTGTAGAAGCCACAGTGACTGCTCCCACTGGTGGGGAAGGAAAAGAACAGAGTCTGCCACTGACTGCAGTCTTGCAAAGAGACCAAGACTTGTGTCTCTTGACCAGGTTTTTGGGGGAAGATTTTTGTCAGGCAGATCCTTGAGTCAGAATTGGGGGGCTGGGGAGAGATGCCCCTGGAAAAGCATCCTCCTGGACTGGGTGTTGGTGTCCACAGCTTTTCCCCCAGTAGAGTATTCCTGGGAAAAGATGAAGGAGGGTATGGGGATGGGAGTAAGGAGGCCCAGACTGTCATCCTAGCCCTGCCATTAACTGGGAGAAGGGCCTCACTTCCTGGAGTCTCCATTTCCTGATCTGTAGAATGGAGCTGATCACACCTGCCTCTCCACAAGTGGAGAGGCAGCTGGGGAAGTAGAATAAAAGGCACTATAGAGAAAAGCAGCACAGCACCGAGAACGTCAGTACAGCAAGGAACACAACCCGAGCATCTGTATTTAACCTTGGTCCCTAGATAGAGACACACATCTCACACACTGTGGTCCCTTCTGCATCACACTGATCTCTTCTTGCTGCAGCCCAGGCAGCAGAGCCCATCAGCAAATAACTGAGAAGAAACTGTATTTGCAGGAGCCCAGGGCCAGATGCTGCTGCTGAGGACCAAGGAATTGAGTGAGAAGGATTGAGGATAATGCCTGAGCTGGTCCTGAGGAAGCCAGCCTTGCATTCAATCTTATCTCCCAGGACACAGGGGTCCCTGGCAGGGCTGCTGGTGTGAATACCATGTTTCAGAGGACCCTGAGCTCCTGGGATGAAGGGGGAAATCCAGAGTTCCTCTGGGGACCTGGAAGAGTTCTGAGGAGTGAGAGTCTAGCCTGCTCCCTCAGTCTTTTATTCTGGCCCCAAACTACCTCCCTTTCCCTCTTCCATCTTCCAGTTCAGCAGAGGGGCAGCCCTTCTGCTGGGCTGAAACCCCCAGATCAGTGGGTGTCTTCAACCAGATTCTGATAGGGGGGAGAAGAGGAGGTACTGGCAACAATGATCTCCTTTTTACTCTCCTCATTGCACACTGCCTTGTACTACGTATTGTCTGTCATTGAGAGCTGGAAAGAACCAATCCCATCAACTCTTGTCCTCTAGCCCCAGGTTAGCACAGCTGTATGAAATGGAAGACTGTTTGATTATGTATCTGGACCTCTTTCCTGGGATGGAGACCTATCTCTGTACTGGGCACTTGGCCTATATCCAGCAGAAGAAGAGGGCTTTGGTAAGAGAGAGCGAAAACAACAGAAACTCTGTTAGCAATAATCATGCATTTCAGTTACACCATGAATGATGATCAGTATCAGTGCAGTGGTCCCCAACCCTGGCTGCACTTCAGAATTACCTGGAGACTGAAGGTAGTGCCTGGACCTCACCCCAGACCACCCAGGCATTTTTGTTCTGAAAAAGCTGCCCGAGTAGTTTTGATTCATAGTGAAGGCTAAGACCTGTGGAGCTAGAGAAGCTTTCTCTTCTTGGGTATTGTTTCTGGGGAGCTGGTTCCTTCATCCTACATGCAAGACTTGCAGAATCTGAAGCCCCTTTTGATTTCCATCAAGGGGAAAACTGGATGGAAACTACTGCCTGAGTTTCTCAGCCAGAGGTCAGAGGAAGAGGCAGCTGGACCCTGGGAGGGAAGAAGAGAGGCCCGAAGCCTGAGAGGGGCAGGGGAGCAGAAGGACAGAACCCCAGATGTCAGTCAAGGGGGACTTGGCACGGAGCAAAGGAGAGAACTACTTTGTACTGTCCTCTAGCTTGTGTGCTTGATTGCCTGATGAGAAAATTTCTTTCTTCTTTAAAAAAATTAATTTTGTCGTATAGTTATATACCATGTTGTGTTAATTTCTGCTGTACAGCAAAGTGATTCAGTTATACATATATATACATTCTTTTGCATATTCTTTTCCATTATGGCTTATCACAGATATTGAATATAGTTCCCTCTGCTATATGGTAGGACATTGTTGTTTATCCATTCTATATATAATAGTTTGCATCTGCTAATCCCGAACTCCCAATCCATCCCTCCCCCATTCCCCTCCCTCTTGCCAACCACAAGTCTGTTCTCTATGTCTGTGAGTCTGTTTCTGTTTCATAGATATGTTCATTTGTGTCATATTTTAGATTCCACATATGTGATATCATATGGTATTGTCTTTCTCTGTCTGACTTGCTTCACTTAGTCTGATAATTTCTAGTTGCATCCACGTTGCAGCAAATGGCATTATTTCATTCTTTTTTATGGCTGAGTACTATTCCATTGTATATATTGTACTGCATCTTCTTTGTCCATTCATCTGTCTGTCGATGGACGTTTAGGTTGTTTCCGTGTAGAAGATTTATTTCTGATAATGGGTTGACCTTCCTGTGCTTCCAGGAAGAGCACAGTTAATGATAACAACTGGGGAGCTACCTTTTGGGGTAGCTGCATTGCGGATGAACGCCATTTGGCTGAGCTACTGTTTCCTAAATGCTGGACTTGAGGTGAAGTGGTGGAGATAGAGTCAGCATGAGCCATGAAATATCACTAGAAAGCCATAGGGACATGGACACCCACACTGAGACTGGAATTGCAACTGGGGAAGAAAGAATTGGATGAGCCAGGTGAAGAACCAACTTCTCACTTAGGTGAGAGCACTAGAAAGAAAAGGCCTAAAAAATTCTTTCATGAAATTATTAGCTGGAAATTTTTTTTTGTGTGTGTGTGGTACGCGGGCCTCTCACTGTTGTGGCCTCTCCCGTTGCGGAGCACAGGCTCCGGACATGCAGACTCAGCGGCCATGGCTCATGGGCCCAGCCGCTCTGCGGCACGTGGGATCCTCCTGGACCGGGGCACGAACCCGTGTCCCCTGCATCAGCAGGCGGACTCTCAACCACTGCGCCAGCAGGGAAGCCCCAGCTGGAAATTTTTAAAAAGAGTAGCTTCAGAGGACACCTAATTGAAGTTCTTTTTTTTTTTTTGAAGGGGAGAAGAGGTCAGGGCAGAGATGCAGAAGCTCTGGCTCTCGCCCTGCACCACCATCTGAGGCCAGACCCTTAGGACTTGGCTGCTGATACAGGACTGGATTTTGAGAATCAGCCAGCTCTGCAATCACAGGTACTAGCCCACTTCCTTCTGGAAACTGGAATATGAGAGAGAATGAGAGGAAAAGATCTGAGTCATAGTTCGAACCTTTACAGAAATAGCACAGGGTGGCCAACCTTGCATGTAGACGAAGCTGCTGTTTATGACACACAAAGAACTGATGAATGTGCCCCTCACAAGGGAGCTGTTCGTGGACAGAGCCATACAGACTGACGTGTCTTGCAGCTCTGGCTCACTGCCCTGAAACGAGCATATGGCAGTGTGGGAGGAATCGCTTTCTCTCTCGCTCAGCATTTTAACTGGGACCTGCAATATGGAAACTGCAGCTCTTTCAGTGACAGCGGTAAGAGTTGCTTCTGCTCTTCCTTCTGTGCTCTCAGTCGCTCCCTCTCTCCAAATGAGTTGATGAGATGGGAAGAGGGGCCTGGGCACCCTCCCTTCTCTCCTGTCAGGGCTGTCCTGTCTGCAAGGAGCCTGCATTCCTCTCTTCCTCAGTGGGGCAAAGGGAAAAGACTTGAGGTTCAGAGGGTAAAGTTCAATTCCAAGCAAAAGCATTAAGAGCCCAACTGTGGTGTAGATCCAAGCTATGCCTCCAACCCAGGCTTTGCAGCACTAAAGCTGGTGGTTCTTTCTGCTCCTATACAGGGAGCTGATACTTGAGACAGGCAGCAAAGGATGGACTCATCAGGTTGGGGAGGGAAAGCATTGCAGGAAGAGAAGGCAGCAGGAGCAAAGTGGGGAGGTACCCAGAGTGCTAGCAAACAAAGGTGAAAGGAGAGGCCGGGGCAGAGCACAGAGGGCCTTGGAGGCCAAGCGGGGGGCTTGAGCTTCACTGGACAGATATATGGGTAACCACTAATGTTTATGCCAAGACATGACAAATATCAGAGTTGTGAGACTCTAAAAGCTTGGCTACCGATAGGATGGGAAGAACAGGGGAGAGTAAGGCATCATGAAGAGCTCCAGGGTTTCAGATTCGGCTGCTAGGGAGATGTGGCGGCCTTCTGAGAAGCTGGGAAGTGAAGAGGAGGAACTGGGTGGGGTGGGGAAAAGACGATGGCTTTGGCGCCAGACATTGGGGTTTGAGCTGTTATAAGGATAACCAGAGAGAAGGATCCAGAAGAAGCCTCAAGAAGGGAGACTGGTTATTTGTAGTGAGGTAGATGGACCTAGAGTCTGTCATACAGAGTGCAGTAAGTCAGAAAGAGAAAAACAAATACCGTATGCTAACGCATATATATGGAATCTAAAAAAAAAAAAAAAGGTTCTGAAGAACGTAGGGGCAGAACAGGAATAAAGACGCAGATGTAGAGAATGGACTTGAGGACAGGAGGAGGGGGAATGGTAAGCTGGGATGAAGTGAGAGAGTGGCACGGACATATATACACTACCAAATGTAAAATAGCTAGCTAGTGGGAAGCAGCCGCATAGCACAGGGAGATCAGCTCTGTGCTTTGTGACCACCTAGAGGGGTGGGATAGGGAGGGTGGGAGGGAGATGCAAGAGGGAGGGGATATGGGGATATATGCATATGTATAGCTGATTCACTTTGTTATACAGCAGAAACTAACACACCATTGTAAAGCAATTATACTCCAATAAAGATGTTAAAAATAAATAAATAATAAAGAAGGGAGACTGGGGCTTTCTCAGGAGGTGAGGGGGCCTGGAGATTTAGACATAAGTCATCTTTACACACAAACAGGCCACTGGGAGAAAGGGTGAGGTGAGAAAGCATGGCTGGAGGTAGAGCCAGTGGGAGCACACACGTGGGCTTGGTCGCGGAGGAGTCGTGAGAGGAGCCCCCGGCAAGCAGCAGTGCAGGACTGCTGAAATCAAGGGCTGGCAAGTTAAAGGTTGCGTACCCGGAACTGAGCTTAAGCAGAAGGGGGTTGTCCAGAGTGAGAAACGCCACTCAGAGGTCACGGAGGATGAGGACTGAGAACAGCTCGCTGGATGTGGTCACTGGGAGGCGATTAGTGGCCTCAGCCCTATTATAGCCTGGTTGGGGTGGGAGACAGACTATGGGAGTTAGAGGGGGCAAAGAGGTGGTGAGGAAGAGGAGGGGCTGGGGCAGACCCTGCCGTGGAGCTGGGAAGGGAAGGGGAGAGAGGAGCAGAGCTCAGGAACTCAAGGGAGAAGCAGTGCGGGGTAGCGTTTGGCATCTGTAGGATGATGTAGGAGTGGGAGGGTGGGGGAGGGGGGATGGCGTGGGGTGAGTAGCTTGTGGTTTCCTCACTGGAATCCCTCATGGGAGTGTGATGCCTCCTTTCTCCCAGCAGGAGGTGGGCAGCAGGGCACATGGCAGCAGTGGTAGGGACAGCAGCTACCTTAGCAAAGCTGACTGGCTGCCTGGGTAGCTGATTGCATGATGGGTGTGAGGACGAGTCTCATTGGGGAGCAGCTGGGCTGGAGAAACAGACCTGTTTCTCTATGTCCATGAGTGGTGGCTTCATTCAGGGCTACTGGGAGGGGATTGTGTTCATTCCCTTTTATCCATGCACCCGTGTCCTTGCTACACACCCACCGTGAGGCAGTAATCACAGCTGCTCACCTGCTGTCAGTGCCTGCCCCACCTTTAATTCCCAAATTATAGAGAAGGTACCATGGACAGCTCCGAGGAGGCTCAGAAAACCTGGTTGGGGGACGGGGTTAGCATGAGAGGGATGCAGCAATGTTCCTAATTCAAGTGGTCCGGGTCCCTCCCAGTTATACTGGGACATTCTCACATTGCCTTCAGAGTTATCCTTCAGACTCCTCTGGTTCCCACTGACTGAAGTTCAAGCTCCTCACACGGCCTGTGAGGGCCTTCACTGTGTTACCCCTGACCATCTTTTTTTTTGCGGTACGCGAGCCTCTCAATGTTGTGGCCGCTCCTCCGGACGCGCAGGCTCAGCGGCCGTGGCTCACGGGCCCAGCCGCTCTGCGGCCTGTGGGATCTTCCCGGACCGGGGCACGAATCGGCAGGCAGACTCTCAACCACTGTGCCACCAGGGAAGCCCAACCCCTGACCATCTTTTCAACCTGATTTGGATTTTCCCTCTCACTCATGTCCCCGAGCACTCCAGCCTTGCCAGGCATCTCCTTGTTCTTTGAACATCTAGTTAAGCTTTTGCAAATGCTGAGCCCAGTGCCTGGGATAACCTTCTCTCAACTCACCAATAACTCCTGCCCATTGTTAAAGACGCAGCTCATAGGTCAACGCCTCTAGAAGCTTTCCTGGCTTACCCACGCCTTCCTTGGGTATCCTATCACGGACACTGTTGGTAGTTTACCCTTTACTCATCTCTAAGTTTTAAAATTTATGACAGACCCTGATTTCAGTTGGGTACTCACCACTCTTCCACACAGTCCGTGGCTTTAGGGGAAGCTGACTCCTCATGACTCCCAAGCCTCAGAGGTGAGTCTGGTCTAAAATAAACCCAGTCCCCTGGCCCGTGACTGGTTCAGGAATTGAGAGGGTACCCCACATTTGGGCCAGTAAGACACAAAAAGAGATAGACCAAGGACCTTCTGGAAAAGGTCTTCTTACTTCTAGAAGACAGCTACAAAAGAGAAAAATCTACCCTCTTTGTGTGCTGCATGGCACTCAGTCTAGAAGAGATGGCTTGAACTGCCCCAGCTGATCTTGTCACCAGACTAAAGATGAAACCCAGACCGGGGAAAGCAAGGAGGAGAGGCGGAAAGGAGCTGGGCTCCCCGTCGCATCACGGAGCCCTTGAGGAAGCCAACTCTGGATCCTGCCTTAGTGCTGGACTTCCTGCTGCATAAGAGAATACATTTTCTTTTTTATTTAAGTCATCTTGAATGAGGATTTTTGTGACTTGCAGCCAAAAACATGCTAACTGACACAGTTCCAATAGTACTTTTGCACCCCTGTGAGATCATATCATATTCCAGGCTGCGAGAGTCTCAGAAGCAGACTGTCATATACGTAGCTCCGTCCCTGGTTCCTAGCACTGTGCCTTGGAATACCAGTCCCCATGTGGATTGAATGAGTGAATGCATGAACGTGCGCCTTACTTGGACTTACTCCTTAGGGCAGTGGTCCCTAACCTTTTTGGCACCAGGGACCGGTTTCGTGGAAGACAGTTTTTCCGTGGATGGAATGGGGCAATGGTTCAGGCGGTGATGCCAGCGATGGGGCACGATGGGGAGCGGCAGATGAAGCTTCGCTCGCTCGCCTGCCGCTCACCATCTGCCATGCGGCCCGGTTCCTAATAGGCCGAGGGTCGGTACTGGTCTGTGGCCAGGGGGCTGGGGACCCCTGCCTTAGGGTGTTCTGCCTTAGAGTCTGCTCTATTATCAATTCCCTCCCTCTTCCAAAAGTTGCAGGTCCTTCACAAGCACGCTGTCCCTACTCCCTTCTTGGCATGGGTGACACAGGACAGAGAAAATCCAGGCTCTGGGGGTTTGCCTGTTGCCACACAGTGTGCAGGTATCAGAATAGGGCCCATGGATTGGGACTCCTGGCTTCCAGACTGGCACCTACATGTGCCAGGACCTATGTTGAGGCTGTAGAGACAAATGACATGCAGTCCCTGCCTTCACAGGCCTTACTTGCCAGTCGGACAGAGACATGAGGAAACATAGGCATAGGGTCTGTACAGTTGCAGCTGGTGTGAACCACTGCATAAACCTGGGGCACATTTTAAAATCTGGTTGCCCGAGAGTACACCTTCCTGATTGGCAGTTAGTCTGAGACCTCTCTCTTGATGTCCCCCCCAAACCCCTTGAATTGTCCAGTAATCCTGGTGGTATACTCAGTCCATATAGGATTGCTCAGTCCAGATAGGATTGCACAGCCCACAGGCTCTTGTCCTTTGATCCTAAGGCCCCTGCCAGACCGCAGTGGGGCCCCAAACTTGGTCTTCAGATCTTCAGCACTCATGGATCAAACTCACATCCTCAGCCATTGTTATCAACACCAGAAGGAGAAACTGCCTGAGGATCTCTGGGTCTGGAGGAAGTTTTGCACCACCCACACGGTTTCCCCAAACCAGCCCTCTCCCAGGCACTTCTGTGTCCTTAACTTGGGCCTAGGTTACTCACCTGGACACCTGCATATGGTAATCCTAAAATAATTCTAGTTTACGGGACTGGATTTTACAGGCCATTAGTCCCGCCACAGATCTCCCTGATTCCTGAGTCTTGGGGAGCAGACATTAGGCAGTTCATCTATCTCTTTCCTCCCAAGAGGCACTGCTTTGTTCCATAAATTGAGCGTCTGCCCCAGCAATCAAACGGTAAGGCAAATTTTGCTAAACCACTAAAACAAAACAACCCCCCCCCAATACAGGTTTTGTTATATTCTGATCCTTCAAACGATGAACTCCTTCAGACTTCATCTTTGCAAAAGTAACAGGATTCCTCAAGTGACCCTGGGCAGAACAAAGATCAGCTTCTCAAGGACAGAGCCTCATAAGGGAAACAAGGTTAGTAACAAGGGTGAGTGATGAGTCCTTTCCAGGGTGGGTGTGTGGAGCGAAGGGAGACAAAGGAGAAACACTTCAGAAAAGTGAGACCTTAGCAAGGACTGCTCTCCCCCAACTTTGTATCGTGGAAAATGTTAAGCATACAGAGAAGCTGAAAGAAGATTCAGTGAACACTCCACCCACCACCTAGATTCTACTCTCACCATGTATTACACTTATTTCATTACAAATTCATCTATTCATCTCTACATCCATCCATCAATTAGCTTTACTGATTAACAGCTTTGCTGTTAATTTTATTTATACCATAAAGCTCACCCATTGTAAGTGTGGAATTTCAATGATTTTTGAAGGTTGAGCAGTTGTGTAACTATCACCACAAGCCCCTTATAGAACACTTCCACCAGCCCCAGAGTCCCTGCGTGCCTGTGTGCTGTCAATTACTGCTCCTTCCCTCGGGACAAGGCAACAACCAGTCTGCTTTCTGCCTCCGTGGGTTTGCCTTTTCTGGAAATTTCAGGTAAATAGAATCATACGATACATAGTCTTCTGTGTCTGGCTTCCTTCACTTAGCATAATATTGTTGACGTTCACTCTTGGTGTTCCATGTGACAGTAGTTTGTTTCTTCTGATTGCTGAGTTGTATTCCATTGGATGGATATACCACCGTTTGTTTATACATTGTCTGGTGATGGACATTGGGATTGTTTCCCGTTTGGGGCTATTATGAATCACGCCGCTGTGACCCTTCCTGTGCCAGCCTTTGTGTGGACATATGTTTTCTTTGCAAGGTTTTAAAGGCTAAGTAGGAGCTGACTAGGTCGTTAAAGCCAGAGGAAAACATCCTGGGCAGGATGCCCAATGTGTGCAAAAGCTCAGAAAATGAACGTGCCTGGTATACACAGGGGATGATAGTAGTTCAGTACTGCAGGGAAAGAAAACTCTCTTTTCCTCTGCCCATCTTGGGTTCATTGCCTGGGCCCCTGAAAATTAGACTGACAGAAGACAGATTAAGGAGAAAAAAACAGAGTTTATTAGGTCATGCATAGACATGTGGAAGAACTCAGTGGTGAGTAACTCTAAGAGGTGGTCAGAACTGGGGCTTTTTTTTTTTTCTTTTTTGGGTGAAGTAGAAAAGAATAGCTTTATTGCTTTGCCAGGCAAAGGGGGCCACAGCAGCCTCATGCCCTCAAAACTGTGTCCCAACCTGGAAGGGGTAGTGAGGAGTTTTACAGTAATGGTTCAAAGAGGAGGGCGTGATCAGCTGGTGGACATTCTTCTGATTGGTTGGTGGGGAGGTAAGCGGGAGTCGGCATCGTCTGCCTTCTGGTTCCAACCATTCTGGGGTCCACCTGCTTGTGGGCAGCACACAGTTAACTTCTCCCACCTGGTGGGGTTCAGTATCTGGTTTCAGGACTTACTGAAGCTCAGGTTCTTGATGTCTCATTTCAGAAAGAATTCAGTGAGAGACAGAGCGATAGGTAAGAAGTGGATTTAGGGCTTCCCTGGTGGTGCAGTGGTTGAGAGTCTGCCTGCCGATGCAGGGGACACAGGTTCGTGCCCCGGTCCGGGAAGATCCCACATGCCGCGGAGCGGCTGGGCCCGTGAGCCATGGCCGCTGAGCCTGCGCGTCCGGAGCCTGTGCTCTGCCATGGGAGAGGCCACAGCAGTGAGAGGCCCACATACCGCAAAAAAAAAAAAAAAAAAGAAGTGGATTTATTTAGAGAGAAACACACTCCACAGACAGAGTGTGGGCCCTCTCAGAAGGTGAGAAAGGCCAGAACTGAGGCTTATATAGCATCCTGACAAGGAAGAATAAATTTGTAGAGACGTGATAAGAAAAGAAACAAGGGTTTAGGCCTTTAAAGGTGGTAAAATGTGGAAAGGTAAACATGTGGAGGAAACTAAAAGAAGATAAAAGTTGTTTTAGCAAGATTCTTTATGTTGATTCCTCTAGTGCCATGTCCGGGCTGATAAGAGTCTAGAGTTGTTTGCAGTGATTAAGAATCATCCTGTTCTTCCTGGTAGAGAAGAGGAGGCCAGAGAGTTCGCCTTGTGTCTGCTTTTTAAGAATTGCCTTCAGCTCAAAATAATCCTTATGCCAGAGTAGCATGTTTTGGGGTGGCATGCCCTGAACCCCTTCAGTGTCATGGGGGAGTGGGATAGAGAGGTAAGCAGGGGCTAGACCACAAAGCCTAAGTAAGGCACTGTGCTGGGGAGAAAGGGCTGTTGCATCGTGTCTTGAAGGCTCCAAGAAACCTGGAGCAGTTTTAAAGGCAAGCCGATGGTTAGGTGTGCTTTGTAGAAAGGTCATAGGCTTGCAGCACAGAGAATAGGCCAGCTAGAAAGGTATTATAATTGATAGATGAGAGATTCAAGGTCCTAAACCTGGTCCTGGTTCAGGCGGTGAGTGAGTGTGAACTGGACTGAGACTCTGTACGTGTGTCCTTGGTGGGGGGAGGACCTGGGGTGTTGCAGGGGCAGCTGAGGGATTCAACCTTGCCCACAGCCCCACGAACACCCCTTCTCCAGTGAGGAGGCAGAGCAGCCTCCAGCTCTCCTAACTTACCTGTGTGTGGGGCTCTCAAGGTTAGCGCCATGGGGGTCAGCGCTGTTTCAATGTTGATTACAGAGACGGTGAGAGCCGCTCAGATTTCTAATTAAGATTAAAGAATGTACCTGGCTTATAAATGGTTCTCAGGAATGTATAATTTGATTAGCCTGTTTTCTCCGGGCGCTTTAATTTCTGGATTAGGGAACGTGGCCTCTGACTACAGGTAGGGCTGCTTGCTCACCACACACAAAGTCTGGGACCTTGCAGGGTATTAGGATGGTGGGGAGGTAAGGCAAGAGGAGGAGAGGGACCCTTGGCCAGAGTGGTCCTTCTCTATTTGTTTCTTCTCCTCTTCCTCGTCACTTCTGGACGAGAATGAAGATCCCAGCTCAGGATCAAAAAGTGCCCAAATATTAGCTAGAAAATAAATGCACTCACCTGGATCTCATTTACGTTAATTTATTTCTATCCGAAGGCACAGGAGGTGGGTCCTCTTCCCTGTTCCCATTTTGAGCCCAGCCAGCTAATCCCCGGCAGGGCCCAGCCTGTGGGGCTCTGTCTCTTTAGGGAGCATTGCCCCAGTGTCAATTATAATCACTTTGGTAACTCTAGGGCAGATTCAGGGGCTGCCTCTTCCCACAGAGCCCTGGGCGCTGCCAGGGAGGGGCCAGGCCGACTGCAGGCTCTGGCTGCCACAGAAGTTGTATCTCCCAGTGGGAAGCATCCTAGCCTCCAGGCCACTCACCTTCCTCCCTCCTCATATCCCTCAACCTCCTGCCCAGGCTGCATTCTGACTTCTGTGACTCCTGGCACTCTTGCTTTCATGGGTCCCTTCCTCCATTAAAAATAAAAATAAATAAAAATAAAAAATTCTGTTTTACAACCGTATTGGTATAAAGATGAAAAAATTGATACTACATGTTAAAACACTTTATCCTGTCCGAAAGTTCATTTGTTTTCTTCTGATTTTAAAAGAAATTCAAACATTTCCTCGGGCCACTAAAAGTATGGTGGGCCCTGTGTGCCCTGTGACTAATGGATAAGTCAGCCCTGTTCTACCCCCCAAAGCTCTTGACCAGCAGCACACCTACTCGCCCACTGACCTAGTGACAAGTAGCAGGGCTTGGGGTTCCAGTGGACTAAATGCTGTTCCTCTCTGCAGAAGTCCTCAGAGGAAGCCTGTATTAGCTCTGCCCCCAGGCTGTCCCTAACCTCTCCCTGGCCCCTCTTCACTGCTGCTTCTGAAACCCAAGCCACTCCCATAGAGGGGGCCGAAGCTATCCTACCCCCCCACAACCAGGCCCAATGCCCTGCTTCCCTGGGCATCACCTGTCTTCTGTTTGAATGAGGGTTCTCCCTTCCCCTGCACTCCCCAGGCTGACCGCAGGGGGTCTGCGCAATGCTCAGCTCCTGGTAGGCAGGGCTTCTCAGAGAGGGGTTGGAGGAATGCCTAGCGGAGGGGCTGTGCAGTGAGTGTTTAAAGAAAATTCCAGGGTCTCTAACTTAGACTTCTACATTGGAATCTCTGGCTGGATCTGGGAATCTGCCCTTTAAGGGGCTCCCAGGTGACTCCCTATATGCACGTGAAAGCTGGCAATGACTGGTGTCCGGAAAGGGCTGAACTTGGTCGTCTTGCCCCTCCTTCCTTCTCCCAGGCCCCAGGTCGTTTGCTTCTCAGTTTCACACCTGCTGGGCATTCAACCAACATCCCTAAACACCGTGTTAGGACTGATGGAGAAGAAAGGGATAGTGCGGTCCAATCCCTGTTCCGAGGAGTTTAGAGTCTTCTCTTTCTCAGAGGGTGGGGTACCCTCCATCCAACCCCGCCCCACACCCCTTGTTCAAGAGACTTGTCTTTTCATGCTTCTGAGGAAGAGGTCTAGGGGCTCAGCCGCATCCACCAGCTTCTGAAGATAATAGGAAACGTCTCTGGGCAAAGATGCTTGTTGACAGAAAAATGCTTAATTTTAGGAAGGCAGCGTGAGCTACAGTATAGGCAAGAATTGCATGCATTTAAAGAAATACGATTCCAGGCGCTCTAAGAAGGTGAGCTGGAAGGTACTGCACAGGATCTGTAGATGGTACCCAGGGCTCCTGCCCCAGCATTGTCACTAACCAGGGTGTGACCCAGGGCAAATCCCCTAACACCTCTGGGCTTCGGTAGCTCGTTAGGACCTATTGAGATGGTGCATATGGCAGCCCTCTGTAAAAGGTAATGAACTCTGCACATTACTCATTATTATTTTTCTAAGTGTTGCTGTGGTTGTTCCAAGGGAACAGTAAGGTGAGTCTGCAGAGCACTGGAGGAGAAGTCTGGAGACTGGGGCTCAGCTCTGCTTCCACCTGGCTCTGTGCATGGAGACCCTTCACTGATCTGGGTCTTATAATCATCATCCCAATAAAGGTGGGAAAAGGGACTAGATAATATTGTCTCGGCTTTACCACTTCCAAGTGAGTCTAACTCTGGGTGCAAGGCCAAGTTCTGCTAGGATTACTGCCTGGTACACCCAGAACCCGCTTGAGCTGGGGTTTGTGCCCCCATGGTCCTTCAGCGCTGGTCCAGGCCTTACAGGAGGCGGGGACTGGAGAACAGGGTCTCTGGTCAATGGGGCGCGTGGTTCTGGGGGCAAATCGTGCAAGATTTCGGAAGACGCGTTGGTTAGGGTCGTCCAGGGTCAGTACCAGGAGGTACTCCCCCCGTCCTCTCGGCCAGCTCCTACACCTCCAAAATGTGTGGCGCTTCCTCAGTGAGGCCTTCCTGGGCACCCCGTAGCTCTTCCCCGGAGCGGGATGGATACATCTGCAGATTGTTGTGTCTTCTAACCCGCTCCTTTTCCTCCCCCCGTCTTTATTCTTGCGTCCGGATCTCCGGAGGGCCTGGGAAAGGGATTAGAGCTCGGAAGGGTGGGGGGTAGCGGACCTGCGGCGGTCCCCGCGCTTGGGGTCTCTATACCTGCCCGGCAGCTGCAGCGCAGGCTGGCAAGGGGCCTCTCCCGGCTTCCCGCGCTGCTCAGGAAGCGTGTTGGGACGGGGCTAACGATAATTAACACTTGGGGCGCGTTTTGTCTTCGAAGTGCTTTACAAACACGATCTAATTAGCCCGCGGGGAGAAGCGGCGCCACCGAAATGCTTGCTTTATTATTCATTTCTATACCGTCTGGAGCGCGCAACCCCGGCGCACGAGTGTTGGCGGGGAGGATACCCCGGCTGGGGTGCCTTCTCCCAGCGCCTCCGGGCTCTCGGTAGGGAGGGCTTCGCAGCAAGGCCAAGTGTGATTCCGCACAGGTCAGCCCCTTCTCACGCATCTCATTTAATCTCCGCGGCAATCTAAAGAAATGGGTAGGCTCTTGGGCTCAGAGAGGTTAAGAGACACGTCCAAGACCACACAGCCCATACGGGGACGCTGAAACTCAAACCGGGCCCCCGAACCGCAAAGCGCCAGGTCTTCGTCCCCTCCCCGGTGGCCTCGCGGGCCCCGCTAAGCGAGGCTCTGGGAATCCCGCCCGGCTCGCAGCATCCCGGCGCAGCGGCGAAGGCGGGCGGAGGCTGGCGAAGGCGGGCGGCTGGCGGCAGTGCGCGCGCTCCCGGGCCGGCCGAAACTGTTGCCATCGCAAAGCTCCCCGCTACACCTGAGCCGGGGACAGATGTGCATCAATATTTATTCGGAACTCCCAGGAAACCTGGATGAAGTGTAATTATCTCAGCTCAATCAGCTCGGATTAGCATAACATCAAGTCACCCATCAGACGGAGGGTTTGATTTCGGGGATCAAAGCGCCGCGCTGTAGCCGCTGATTAATCGGGGAGAAGAGAGTGGAGAGAAGAAAGCTGCGCGGGCTCAGCGAGCCGCAGCTGCACCGCTTTGATGCGCCGATTGTGCCAAGTTCCCTTTACGGGCTGGTTCGGCTCCCGCCCCCGCCGCTCCCCGGACCCGCTGCACCCACCGGGTCCCTGGGTTTTAGCGCCGCTTCCCCGGTAGCAAGTCGCTAGCTCTAACGTAACGCGCCACCCCTGCCCACCCCGAGGCTGTGCTGTGAAGCGGTGTGCTTGCCGGTGGAGTTTCTGCTCGGGCGCTGCGGGGCTCGCCCGCATGGGGCCGGACACCGGCGAGGACCACCCTTCTCCTCCTGGTAGCTCTGCTCTGAGAGTGAGCGGTGTACGTCCTTCCGAGGTTGCCCAGAGGCTGAGCTGAGGAGTGAAATGCCGGCGTTCAAGGCCTTCCCCAGGCCGGCTCCAGCCGATTTTCTTTTTTTAAAAACATTTATTGGAGTATAGTTGCCTTACAGTGGTGTGTTAGTCTCTGCTGTATAACAAAGTGAGTCAGCTATACATATACATATATCCCCATATCTCCTACCTCTTGCGTCTCCCTCCCACCCTCCCTATCCCACCCCTCTAGGTGGTCACAAAGCACCGAGCTGATCTCCCTGTGTTATGCGGCTGCTTCCCACTAGCTATCTATTTTACGTTTGGTAGTGTATATATGTCCATGCCACTCTCTTACTTCGTCCCAGCTTACCTTTCCCCCTCCCCGTGTCCTCAAGTCCATTCTCTACAACTGCGTCTTTATTCCTGTCCTGCCCCTAGGTTCTTCAGAACAATTTTTTTTTTAGATTCCATATATATTTGTTAGCATATGGTTTCTCTTTCTGACTTACTTCACTCTGTATGACAGACTCTAGGTCCATCCACCTCACTACAAATAGCTCAATTTCGTTCCTTTCTATGGCTGAGTAATATTCCATTGTATATATGTGCCACATCTTCTTTATCCATTCATCTGTCAGTGAACATTTAGGTTGCTTCCATGTCCTGGCTATTGTAGATAGAGCTGCAGTGAACATTATGGTACATGACTCTTTTTGAATGATGGTTTTCTCAGGGTACATGCCCAGTAGCAGGATTGTGGCTCCAGCCAATCTTTTCCACCTCACCTGCCCCATCCCCTCCCACCACACAAAAATCGCTGAGGTTTTCTTAACTTGCTCTGCTTCCTTGATTCTGTACCTTTGTGCAATCCATTTTCCCGACTGGGATGCCCTTCTGTCCCATTTCTTTTCGTAACCAACTCTGACATCTTTAGCACAGCCCAAAGCCTCTTGCCCTGGCCGAAGGCAGTCCTCATGCTTCTAGTGGGTTCAGCAAGTGAGGGGAGCCTCTGTCCTGGCATCCTGGCATTGTGCTGTCACGATCTGGATTATCGCCCCCCACCCCAATTCCCAGTAGGCTTGTACTGGGCACTGGGAGGGCCCAGTCAGCCCTGGAGAAAAACATTTTCCAGGGGATGAAGATGGGCAGACTTTATTGATAATCCACATGGTTGCCTTGCCAACGTCAAGCTTCCCCCTCCCAATTTGGACTGGCTCCCCCCTCCCTCAGCAGATGTGCTGAGGGCAGGAACCCTGGCTTACCCATGCTTGTGTCCCCTTGGATACAGTCCTTGGCACAAAGCAGATGTGGATTCTAGCTCTTGCCCTTTGTTAACTGTTTTCTTGAACAAGTCACTTGACCTCCCAGGAACTCAGATTGCCAAGCTGCACAGGTTTTTGTGGCTGTAACATCCTGTGTTCTGGGATCTTCCTTCATAAACCCTGTTCAGTGAAGCCACTCCCAGGACCCAGTGCCCCACTTGGTGTTGGGGAATCCTAGAATCTTAGGGTCAAAGGGAAGCTCACGACCCCTTCCTCATCCTTCTGACAAGTCTTTATCCTTTGCTAGAGGGGACAGCAGAGTAGAATTCGGTACTGAGGGTCTGCCCTGCCACTGGTCCACATGGGAGCTTGGCCAGCATGGTGAGGGCAGGGGACTGGAGGACCCACATGGCCACTCTTCAAGGTTCTCTCTGGCTGATAAGATGAAGGCATCAGCTGTGGCATCACCTAGGGTGTCCGGACACCAGGATTCTCCTGGCTGGAAGGGCCTGGAGAGCAATGGAGACCCAGGGAGGTTTCAAAGCTGAGACATGTATGTATCCATTGGCATTCTCTGGAGTGCAAGCCCTTGAGGGCAGGGACCATCTCTAGTTTATTCCCTACTCTGCCCCATAATCAAAGCTCAGTGCCCGACACATAGTAGGTGCTCAATAATTTGACGTAGAATAAATAAATAAAACTTCATAAAGGAATGAAAGAGAAAGGAAGGAAAGATGGAAGGAAGGAAGGAAAGAAGGAAGGAAGAAAAGAAGGAAGGATTAAAGGATTACAACCACAGTAGGGGGCTGAGTCTTGAGAGTGGGTGGGCATGTGTCCAGTACACTGGCAGAAAGATGATTTATCTCCATTTCAGATCTCTGCTATGCAACATCGTGGATTTTTCTCTCCCCTTTAATTAAGAACTAAATATAGACCTTAATTAAGACACTGATGAATTTAATTTAGAGTGGCATTAGGGCCTTAACTTGCACAACTCAACGCTGTGTTTGTATAATGTGGGATATAAGCTAAATGAGTGCTTGTTTGTTACCACCATAAATAATCCACTTGCAAATCCCTTTTGAAACATCGCTAACACTAACCTGCCCCAATCTAGAGGATGCTTTTGGATGCCCACTGCCTAGCCCCTCTTCATCTGTCTATATCACAAGAAGGTCCTATCTTGTTCCTACCAAACTGGAATCCTGTTTTGCCCACTTCAGCTGCCTTGCCCACCTCTGCCTTTGTTCACCCAAGTCCCTCTGCTGGGAATGCCTTTTTCCTCACTTCTCACCCTGAGTTTGTCAGGAGAGCTCCTCCCCTTCCTTTAAGTTCCAGGGCAAGTGTGTGGATTTGATGAAGCCCTCTCTGTTCTCTCTCCCTGCCTCCTGATCTCTAAGCACTTAAGGTGAGAGCTCCAAACTCCCACAGAGTTTCATTAATTTCAGCACCTATGCTGCCATGCACTGTTATTGTTTCATTACCTGTTATCTCCCTGGCCCTAATTGGGTTATGAGTGTCAGGCATGGGTCCTGTGCACAGTGGGGAGAAGCTGTGACTTTGACGTTTGTCCATGGAGCCCAAGGAGCCAACCTCCCATCTCAATCCTGGATGCCAGGTGCTGTGCTGGGACCTGGGAGACCCTTACAGTTTCTGCAGTGGGTCAGGGCATGGCAAGGGCTGGTGGTCCAGTTGTGTTGTGTGGAGGGGCAGAGCATGAAATGGGCCCATCATTGTTCAGACTCCAGTCTGATGCCGAGAGAGGATGTATAGCATGGAGATTAAGAGCTGTTGCTCTAGGGTCTGGCAGTCTGGGGCTGGACTCAGTTATTTCATTTGTAAAATTGGGTTGTTCTGAGGTTAAGTGGGATTTTGCTCTCAGTGCGATACATGACACATAGTAAGTGATCAATAAATGGTACTGATGTTGATGATGGTGTTTGGTTGACATGCTAACCTGGTTGGAGATTGGGCAACTTGCGGTCAAATGGAGGAGCAGAATGTATCATTCCTACTTTGTACGTAGAAAATTGGGGTACGGCGAGTGATTGGCCTCTTCAGGAGCTCCACGCTTTTTGTCCATAGTCTCTGTGGCTCAGGGCCCTTTCTCTACCCTCTATGCTCCTCAAGTGTGAAATGAGGGAGTGGGCTGGAGTGATTTCACCCCCTCCCTTTGTAGTCTTGGACGACTCAGCCACCTGACTCCTCCTCCTCTATTTCCTAACCTTGTGTTGGTACAATTTCATCATAACTGTCTAGAGAGTGGGGATCCTGTTTTCTAAGCACAAGCCCCTGCAGTGTCAGGCGCATTGCTCTGTCATCTGGCAAGTGATAACCCTCTGTGATTTGAAGAATGAAACCATTTCCCTGAAACTACTGCCGTGCTACAGCACTGCTGTTCCAGACTCTGAACAAAATGTGCACCTTTTAAAATTTGTAGATTCAGTTGCCTTCTTTCTCTCATTGCCAGCACAGTATTGAATACTGTCAGTGAGGCTCTGGACCAGTGCTTCTCAACTTTGGCACTACTGACATTTTGGGTCAGATAATCCTTTGTTGTAGAGGCTGCCTGTGCTTGTACGAAGTTTAGCAGCAACCCTGGGCTCTACCCACTAGATGCCAGTAACAACACCTACCCACGCCCCACCCCCAGTTGTGACAACCCCAAACACCTCCAGACACTGCCAGCTGTTCCCTGCGGGGGCAAATTGCCCCCAGATGGGAACGATTGCTTTATACTAAGCACAGGCCCTGTGCATACTCTTATTTATTTACCTGCCAAAGTTGTGATATAGACACTGGTCTAAGACTCAGTCTGTAGATGAGGAAACAGACTGAGTAGAGATTGTGGAAACAGGCATATTGTCAGTTGGAATCTGGACACTCAACCTCCCTTAGCCTCAGTTTCTCACCTTTAGTATGTTGACAATCATACCTCACTCTTAGGGTGACTGTCAAGTTCTTAGCACAGTGCTTGACACTTGGTAGGTGATCAATAAATATTAGCAAATATTCTTTGGTAGATGCACATTCAAACTCAATAAACTTTTTAAAAATTGAAGTATAGTTGATTTGCAATGTTGTGTTAGTTTTAGGTGTACAGCAAAGTGATTCCGTTATACACATATATATTCTTCTTCATATTCTTTTCCTTTATAGATTATTGTAAGATATTGAGTATAGGGCTTCCCTGGTGGCGTAGTGGTTGAGAGTCCACCTGCCAATGCAGGGGACACGGGTTCGTGCCCCGGTCCGGGAAGATCCCACATGCCGCGGAGCGGCTGGGCCCGTGAGCCATGGCCGCTGAGCCTGCGCGTCTGGAGCCTGTGCTCCGCAACGGGAGAGGCTACAACAGTGAGAGGCCCGCGTACCGCAAAAAAAAAAAAAAAGATATTGAGTATAGTTCCCTGTGCTATACAGTAGGTCATTGTTGTTTAGTTTATAAATATATATATATATATATATCTTCAACAAACATTTTTAATGCCAGTAATAGCAACAGTTCATGTATGTGGAGTACTCATTATAATATTCAAGACACTGTTTAAATGTATTAACTCATTGGACCCTCACAGGAATCCTATGCGGTAAATATTATTCTTGTTATTCAGATTAGGAACAGAAGCACAGAGAGTTAAATAACTGGCTAGTAACTTGAAAACGGGGATTTGAACCCTAGACCATGCTCTTTATTACCCACCGTGCCGTGGCACCGAGCTCTTAATAGGAGCTTTCCATTCATTTCATTTATGAGCCCATCTCCAGAGTCACCTTTTTCTAGGATTGCACTGTCCAGTTTGTGGCTATTTAAATTAGAATTAATTAACATGTAAGATCCAATTCCTCAGTCACACTAGCCACATTTCAAGTGCTCAATACCCCCAGGTAGTTGGTGGCTAGACATTGGGGCAACTCAGATACAGAGTACCCCCATCATTGCAGAGATTTCTGCTGGAAAGCACTGTTCTAGGACTGTGGGAAATGGAGTTCTTTCCCTTAAGAGGTTTTGGATATCTGTTTGTTTGTTTATTTATTTATTTAGGCCATGCCACACAGCATTCGGGATCTTGGTTTGAACTTGCGCCCCCTGCAGTGGAAGTGCGGAGTCTGAACCGCTGGACGGCCAGGGAAGTCCCTGGATGTCTCTTTAGGTAATTAATGTCATTCAGTCAACACTGTCCAGAATTGTACAACCACTAGAGTATTCTGTTCATTTTACATTTATTAAGATCCTGCTGTGTATCTGGAACCACATTTGGGACTGAAGATATAAAGATAAATAAATAAATATGGTCCCCGCTCATAAGTGTAGTTTATAATAGCATTAGATTGTTAACGTACAGAGCCCAATGTTGTGTTTGTACCATGTGGTCCGGGAGCTAAATGAATGTGAGAGGCACTAAATTTGTGCAAGAACCAAATGTCAGGATAGCCAGGGCCGGGGTGAGGGTCAAGTGATTCTCTGAGAGCTGGGTTAGAGGAGGGACCCGGGGGACCTTCCTTGAAGGATACTTGTAGTCCTTGTGCAGGCGGGGACTGGGCAATGTTCTCCGGCATCTGGAGTTGTTCAAACGCTCTTTGGCTGGATTTCTGCTGTAAAAACTTGCAGCAAGGAGAGTTGAGCAATTAGAGCAGGTGGGTGCAATTTAAAGGAGATTTTGTCAGTTGGTGAAGAAGTTACAATCCAGGTGAACCCATAGTTGGGCACAGTGAGTGGGGTTGGAAGTGTAGGGATGGCAAATGTTAGGGAGTCACCTCTGCTTCCACCTCCGGAGACCCCAGCGTCCGTCTTCCCACATTCCAAGCTGAGCCCTTCCTCTCACCCCCCTTGAGCTCTCAACCCCCGCTCGGTACCATGTCAGCTGACCTTGCCCAATTGCCCATCTTCCGGCTCCAATTCAACACTTCCCTAGCTCAGAAATTGCTTGGTGATATTGGGAACAATGAGGCCTGACTCTGTTAGTTCAGAGTAAAATGGTTTTTTTTTAAAGGTTATTGCACTCCTGGTGATGTATGGACAAGTCAGGAGAGCAGAGGGAAAGTCGGGATGGGAGGGAGAGGTGAGTTGGGACTCCAGAGTGGCTGGAGCCTTGGGGCTGGCGGGGGGGTGAGGCATGTGCTGCTACTGCTGATACTTGGCCTGTGGTCCTGCCAAGCAGGGCCCTGTCTGAGCCGGATTAGAGGAAAACCCTGGGTGCTTGGCTGGGAGAGGGTGAAGCTGTCAGGGCTGCCAAGGGGCCAGGGGCTGTGGAGAGCTTATTCCTTCTTGGGGGCAAGAGAGGGATCAAATGTAGCTTCATCTCATCCTTCATCTGGTGATAAGAGTGAGGCAGTGAGATGGGCCGGAGTGAGAAGGTTTGCATGGGACCTCAACGAGACCCAGAAACTGCAAGTGACTTGCCTAGGGTCACACAGCACGTTAGTGGCACTGTCACTAGAACCCCGGGCTGTGTGTGTATGTGTACGTGTGTGTGTATGTGTGTACGTACGTGTGTGTGTGTGTGTGTGTGTGTGTGTGTGTGAACAGTTCATTCCTTCTCTCGGTGGGCAGTGTTTCATGGTATGCATGTTCCATAGGTTGTTTAACCGTCCACTTGTTAATGAAAAATTGGGTTGTTTCCAGATTTGGCTATTATTATTATTATTATTTTTTGCGGTACGCGGGCCTCTCACTGTTGTGGCCTCTCCCGTTGCGGAGCACAGGCTCCGGACGCGCAGGCTCAGCGGCCATGGCTCACGGGCCCAGCCACTCCGTGGCATGTGGGATCTTCCTGGACCGGGGCACAAACCCGTGTCCCCTGCATCGACAGGCGGACTCTCAGCCACTGTGCCACCAGGGAAGCCCTGGCTATTATTATTAAATTAATAGATATAATAATTTAGAGCACTTTTAGGTTTATAGAAAAATTGAGTTGAAAGTACAGACAGTTCCCATACACCCCTCCCCACCCAGTTTCCTATATTATTAGCATCTTGCATTAGTGTGGGCCATTTGTTAAAACTGATGAACCAATATGGATACATTATTATTATTAACTAAAGTTCACAGTTTACATTAAGGTTCACTCTTGGCCTTGTACCTTCTACGGGTTTTGACCAACGCATGTCGGTATCATACAGAATATTTTCACTGCCCTAAAAATCCCTTGTGCTCTACCTATTCATCCCTCCCTCCCTCCCTCCTAACCTCTGCCAACCACTGATCTTTTAACTGTCTCCATAGTTTTTCCAGAGCTCTTTTATTTGCTTCTCTCTAGGATTTTCTAAAGGTCTCCCCTCTTGGCTCTCTAGACCCAACCACACCTAGCCATAGAGGCTTCTTGGAACCCAGGCCTCATGGGGAGGTAGTTTGGGGTGTGTGTGAGCAGCCTGCACACAAGTTTGAGTTGCTTTCTTTTAAAGACCAACTGTTGCTGGAACTGGCTGATCTAGCCCCATCCCACTGGTTGAGCTGTGGCCTGAAGAGGGCTTGGTGCTCCAGGCCCTGTTTGGGGCTGAGGGAAAGCAGAGGAGGGGAGGGGTGGCCCTGTGAACTGAGAGCTCAGCTCTGGGGCCTTTTCCAACCCTGAGGCCCTCAGAGACCCCAAGCACTCAGCTCCTTTACAGCTAAGCTTAGAAGCCAGCTGCCTGGGCCCTCTCTCTCCCAGAGCCTCTGGCTCAGCCTGGGGCTGCCTCCTGGCCTGCAGGCTTCCCCTCTAAGTCCCACTTTCATTTCTAAACAGACAGGAAAACAAGCAATTGATTTTTGGATATTATATAAGCTGGGTGAGGGAAACTTTAATAAGGAAAAGAGCAGAGGGAGGGATCTGAAGACCTTAAAACTACAAAAAGCCCACCATTTCCAACCCAAATGGAGACAGCTACAAAGCTGCTATGATCAGAGAGATAGTGCAGGTGGCCCTAGGCCCTTGGGAGAAGCCTGGCTCAGCCACCCGGGGCTCTGTGTCGTCCCACTGGAGGCTGTGCCTAGGCAAGTCTGTTCTCTCCCTCCTCTTGGGGCTCCCAAGCTTATCTCTTCTGTTCCCGGGCCATCCTGCACTTCCATGGTCACGCTTCATTTGGTTCTCAAACCACCCTTGGAGGCAGGCTGGGACTTCAGAGAGTCAGGGACACACAGGACGTGAGGGTGGGAGGGGACCGCAGGGACTAAAGTCAGCGCTTCTCGTCATACAGGTAAAGGAACCTGGGGTGAGACAGTGCTGTTAGCGCATAACAGGGGCTGCGGCGCATGTGTCCCAGCGCCTGGCCATGCCCACTCCATTGTCATCAGGTGGGCTGGTGAATGCATAGTCTTTGCAGCATATTTTTTTTTTTACATCTTTATTGGAGTATAATTGCTTTACGATGGTGTGTTAGTTTCTGCTTTATAACAAAGTGAGTCAGTTATATATATACATATGTTCCCATATCTCTTCCCTCTTGCGTCTCCCTCCCTCCCACCCTCCCTATCGCACCCCTCCAGGCTGTCACAAAGCACCGAGCTGATCTCCCCGTTTGCAGCATATTTTTACACTCTGGGTTTCTGGAGCTTGGAGGCTGGGGTCGCTGGGAAGGCCCAGGTGAGGATTTCCAGCCCCTGCTCCTTGGAAGGCTCTAGATCTCTAGCCCTCCAGGCCAGGACCTCCACAAAGTCTTGGACAGGCTGGTCTTGTCTCTTCTGGCCAGCCTAGAACTCTCATCCCATCTTCCACACTAAGGCTGATCCCTTCCATGGGAACCACGGCAGAGAGCACGGAGAAGGAATGCAGGCCTGGGAGTCAGGCTTTAAAAAAGCCACGTGGGTTGTCAGAGTAGATGAAAAAGTCATACTTTGACATCTTGTCTCGTCCCCTTGCCAGGTCCTAGGTTTCCTAGGTGCCGAACTGGGAAACTCAGATTTCTACGAGGAAACCTACACTTTGAAACCCACGGGGAGCTGCTGTTCCTGGCATCCTGCTTCCTTTCCTCTCTGCCTTTGGTGGCCTCACCGGTGACTTCTCCCTTGATGTCCCCTTTGGTTGTTTCTCAAATAGGACTTTGTGGAGGGGAAGACCAAGACTCATTTCACTGCCAGGCTCCAGGCTTGATCCTGCAGCGCCAGGCATGGGGGCAGCAGAGATGGAAACCATCCCTGCTGGGTGCCAGCTCACCTGCCGCCTTCCTCCATCTGAGGCAATGCGGGGGCCTTCCTGTTAACACTCCGCTTGCCAGTGGGGGGGCAGGCCTGCTCCGTCTCCTTTGGCCTGGCCTGGGAATCCAACACTCGGCTCGGGTGGCTGCAGACGTGTAGAGGGGGTTCCATTTTCATCTATGGGGAGAGTGAAACCTGTGGGGGAGATGGACCCAGGATAGCAACGAGATAAGAAATACTGAGGACCAGGATATTTGACCCTATTTAACCCTATAAGCTCTCCTCTTCCCCCAGCTCTTGCATTTATTCAAGTAACTGAAGGCTAAGTTGCTGGGCCATGCATCTTGGGAGGGGAACTTGAGTGACTAGGACAGAACCTGCGGTCGGAGAGGGGAGAGCAGAGCAATGTCAACCTCCCGCATCACATCGCATGGTAAATGGTACCGTGAGAGAGAGACCTCTGCCCTCCACCCCACCCCCAACGCAGCCCACCAAGCGGGGGTCGGGGACAACTGCAGGAGCTGGTCCTCGTGTGGGATTTGATTTACTGTGTACCTTGGCACCACTTCAGGAGGGGTCTTTCTCCACCTGCCCCGGGGTTTGCTAAGGCTTTTATACAGCCTTCAGCCCAAAGCTCATTCTCAGGTGGGTCGCGTGCTATTTACAGAACAGGCAAGTCTCGCCACTTGAAAAGAGCTGGCTCCTGGACTCACCTGCTGGCATCAGATCCCAGCTCTGCACTTAGAGGCAGGGATGGGGGCTGGGGGTCCAGCTGTGGCTCCCCGGGGAAGGGAGTAAAAGCCCCTGTGGGGTAATCCCAGAGGTTGGCCCTATGGGGGGTGGGTCCCAGGGCATAAAGTATGAGGGCTCCCCCAGACCCAGGACTGAGAGCCTCTGATCTGCCTCCTGGACACCAGCCCAGCGTTTCTGCATTCCCCGTGCAACCTGGGAGATGAAAGAGCACACAGACTGCCAACCCTCTGGCCCCTGGGCCTCTGAACTGAGGAAATGGCTGAATAATGAATGAGGCCAGAGCGCTTCAGAGAGGTGGGCCCAGGGACAGTGCGGGCAGGGGGAGGGGCATGGACAGATTTGGGGGAGGGACAGCTCGTGGAGAGATGCCAGGAGCCCTGATGAGGTCTGTGGTAGTGGCTTCTGCTGCAGGTCACAGCTGCGATTCACACAGAGGAAAGTGGCCACGAGCGCTTGCGTATGGATTGTGTCTAAAACCTGCAGCCTGTCACACATCTAACCTTGAGACAGCCTTCCCGGTTGTCCTCCCACCTTGAGCCTCCTCCAAAGAAAACTACCTGTGGGGCTGGATATAGGCTGGATCCAGGGAGCCCTTCCTAAGCTGAGGGCTGATGGACAGGAGACTTTTTCTGGGCATCTAGAGGAGGGCCAGACTAGCCACGAGGGTGGTTATGGTACCCGCGACTTCCGGCAGGTGCTGGACAAGGGCGGCTTGCATGGCAGTCCCCAGAGGGGATGGAGGGTCCTCTGGGGCATCCCTGCCAGACACCTGATTTTTGCTGGTGACAAGATGCTCTCTTCTCTTGAGGCGGCAGTTCAATTATGTGGGCACCCATGTGTGTGACCTGGGGACTTCCCACCCCTTGCTTTCTCCGTCACCTTAACGTTGTCCTCACACTTTCTAAAAGGGGCAGCAGCTCCCAAAACCCAGCCTGCAGAAATGAGGGGACACATGTTTGCTTAATGCTTGCCGCGTGTCTGGTTCTTTCCTTATTGAGTCCACATGGCAGTTCACATATGTGAGCAGGAGAATCTCTGCTTTAAAGAGAAATAAACGGGGGCACAGAGAGACTGGGTGACTGGGCTCAAAGCACACTGCTAATATGAAATGGGTGAGTTGGGATCCAAATGTATGTGGCTGAGCTGGGATTGGAACTTGAGGCTTTCATTCTTCTCTTGGGCATTTTGAGGGCCTTTGAGTCCAGCTTACTGCTGGGGCAGTTTGTCAGGGACTGCCAGCTGCCCTGGTGCCCAGCTCTCTCAAGCCCTTCTTAGCAGAAAGTAACTACTAGGGCAGGTTTTAGGCCAGGGAGCCGGCAGTGTCCTGGATTTCCTTCCCGGGAATTCCTTTTTCCCCTTCTTTGCAAAGCCTGTTGAAGCAGATGGATGTCCTGTATTTGCCAGGTGGGTGGGACCACCTGTTAGCCCTTCTCCCTGGTCTTGCTGCAGGGGGCGCCTTCCCAGCAGGCTTTCTCTGTCTGCCAACACCAAGCATGCCACCAAAGCAAGTAGGGGACCACTCCTCTTAGATCAAATTTGGCCTATGCCTACCCTCTCTCCCCATCCTTCAGGCAGGAAGGAGGCAGCATCCCTGGGCTCTGATTGGCTGAGGGCTTTCCTGTGCACCTCTCTTCCGGGTGGCAACCAACCTCGCCACTCTGTGCTGCACTCTCGCAGGCCTGTCCTGGCTGCTTGCAATGAATATTGGCCTGATCAGAGCCCAGCCAAAGCCCCTTTGCCTAGCGAAGAGGCTGGGCATCGGGTCTCCCACTCCCCAGGACCTGCAGACCTGCTGTGAAGAGCTGGATTCAGGAGCCCACAGTCTGGCTATGGGAAAGATGGTTTGGCAAAATGGGTTTCAGCTTTGGTGTGAGCCAGCCTAGATCACTGGGGCGCTGGGCATGTTTAGAAAGTTCTTCCCTACACACAGGGGTCGGGAGGTGGGGAGGCAGGGGGCAGGCCCCTCCTCAAGGGAGCACGCAGAAAGTTTGAAGCCATCCTGCCCGCCACTCCCTGGGGGTTTTGCAGAAGCCTCACCCACCCTGCTGCCCGGCCAGGCCCTACCTCCTCCACTGCTCCTCCCCGCCACCCTGCCTCCCTTGGGTGGGGTGGGTCTCTCAGCTGGCCTGCATAGACCAGAGGCCCCTGTGGGCAAGGCCGTGTTAGAGCAGCCCTCCACACTTGGAGATTCCCGTCAACCCAAGTGCATGCGTCACCACATCTCACAACAAATTTCACTTGTCATTCATGTTTTATTAGTATAAGTGCCTTAAAAGCAGATCAGAGATTCGACTAATTTGCTCATTAGTAAAAGGAAATTAGCCGTTTGAGATCTGTTCTAATAAAATTAGCTTGGTGACAAACGCTTTGTTGCCATGTTTATTAGATTACCATACTCCCTGTATTTTATAGGCCAGAGCAGCCCTTCAGCAACTCTTCAGGGTATGCTCAGAGCTCCTCTCTTACTTGTTTTTGTTCTTCCTTTCAGGCCTTGGAGAATATTTTTTCCCTTTCAAGGCTAATTGGGAAGACTTGACCCAAATCTCTGTCCATTCACACCTCCCACAAGCCCTACGGTCTCTCTCCCCTCCCCTCTGCTCCGTCTTCCCCAGCCTCTTGGCTTGGCCCTGTCCCCAGCCCCATCCCCTCAGTTTTCTCTGTGGCTGGTCCTTTTAGGGGGCCAGTATCTCCCTACCAAGAACCCCTTGGGCAAGGAAGCCCCTGATCGTCAGGTGGGCCCTTCCACTCTTCCTTGCTTGGAACCTTCTGCCTTATTCTCCAGCTTAAGACCAGCCTGGCTTCACCCAGTCATTTGTTCCTATTGCTCTGGAAGTGACCCGCCCGCCCCATCAGTGTGGTCAGCTGACCCATTTGCTTCTCTCCTGCCTGTGCTTGGCTGTCTAGTGCTTGGCTGGTGTGTACAGAAAATTCCATGAAGCATCCCATTATACACAAAGCTGCCTGGAGGGTTCCTCATGTGTCTGAGGCCAGGCAAGGGGTGTGTGGACTGTGGGGGGCTCCTAGCTGCCCGGGACTGTCTGATGTAGGAGCAGGTGCTCCCCAGCATTGCCACAGCACTCTGGGGGCCCCCCCCCCCCCCCCCGCTTTGGGCAGCATTGCATCCTTCCTGAGGTGTCATTTTCACAGCCGCTGTAAGCGCTTGCTCTGCGCTGGGGTCCGTCAGTGCTTTCTCTGCCTTCTTTCTTTACTCTTCTGGCTGACATGAGGGGACAGGCCACGTGGCTATTCTCATTCTGAAGATACAGAGACTGATGTTTGGAAAGTTTCCCGAGGTTACCGGGCTTGTAAGCTGCAGAGTTAAGGATATGAACCCAGTCTTGTGTGTCTCCAAAGCACCTGTCTCTAACCCCTGGGCTCTGCCGTGGGCTTGGGAATTGCTGCCTGCCCATACTGGCTTGGGGGGGTGAGCTTCCTGACGATGGGGTCCGTGACCCCCGCAGAGAGCCTGGCACAGACTGCCCTGTAGTGAGTGCTCCAAAACATTATCGAGTGAGCTGGTAGAGAGGGGAGGGGCGATGAGATGGTCCCAAGTACTCCAGGGCCGGAGGCCTGGGCTGGTCCAGCGTCTCCTTCTCTCCTTTGCCAACAGCAGCTCCAGGCCAGCCTCTCCCGGCCCCTCCCGGCTCCCTCGTCTCCTGGTACAAATCATTGGCTTAGACAACAGCAATGGGCTTACCCTACAGGATGTGACTCTGAATATTAGAATGTCAGAAGCGGCTGCCTTTGCAGTAAGTTGCTGTCAGAGAGGAAATAAAAGGGGAGTTGCAGTTATTTAATTTGGAGCGTGCAGGCGACAGGCTGAGCCTGTGGACTTGCTGCTTATTCACCCCAGCTGCTGGGGCACCAAACCCCGCAGGCCGCTGCCCTTGGTTTTTATCCTCCTGCTGGTCCCGCCTTCCTCCAGCCCTTATGTCCCACCTGGGTGCCCAGCACCCACCCAGCCTTTGCTCACGCCTCCTCTTCCTCCAGTGCTCTCCGGCCTCCTTCCACCTCTCAAACCCCAACACTCCTCGTCTTCAGGCCCTTCCCAACCTTTCTGTCCTCGGCCAGTCCCGAGGTTTCACCCCGTCCTCTCCCCTGCTGTCCTGCCCTTCCTTCTCCTTGGCATCTTCGCTCTATCATTTATAATATAAATGATATTTATCCTTATTATCAACAGTAATGATCTTATTACTATTAATCAATATTATTGTTGATATTATTGATAGGAATTAATATTATTAATATTATCCTTATTATATCCTTTTCCTCACTTATACTACCACTCCAGTGAGGTAGACATGACTTGTCCTTTTTTCTTAGAATGAGGAAAGAATGAGGAAATTGAGGCTCAGAAAGGCTAAACATCAGATCTGATTCACACAAAAGAAGGCACCAAAGGAGGCCAGTAACTGAGGTTCCACAGTTAATCCCCAGGTGCCTTCCATGAGCTTCCATGCTTCCACGGTGGCTTCCACGAGCTCCACTCTGGGAACTCGGAGATGGATGAGCCACAGCAGTGGCGCCCTCGGAGTGCTGGGGGTGTGCCCGCTGAGCTCCTGTCCACAGGGGAGGGGCGCTCTGGGAGGGCTGAGGACGTCCAGAGGAGGCCGTGGGTGGCACCTAGCTCAGCGGTCACTATGTGAACCTGAATGGCTCTGCCTCCAATGGCAATTACATCTCCTTCCTCCGGTCTGACCCCAGGTGAGGGGTGCAGGGTGGGCAAAGGGCGAGGGAGAGGGTGTCCCGGCTGCCTTGGGAGCTGGTTTTGTGATGGAGACATTGTTCCTCTTTCCAGTGCTGAGCTTTGGGTATGAAACACATGCCCTGCTGGTCCCAGCCCCTCAGGAGGGGAGCTGGGGGTGGCTATTTGGAGCAGGATCCCCAGAGAGAGGCAGAGGGGCCACCAAAGGGGGCTTTGGAGTCAGTGCACTAGGACACGAATCCTGGCGCATCAGCTGTGTGACTTCATGCAAAGTGTCTAACCTGAGGGGACGCACACTCCTCACCTGGCCTCCTCTTTTCAGGAGAGTTGTGAGGTTGAATGGAAACATGAGTGGAGCTGAGAGGGAAGGACTCGGGGAGCGATGCTGACCCTCTAGAGGCCAGGCCCAGCCCGACCTCAGGCCAGGCTCGGGAAGGAGGCTGCTGGGCCTGACCCTCGAGGGTGGGAATCAAGGGAGGCTGTAGGTCTTGGGAGTCCTGTCCAGCCCCCGCTCTGCCTGGTGAGTCAACACCTGGAGGGAGGGCCTGGCTCCCTGGGCAGTGGGACAGCCCATCCTGGCAAGAGGCCCACCTCCCTGTGGAAAGAGGAGAGGGTCCTGTAGGCTCTGAGACACGTCTGTGCTCACCCCCGTCTCTGGTCTGCCCCTTCCTGAGCCCCAGGGCCACACTCAGCGCTGCTCTCTGCCTGTAGTCACACCAGTCCTTCCCCCACGGCCGAGTCTCTAGGGCATGAGGATGTGAGCCGAGAGGCACCAGGTGCAGTGGGAAAGGCGAGCAGAAGAGGGGACTGGATTCTAGTCCCAGCTTTGTGAGCTGGGCAGTTGCTTTACCTCTCTGAGCCTTTTCTATATCCTGAGACTGTGGCTATCAAACTGCTCACAGACTTGTGTGGGCCAATGGGCTGAAGTGCGTGAGAGTATGGCGCCCAGCACACTGTGAGTACAATTTCCCCTCCTTGAGAGGCAGCTCAGAGCTGAGGCTTACAGGGGCTCACACCACTCCCCAGCACCCTCTGACCTTCCACATCCAAAGCAGAGTGGTGAAAGGGACTTCAAATTTGGAGTCACTCTTTATTCTTCTGCCCCTTTCTCTTCCTCCCCTTCTCTAGGCCTCCCATCATAGGTATGTTGGTACAATTCTCCTTGTCCCACAGGCCTCTGAAGCTCTGTTCATTCTTCTTCGATAATTTTTCTATTTGTTCTTCAGATTGGATGATGTCTATTGACTTCAAGTTCAATGATTCTTTCTTCTAACATCTCAAATCTGCTGTTGACACCATAGCATGTAATTTTTATTTCTGTTACTATAGTTTTCAATTCTACAATTTCCATTAGGTTCTTTTTCATAGTTTCTGTTTCTTTACTGAGATGCCCCATTTGTTAAGTCATTGTCATCATGTATTCCTTTAATTCTTTAAACATGGCTTCTTTGAATTCTTTAAACACATTTATAATAGTTGCTTTGATGTCTTCGTCTACCAAATCCAATATCTGTGCCTACTCAGAGTTGGTTTCTCTTGACTTCTTTTTCCTTTCCTGATTATGGGTTACTTTCCTGTTTCTTTCCATGTGGTAAAACTGGACATTTTAGATAATATGTTGTACAAACTTTGGCTTCTGATTTTTCACTCTTGAGGGCTGTTGTTGCTGGATTTTTTTTTTTTAAGTGACTCATTTGGACTTAATCTGGGGAATTTTTCTCCCCAGTGGTACACGCTGCTACTATCTCTACCCAGTTTTTTAGAATTTATTTTTAGCCTGGCTTCCTGAGGGTTTTCTCCATGTCTGCATAGCTTAGTTGTCAGCTAGCGATCAGCCAGAGGTGTAGCAAACACCTTGAGCCAGAAGGCTTCCACCTCTGTGCATGGATTCTGGGGAGGGGGTGTACATTCCAAGTTCAGGCAGTTTTCAGGTCTTCCCTGCTTTTACTTTCTGAGGCCATCTGGTCTTCCCTTCAGGTATGCAGCCTCCAAGGATACCAGACAGGGATGCTTTTCCAGCCCTTCTGTGGCTCTCTAACTTCCAGGGGCTCCCTGTTAAGTTTCTGGCGAGTTTGCTGCTCTGCTGCTTGCCCCAGCTGGGACGGCACCCTCAGTCTGGCAGAGCTGTGGGCCTCGCCCATTTGCTTCCCCACTGATCAAGCATTTTACTGCCAACTGCTGGACATGAACTTCTCGCCTTCTGCTCTAAATCAAGTCAGCCCTCTCCTGCAGTGCAACTTATTATTTTTTATGGTCAGCCCCACCCAAGAAGAACCAGAGCTGGGGGTGGGAATGGGGGCAGTTCCAGGTAGAACTTTGCAGACTCTCAATTTTCTTACCCACAGTTTGGTTTTTGGTGACAAATTCTTCTCAATTTGTTGTATTGCCTTTGGTTGATTGATTTCCAGAGCCCCAAAATGGTTGTTTTTGTTTTTGAACATTTTGTCCCAGATTTTGGGAAGAGAATTTCCTGGCCTCTGCACTCCACCATCACTGGAAATCTTCCTTGACTCTTGAGACCTGGATTTATCAAAGTGTAACTTGAGTTATACAAGAACCCTCTACCTTTTCTATGGACCTGAACTTTGCCCAAAACAAAACTTATTTGGAGGTTTGCATGCTAATCTTGGGCTCTGGCTCCTTTCCCTGAGGACTTCTCCACCACTGTCCAGTCTGTACGGGAGGACCAGGCCCTGTGCCAGCCAAGCTATTCCAGGACCTAGAAACCCTCCTCACTGAGGGTCTGTTTACCCATCAGCCCTACCTGGTGCACACCACTGATGAAAATGGAAGGGGGTGGTTTCCACCCAGGACCCCTGAAATCATGACCCCACTTTCTATGGGGCTTGTCTCACGAGTGCTCCCCTTAGAAAGGCATCAACTCCTCCCCGGTGGAAGGAGGGTTCCTTGGCCCTCACTGCCTCCAGGATCCCATGGTCATTGTTCTCCCCATATATCTTTTGAAAACACGGCTCTAATTTATCACGTTCTTGTTTAAAGCCTTACTGGCTCGACGCTTGCTATTGAATAAGTTCTACACCTTCTAGCCTGGCAATCAAAGTCCTTCATGATCTGGCCCCAGCTAACCTTTGTAGCCTTCACTCCTGTCAGTGTCCCTCACACTCTATGCTTCAGCCCAAGGAATTACTTGCTGCTCTTTGAACGTGCCACGCTCGTTCACACCTCTGCACCTTTGCATATGCTGTTCCCTCTGCTTAGAATGCCTTCATCCCTTCTCCATCTGGTCAACACTTCCCATTACGACCCATCTCAGTTGTCACCTTGTCTATTGACCCCTCTCTGATTCTTCCAGGCAGAGGCGCTGTCCCTCCTCTGTCCCTCCACAGCATGCTGCCTTTGCCTGGGCTGGCCCATCGTACTGCTACCGCCCGTTTCCATGTCTGCTTCTCTCTTTAGCTTGTGAGTAAACAAGGCCAGGGTGACCTTCAGCTCCTCTTGGTATCCCAGTGTCTGACATAGTGCTTGGCCCATGGCGGGTTCCAAATAAATGTCTGTTGGATGTGACAGTGACCTTCCTATAACCTTTTCTGCCAGAAGTGAGTTCCCTTGATGGCATGTTGAATCAACATGTAGGTCTTTGGAGTGTGATTTATAATCTGTTTGTATTCAAATGTAGGATCTACATGACAACATTCAATTTTTTATCATGTTGGGTAGCTTTTAACTTATTTAGTATGTATTGTCAGTAGCACTGGGCGACCCTCCTCAAACTCTATATCCAGGCTCTAGATAGCTCAATTGAGTTTTGTCTGTCTGTTGTAAATAGCTGTCTTTGGAACCGAAAGAAACATCCTCCGCCCAACCACCTGTCACAACCTCACTTTCACCCTTTGAGATCAGGTGTCCTGGTGCTCATTGCTGCCATCATGGGATTTTCTGGGACCTCTGGTGTGTGTGCATGTATGTGTATGTGTGTGCATATGTATGTGTGTGCAAGTGCATGTGTGTGCATGTGTTTGTGTGTGCATGTGTGTTGTGTGTAGGAGCATTGTGTTTGGTAGGAGGGAACCTCGTCAAATGGTATGGGATCAGCTGGTTATTTTATTATTTCTTCTTTTAATAACCAAATACTGATGCTGACAAGTATTAAAGATTAATTCTGTAAATTCCTCTCTGAGCTGCAGTGATCATTTAACAGGCCCCTTCCTTGACAGAATATATTCTAGCAGGGAGAGCCCTGTGAGGGGAATCTGTGACTTTGGACTCCTGGGCTGACACCTGCCCCATTTGGTGTCTGGAGGGTGGCAGTCTGGGAGGGAGTGGTGGGATACTGGTTGGGACCCTGCTCCCACCCCATCCTGCAAGCTGCCAATTACCACACACATTCAAAGGGGAGAAAGCCAAGGGCAAGGTCAAGCTCTTTGCTCAAGGTTGGTGAATTGGACAAGGGAATCCTGGGGTTAGGCCTGTGTGAGGGCTCAGGTATGTCCTCCAGGTCATTCCCCAACTTCCAGAGAGGTCCAAATCCAAACAGCCCCTAACAGAAAATTCATCTCTGGATGCATTGATGGGTTGAACAAAAGACACCTCATCTGGTTTTCAGGTTTCAGAGAGGGATGGACGATGTCCACTGTGCCCTCGACCACTGTTCTCACATCACCTCCAAGACTCTGCATCCCTAATTCTATGCACATCTGACTCCCACCAGACTGAGTTCCTTGGGGCAGGAACTGTGTCTAATTATTTTTATGTTTTGGTACCTAGCACTGTGCCTGGAATAGAGCTTGGGCTCACTAAAGATTTATTGAATGAGAGAAAGAATGGGTGGGTTGGGGGATACAGTTCTGGTTGGAGGAAGGGACCAGACAAAAGAACCTTGACTCTGTGATGTAAGTGGGCGAGGCCTCCCATGTCTGCATGGTGATGCTCTTACACATGAGGACACCAGGTGTCCTCTGTAAGGCACCTCATATACTGCGCTCCCCACTGTGCTCTTGTCACAGCATCCTCACGGCAGCTTAGGGCTGAGGACAGGGTCCCTGACTGGTCTGGACCAAGGAGCAGGCCAGGTCATGGTCTCTGCTTCAGGGGGGTAATTAAAGAGAGGGGATCTAATGCAGGGGCTATTGACAGAGTGTAGGCAGAATTAAGGAAAACCTACCAGGGTGGTAAAGCACCCCAGGGCATAGCAATGGTGGTACAGCGTTACTACCGAGGCCTGAGGCCTGAGGCCTGAGAGGCAGCTGCAGCTGTAGGAGTCATGGCCTTAGGTAGAGCCTGCGGGGGAGGGAGCTGGGAATAAATACTGCTCTTTCCTCCACCCTTCAGTCCCTCGCCAGTGTTTCCTCTGATGAACTCAAATGGAAACCAGAGAGCAAGGGGGTTTGGGTAATGCAATCCATGGAGGTGGGCCACCTGTGTCACACTGCAGGGTGGAGAAGGGTGCAGCCGGGATTAGGGGAGGGAATGGATGAGACCCAGTGCACAGATGTGGGGGAGCTGAGAGCATCAGCTCAGAGAGATGTGTGAATCCACAGGCCTCCCCTCTTACACTGGCTGGGCTAGGCTGGAGGTGGGCAGGTGTGGCCCTTGAGCCCCTGTCCCAGAAATGCAGAACTATACCCCACCCCATCCAGCTGCCCAGCCCGCCCCTCGCCTCGCCATCCTGGCCTCTGACCCCATGACCCAACAGAGTTCTTCTCTTTCTCTCTATCTTATTAAAGACCATCTACCCCAGGCAAGAGAGCCAGCTGGCTGTCAATGCAATACCAATAGACTTGTAGTCTCCTAATCAATATTGGAGTACAGAGGGAAACAGTTAGTGGCTTTTTGTCTTCCAGGGTGTGGGCTGTCTTTTGTGGAGGGCAGAAGTGGAGGGCACCTGGCTAGGGACACTGAAGAGCTTCATGAATCAAAAGTTAGTGATTTCTGGGTCTTGTAAGACTGATGGGCATTTGCAGAGTTGGCATCTGGGTTTGATTGGGGGTGAGGAGTGAGAGGGGAGGTGACCTGGGGACCCTTATCTTTTATTTTTTGCGGTACGCAGGCCCCTTACTTTGTGGCCTCTCCCATTGCGGAGCACAGGCTCTGGACGTGCAGGCTCAGCGGCCATGGCTCACAGGCCCAGCCACTCCGCGGCATGTGGGATCTTCCCAGACTGGGGCACGAACCCGTGTCCCCTGCATCGGCAGGCAGACCCCCAGCCACTGCGCCACCAGGGAAGCCCCCGGGACCCTTATCTTGAGGGGGTGAATTTGGAGTTGAGGAAGGGAGAGAGGTCAGGTTTCAGGGACTGGTGGCTTTTTGTGGCTGCACGTTCCCAAATCAGAGAATGCAGGACCTTAGGGCCTGAGGAACCTTAGCGATCTAAGGACAAACCCCTCATTTTACAGAGCGAGACGCTGGGGCTTCGTGACCGCTATGACCTTCCCAAGGTCACACAGAGTGTCCGTGGCAGTGCCACACACTAGCTCATGAAATCCTTTAACAAGCCTGTGAGGTGGACTCTATCCACGCTGCTTTACAGCTGAGGAGGTAGAGGCTCGGAGAGGCCAAGTAACTGGCTCAAGTTCACACAGCCAGTAAGTGGAGAAGCCCAGGTCTGTCTGGCTCTGCAGTCCATGCCTCTCCAACCAGACATGCTGGGACAATCTTGCTGGGACAACCTGGGGCCATCTCGTCATCTCACACTCTGTGAGCAGAGCACGGATCTTTATTTTGACAACATCAAAGTCCCATTTCACTAACTGCTATTGTCTGTCTACAGTGGCACTGCTCTGTGTTTAGGATGATGCATGAGGGTCAGCCTAGGGATAATGAATGGGGTCCACCCTCCTTTCTTCTGCTCAATTGGACTCAATTTAGGTGATTTTCATTAGTTCATCTGGAGGCCTTATCCCACACAGTGGTGGGGCAGCTAATGGGACAATCATAGCCCAGGGTCACCTGTGTCTCCTACAGCAAGTAGGCTGACATGGGTCATCGCTGTGCGGGGCTGGCTAACGTAGAAACCCTCTGCTCTGAGGGGCAGAAGGACCCCGATCTGAGTGTGTGCGTGGAGCCCCCATGCCTCCACCTGCCAGTCCTCCCGGGAGACCTAGAATGTTGGAAGCTCTGAGCTGAAGGGACCAACTCACTTTCTAGTACGGGAACCCTTTCTGCAGCGGCCCTTCTCCCCCAAACCCTCATCCAGTCTTGCACACCTCTAGTGATCGGAAGCAGAGCGTCTCCAGTGTACTCCCGTCGGGCACGTTTTGTGAATTCTCAGCCACAGGGCTGCCACGTGGGTGGCCACAGTCCCATCACTGGTCACCTGTGGCTTTGGGCATCCTCATACATTCCTTTTTCCCCAGTGAGTGGTACATATGTGATCAGTTTCTGTGTGAGCCATGCTGTGAACAAGGTCAGGAAACACTGCTATATGACATGATTCAGAGCCATCACTTCTGGGTCCTCACATGGGGCCTCAATCATCTTTTTTTTTTTTCCTGCTGTTTCCAACAATAGTCTGAATTCCACACTTTATGTGCCAAATGTTCCAGTCCATTCTCTAACAGCTCTTTAGATATTGGATAGTTTGTCCCTGCGAGTGTTCTATTGGCTAAACATGCCCAATTTCTTTACTATCTCTCCTGTGCCATCGTTTGAAGCCTGTCTGCATTCTGGTCACCCTTCTCTGAATCTCTCTAAAGCACTTAGCACTAAACTCTGTTCCCAGGGAGGGCTTAGTCCGCAGAGACAAACAAGGCTATGGCCTCCTTCATTTTGGACCTCTGTCTCCGTGAAAGCAGCCCATGCCCGCCCACTTGGCTGGAACCCCCTTCTCAATGCTGACTTTCTAGTGGTTGGAGCCCCAGAGTCCTTTTCACAAGGACCTTACCCCAGGATCATCCTCCACAGCCCTGGAGATACCCGTTAGAGTCTGTTACCATCTCCACGCCATTACCCTTAGTGAAGAAAACCTAACCAGCAGGCATCTTCTGTGAGGTCGTTCCATGCTCAGCCTTTGGCTAGTTCAAAAGAAGGAGGAGACATGGCTTCTGCTTCCAAGAAGAGGGAGACCCACAGGGGCAAGGTTGGCCACGGGAGCGTCCTGTGAGGGCAGAGCTCTCCCTGCCTTTGGTTCCAGGTCTCTTATTCTGTCCTTCCTTCCTCGTGCTCTCCCTGGTGCCCTGCCCCTCACTCCCTGCAGTTCCACACTCTCTCTCCTCCTTCAGAGTTGCCGAATAGAGCCTTGCTTAGCCCGAGTGGTGATGCAAGGTGAAGAGTAGGGAGAGTGCAAAGATGTACCACGTCTCCTCTGACATCCTCAAGGCAGGTCAAGTTCATCCTCCCCCTCACCCAGGTGGGTTGAATTAGTTCATCCCAAGCCAGTCGTCAGAGGCTAGCGGGGAGGGATCCATCCTTTATTGGCCTCCAGAGGATATCCACAGCCTCAGTCAGTGGCCCAAGCTGGATTCTGATTGCTGCATGTCGGATGCCCTCTGCCAGCTCATTATGTCATGGTGCCCTGGGCTTGAGCCAGACAGACGCAGGTCCTAACCCAGTCTCCATGCTTATTAGCTGTGTGTCCTCAGGAAAGCTACTTAACACCTCCGAGCCTTGGTGTTAAAATCCGTACTGTGGGGATGAAATCTCCATCTGCCAGAACTGATGTGTAACTTTAGAAAGACACCATGTGACCTACTGCTGCCTAGTGGCTTGACTCACTTGTTTATATTTTTTTAATCAGAATTTTTCTACTGATGGCGAAATAGACACTTTATAGGGTGAGGAGTTTGAGCAAATCGGGATGACTACAGGGGCTGGGGTGGCTCTGGCACGGTATGCGGGCAGCAGCCTGTCCCCAGGGGCTGCCCGTCTCAAAGCTTGTCCCAGGCTGGGGGTCTGGAGATGTTTCCAAGAGAAGCTGGTGGCACCTCTGGCACTCCAGGTCCTGCAGGAGCTGTCAACTCTGCCCCCGGCTCTAGGCTCTAGTGACACTGCCAGTAACCAGCAGTTGTCAGAGTCGATTTAACGTTGATATTTTTATCACATATCAGGGCCTGGCGCCATGGCAAAGAATGACAGAAGCAGAATGCTAAATAATTTCTCTAAATAATGTATGCTCCCCGGGCTGCCTGGAGCGAGGAGGAACTGAGGGAGAGATGGGACTCTGGCTTGGCTTTCTGCTTATGTGTGAGGGACACACTTAGTCCCTCATTCCCCGAGTCCAGCCCCTGACAGCCTCATGCAGCCTGGCTCCGGGGTGAGTGGAGCTGACCACAGGGCAGCAGAGCTGGGTGGGAGTAGAGGTAAAGGGAAGACAGTGTCAGGGAACAGGAGAGAGAGGAGGGAAGGCTCAGACTCAATAAATACTTGTTGATTAGATTTGAAAGGAGAGAAAGAGGAAAGAGAGGGGGGACAGAGAGGGAGAGCAGAGCCTGAGTTAGAGACGATGATGTGAGGGAGGATAGAGAGTGAGAGAGGGCGGAAGTGGAGAAGATAGAGACGATGATGCGAGGGAGGATAGAGAGTGAGAGAGGGCGGAAGTGGAGAAGATAGAGACGATGATGCGAGGGAGGATAGAGAGTGAGAGAGGGCGAAAGTGGAGAAGATAAGAGATGATGATGCGAGGGAGGATAGAGAGTGAGAGAGGGCGAAGTGGAGAAGATAGAGACGATGATGCGAGGGAGGATAGAGAGTGAGAGAGGGCGAAAGTGGAGAAGATAAGAGATGATGCGAGGGAGGATAGAGAGAGAGGGCGGAAGTGGAGAAGATAGAGACGATGATGCGAGGGAGGATAGAGAGAGAGGGCGAAGTGGAGAAGATAGAGACGATGATGCAAGGGAGGATAGAGAGAGAGGGTGGAAGTGGAGAAGATAGAGACGATGATGCGAGGGAGGATAGAGAGAGAGGGCGGAAGTGGAGAAGATAGAGACGATGATGCGAGGGAGGATAGAGGGAGAAGGTGGAAGTGGAGAAGATAGAGACGATGATGCGAGGGAGGATAGAGAGTGAGAGAGGGCGAAAGTGGAGAAGATAAGAGATGATGATGCGAGGGAGGATGACCCGAGATGGAGTTGCCATGGGAGAGCAGGAAAAGGCGGTTTGCAGGGGGCCTAGGGAGGGAGGAGGAGGGCTGGGAGAGAGAAGGCATGGGGGCAGGTCGGGGACTTCTGAGGGTGACAGTAACAACACCGGACAGGCCAGAGCCCCAAAGGTGAAAACGTCATCACTTGCAAACCTCCATCATCCCACTCCTCCTCTCCATGGTCCCCAGCTTCCTTCTGGGCACAGAGTTATCCCTCTGGGCTTTGGGAGAGGCAGGGAGGTCGAGGCTGTTCAGGCTCAAAGCCTTCCCACACTGACCATCTCTGGGGGAAGCCATGCGTCCATGCAGCCCTGGAGCTGGGTGGGGAAGTACTGTCTTTTCTAACTTGCCCAGTAGGGACGAGGGAAGAGGGATCTTTCCTGGGGTGCACCCTGGCTGCTGTGCTCCCCCTGGCTGCGGACGACTCCTGGAAGGATTTCCAAGGGCCCTGCATTTCACCACAATGCTTTCCATCTAAACTTTCCCTCCAGAGAGAGACGTAGGTCTCTGGACACGGAGCGTGTCTTACTCATCTCTCCAATTCCAACACCCAGCAAAGTGCTGGATTATATTGGGTGGTCGATGTATATTTATAGAATGAATAAAGGAGCAAATAAACCTTATCAGGGTGAAGGAGACATCAGGGATGCAGAGACTGTCGCCCAGCACATTTGTGACACATCCCAGGAGCCCGGGAGAATCTTGTTTACAAATGAGGTAGGCAAGGGTGGAGCCCTGATCCATCTAGTCTGTGGCTGATTAGGCCTTCTGGAAAAGTCTGATTCTTCCTACCTTCCCACTTTCTCTTTCTTCCCTCAACCATCTTCCCATATCTGTCTCTGCCAATCCAATCTGCCAGGGAAATATCGTGATGAATTCTCATGGAAACCTTGTGGCTGGCTAAATCCCATCATAGCTCTTGTTCACACCACCCTTGGTCACCACATAGGAACGGTCATGCTGCAGTAGCAATAAACCCCCCAAACCCAACAGCTTATCGCAATAAAGGTAACTCTCCCTCGTTCACTGAACACGTGGCATCTGCCTCTGTCATCGTCCTCATGCCAAGGCCTCCCAAGGTCCTGGGAACTTTATCCACATGGGAGACTCATCCAAAGTCCTGGCCTCGCTGCTCTCACATCTCTTCATGTACATTTTGGTCTTTATCTTTGCTGTACTTTCAGCAGCCACTCCCACAATGACATGTGGATCTTATTGTCCAGAACTGTGCCCCTTCTGAAATCGTACATCTGTGCTTGGACCACAACTTCTCATCAGCCAAGTTCTCTTGCTCAGTTTCTTTTTCCGTCTGTGTGTGTTTTTCACTCTCACGGAGTGGCCCTTGATTTCTTTACCTTCCCCGCCTTCATTTCCTTTCCCATCCAGCTTAAATCCTCTGGCCCATCTTTCAACCACTGTATTAATCAGGGTTCTCCAGAGAAACAGAACCAATAGGAGATATATCTCCATCTCTACTCCTAACGCTACCTCTGTCTGAGGTTTATTATAGGGAATTGTTCCATGCGATTATGGAGGTCCTCAGACCTGCAGCAGGCAGGCTGGAGATCCAGGGGAGGTGATGGTGTAGTTCCAGCCCAAAAGCCAGCAGGATCAAGACCCAGCAAGAGGCGGTGTTTCAGCTCACGTCTGAAAGCAGGAAAGAACTGTTGTCCCAGCTTGAAGGCCATCAGGCAGGAGGACTTTTCCTCTACTCGTGGGAGACCAGGCCTTCAACTTATTGCATGAGGCCCACCCACGTTGGGGAGGGCAATCTGCTTTATCAAATGTTAATCTCATCCAAAAACATCTTCATAGACACACCCAGAATAACGTTTACCAAATATCTGGGCACCCCATGGCTCAGTCAGTGAAAATGCACCATCTCAGCCACCCTTGTGCAATATCCTCAGATCTTTGCTCCATTGTTTCTGGCTCATGACCTGGAAAAACTCTAAACCAATGGTCTGCTTTCTCCACTTCTCAGTCTGGGGTGATGAGAGCTGCTGGACACACACAAGCACACACATGGTGCTGAGCAGATTGGCACCACCTAAATTCAACAGTCCTTCTCTGCTTCCCGACGTAGCCCTCTTTCCATTTCTTGAAGAGGCTACCTCCAACTTTATTCTCCTTGAACTTCCTCAACACTCCGTCCTCTTCCTCCTCTCTTCCCACTTCTGGCACCACTGAGACCAGAATGCTGACCACACACTTCGCCTCCCCCACACCAGTTTCCCTGCATCTGTATCTGGCCTTTTCCTGGATCGTTCCTGTCCTAGTGGACAGTGACACCAAGTGTCCTGTCTCCTGTTCAGGGACTTTATCTTACCCATCAATGAGCTCTTTTCTCTGCTAAAACTGCAAACAGCCACTCCCTTTCAGGATCCATCCATGCATCATTTAGACATAAATGTCTCCCATTACATAAGCAAACATACCCCCTCTTTGACTTCACACACCTCCCTGGTTATTGCCCCAGCTCTCTTTTCCTCTTTACAGCCAGACTTCTTGAAACATTGTCATAATTTCCCATTTTCATTTCATTCACTCCATTAGAATCGCTGGACTTTCACCCCGCCACTCTGCTGAGGTGACCTGTGACCTGCCTTTTACTAAATGCAATGGCAGCCTTTGCTCCTGTCTTGCTTGTCTTCTCCAGCTCATTAGATCTAGTTGACCACTCCTGGAAATGTTCTCTTGTCCTGGATTTCTATGCTACATCGGGGTGAAATACTTGCTGTCCCAAGCATGCCATGCTGTCCCCTCTGCCTGGAGTGTCCCGCCTCCCCCTCTTTGCCTGACGAAGCTCTTACCTGGTTCAGGTAACAGCCCCTTTCTCAAGAAGACTTTCATCTTCCAAGACCAGCCCTGGTATTTCTACCTAAGCACTCCAAAGCGCCCTGTGCTTGCTTTGTCATGGAAACCAGCACAATGTGATTTCACAGCTGCTTCATTCACTTCCCCCCCGCCCCCCACCAGGAAGCTCCTTGTAGGAAGGGGCTGTATGTTGCTCATCATTTGAATTCCCGGCACGTCACATAGTGCCTGGTACATAGTAGGTGTTCAGTATACGTATGTTAAGTGAAAGTGCGTAGGGCAAGGAGAGAGGTGATGCCTTAACTGACCCAGGGCCCAGCGGGACCACAGTAGACAAGGACCTCTAGGGACAAGGAAGGGCTCTAGGCTCTGGCAAGCAATGAGGCCATCTCCACCAGGAGACGGCTGCCTGGTGCTTGTTTGGCAGCACTGGTGATGGTGGAAGCAGGAGTGAACTCTGGGTCAAAGAATTTGGATTCAAGTTATGTTTCAGCCATTTCTTAGCTACCGATAACTCATGACAATTCCTCCAACCTGCCCAAGCCCTTGGTTTTCCCACTGCTAAATGGGGACATTAATGCTAATCTCATACATTAATGCCAATCTCATACTATACAATCTCATACAATCTCATATTAATGCCAACTCTCATACAGAATTAGATGAGAGTTGTGGAAAGGGCTAGGTATTTTGCAAGTGTAAAGGTCTCTTGAGCATCTGTTAGGGACTTGGGTGAGGGGCGACTTTAGACAGCCCTGCTTGGTCAGACGCAGGCAGGAAAGCAGCTGCTCCCCAGGGTCTGGGGATGGGTCTCAGTGGGACAGAAAGTACCAGCTGCTCCAGAGCTCCCGGGAGCACCACAGCGGGGAGACGGGCAGCCTGGACTCAGCTCCTGCCTGGGAGCGGACCCCAGCCTGCGTCCCCCGGGAGGAGGCCACAGCCTGGGGTGACTGGCACGGAGGAGAGCCAGGTGCCAGTGGGAGGCCCCAACCCTCTGAGCCCGCAAGGCTCTCAGTGCTGTTTCTTCCTGGAGCCGCACCTGTCCTTCCTTGATCCGGGGCCCAGGGTCCCCAGGAGAACACCTCTGAGTGTAAAGAGGCAGCTGAGTGTGAACTGAGAGGCAGCTCTATATGGTGGGAAGGCTTTGAAGAAGAGAGACTTGGCCTCCTGTCCCAGCTCTGGCATCTGCCAACTCTATGGCCTGGGCAGTTGCTTCCAGACCTTTTCTGCATCTCATGAAGGGAGCTACAAACCCACCACCCTGTTGTGAGGGCCAGTGGGGTAAAACATGTGGAACTGCTCTGTGGATCATAAATGCTACGCAAATGGGAAGAACGATCAGAGAGGCCAGGCTTTGTGATGGCCTGCGTGGAATTAGTGCACTGGTAAAGGGTGAGTCCTGGGCAGACCTGTTCAATCCTCAGCCCTGTAGCAGGATGTGTGTGCTGGGAGTTTGGAGAGAGAGGATTCCAGAAAAGGGAACTTCCGCCCTTTTGTGCCCTCCAGTGTTGGGACTTCCTGGGGTGTGCCTGTAAGGGGAAGAGGGGCTACTGCCCAGTTTCAGGAGGAAGGGAAGGGAGGGGAGGCCAGGAGAGGGTGGCTGTGATCAGGAGGGCCACAGGGGGCCTGAGCATGGGGGACCCTGCTGGGCTGATGCCAGGACTCAGCGGAGCCAGAGTTTTAAATGGTTGCTTAGAGTTGAGTGTGTAAAGCAGTTTACTCGTGGCGCCAACTGTTCTTGGATGAGTCTCCCTAAATGTTTTGTGTTTTGTACTTGTGCCCAGAGGCAATTTTATCTGGTGGGGGCACTTCTGTCAATCTGTCACCATGAATGATTAGAGGATGGAGGGAGGAGGGGGGAGGGGACGGAATGTGGGGAGGAGCAGCCCTGTCCTCCTGCGGGGGTGGGGTTGCCCTGCGCACTGTCAGGCGGGCAGGCATATTGTGCGGTGGTCAGTCCCCCTGCTGGACTGAGAGCCCTCAAAGCCCTGAATGTGGCTGGGTGGGTGTGGCTGAGTAACAGAGGCTGGCATCTCTGCCTTCAGGGAGCTTAGGACTGAGTGATGGGTGCCTGTCTGTCTGTCTGTCTCTCTCTCACACACACAGAGCAGGCTTGGGTGAAAGCTAACCTAACCCGTGAGTGGTTTCCTATGGGGCACGATTGAGGGCCTTCTGGGAAGATCCTCCATCGTGAAACCTCTCCTCTATCCTAGTAGCTGGAGTTGCTCTCCCGTGAGCAGCGCTCTGACTCTCCTCAAATCTCAGGTCAGCCACTCAGGGGCCAGGCCAAGCCCAAGAGAGCGGGGGGCCTAGTCGGGAGGTGGGCGAGCCACTGGCCTCGGCTCCTCTCCCCGTGGTTCCTGATTTGAGGGCTCAGATGCCAAGGGGTGGCTTCTCTGGGCTCAGAACTGGGCCCAGGGCAGCTTCTGGATCACCTGGAGGGTGGAGCTCAAAGGCCGGAACGTCAGCTCTTGGAAGCACAGGCTCGTGTCTTGTTGTTTTGTGGCCAGAACTGTGCCTGGGACACCGTCCATGCAGAGTTAATATTGGTTGGATGAATGAATGAATGAATGAAGGCCTTTGAGGATTTCCAGAGTCAAGGTTTTATTTTGTGAGCAGGAGCCTTTACAATGCAAATGCCTGGGTGAGAGGCAGGGCAGGAGGTTGAGTCAGACAGATCCTGATTAGAGTCTCAAGTCTGCAGTGACGGCCTCAGTTTCCTCATCTGTAAAATGGCTTTGCAGAGACTGAATGTGTAGGCTGGGAGTGAGAGGAGAAGGCAGACAGGAAGCCTGAACAGGAATGGGTCTGGAAAGAGGGGAGCAAAATCTCTGAGAACTCTGTGGCTGGCCAGCCTCTCACCTCCTGCTGGCCTGGGGAGCCGGGTCCAGCTCTGCCGACTCAGTCCTGCAAATGTGAGGGATCTAGTATTCACCAGGTGGGGGGCAGAGTGGACAGCAGCTCCTTCAGTGGGACTGTTTATTCCTTCTCATTATTGGTCAATTCCACTTTACTGTGGATGGGTTTGCAAGAGCCCTCCTTGCCTTTCTAACGAAAGGGATTGAAGTTTGGTAAAGTATCGAGGAAGAAGGAGGATTATTTAGGGGGCGGGGTAGAGGTGACATGTAAGGAGGCTCACACAGGGCACCACAAGCCTGGGAAAGAGCGTAGAAAGCAGATCACTGAGGATCTATTTTACCCTAGACACACTGGCCCGAGAACTAGAAATCAAACATAATAACTCTCCACGTGGTGCTTGAAAACCTTCACTATTTCACCTATTTTCTGCAAAAGCGCTGACAGGTTTTCATGGCAGATGTTATTCTCCATTTTGCAGATCGTAAAACTGAAGACCAGAGAATGGAAGGGGATGTGTGTGTAAGATTGCTTCGTAGATGTCCACCAGTCCCTGGAAATGTGTTTCTTGGCTGAACGGGCCATAAAGCTAAGAGAACCCAATGGCCATTTGGGAGCTTTGGTCACCAAGAGGCTGGTCCTTCTAAGACTAGTTAGACCTGAACAGCAGGGACAAGGGACAGGGGGACAGTGGGGACAGACTCACCTGTAACTCAACCACAGTAGAATAGCCACAGATGGATGCGGGGCAGGTGCTGGATCCTAGGAGACACCTAGCAGGGCTGGAGCTAGATGCTGTTAGGGCTGTCACCTGGTCCAACTGTCCCCACACCCAGGATGGCCTCGTGACTGTGTCACCAGCCATGCAATGTCAGGGAGTCATCCCAACTCTGGGGTCCAGGATTTGGGATCCAGTCAGGATTCTCTACTTGCTGGACGCGTGGCCTTAGGCGCAAACCTCTGGGCCCTCATCAGCACCATGGAGAGCTCTCCGGGAGAGGGTTTGCGTCAGGAAGGGTGGAAAGGCAAGACCGGAAGGGCCTCTTCTGACCACAAAGATTTGGCTGCTAGATTGCAGGGAAACACCCCAGAGGGTGCAGCATGTCGAGAAGTGGAATTGAAATGTATCCTGGACAGGACCAGCTATATCATTTGTGGGATCCTTCCGTGAAAAATGAAAATGAGGGGCCCTATGTTCAAAAATGATTAAGGATTGCAGAACAGGGATGGCAGACCACTAAGCAAAGCGCGAGGCCCTCTGAGGGTGGGGCTCTGTGTGACTGCACAGGTCATCTGTCCATGAGGTTATCCTTGGTCTTGGTCCACAGCCAGAGGGGTGGGGCAGAGGGCTCTTAGAATTGAGGACGGGTTTCTGCTTTTCTTCTTGAAGGGCTTGCATTTGCCCTGCAGGTCCTCAGTTGTCTGGGGCTGGGAAACACTTTCTTTGCGGATCTACCACCCTGAAGCGGAGTGCTGGAGTGTGGGCAGAGGAATGGGTGGGAGGGGGCTGCTTTTCACTGAGCAGACACAGAGATAAGTCTCCCCACCTCCCACTCAGCACTGCTCCCTCCCCACCCCAAAGGCAGCACAAGGTAATAGTTTTTGACACATTTCATTGAAATATAATAAAATATTTGCATGGCATTGTTAGATAAATAAGGGTTGACTTGAGGCAGTACTTACTGGGAAGTGTGACATGAAAATTCATTTAATATGAAAGAACGTGGAAGCTTAAGTTTATGGTAATGGATTGATTGCAGATAGTATCTAATAACTCCGTATAAATATATTTCAATCACAATACGCGTCAGGGTGGTCCTCAACTCCCTAGGCTGTGAGGCGATTGTATGTCCGACCTCCTCTCTTCCAGGCCAGATTAGAATTAATTAATTGCTAGTACTGTGACATTACTTTTGTAATTAAGACCTCCATAATTTTCAGTGGCAGTGAGAATGAGAAATGTTTATTATTGTCTCAGCTGAGACTGGGGGAGGTAGAGAAGCAAAAAAATAATAGAGAAATCTAGAGAGGGAGAATGTATGATTTCATTCTCTGTGTCTGGAGTTTTCTGTCCCGCCTGCAGAGTGGGGAGCCCCAGACAAGAGGCAGGGTCTCAGGGCCACACAAGGGCAGAGGTTCTGGCACCTGCACGGAAGGTCAAGGGCGACGTCTGTCTCGGAATTGCTGATCCCAGGAGGCAGGGCCCAGGGAGCCAGCCGAGCGAGGAGGCTCCAGCGTGGAGCTGTGGCTGAGACCAGGCCAGGAAAGCAGGGACCAAAGGTGGGTCATGGTTGATGCGTCCATGACACTCCCCTTCCTCCCTTGATAAACTGTGAAATCCATTTGTCCTTGACCGAGGTAAACTCAGTGAGGCTGTCACTTCTGGGCATCCGTGGAGGGGCTGGGAGCGGGGGTAAGGGATGGGATGTGCATGTCTAAGGCCTATATGTTGGCCGGTCTCCCACTACACGACCCTGGGAGTTTGCTTTTCTTTCTGCCTGTTACTTTCCTGGGGAGAAAATGGAAATAATTTCCTTTGAAACGTGACATTTTCTAATCCGTCGCCCGGCCTGGCTGACAGCACGATTAGTGTGCTCAGGCTGCCAGGTCTGGCTGGCCATATGCCTGTGCCTCCCGAGGGGCCGAGGTGGCTGGTGCCAGCCCCCTCCCCAGGCTCTTCTCCCATCCCAGTCTGGACTCCCTTGCACATCAGAAACTGGTGCGCTGGAAGCCCACACCCTTTCCTGACATGCGTGTGTGTGTGTGTGTGTGTGTGTGTGTGTGTGTGTGTGTATTGAGGGCATGGGAAGTTTCACCCACCAGAAGCTGTTAGTCTTGTCATCGGAAAGGATGAGGATTCCAGGACCTGGAGAAGTGGGTTCAGGTCTGGGCTCTGCATGACCAGCTCTGTCCCCTCTCTGGGCTGTAGACTGCTTGTCTTGGAGAGAATGACAGAGCATTGCTTTTGATTGTGTCTACCCCTCTGTTTCTGGCAGTCTCTGATTATCTAGTCTTTGTCAAAGCTCTTTTGTTGACAACAAGGGCTGAGAAAATAATGGGACATCGGTAGTAGTTACCGCGTGGGGCATTCTCCAGGGGGAGGAGCTGACTCTGCTCTCGTACCTCTGCTCCTGTCTCCTAAGCTGCCCACGGTTGGTGGCTTTGCACGTGTAGCCTCTCTGTTGGGGCGCCTGGCAGACAGCCCCTCGGCCCCTCCTACCACCAGGGCCATGCGAAGTAGGATGCAGGATGTCAAACCTCGTGACAAGTAGATAGTCTTCCTCCTGTGTAAGCTGAAGAACTGGAGGGTCAGAGAGGTTAAGTGACTTGCTCAAGTCATTAATTCAAGCAAATTTGAATCCAGGCAACCCAACTCCAAGTCACATGCCCCGTATGAGCTATTTTCCCCACCCTGTACCCCGTGCCCATGAACTCTGAGAATTGAGCTGCCAGCCCTAGGCTATCTTGGCCGAGTGTGTAATTTTTATGTTTTTTGCAGGAGGCATTAGGGCACTTTCTGGGGGGTGTCTAGCCCCTCTGCTCCACATTCTGTGTCAGGTAGTGTGAATTCTAAGACTGGGACCTTTGGAGGTGTCTCCAGACGCAGAATGCCTGGTCCCCAGGCTGCGTCCACAGATCAAGTTGAGCGCTAAACATTCAAATTAGACAACCGGCAGAGAAAACTGTACAAGGAGATCTAAATCATTTTGCTGAGGTGGAATTTTCTGGAGCAAGTTACTGGAAATCTCTTCTCTGGCCTTTGAGACCAAGAGAGGAAGCAGAGGGAACCCAGGGGTGGATTAGCAAGGGAAGGAGGGAGACGGTGAGGCATGGCCAGGAGAGCTCTCACCTGGGGGCCCTGGACGCCTCTGGGGTAGAGTTTTTCCCTCTTCTAGAGCTCAGTTTCTACATCAGTAAATCATAGACTTGGCTTGGGTCTGAGATTCTGGGGTTTCCCGGAAGCGCTTTCAGGCCAGTGGGGGAAGGAGAGGGATTCTGCAGGCACAGTCGCTGCCTCCTCTCACTCCTTATCTAGTCTTTGTGCTGACACTGCAACACGTGGTTTGAAAATAGAAGAGTTTTTCATTTAGGAGGCTGGGGTGTTTGTGGTGGAAACTCGGGATGGGCGGTGATGGGTAATTGTTGCTGTAATGGCAGGAGGAAAGAAGTGTACACAGCCATGCTCAGCCCGGTCCCCCCTTGCCCATCTCCAAGGCAAACAGCCCACACTCAAGCTCCTTCACTCCAGTTCAGAATTACAGACGGAGAAGAGGCTTCCAGTGAGGGACCCAGGGGTGGAAGGAAGACAGCTTGGTCTTAGAGTACGTTTCTTGGAAATGGTATTTGTTGGAGATGAGAGTAGCGATCCTCAAAACAAAATCCAAACGCCACGTGCTGGGAGAGCTGGGCCCACCTGCACGAGTGAGGTGTGGTCCACTGGGAAAGTCCACCCCATTCCCGTTGTGGATGGTTACCTGACCTGCTTCTTTTGAGTCCAGGGGGCCTTGTCCCACTCCACACTCCGTCTCTTTCTCCCTTTGTTTTCCTGCTCGTCCTTTCTACTCTGCGTCTTTGGTGTCTCTTTCTTGGTGTCGCTGCCCCTCCCGTTTTTCTCTCCCTCGTTCGCTCTCCCCATCGATCTCCCGACCTCTGCATTAGCATTCGCAACCTCGGGCACCAGCCACTTAGGCCAGAAAGACAGCTCCTTGGAAACACAATTGAAATATTTTTATAAATGACCAGCGGAGTTTGAGTGACATGCCCTTCTTAGACTAAATAAAATTAAAGTTAAACCTTCTAAAAAATACATGAGCCAAACATCCTTTGCACACTTCATTATGCAAATGCAGCTGTCCGGCGCTGCACAAATTAGCCCTCCTTCTGAAATTCGCTGCTGCCTCTTCCCTTCCCTTTGCTTTCCTCTCTTTTTTTTTTCCTCTGGGTTTTGAGAGAAATGGCTTTGTGATTTTAGGCCGACAGCTGGAGTCTGGGGGGAGAAGCAGGAAGCTGGAGGGTGGGAGAGTCAACATATTCCTTTTGATTTCCTCTCTGTCCCCTTTCTCCCCTCTTTGGCGGGTAGGCGGCGAGAAAACAATGAGCCCACGATGACTCCTCACCCTCTCTTTCAGATTGCTTTGCGGGGTCTGGCCAGGAGAGGTCAGTCTGGGGTTGGGAATGGGGCTCCCCAGAGTGGGGCGCTCAGCAGTCTCTCAGTCTGGGGGCTGTGGGAGCCTGCAGCCCCAGGGATGGACTGGCTGATGGACGACAGACCCACTCCCACACCAGGTCCAGGCACTCCTTCCCCAGGGCCTCAGGCATAATAAAGGTTCCCATCGCCTGAATCCTGGATGACACCTGGAAAATTTGAGCAGAGTCTAGATGTGGCATCTCCTCTGTGTCCAGCCCGCAGTGATTCGTGCAGGTGGGAGAGGGTCACACTGAATTGGGTAGATTGGCCTCCCAAGGCCCGATGACCAGCTCAGGTAGGGAAGACTGTGGTCCTTAGACTCTTCCCTCCACATGTACTGCTGCACCATCAGAATAACTTATTTGCTCGCGTCCCCTTAAGGGGAAAAACACCAGAGAAGGGCAATAGAATAAATCACAGCATTTAGATGTGTCTTAGGGGCTTTCGCGTTTCATGCCACAGGTATGGGGGCTGAGAGCAGAGTAGGCGTGGTGACTTGGCCCTAGAGCAGTCCCCGCTTCAGTGCTCTTCTCCAGGCAGAAGCACCAAGGGCAGGGCACCGAAAGGAGGGGAAAAGCGATGCAGGGGCAGAAAAAGCCACTGAGACAAATGTAAACTGATGCTCCTGCATCCCCAGGTGTGGTCCTGCCCTGACCCTATGGATGTGAGGCCCCACGTGGCCTTACATCCAGCCAACTTGCTGTTCATCTGTACGTGGTTAATCCACTCTGGACTTGTAGGAAGGAGAGTGAATTCCAGATGCCCGTCTCCCAGCGATTTCCGATTACTCACTAAGCAAACCATCTTTCTCCCCAGTGATTTATGATTTCACCGTATGATATGCCCATTCTAATACACACAGAAACACATAACATATATATATATTTTTTTTTCTTTTTTTTTCCTGAGTTCTCTCTTCTGTTTCATTGGTAAGTTAGTTCCTGTGCCAGTGCTACAGTTTTCTTTTTTTTTTGCGGTACATGGGCCTCTCACTGTTGTGGCCTCTCCCGTTGCGGAGCACAGGCTCCAGATGCAAAGGCTCAGCGGCCATGGCTCACGGGCCCAGCCGCTCCGCAGCATGTGGGATCTTCCCGGACCGGAGCACGAACCCGTGTCCCCTGCATCGGCAGGCAGACTCTCAACCACTGCGCCACCAGGGAAGCCCTACAGTTTTCTTTTTAAAAAATGATTACTGTAGTCATTAGGACTGTTCACAAATAGTGAAGTTCTTCTCTTTCAGGAAAGTGGTAGAATTGCATTTCCTTGTCCAGCTGGAGTTTCATGTGGCTGTGTGACTAGATTTGGACAATGAAATGTGAGCGTGACACATGTCACTTTTGCGAGGCAGCTTTCAGAGCCGGTGTGTAAGTCATCATGTTCCCTTCCCCCTACTATGACAAACTGCAATGTTCCAGCCAGGTAGGTGCTGTCAGCTTGGATCTTCCAGGCAGCCCTCGATGGACATGCAACATGAGTGAGGAGCGGACCTCGGTTGTTTTAAACGATGGCAGTTGGAGGTTTTTGTTTCTGCAGCAAAATATAGCCTGTCCTGAAAAAAAACAGTGACCATGGCTGTACCGTTTCCGAAAGCTGGTAGAACATGTTCCTCCTTTCTGTTCTTTTAAATTTTACTTAGTTCTCTGTGGTTTTCGGTTCTTCCATCTTATAATTTGTTTGTCAATCTTCTAAGAAATTCCAGCTGGAAAAAATCCACCAATACAGGAAGTTTTCAGCAGGAGTATGACAAAAGAGGGAGGGGTTTATGTTGCTGAAATGCAAAGAGATTTAGTTTTCACAACAAGCATCATCTTCTGAAGCACAAGTATTTGTACCCCATCTCCAACATACTCCACTGACCTTGACTCATTCCAACCTCTTGTCATCTTTCTGGCTCATTTTGTCACCATCTTCCCTTCTTTTTTTCATTCTCTCTCACCCTCTCTTTTATGTGAATAACTACATTCCTTCTAAATCTCATTCAGAATGGCTTTATCTAAAATTTTGGTGCCACTGTCACTTGGGCCTTCAGGGGGTTCACCTTTTTTTTTTTTTTTTTTTTTTTTTTGCGGTACGCGGGCCTCTCACTGTTGCGGCCTCTCCCGTTGCGGAGCACAGGCTCCAGACACGCAGGCTCAGGGGCCATGGCTCACAGGCCCAGCTGCTCCGCGGCATGTGGGATCTTCCCGGACCGGGGCACGAACCCGTGTCCCGTGCATCGGCAGGCAGACTCTCAACCACTGCGCCACCAGGGAAGCCCGGGGGGTTCACCTTTTATTCCATGTTTATCAAGAGAATCTTCTAAATAGTGACAGTTTTTCCCTAAGAGGAATTCTGATGCCAGCTGTTAAGCTAATACAAAATGATCCACTTTGTTACAAATAAAAGATGCTGGGAAAAATTAGATAGCTGTTGGAGGTGGGAAGAGGAAGACAGATATACATTCAGATACATATAAAAGAAGAATAAATTTCATATGGATTAAGAGGTTAACTGTAGGGGGTTGGGGGGAGCAAAATGAGCAAAGAGGGTCAAAAGGTACGAACTTCCAGTTATAAAATAAATATGTCATGGGGATGGAGTTACAGCATGGAGGCTGTAGTTAATAATCCTGTATTGCATATTTGAAATTTGCTGAGAGTAGATCTTAAAAGTTCTCATAACAAGAAAAAATTGTATAAGGGAACCCTCTTACACTGTTGGTGGGAATGTAAATTGGCACAGCCACTATGGAGAACAGTATGGAGGTTCCTTAAAAAACTAAAAGTAGAGCTACCATACGACCCAGCAATCCCACTACTGGGCATATACCCTGAGAAAACCATAATTCAAAAAGAGTCACGTACCGCAGTGTTCATTGCAGCTCTATTTACAATAGCCAGGACATGGAAGCGACCTAAGTGTCCATTGACAGATGAATGGATAAAGAAGATGTGGCACATATATACAATGGAATATTACTCAGCCATAAAAAGAAATGAAATTGAGTTATTTGTAGTGAGGTGGATGGACCTAGAGACTGTCATACAGGGTGAAGTAAGTCAGAAAGAGAGAGACAAATACCGTATGCTAACACATATATATGGAATTTTAAAAAAAAAACAGGAAAAAACTACTGGTTCTGAAGAACCTAGGGGCAGGACAGGAGTAAAGATGCAGACATAGAGAATGGACTTGAGGACATGGGGAAGGGGAAGGGTAAGCTGGGATAAAGTGAGAGAGTGGCATGAACATATATATACTACCAAATGTAAAATACATAGCCAGTGGGAGGCAGCCGCATAGCACAGGGAGATCAGCTTTGTGTCCACCTAGAGGGGTGGGGTAGGGAGGGAGGGTGGGAGGGAGATGCAAGAGGGAGGAGATATGGGGATACATATGTATATGTATAGCTGATTCACTTTGTTATAAAGCAGAAACGAACACACCATTGTAAAGCTATTATACTCCAATAAAGATGTTAAAAAAAAGAAAAAAATTGTATAACTATGTATGGTGATGGATGTTAACTTAACTTGTGGTGACCATTTAGCAATATATACAAATATCGAGTCATTATGTTGTACACCTGAAACTAATGTAATGTTACGTGTCAATTATACCTCAAAAAAAAAAAAGAATTTAACTGTAAAAATTAAATCATAGAAAAATAGAATAAATATCTGATTTCTGTTTCTAACCTTAAAACTAATGGAAGAAGTCATACACACACAAACTGACAGGCTTAACTCTAGTACATAAAAACATAAAACTCCTAAATACCCACACACTATAAGCAGAATTTAAGGGCAATCAACAAATTTAGAGACATTCCTTATAAACATGACAGGAAAAATTTTGTAACTTTTTCTTTCTTTCTTTCTTTTTTGGCTGCGTTGGGTCTTCGTTGCTGCGTGCTGGCTTTCTCTAGTTGCAGCGAGCAGGGGCTACTCTTCGTTGCGGTGCATGAGCTTCTCTCATTGCGGTAGCTTCTTTTGTTGTGGAGCACAGGCTCTCGGCATGTGGGCTTCAGTTGTTGTGGCACGCGAGCTCAGTAGTTGTGGCTCACGGGCTTGGTTGCTCCGCGGCATGTGGGATCTTCCTGGAGCAGGGATCGAACCCTTGTCTCCTGCGTTGGCAGGTGGATTCTTAACCACTGCGCCACCAGAGAAGTCCCTGTAACTTTTTTTTGAAAAAAATTTTTAATTGAAGTATAGTTGATTTACAATGTTTCAGGTGTACAGCAAAGTGATTCAGTTATATACGTACATATATATTTTAAATATATATACATAATATATATATTCTTTTTCAGATTCTTTTCCTTTATAAGTTATTACAAGATATTGAATATAGTTCCCTGTGCTATACAGTAGGTCCTTGTTGTTTATTTTGTATATAGTAGTGTGTATCTGTTAATCCCAAACTCCTAATTTATCCCTTCCCCACCCTTTCCCCTTTGGTAACCATAAGTTTGTTTTCTATGTCTGTGAGTCTGTTTCTGCTTTTCAAATAAGTTCATTTGTATCATTTTTAAGGATTCCACCTATAAGTGATATCATCTGATAAAAATTTGGGACTTTAATAAAGTGTCCAGCAAGTCAAGAAACCCCAGTAACCTTGGGGTTTTCATTGTCATTTATATGGTAAGCCAGCTTTCCCAGCACTACTAAGCAAACCACCTTTGTCCCCAGTGCTTTATGATTTCACCATATCATATGCCCAGTCCAATACACACACAAACATATATATATATGTATATATATATGTATATTTCTGGGTTCTCTCTTCTGTTTCATTGGTTTGCTAGTTCCTGTGCCAGTGCTACAGTTTTTTTTTTAAAAAATGATCATTTTAGTCATTAGGACTGTTCACAAATAGTAAAGTTCTCTTCTCTTTCAAGAAAATGGTAGAATTGCGTTTCCGTATCCACCTGGAGTTCAATGTGCCTATATGACTAGATTCGGACAATGAAATGGGAGCCTAAGTGACACGTCACTTCTGAGAGGCAACCTTCAGAAAGACGGCAATCATAGAAATAGCCAGTTCCCTAAGGAGAAAGCAAAATAACGAAGTACCTAAATATACAGAAAAGATACTAAGCTTCATTCATAATAATCTAAAAACGAATGTTTAACAATGCTGCTGGAATTTTATTTAAGATTGTATTGAGTTTATAGATTGATTTGGGGAAATTTCTCTCCATTTATTTAGGTCTTCTGTTTTACCCCTATTCATTTATAATTTTTCTTTGTAAAAGTACTTTGAATTTTTAGGTAGGTTAATTGCCAGCTGCTTTATGGTGTGGGTTGATTCGATGACTAACAACTGATTTCTAGTTGCATACTGAGGGAGGTGGATCCTGCCACCTGCCTTGGAGCAAAAGATGGGTCCAGCCTCCTTTCCTTTTCCAGTTTGGTCCGCACTGCCGGCTGCTGAGCCCTGAGCTGCTGGAATGCAGGGAGGGAGGCTGAGGACGGGAAGAAGAGCTTACCTGAATGACGCTGTCAGAAGGTGGCTGCGGTGATTTTGTACTACATCAACGTAGCTCAGCTAGAATTCAGCTTCCCAGAATTTCCTTCCCTGAGTGGTTCTGGATTAGGCTGAACCACAAGAGAAATTTGGGCAAGATTTGTAAGACAGAAGGAAAGCAGCAGCCGTTGTGCTGGGAAGGCTGGTGCAGGGACGCAGGTGCCACATAGCTCCCACGTATTGTCAGTGATCTCCGGGTGGCCACATTAGGGTCAGGTTGCAGCTCTCACGGGGTCTCCCGCTCAGCTTCTCTGAGTCCTGGGCCAAGCGTGCGTGTGGCTCTGTCACCGGAGGCTCCAGCTCCTCCCGCAGCTGGTCAAGGTTGGAGGCGCAGAGAGACAGGTCTGCCCTTGCCCTCCCCCTCCCTTACTTCATGACCTATAGTGACCTCAGGCTCAACATCAGATAGCAGACCCCTTCACCAACTAACACAATGGTGTGGAGTCTAATCCCTATAATAAGTCCCTTTTTCGTCTTACGCAGAGCAGCTCCACTTTCCTGAGGAAACCTAACTGGCACAATGGCCCTGTGCTCTCTTGGCCGAACAGATGTTTGAAGCAGACTCATTCTCTTGTGGATTCCTCAAAGGCTCCTCTCTGACTGCAGTGCCCTTACACGGGCCATCCTCCAGCTTTCATCCCCTCGCTAGAGCGCCCCGTTTATAATCTAGGGGGTGTCTACTCGATATTGGAGTTCTGTTGCCCTCCCAGGGGCCCCTTGTGTAGGACACAAAATGGCTCCAGAAAAGCTCTCACGGGAGCCACTTCTGGTGCGGGGAAATGCAGAAGCATCGTTTGTCTCTGACAGGTCCTAGGGGCGCAGGCCTTCCCACCCCAGAAGCAGAGCTCCTCTGCCACCAAAGCAGCTCATGGGCCTGGCTCTCTTGCTTATTAATACCCTGGCAGGAGCTAAACACCAGTCCCCTGGGCCCCTCAAGCCACAGGGCACCCTTATCAAGCTCCTTTGCAAGTCCCCTCTGGTTGGGTCCTTCTTTCCACTGCTCCTGCCTGGGTAAGGGGGGGTGAATACTTATAGCAATTCTTCCCGAGAAAACTGCTTCTCAAACTCATCCCCCCAGGCCCACATGCTACACCGTTTGCATCCTCTTTGTGGAATGAAGAGGCTTCTAACTGGTTTTTGAACATCTACTCTGCCATTTCTACTGGTATGTTGGCATTTATTGTGTCATGGTGCCTCAGTCAAAATTCCCACGGAATACCCTGTTGAGAATGGAGGAAGGTCTTCTCCCAGATGGAGATTCTTGCAGAGGAAGGGATCCATCCTGCTATCCAGTCCTGCAGGGTTAGTTTACAAGGCCCCCTTCCCTTTTCTTTCCCTGGGGAACTTACCAGACAGAGCAGCCTTGCTGGTCTCCAGGGCTGGCTCTTGGGGGAAATCGTAGAGCCCCAGAATGTCATAGCTGGAAGGCGCCACAGAGGTTATTAGTCCTACTCCTTCATTTTATGGACTCAGGGAGGGGAAGCAACCTGCTCATAGAGACGCAGTGAGTTCCAGCCATGGCTGGATCCAGATCCAGACCTCCTTTGTCTGAAGTAGCCGCGTTCTGGACCCAGCAGGCTCTTAAAATCAAGTACATACCAGCTCACCTACCCCTAACAAGAACTGAGTGTGTGCTGGAGTTGGTCAGGAGGTGCATGGGGAGGCTGGCCTCCAGCAGGTAGTTGCCATGGCATTCAACAGAGCTTCAATGCATTCTCCTATCTGGGATGAGGCCAGAGGTTCATGGGGATGGGGGTAGGACTAGAAACAAGCCGTTGGGGATCTGGGCTAGTGAGGGGACATCAGCAACCTCAAAGTACAGTCCAAAGGCTGCACCACACCTGGTTTTTTGTGGCTGCCCATTGCTGATGGCTGCCAGACTGGGCTGACGATTACTCAGGAGGCAAATCCTGGGCTCCCCTGTGAGGGCTGGGCCTCTGCTCCTCCTCAGGCATGGTTGGGCATCCAGGATACAACAGTTCCCTCCTCCAGCGCTAGGTGGAGGAAAGTCCCTTCCGCAGAGAACGGAGGCTCTGAAAACCTTGGCTGTGGACTGAACATTCTCTTGGAGTCAACAGGGGCAGAGGTGGTACTTGACAAATCTGTGAGGAGAGCAGTATTACTACTCTGAGCACTGGGATTGTTTACGTGTACAGGTCCTTTTTTTTTTTTGGCGGTACGCGGGCCTCTCACTGCTGTGGCCTCTCCCGTTGCGGAGCACAGGCTCCGGACAGGACACGCAGGCCCAGCGGCCATGGCTCACGGGCTCAGCCGCTCCGCGGCATGTGGGATCTTCCCGGACCGGGGCACGAACCTGTGTCCCCTCCATCGGCAGGCGGACTCTCAACCACTGCGCCACCAGGGAAGCCCGTACAGGTCCTTTTAACTCTGAAAATGATTCTAAGAGAGTGTGCTACTGAGACTGAGGGTAAGACACTAGCCCAGGGTCAAACATCCAGCTAGTAAGTAACAACCCCATAGAGGTGATATCCAATTATTCTTCTCCCAGCAAAACAAACAAACAGAGAAACAAAACTGTGTCCCTACACTTTTTCCTACACAGGGATTTAGAACCTTTTGGTCTTTGATCAGCTGTTAGGTGAAAAACGGTGTCATAATGTTAACATTTATCTTATTACAGGTGAGAGCCACTGTCTCTTCTGTGTATGAGAAGCATCTCCTTTGCCCAATTTCTCATTGATTTATAGATGTTCTTTCTCCTTCCAGAAAATTAACTGTTTGTGATATGGTTTAAAAATTGTTTTTTCCAGTTTGTCATTTGTTGTTTGGCTTCGTTTATGCTGTTTCCCACCCCACCAGCCCCAAACTAGGTAAATTTGATTTTTATGTGGTCAAATTAGTCAACTTTTTGAAAGTTTGGGGTCATATTTAGAAAGATCTATCCTACTCCAAATTGAATTTGTAAAATTCTCCCACTTTTTCTAGAACGTTATTGTTTCATTTTGTAAAAATGTAAATATTTGATTATTCTTGAGCTGCTTTTGGTGTGAGGTGTGAGATGGGGATCCAGTGATCCAATTTTACTTTTTTTCTTTCTCAAATGGCTGCCCAGTTGGCTAAATGCCATTTATTTTAAAATTCTATCCTCTACCCTTTGAAAGGGTGTCTTTGGTTCTCTTCGGTTCCATTGATTTGTCCATCTGTTCACACCATGTCCTATGGTGTTTTAATTATTACAGCTTTGTCATTTCACAATGTATTTTAATATCTGGTAAGGCTGGTCCTGCTTCTACCACTCATTACTCTTCTTCAAAAAACAAGTTTTCTAGTAGTTCTTGCTTATTTACTTCTAGAGGTTATTATTTATTTCAGAGTCATCTTTTAAATCCTCCCCCTTCAAACACCCAAGCAAACATAAACAAACAAACAAAATTTAAAAAGCAAATTCCAACTCTGTTGGTATTTGGGGGCAACATTATATTGAATCTATACATTAACATAAGGGGAGTTTTCATATTTTTTGACACTGATCTTGATATACCAGTCTTCTATTGGTGCTTCATACTGTTTTCAGGGTTTTTTCCTCCTAGATTGTCTACATTTCTTGCTTTAATTCTCTGTATCTGATCTTCTTCCATTGCTATTATGAATGGATTTTTCTTCCATTATATCTTCTATGTTGTTTGTATATATCTTTTGGTATGTTAATTTTATAACCAGCCAACTTAATCAACCTTCTTATTGTTTGTAACATTTTTAGTCGGTTATTTTGAATTTTCCAAGTAACTAATCACATCAACTGAAAACGATGCTAATTTTACCTTCTCCTTTCCAATTCTTACACCACTGCAACACTGTAAAGTAGTGGTAGCAATATCGTATGTCTTTGTCTTGTTCTTGACTTTTATGAGAATGCTTGCAGTGTTTACACACTAAACATTTTTGTGGTTATTGCCGAAGCATATCTTTTGTCATATTAAGGGAGTATCCATCCATTGTTATTTTATAAGACACTTTACAAAAATCAAGCATGGGTACGAGCTTCTCAAATGTCTTTTCAGCTTCTATGAGAATGATCTATGAAAGTCTTTTTCTTTTGATCTATTAATATACTGAATTACAAAATGATTTTTTGATAATCAGTCATTTTTGAATTCCTGGAGTAAACTCTACTTGGTTATTAGATTTTTAATGTGCCACTGATTTCTGTTTTCTAATATAGTTTTTATTGTGATATTCACAAGTGATGTGGGCTATAGTTTCTTTATGTGCTCTTTGTCAGGTTTTGATGTTGCTGTTATACTACTTTTATAAATGTAACCAAGCAGGACCCTATGGGGCCTTCCCAGAATAGACCCCCACCTATGTCCTCTGTCTGCCTTTTGTCTGTAAGAAAAACTTTAGTCAAAGAATAAATTTAATCAGAGAAGTAAAAAAATGTAGAAAGAAAGGAAAACAGTCAAACAAGACAAAGGAATAATACTTTAGCCATTAAACAAAATCAAGGACCTTTAGTTCTTCCTCAAGGACCATAGATAAGCCATTTCCCTTGAGCTGTTTTGCAGATACTGAACCCCACCAGGTGGAAGAAGTTAACTGTATGCTGCCCACAAGCACGTAGACCCCAGATAGGTTAGAACCAGAAGGTTGATGATGCTAACTCCCACTTACCTCACCACCAACCAATCAGAAGAATGTCCACCAGCTGATCATGCCCTGCCCCTTAAACACTGTAAGACTCCTCACTGCCCCCTCCACGGTGGGTCACACAGTCTTGAGGGCACTAGCCCCCTGTGGCCTCCTTTGCCTGGCAAAGCAATAAAAGCTACTCTTTTCTACTTTACCCAAGACTCTGTCTCCCCATTTCTTTTTTTTTTTTTTTTAAAGAACAAAGTTTCGGGCTTCCCTGGTGGCACAGTGGTTGAGAGTCTGCCTGCCAATGCAGGGGACACGGGTTCGTGCCCCGGTCCAGGAAGATCCCACATGCCGTGGAGCGGCTAGGCCCGTGAGCCATGGCCACTGAGCCTGCGCGTCCGGAGCCTGTGCTATTTATTTATTTTTTATTTTTGGTTGCATCGGGTCTTCGTTGCTGCATGCGGGCTTCTCATTGCAGTGGCTTCTCTTGTTGCAGAGCACGGGCTCTAGATCGCGGGCTCAGTAGTTGTGACGCATGGTCTCCGTTGCTCTGTGGCATGTGGGATCCTCCCGGCCCAGGGCTCGAATCCATGTCCCCTGCATTGGCAGGCAGATTCTTAACCACTGCACCACCAGGGAAGCCCAAAGTTTTTAATTAATTAATTAATTAATTTTTATTTTTGGCTGCCTTGGGTCTTCGTTGCTGCGTGCTGGGGGGCTACTCTTTGTTGCGGTGCATGGGTTCTAGGCACAAGGACTTCAGTAGTTATGGTGCACGGACTCAGTAGTTGTGGCGCACGGGCTTAGTTGCTCCGCGGCATGGGGGATCTTCCTAGACCAGGGCTCGAACCCATGTCCCCTGCATTGGCAGGCGGATTCTTAACCACTGCACCATCAGGGAAGTACCTGTCTCTGCATTTCTATTTGGCACTCGTGAACAGAGGCCAAGTTTTGGCAACATAAAGAATAATTTTAAGTTTTTGTATACTCTGAAGGAGTTTATAAAGCATCAGAATTACCTATTTCTTAAAGATTTGTTAAAGTTCTTCTGTGACACTACCTGGGCTTGGTGCTCTTTTGACTTTAGTTTAACTTTAATCTTTAGCTTCCTATGGCAGTTGATCCATTAGATTGTCTAATTTTACTATGGTTAGTTTTGGCAATTTATATTTTCCTGTAAATTTATCCTTTTATTCATGTAGTCAAATTATTTTGCATAACAAAGAGCAAAATAGTGTCATAGTATGTTTAAAATTTTATCAGTTTCTATGTTTTTTTTCCCATTGCAATTATTTATTTTGGATATTTCAGTTTTCTCCCTTTGGCTTGATAATGTTAGCTAATGGTTTGTCTCTTTTATTGGCTTTTTATTTATTTTTTTTTACAAATAGAATCAGCTCCTAGATATAATATATATTAACTCTCCAGTTCTTTAATTTAATTCATTGTAGTCTGCTTTCATATAACTACTGTCTTCTTTCTGCTTTCCTTAACTTGAATTTGTTATCTTTTTTCTAACTTCCTTAGTTGGATGCTTGTTTAATTTTTATTTTTAACTATGAACAGTCTTTAGCACAGGTTTTGACATATAATATTTTCATTAGGATTATTTACAGGTAATTTCCAGTTTCAGTTTTGATTTCTTCTTTGTCCCAAAAGTGCTGTTTGAGAGAAAGAATGAAAATTTCTGAGTGATAGGGATTTTATTTCAAAATTCTAATTTTATTACGTTATACTTCCGGAACATTGTTTTTATGGTTTCTTTTTTGAGGAGGAGTAAATGGAGGTGGTCTTTGTAACATAAAATTTTCAGATTTTAAAATTTTCTGATTTCAGGATATTAAAATATTATTTCAGGGTATGAGCTAGAATAACTTCATTAATTTGATTGTTTTCTCCTTTATACCCTTAAATATTTTTTTGTTTAGTTCTTCTGTCATGGGCTGGGTGTCAACTATAGTCTCTACTACAATGTTTCTATTTCATCTTGTATATCATGTAGTTTTATTTAAAGATGTTGATGTGATGATATAAAAATATAAAGATATTCATGACTGTTAGATCATCATTGGGGATGGTGCACTCTATCATCATAATGTTTCCTTTTTTTTAGTTAAATGCTCTTCTGTAGCCTACTCCCTGCTCCCAATTTAAATCTTAACAGCTACTAAAGTTGTGCTTCTTCCTTTCTTTTTGTTTGTGCTGTATATTCTGTCTTTGCCCAGTCTTTTGTTTTCAGCCTCTCTAAGTATAACCTTTATATTGTGTTTTAAAATATATGAGAAATTTGGGCCTTATTTTGTGATCCATCTGAGAGTAAGAATGTTTTAGTAGGTAAAATGATTCCATTAACATAAATTAGTATGACAGACATGTTTGTTCTTAGTTCCTTTTTCTTTTAAACCATGTTTTATGTTATACTTTCTGATTTTATTGCTGCTTCATTTATTTTTTCAATCTTTTATTCCATATTCTGTTTTATTTGCTTGGTTTTTATGTGTATATTTCTTCTAAAAATTTGAAAGGCTTTTATACTCCCCCCCAGTTGTTACTTTTTACACACATATTTTTTCCTTCATATCTATTAGCTAGTGATACTTTCTCTAAGAATGACAAAATTGCTACCTTTCCACTGAATCCAAACTCCCTACTCTACCACTTTATTTTATTATTATTTAATAGATTATTATATTTTTAAATTTATTTATTTTATTATTTTTGGCTGCGTTGGGTCTTCGTTGCTGCATGCTGGCTTTCTCTAGTTGTGGTGAGCGGGGACTACTCTTCGTTGCAGTGCACGGGCTTGTCATTGTGGTGACTTCTCTTGTTGCAGAGCATGGGCTCTAGGTGCACAGACTTCAGTAGTTGTGGCACGCGGGCTTCAGTAGTTGTGGCTCGTGGGCTCTAGAGCACAGGCTCAGTAGTTGTGGTGCACGGGCTTAGTTGCTCCGCGGCATGTGGGATCTTCCCGGACCAGGGCTCAAACCCGTGTCCCCTGCGTCGGCAAGCAAATTCTTAACCACTGCGCCACGGGGGAAGCCCCTCCACCACTTTATTTTAGTTTATTGTATTATTACCATGTTTCTTAATGTTTCCCTTTTATATGTTTCAATATTCATGTATGTCTATCACCGTATTGGCTTTAAATGATGTCCTTGACAAATAGCTATAAACAAAAAAGTTGTCAGCATACTTATACTATTTTCTACCTTCTCTTCCCTTCCCTGAGCCAGATTTTGTTAGTTATAAAATTTCTACATTACTAAGGTTTATAACATTTACATTTGGTCCTGTAAGCACAATCGCCATGTTGCTTTAATGTTGGTCATAGTCTCAGGCACATGAATTTAGTGTCATCCAGTTCTGCTGTATGTTCTTCCACTCATTTTAAATGGCTTGAAATTATCCTCTTGTAGATTCTTCAAGCTCATGAGATTGATGTCTCATGCTCTTGCATGTTCCTAAATGTTGCCTTTATACTTAATTGATACTTTACCTGGATATAGCACGTTAATTTATTTATTTCTTTGTATTGATAATGTTGTGGTGATATCTGCGGTTACCCTGATTTTTTTTCTTCCTCTTCAAGGCAACTTGACTTTTGGGGCTGGATGTTTCGAAGGATACTTTGTCTTTGAGGGCCAGAATCTTTCCCAGATTTGATCATTCTTTGCCAGTATTTTCCTGGGGCACAATAGGCCTTTTTAATCTATAAATTTCATTCTTTTTTATTTTGGGAAGTTCTTATAAATCATATCTTTAAATATCTGTTATTTTTGTAGAAACATGAATTGCATGTATGTTTGTCTGTCTTTCATACCTGCTATTTTCTCTTTTTTTTAAACCTCTGATTACTTTTTTAAAAATTAATTTATTAATTAATTTTTGGCTGCACTGGGTCTTCATTGCTGTGCGCAAGCTTTCTCTAGTTGTGGTGAGAGGGGGCTACTCTTCGTTGCGGTGCGCGGGCTTCTCATTGTGGTGGCTTCTCTTGTTGCGGAGCACGGGCTTTAGGCACACAGGCTTCAGTAGCTGTGGCATGCGGGCTCAGCAGTTGTGGCTCGCAGGCTCTAGAGTGCAGGCTAGTAGTTGTGGCACACGGGCTTAGTTGCTCCGTGGCATGTGGGATCTTCCCAGACCAGGGTCGAACCCATGTACCCTGCACTGGCAGGTGGATTCTTAACCACGGCACCACCAGGGAAGTCCTCTGATTACTTTCTACCAGTTTGTCTCACATTTTTCAATCCTGTCCTCTATACCCTTCTTATGGGTTCAGCAGTATCTGTGGTTGGTTTTACATTTTCTTCCACTTATTTTCTAAGCTCTGCCCTCTCGTGACTTATATCCTTTGCGTGTCTTGCCACATTTTTTCTGAATATTTGTATGTCTTCTTTGTGCTTTGATTTATAGAAGTAATTGCTTCATTGAATTTAAAAAATATTCATGATAATGTATTTGTTCATTTTCTCCATGGCAATATTTTTGTGGTGAGTGGTTTTTATCTTCTATTTATTTTTCCTCTCTCTTTCTCCCCTTTCTAAACTGTAGTATCTTCATTGTATAGATTCCATGGTAGTTCCTTTTTGATTATTAATTCATCTTTGAATGAAGTGACTTCTTGGACCAGCTGTTTGCATGAGCTTCTGGAGTGAAGGAGGGAGAGCATGACCATGAACTAGGCTACCAGAAACTTTCCTGTAGGGACATGAGAGTAAGATCGTCTAAGCTTTACTTCTCTCTAGCTAACTGGCAGTGACAGCTGCAGATACGCTCATAACGTGGAACCTTCTCCTCTATTCCACCTCATGGAGAGACTGCTTCCTGCAAATATGACTCTTCTGTATGATTCATCATTGGCCCTACCTTCGCTGTTTCTATTTCATGTCAAAATAGATTCGGGAAAGCTCCCCCTGCCAGCCGACATACCTGCCTTTATTATTCCTAATAAAAGAGAGTTAGTTTTTTGCTCCTGGGATATAGCACTTACCTTGGAGAGCTGAGTTTGGCCAGCGTTACCTGAGCTCTGTGCCATGGCTGTTTTTTCTTTGTGTCTTTCCGCACACCAGTTATGTGTTGTGTCTGAGTTTATAGACCTTTGTTAGCTTTGTCAAAGATAGGGTTTGTTCTTTATTCTCCTTCTCGCTTTTAGGTGATTTTCAAGAGAACTGTTTATCTTTTAGAGGGAGAAACACCAACCAGAAATTCCATGAGTATTTCTTTGTTTTGTGTGGTCTGTTAATTTATAGTTTGTATTTACTCATAATTTCTGCTTGCTCAGGGCACACTAATAATCCTGTTACCTCAACACCTATTTCTACGTGTCTTTTTTGATTTTACTTCTGCTACCAGTTGACTCATGCTCTCCCCATGTTTTCCTATTCAAACTTTTTGAGACAATTCGGTTGGTCCAGCTAATAACCATTATCATTATTTAGATAGAATTTTTGTTCTCATAGATCCTGGGAAAACCCTTGGATCAAGTTCCTTTCACTTGTCAAGTAGCTGTGGATCAGGGATCTTCAACAACACAGTAGAGGATATGCAGTCTTGGATTGTCTTCCTAACAGAGGGCTATGAGCATGAGGATTTCTGTGGGCAAGCATAGCCCAGGCAATAACTTGGGGTTAGGACTGAGTCTGGAGAGTTTGGGGCGGAGCCCTCAAACCAATCCTGGATGGAGTAAAACAAGCTGGGAAGTAGAACAAGATGAGATTGAACATGTAGAGTGGGTGGCAGGCTATGGAAGGTCTTGAATTCAATGCTGAGCAGTTTGGACTTAAACTCATAGGCTGTAGGGAGTCAGTGGAAACTGGAGAAAAGTGATGTGACAAAAATGAGGGTTTTTAGAAGAGTTGTTATGCCTTGCCATGCTGAAAGGAGGAAGAGAAGTAACTAAGATAGAAGGGGTTATCCGCCGCAGGGGTTGGGGCCAGGCAGCAGTCTAGATCACCAAGTCCAGGTGGTCACAATGAGTTTATGTCTTCTCTGGGCAATGTTGATATTCAGGAGGTTCAATCTGAGCAATGGGGCTACAGGACAGGCTTCTGGGAAGCTGTGCTTCAGCAAGTCTGCTGAGCACCAGTACAGGACTAGGGTAACACACAGAAATTGATGCAAAGATCTGCAGAAGATGTCTCTGGCCCTGGGGGAAAAGGCTGAGGGCAATTAGGTAGTTCCAGGGCTTATGGTTGACTGAGCCAAAGTTCAGGTCTAAGACTTTGCCCAGCTGAGACTCAAAAGAGAATCCAGAGATCCAGGCTGGAGGCCCCTGGACCTGGCTCTGCATACTTCTTGGGGAATACATGGGAAGGCTGATGCCTGATACTCATGCAGTTGCTCTTGGGCCTCAACGCTTCTTCCTTTCCTCTCCTCCCTGTCCTGAGAACTCCCTTGGAGAGTAGCAACTCTCACAGGCTCAGGACCTGGGTGGTACCCACTGAGTCAACAGCTGTGCAGGGCCTAGGAAGGATGGGGCTTAGGAATAGAAATATGCAAGGAAGCACCAAAGGAAGTGAAGCTGGAGAAAGAATCCAGTTAGGAGGCTATTGCCCCTCAACATGAGGGTACAAGTCCCTGAAACCAGGAAGAACAAGATGCAACAGTTGTGAGGTTGGAAAATTCTAAGACTGAGGTAGTATGTGAAGGAAAGACAGAGGAGGGTTGGAGGCAAGATCCTCTGCTAAATCAGAGCCACAGAACTCAGGTGCTAATTGGTAATGTGGGCAAAATGGAGGTCGGTCAAAGATGATACCATTGACCCAAACCAGGAAGTGGAAGGGATGAACTAAAGCAGGAGGGAGATACAGGGCCTGGGATCAGGGCAGGGGAGAGCTTTTAGGATCATCAGCGTTGAAGTAGTTAAGGTTATAAGATAAATTGGTTTGTTGTACCAGTTTTTACTTATTACAATAAATATTTTCTCTTAAGTGACTGGTTGAAACACTCATGCCAGATGAGGGTGGCACTGATTGGGCGTGGCCTCTGGATCTGAGCATATGAAGACGGTCCCTGGAGTGTGGTCAGTGTGATGAATAAGGGACTTGCTTCTCTCTCACTTCAGCCCAATCTCCTTCTGGCTTCTCTTTATTCGCAGTATTCTTGTTCCCACTCTGCTCATTATGCAATAATAGGATTACAAGGTGTCAAAGATGAAAGGTACCCTAAAGACAGTCTAGTTCAACCCTTTCCTTTTACAGAAGAGAAAGCTGAGGCCCAAAGTGAAGTGACCTTCTTAATGTCACAGAGAAGGGGCTGCAGAACACAGGCCTCTGAATTCTGATCTGGTGTCCTTTCCATGATGCTCAACTACCTCTCTAATCAGTATGGAAGATTTTCTCAGCATCAGTGATTTGCACAGCATGTGTGTTAGCTTTGTGGATTTGCACATCATATTGTCCCAGGGAATCTGGAAAAGCAGCATTTTAGAGAGGCTTCTCTAGAGCTGCTGGCCCAGCCTCTGATCCTACAGCATCTGCAACTTTAAGAAAATGCTTCTATCCAGCTACTCGCACATCCTGTTTACTCTCTCTCTACACCAGCTCCCCAAGCAGCCCCTTCCTGGGAGCGTGATTATAGTCATTGCTGATTCAGGCCTCCCCCTCGTTGCCCAGATTACAGCAGCAGCCTCCTGTTAGTCTTCTTTTCTGCAGTCTGGATACCTGTTGCCTCTCTGTTATGAGCCAAATTGTGTCCCCGCAAAATCCATATGTTGAAGTCCTAACCTCCTGTACCTCAGAATGATAGGATCTTTAAAGAGGCAATTAAGTTAAAATGAGGTCATAATGAGTGGGCCCTAATCCAATATGACTAGTGTCCTTATAAGCAGAGGAGATTAGCACACAGGCACAGAGGGAAGACCATGTGAAGACACAGGAAGAACATGTCTGTCTAAAGGCAAGGAGAGAGGCCTCAGAAGAAACCACCCCTGCTGATCACACCCACTTTGATCACAGACCTCAGACTTCTAGCCTCCAGAATGGTGAGAAAATAAATTTTTGTTGTTTAAGTCACCCAGTCTGTGGTGTTTTGTTATGGAAGCCCTAGCAAAGGAATACACCCTTTTCCCCCTCCAGCCAGAGAGAGCTTTCTGCAACACAGAGCTGTCCCCTTGCTCTTCAGCACTTGCAAGATGAAGTCTAGCAAGGTCTGCAGCCCTTTCATCATTTGGCCCCTGCCCCCTTCTCTGCCTCATCTCTCCCTGATACCCCAAACCCAACCTCAGGCTTAAGCTCCAGAGATATCAAACAGACCCTACTTCCCCCAACAGGCCACACCCCTTCGCACCTCCATGTCTCTGCTTAGAGGGCCGTCTGGCTCTCTCGTCTGCCTGGCTAACTCGTGACAAGCTGCTAAGCCTGCTCAGACATCATCTCCCTCGGGCAGCCTTTTCTGATTGCTCCCTCTCCTGTGCACTTGTTCATCTGTTCTGTGCGACTCACACCGATATGATTGTCCCTTTTATGTCCCTCTGCTGGAGAGTAAGTGTTTGGAAGGTCTCACTCTTCTGTCTTTGGGCTCAGACCAGACAAGATGGTCCTCAATAAACTTTTGTTGACTTTTGGATCTACAGGGGTCATGGGCCTGTACTCTAAGGAGAAAATAAAAGAGAAGGGCCTGGTTACAATCTGGCTCCGACTAAGCCTGGCCTTAGCAAGGACATCTGCTGGGAGAGTCTGCTGGACTGCTCGGGGCGTGCAGCTGGGGCGTGTTTCTTGGCTGTATGCACAGCACAGCTCGTTGGATGAGGGTCTGTCTCCATTTCTACAGGTTGAGTGACTTGGGACAAGGACAGTTCTGATTTTTAGCGGTGTCTGCCCTGGGGCCCAGCATAGTCTAGTGAAAGCACCAAACAGATTTAAAGGATGCTTCCGTGGCAGAGAGTAGAGATGAAGAGTATTGTCTCTTACCTTAAAGTGGTATGGGCTTGAATCTCAGCTCCACCACTCAGTAGGTATGTGACTTTAGAGGAAGTTACTTAATCTTGCTAAGTCCTATTTTTCTCATTCATCAAATGGGGATAATAATACCTACCCCCTAGTGGTGTTGAGAGGATTAAATGCAATAATCTCTCTCTCTGTCATCTACATACCTACATCTATCTATCCATCTATTAATCCACTGATCCATCGATCCATCTTTCTATTGCTTTGCCTGGTTCCTGGCACATACCAGTGCTCAGTAGTTGTTAGTTTTGTAAGGTGAGAGGGAGTAAAATTTTCCTCATTTCCCGCAGAGAGAGCGCGGTCTTTTCTAAGGCTGTTTAGATTTTTGACTTGTGCCCCTACATCAACCATAGGCCCAAAGAAGAAGAATAACAGTAATAGTAGTAATAATAATAATTAATAATAGCAGTTGCACACTGTGGAGCACCTAGTAGCTCGTAAAATGCTCCCCTGTCCACCATTCTGTGACATGCATCCAGAAATCCACTCGACTCCATGGCAAGAAGACCCTGGCATCTGAATGAGGGACGGTGAGAGCAGGTGTGGTGGCAGCTCTCGCAAGCTGGGGACCAGCTGTGGCTCCTCTTGTCCATTGCATTCGGCTCTTTCTCTTGCCAGGAGTCCCGAATAGAGACAGCTCTTCCAGAGGCCAAGTGAGCTTTTAAGGGGGGTTGACCTTAAGGTCCTTTGCCAGGGCTTGGAGAGAACATGGAGGTGGCTGGGACCCAGGCATTCTCTCCCCACCTGCCTGTGACAGTAGCTGCCTGCCTTGCAGAGGTCTGCTCTCCCTGGCAGCCATCCCAGGCAGCCGGCCCCTCCCTCGGCCCATCCCAGAGGGCATGTCCTCATTCACAGACCATTGGGTGCAGGCTGCTGCTCTCTCCTGCCTAATAGCCATCGTCCTCGTTAACACCCTCCCTCTGCCTTAGTGCCTCATGCCCGCCCTCTGCTCCTGGACACCCCTCCCCCTACCCACGAGTGCCTCCTATTTGATGAATAAGAAGTAAGTATACAAGTTATTAATCCTTTTACCAAGGCAATTACAGCCCCACAAAGTTCCTCCTTGGCCACTTTGGCTCTTCTATGACAACCTTATCAGGTTAGCAATTTCAGATCTGCATTAATGTTCAGAAATCAATTTTCAGCTTATTTTGTGTTGCAAAGTTTGCCATGCCTAAAACCGCACTGCTAATTGAACAAGAGCAATTGATGTTTTAGCAGTAATTAAAGATGGTAATTATGACCAAATCTCCCCCATGGCCCTGCCGTGTTTGCTTTTGGACCTGTCAGAATGGCGGGCAGGCCAAATCAATCTTAATAAAGATGGTGCTTCAGAAGTCTCCCCAGAAATGGTATCCTCCAAATGATGGAGCCGCGGAGAGCAAGGGGGACATCCTGTTTGGGGCCATGGGGTGACCAGTTAGCTGGACATCAGGCAGTCATCAGGTATGGCCAGTTTTGTCCTCTGAGTGCCCAGCCAGCAACTGGGCTGGGGGTGGGGGATGGGTGGGAGGAGAATTCCAAAGACGTAGAGGAGCAGAGACTATGTACTCCTGCCATTGAGATACTTACAACATATTTGGGAAACTATAATGTATGTGCACGCACAAAATAATTTCAGAACACTTACTTTCATTGATAAACATTGCAGAGTACCTACAGTGTGCTAGATGCCAGGGGAACAGAAATAAAGACATCATCCCAAATGAACCTACGTATAAGCATGAAGGACCATGATTTTTGCATCTTTCATCCAGGACTTGCAGTCAATCTATGTTGTTGGGTAGCGTTGGTCTGGTGCTGAAGGAGTGGCTTCATCCCCTTTCCCTTCCCTCTTCTCTTCTGGAGGCTCCTAACCCTCAGAGAGGCAGCTGGAAATACAGACAGAGCTCTGGACTGAGGTCAGAGGGCTCCAGACCTGGTGTGGCTCTTCCAGTACTGGTATCCTTGGACCCATTTAGCATTTTATAGACTAGTCTGAAGTGAGATGAGGAAGGTGTGATCAGCAGTAGGGGGTCTCACCCACCTTGTTCAGAATGTCAGTATCAGGGGCTTCCCTGGTGGTGCAGTGGTTGAGAGTCCGCCTGCCGATGCAGGGGACACGGGTTCGTGCCCCAGTCTGGGAGGATCCCACATGCCGCGGAGCGGCTGGGCCCGTGAGCCATGGCCACTGAGCCTGTGCGCCCGGAGCCTGTGCTCCATGGCGGGAGAGGCCACGACAGTGAGAGGCCCACGTACCACAAAAAAAACCCCAAACAAACAGAATGTCAGTATCAGATTTGTACTGACCCCTCAACTACTGTACCATGAGGATGCTCCCAGGTCATTATTCATTCTGTGCACCAGGCATTGTGCCTTGTGCCTGAGGATACAAAGATGGCTTTTGAGTGAAAGTCTTGGACAAATCCCAGCAACTATTGTACTTGTGGGCAGAGGGTTAACATATACAGGACACGTGATCTCCAATCTCTCAGTATCCCATGGAGAGTTGTGCTTTGTCTTAAAATGTAAGTTTTATTATTACGCAGGTATGATCAGACCAACAGATCAGGAGATGATTGTCATCGAAAAGATAGCTGGCTGCAGTTCCCAAGAAAAGGGAGAGTGCCACATCACACAGTGCCACAAGGGGAAGCACCAGGATCAGTCAGGAGGCAGAGGGAGTGGGGGGGAAACTGGGCAAGAGCCTTTACTGTGGTTTCCAAGGGAAAGGATGGACAAGGCAGGGTAAGGAGGCTCAGCATTGGCTAATCTGAATAATTTCAGTGGGCTCCTAGGCATAGGGGCTTTCCCTAGTTGTTTGGTACCCGGCTTTGGGGTGATTGGGGCAGGTAGATAGTGGCCCAGAGTGTAAGAGTCCTATGAGAACTCAATAAAGGTGGTGCTTGGCGTATGGGCTCTGGATTGGTTCGCCTGTATATGAAAGGTATACGCTAGGTGAGTGATTGCTATCTCTAGGAGTTAGCTAGCCCTGGCAGGGGAAGTGTCTCCAGTGTTAGCAAGACAATAATAAATAATTAGATGTCAAAGCATCAGAAGAAAAAGACATGTTTGGGCTGGGCATGCGGGATGCATCATGGGTTGTGCTCCAGGAGAGGAATGCCATGCACTATGGTTGTTCCCTGTTTTAGAGGGAGAATTTGAGGGCAACTTTGCAAAACAATCTAAGCATGGGTGCCAACTGCTTGAGGGAATACCTACCACAGCTGGGCGTGCCAACTGCCTGGCGTTAGAGCTTCTGGAGACCATGGGGAGCCACCAACCTCAACCAGCTCATTGCGAGGCCATCTAGAGAGAGCCATCAGGTCATTCTGTGGGCATTCCTGTCTGCTTCGCCACAGTGACTAGGACATGGTTCCTGACCATGGGAGCTTTATAGTCCGGTAGGGGAGGAAGGCTAGTAAGCAGATAAGAAAGTACAGCACAACATCACGACTGTGCTAACCACTGAAGAAGGACCTGGGTGGGTGAGAGAGGGGTTCCTGGAAAACGGTCTTTAAGTAGAAGCTGGGTGATCTGAGGTCAGAGGGGGTCCCACTCAGGCAGAGGAGCACAGCAGGAGGAACAGCATGGAGGTGTGAAGCCTTCTGACATATTGCAGGGGCTGCTAGAGTGTAGAGGATGAGGCAGGAGGTGCCACAGAAGAGTCTGGAGAGGGAGATGGGGCACATATCACATCAGGGCATTTGGGTCATGCAAAACCTTCTGGAGGTGGGCAAAAGTAAGCCACCGAACGGTAATGTAGAAGGTGTCAGGATTGCTTTTGAGATATTGGGTTAGCGAAAAAGTTTGGGTTTTTCCGTAACATCTTACAGAAAATGAACTTTTTGACCAACTCAGTAGTTCATCTTAACAGCTGTGTGAGGGTGGCAAGGCGGAGACTGAGGTAGCAGAGAGGGCTCAGGGACATGCCACCTGGCTTCTCTCTTAGGAGGATTCCTGGATCTTTCTAGAGAGGTTAGAGGGATTCCTTGGACAAATGCTCCCCCCACTCTTGTGCCTGGTCCCATGTAGTAGGTCAGGGCAATTGAGGAGAGAGCTGGCCCCTGGCCAAATGAGCTCCCAGCTCCATGCTCAGAACTGCCCTCTTCAAGCCTCTGCTTCAGTGGGGTTAGGAAGAAGCAGACACAGGTTGATGGCAACCAGCCCGGCAGTGGTCTTGGGCAACGCTGTGAAATAGATACTCCCAGGGAAGAGAGCAAGATGAACAAGATATTTGGCCACAGAAATGTCCACCAGCCCCTGCCTGGCACGCAGGATGTGTTGACCACAGGTGTGTTTCAAAGCATGGCTACTGAGGCACCGTTCACACACACAGACTTGCTGAAACATACATGCATACGTGCATGTCACAACCATGTATGTAACACACATAGGAGCCTGATTGTGAACACGTTGAGCAAGAGGGCTGCACATTTCTAGGCACACAGCAGTACACACAGATATGCCTGAAGTCACACATTTATGTGCTCACTGAAACACCACCCGTGTGTCCGCCCTTTGTGTACCCACCCAGGCACCCAGGGTGGACATGTGTGCGTGCTTTCAGCCCTAATGGGAACATTTGCCCTCTGGTCCCGGTGGCATCAGTTTAAAAAAATGAGGTAATTTGGGCACCAGACAGGTCTTCAATCAGAGGGCTTAACTCTTCCAGGGGAGGCAGTTGGGATGGGGTGGGAGGGAGTGCAGAGGAAGGGGAGGGAGAGAAGCTGAGGGCTGGTCCTTTGGCTTCCTCTGTGGGTATACATCAGTCTTCCCATGTCCTGGTCTCTTGTGGGAGGCATTTAGACCCCTTGGACGGGTCCCCTCTGGTCTTCAGCCTCCAAATTGTCAGTCCCTTCCCTGTCAGGGTCGGGCCAACTTTGCTGATGATGACAAGGGCTGGCAGCTGTAATGGGAAGTTACTGGTTCCATCTCCACAATGATGGGGAAAACGTGTCATCGAGTTTTTGAGTTTAGAGCTCCTCTTGCTCAGTTCCTGCATTGTCAAGATGAGTAGACAGAGGCCCAGAGGGGACAAGTAACTTTCCCAAGGTCACACTGAAGCCATGTGAGGATGCACCCTCGTTAGCAAACTGTACACCATGGGCTAGAGGAGACTCTGTAGAGTCTGTCTAGCCAAGGCTTGGAGATGCGTGCCAGCTCAAGCTCAGATTTTATTGGCCAGAATGATGTCACTTATAACACACCTTGGTACGAACGAAGGATCTATGACCCTGTGGCCAGCCCCCTGCCACCAGACACTCCCACCTGCTCATTGGCTACAGTGTGTATTTGGACTCCTGTTTCAAAAGCTCTTCACTGGTAGAGCTCTTCTCTGTCCTCTCAATGCTCTCCCCTGAGTCGTATTTACTTTCCCTAGTCAGGACCCTCTCCCAGCGGACAGCAACGCTTCCTCTCCCCAACTACTCAGGCTGCCTGCGACAGCTTAAGCTCCTTTCCTTTGGTGCCGTCTCAGGGAAAGAGAGGACAGCTGGTCATTTCTTCCTGGCGTTTCCTGATGCTAACCCTCCAGCCTGGTCCAGCTTACCAACATAAACCTTGTAGGCACTTTCCAGTCTCTGGGTTCTCTAGGAAACAGCATCAGTGGAGAAAATACTGGGGGTGGTGGGAGTTTCAGCCAGAAGGTTGGTTTCTCCGTCGCAGCCCTGGAGCTGATTTTGTCTGTACCTTGATGGGGCTCTGTACCCTTTCCTGGCTGGAGCTGCTGTGGCAAGACCCTGCGTGGGGGGCCCACTTAGGAGGAGTTGGGAGGTGGGAGGCCAGGCCAGGGCCCCAGGACCAGATGTGCTCATAACCTCGGGGTTCAGTGCCTATAGAGCATCCTCCACTTGCTTGGACCCCACATTCACTCCAGCTCCTCTCTCTCAGCCAGCCTGTCTGTGTTCCCGAAGCTCCTTCCCTGGATGGGTGATTGATTAATTGATTTACATATTTATTAAAATGTATTTTAGTAGCGTCTTTACCTTTGACGCCAAATCTCATTTCCTATTGTGGGGCTGCTGACAGCCGGCATTGTAAATGCAAAGACACTTTACAAAACAATTTAAACAGCGATTACCACCAGCTTAAAAATGAGCAAAACAGACGAATAAAATACTGATGAGGAAATTGGCAGCTTCAGGACACGGAGGGCCAGGGGTTTCTAAACAGATAGCAGCTCCGGGTGCCGGGATGGTAAAGGCTGTGGAATTGTGTCTTTAGAATGGCCCAGATTTTAGGTATGGCTGAAAGGAGGTTAACAGTCGCTGCTTGGGGAGCAAAAGCGCCTTGCCCTTAAAGGCGGCTGGTCTCAGCTTTCTGAGCAGAGGGGCTGCAGATGAAGGGAGCAGCCTGGGTTTGAGTCCTAGATCTTTGCCCTGTAGCGTCAAATTGCAAGGCTGTGTCTGCTCTGGGGAGCACTGTGGGAACCAAGGCTGGCCTGAGATCTGAGAGACCAGCAGGCAGCTTGTTCTTGTCCAGGCAGTGGATTGGGAAGAGTGTGGACGGGAAAGTGGTCTCTGGATTCTGGTCCCAGCCTGGCCCAGCTGTGAATCGTGGGCAAGCGACGCTCTCCTCTGGGTCTCTGCTTCTCTGTAGGATGCACTGTGGGAGACATCCAAGAGCACTAGCCTGGCATCTCGTCCTGCTCACCACTCCCTAGCTGTGTGACTTCCAGTAGGTTGCATTCCCTCTCTGTGCCTCCTCTGTTGCATGAGAACAAAGGAGGCAACGCTTTGGGAACCCTTTTTATTTTCTTAACCTGTGATATGCTAGTGGCCCATGATACACTGTGGTCCCACTACTGATGGTCTGATTGTAGAGAGGGAGAGAGGGGAAGATGAGTGGGTGTGTGGTGGGAGGGGCAACCTGAAGAACAGGAGGCCAGGGCCAAGACAGAATTTGGAGCAGGACGTGACTGCACTGTTCCGAGAAAGCTGTCAGAAAAGAGGGCGCACGTCTCCAAAGGTGAGTAGGATTTTGCTCATCGTCTCTGTCCTTTCATCCATACTGTCCTCTGGTTGCTTCCTGTCTCCCTGGCTGTGCCTTCTCTCTCTCCATCGTTTCACTTCCTCTCGCATCCTCAGGGCTGTCCCCCCAGGCCCCTCCTGATGCTGCCTAGTCCTGCTGCTGGATTTACTTCCTGCATGAGCTCATTGTGCAGTTATTCTCTCTATTTCCAAGATGCTCACATTTTCATTTCCAGCCTTGACCTCTTACCAGAACTCTAGTCTCATAAATCCAGCAGCCTGTAGGACATCTTTCCTTAAATGTCTTCTGTCACCGTAAAACGTCTCAAACCACATTCGGCATCTTCTCTCACAAGCCACTGGTTCCCCCCTGAGACGCCCAGCATTCTTTCTTTTTAATGCATTCTTTCTTTATCAAAAGAAACCTTTATATGGTGTTTACAGTTTTCAAGGTAGCTTTCTGTGCCTGATCATATTGCTTTCAGCAAGTGTGAATTGAGCAGTCAGGTGCAGGATACGGCAGTGAACAAAGCCGATGCGGCTCCCTGCCCTCATGGGGCTTAGGGTTTGGTGGTCTCTCTTTGCCGCAGGTCTCCGACTGGGTTTCCTTGTCCATGGACACAGAAACAGTGCTTTGCTCTTCTTGGGAATCTTCCCAAGACTTCAAGTAGGGGATTTGGTTCAAAGTACAAGATCCAGACTTTTTTTGTTTTTTTTGTCAAAAATGTGGGAAACACGTTGTGTGAGCGTAGCACTGTACTAAATGCCGAGGGTCCCCCGCCCCTAGGGAACTTGCAAACTGGAGGAACAGTCCACAGGGAGTTAAGTAGCAAACCAAAACAACCTGCAGGAAATTCACAAGGCAGTATTTGTTCATTCATTTGTCCGTTCATTTAACGGACATTTATGGGCGACCCCAAACATGCCAGACACTGTGCTGATTGCAGTGAATGAAAAGACAAAAGAAACAGTCCCTGCTCTCAAGGAGCCCATGCTCTGATGGAGGAGAAACATGCATGGGTGATGGAGGCAGGAAGCACGGTTGCTGTGGAGGCAAAGATGAGGGGCTGAGGGCGAGGAAGGCTTCCTGGAGAAGGGACTGGCGGAGCTGACCCCTGAGGATGAGCAGGCGTTAGTCAGCAGGCGGAAGATGGGTGGTTGTTAGGGGACGGGGTGCTTCACAGGGAACAGCACAGGCAACGCACGGGGAGTGTGAGCTGGAGGCGTTGGTGACCAACCGGTTCTGCCAGGCTGGTGTATAGAAAGGCTGAAATGTCCAGTGAGTGGTGGTGATAGGAAGGGCAGAGGAATTCAGCAGAGAGAGCCTTTCTGGAGAGATCAGTGAAGGCTTCCTGGAAGAGGCGGGCTTTCAACTGCACCCTGAAGGTGAGGAGGATTTGGACTGCTGGGGATGGAGGAGGAAGGCACTAAGCTCTCAGGGTCTCCCCTGACACCATGGTAGCCAAGCCGTCCACATTCTGGCCTCAGCCCACCCTTGGCTTTCTCTCCTGCTGCCCTGCTTTGCTTCGCATAATCTGCCCCCAGCAAACGGGACAGCTTGAAGCTTTCCGGCATCCATGGATCACTCAGGTGGACCATTTGCTTGGAAGAGCCTTCTCTATGTTTCTAAAAGTCAGAATCATAACTACTCTTCAAGATTAGGGAGTCACAGCCTTCTTCCTCTGTGGAGCCTTTCCCCTCCCTCCCACCCCGCAGTCTCTCCCTTGGTTGAACGTCCACAGCACTTTTCTCTAATGGCTGTGGCTCTTCTCTGTAGCTCCCACGTATCATAATTATCCAGAGCTCAGCTTGCCTCTTCTGCTGGATCGCAGGGCAGGGCCTTTGCCAGTCATCCCAGTGACTCCCTGGGCCTGGCATGAAGTCTGTGTGCAGCCAGTGGTGGTTGAAAGAGAGAACCCCCGATGCTGGGGGCCACATTGAGCCGAGGTGAGGAGACGGGGCTGAGGCTGGTGGGAGGGGACTTGGTGGAGCTGGATCTCTTGGCTTGGATCCAGAGAGGGGAGTAGCCAGGGGTGAACTGATACAAATGTGCATAAGCTCTTCTTATCAGCATGGTACGGTTGATGGCACGGATCAGATATTATACTGGGCAGCTCCAGTGTGGGGAAATGAGGTCTCTCTTGCCTGATAGGTGAGGACTTTCCTTGTATGCAAGTCAGCACCTGCCATTCTACCTGTCTGAGAGGTAGACAGGAGCTCTCCCTGGAGTGGACAGCTCTAGCTGTGTAGAAAACTTTGCCCATGCCTCTTTTGATTTTGTTCAGTAAGCGAGCAAGCTCTTCATTCATTCATTCATTCAACAATTAATTACTCATGATACAGGCACTGAGGTGCAGTGGGAAATCAGTTGGTGTCTGTCGTTTATATTTGCTGTCTTTATTTACTTTTTGTTTTCCCTGAATACTTATGAAAGTCTTTTTTAAAAAATGCCAGTCTGCCTCAGCTGCACCACCACTGGAAGGGGATTCGGCTGGAGTTTTAGGGGCGCGGATGCAGGGGCATAGCAGTGAACCAAGGAACTGTGAGGGGGGGTGGCCTTTAGGAGGACAGAGGTGAACTCTTCATCAGCACATCCTTTAGTCAGAGATCCTGCTTCCTGAGCACTTCTCTGCCAAGCTCCCGGGCACTCTGGGTTTATCTTTAACGAGGGTCCCCTCTTTTCATGAGACAGCATCGTGGAGTGGTTCAAACACAGGCTGGGAGGGGCATGCCCAGGTTTGCCTCTCCCCATGAACGAATTACTCAAGCTCTCAGAGATGGCATCTCACTCAGGGGGTGGGGATACGAATGACCAGGATCGAGTGTGTCCTGCACTGACTGTCTGCACACCATAGTGAGTCTGTAATAAGTGACAGCTGTCATTGTCATTATTCAGAGGTGGAAAAGACAAGGGCTTCTCTCGTCAGGAAGGAGAGAGAAATAAAAATGCGCAAGGCAGAGAAGGAGCTGTGGTCTTCTCTTCCTTGAGGGCAGGGGGCTCACATACCCTCTCCTGCACGCTCTTGGCTCCACCTCCTATGGCCTTAATCACACACAGTTTGGTCAGTGTGATGGGTTTGCACTGGAGCCCTGAACACAAGGAAGGAGCTACGTGGCCAAAGGGAGGATTGAACCCACAACCTTGGCTCCGTTAGAACACTGGCCTGCAGAGCTGGTGGGCAGCCCTGGGTTCCATCCAGTCACATGGGCCTCCCTGAGTATGAAGCCCTTCCTAAGCGGGTGCCGGGGAAATAGCTGGAATCTCACAGATGACCCCCCCTCCCCCCCCCCCCCCCCCCCCCCCGGCAGTGTCCAGGGCGGGATCTCCCTCCTGTTCCCTTCCCAGGGAGCAACGTCCATGGCCATCCCCATGGAAACTGTGACAGGGACCCAGTGGGGGGATAACAGAGGGGTGAGGAGGGAAAATCATCAACAATTACGTGTTTGCGGAAAGGAACAAGGAAAAAGAAGTGGAGGGAGAGAGTGGAAGGAGAAAAGAGGAGAAGGCAAAGAGAGACAGAGGGGAGAGAGGGGCGGGGGGAGAGAGAAAGAGAGGAGAGAGTCTTTTCTTTGGAGAAAAATGGAAATTTAATCAGATCAGTTTTTATAGTTCAAATAGAAAATCAGTTTTAATAAAGCCAAAAGGAAATGCAAAACAGTCGCTTGAGATGGAGATTGTGTTAAACAGACAGCTCTTTAGGAGTAGCCGAGTCTGGGATGTTTATTGTGCACAGACAGAGCAGGGAGGGGGATTTCTGGCTGAATTTCAAACAGGCGTTTGCTTTGGCTTTGGGGATGGGTGATAAGCCCCTCCTTGGCCATCTTCCTCGCCCCTGGGCCCATCTGTCTAGGGAAGGAATTCTCCCAAATGAGAGGAAAAAAGGAAGGAGAGGGTGGGGACAACAGGGGCAGGGCAGGAGAAGACACCTCCCTTCCTACAGGGTGTTGGCTCCCAGGACTCTCAGCCTGCCGGGCCCACTCCCTCTGGCCCTAAGACTGGACTCTGCCCTCCATTGACACACCCACTGCTTTCAGTTCCTGATTCTTAATTATAGTTCTGGCCCAGCTCTTGCTTTTATTGCTTTCGTTTATTACGAGAAGACCAGTGTCTGTTTTTTTGAAATGGCTATCTGGTCAAATCACGGTTGATAAGCAACGCTGAACTGTCTTTTTGAGACAGGCCAAATTTATCACACTTAAAAAAAAAAAAAGCAAGCCTTCAATGGCCTATTAGAAAATTCCCCCCCACCACCACTTTCTCCCAGAGTGACATTTTAGTAAAAGGCTTTATTTTTCCCCTCAGCTTTCACAAAGCCATCTCCTTGAAAAAGAGAGAGGGAAGGAGGGAGAGCAAGACGCAGAGCACGTTTGAGGCTGTTCCATGAAATATGTGGAGGGCACCGATGATAACAGGATGTGTCCTAATGGGCCTGTTAGCTTGGGAGGAAAAGAGGGGCCCCTGGCACGTGTTTGTCAGCTGTTATTTTTGTAATTAGAAGAGAAACTGCACTTCACATTTCGGAAAGGCGGCTATTTGAGGCTGCAAAGATGTGGGGTCTGGGCCGCAAGGATGGGCTGGGAAGAGTGGGATGGGCCAGATGGGGGCGGGGCCCGGCCTGGAGACTCCTGGGGTTAAGGAGCTCATCCGTCACCTTTTTTTTTTTTTTTTACATCTTATTGGAGTATAATTGCTTTACAATGGTGTGTTAGTTTCTGCTGTATAACAAAGTGAATCAGTTATACATATACATATGTTCCCATATCTCCTCCCTCTTGCGTCTCCCTCCCTCCCACCCTCCCTATCCCACCCCTCTAGGTGGTCACAAAGCACCGAGCTGAGCTCCCTGTGCTATGCGGATGCTGCAGTGGCGCAATGGGTTAGTGCACGGTACTTACACATCCATCACCTTTGAAGCTGGCTCACAGCTGGAGAGGAGCCCACAGGCCCTGGCAGTGGGATCCCCTGTCCTTGCTGAGCAGCTGCCACCGCAGTATTCACCAAAATTGGGGGAGGTCAAGCGGTGGACCCACCGGGCTGCGGGGGCTGGGGGCAGGGCAGGGTCCAGGCAACAGTCTTCTGGTGGCTGCAGAAGCCTCTGGCCATCTGCTGGGACCAGGTCAGGAGCTGGGGTGTGTAAGGCCAACTGGCCCGAGGCAGGGGAACACAATCAGATTCACAGCTTGCATCAGCCCGAAATTCTCCGGACCACCCAGTTCCAGAAACTGCCCTGGAGACATTCCGGACCACCCAGTTCCAGGAACTGACCTGGGGACTTTGAACCCAGCCCAGCCTTCCCACCTTTCGAGGGGCGGGACTAACGGTCCCCCAGGATACCTGAAAAGACCACCAAATAAGGAATACCCTGCGCCCTCCCAGATTCACCGCACCCCTTTCCCTTCTTCCCCTATAAAATCTTGCCCAACCCTCACCAGGGTGCGACTTCTCTGGCCCCCTTTCTCTCGGACCAGTGAACCTCGCCCGGGAGCGCTCCCTGATAAAGCTCACTTGAAGCTTTCCTCTGTTTCGCCCTGCTGTTTGTTAAGATCCGACCTTACAGGGTGAAGCCGTTCCACAGGCTCAGCTAGAAGGAAATGTTCATCCCTTGCTGCTTCCAGAGTTGGCTGTAGGATTAGAAGTCCAGGGATGAGGGCGGGTGCCGGTTTCTCCTGAGTGAGTGGGGACATCACTGGGGCAGGGCCTGCGTCTCATTCACCTACAGGCCTGCAGCATCCAGGGTAACTGCTGAAGGCAATCAGAGCCTCACCTGGACACCCACGACCTTTGCGCCCCTCCTTGTCTCCATCAACCCTCCACGAAGGCTGTTCCATTCCTCCTTTGCCTCCTTCTTCTACGCTTCCCTCCCCAGCAGTATTTCTCTATGTGTCAGTCTGTTATATTTTTTCTTTTCTTTTCAGGTGTACAGCAAAGTGATTGGATCATACACACACACACACACATTATTTTTTTGATTCTTTTCCATTAGGGGTTATTACAAGGTATTGAATATGCTATACAGTAAATCCTTGTGGTTTATCTATTTTATATATAGTAGTGTGTATCTATTAATACCAAGCTCATAATTTATCCCTTCCCCACCCTTTCCCCTTTGGTAACCATAAGTTTGTCTTCTATGTCTGTGAATCTGTTTCTGTTTTGTAAATAAGTTCATTGGTATCATTTTTTAGATTCCACGTATAAGTGATATCATATATTTGTCTTCTCTGTCTGGCTTACTTCACTTAGTATGATAATCTCTAGGTCCATCCATGTTGCTGCAAATGACATTACTTCATGCTTCTTCATGGCTGTGTAATATTTCATTATATCTACCACGTCTTCTTTATCCATTCGTCTGTCAATGGGTGCTTAGGTTGCTTCCATGTCTTGGCTATTGTGAATAGTGCTGCTATAAACATTGAGGTGCATGTATCTTTTTGAATTAGTCTTCTCTGGAAAATCCAAGAGCATGGGATATTTTTCCATTTCTACGTGTCATTCTGAACAAGGAAGATTTAATTGTTAAACAGCTATCTGCCTTTGTTCTGCCTCTGAGATCCGGAGGTGTGCCAAAGACGGCAGCCTCCTCTCCTCTGCTCATGTCCCCTCTCTTTCCTAAGGTGGATGCCCTCAGCTGTGCACCGCTCAGGATCTCCTTTCTTCTTCCTGACGGTGAGCACCTGACTCGGCAGCAACGGCACCCCTGACATCTGCTACCTTTAGATGCAAAACAAAGCTAGGTTTGGAGGAACCTGGACTGCAGTGATCAGGAGCCCGGTGGTGGAGTGGAAGGGCTTGGGCTTTGGAGCCAGAGAGCTGTGGTTGAAACCCAGCACTTCCATCGTGGGTGAACTTGGAAATTCTTTGACTTCTCCAAGCCACAGTTTTCTCATCTGTAGAATGACCCAGGCTTGCTGGGAGGAGTAAATAAATAATCCCCAGAGCCTGGGACTCAGTAAGTGGTGGTCTCCCTGTCCCTGCCTGGGTTGGAGGCAGCAGAAAACGTCCGCTTGGCATGTTCTGTGTCTCGTGGGCAAAAGCATGGACTCAGCAGGGCAGCCCATGGAAGGTCCAGGACGAGAAGGCTTAGGACTTCCAGTCCAGGCTCCCTTCTGTCCCCCTTAGTGTCTCTCAGTCTTCTGGGGCCACCTTGGGTGGGCCACTCCATTTCTCCTCATCCTAGATGATCTCCAAGGTGGTCCGCTTCTAAAAAGCCCAAATTGTATGGTTCCATCTGGGACTCTGTGGATCCTTAGACCTATATGGAGGAGACCATGGCTGGTGGCCGGACAGCTGAGCTATTTCACCCTCCCTTTCAGATATTATGGACTGGACACCCCAGCCTTGCAAACAGGCTTCACATTAGTGGAGACTGTGACCCTCAGTGCCCAGTGAGGACACACAGAGCAGGGCCACCAACCACCCTGCTTTGTCAGGGACTGGTGAGTTTCCCAGGATACACAACTTTCAGTGCTACAACTGGGCACCCTATGACAAATCTTAAATTCAGTTCTATAAATGTTAGTTGAAGCCCTGCTATGGGCAAGGCACAAAGACACAGTAATGACAGAAGCCAGCCTTACCTTGAAGGTGCTCAGAGCACAGGAGAGGAGCAGTTACAGCATGTGATAAGGGGGCAGACTGAAGCCTATGCAAGATTTAGGATGCCTGGAGGAGGGGGGTGAACTCTGGTTTAGTGGTGATGAGGGGGGATAGCCAGGAAGGCTTCCCAGAGGAGGTGGTAGTTGAAGTTTGGAAGGCTGAAGAGATGTTTGCAAGGCAGACAGAGTGGAGGGAGGGTTGGGATAGAGCTAAAGCTGCAGGGCTTGGAGAGGTATAAAAGGACACAGGTATAAAACTTGGGAGCAAAATGGTGTGTCATGGGGGTGGGAGGCCAAGAGGCTGCAGAACCTGAAAGGTAAACTTTCCCTTTCCTGCAGCATGAAGATGGGAGTGGGATGTGGGTGGGAAGAAGGAAGTCCTTGGGACCAGGGAGAGGTTGGGATGCCCTCCCCACCTAAAGATGGAGACATAATTTCCACAGTTCCATCTCAGCCTTCCAAGGCCTATGAAAATGTTACAGGGCCACTTCATGTCAGTGCTGCTGGCTCCCTGGCATGGCTGGGTGCCTGGCCCATGGCTGGAGGCCAGTGGCCCAGAGCCCAGGGAAGCCAGCTGGTGACAGGATAGAGTTGTCCTGGCTTTGGCCAGGCAGACCGGTGGGCTCTGACCCAGGCTGTGATCCCCGCAGGACCTCCCCTGGGAGATATTTAGCTCTGCTAAGAGGCAAGGACGGTGGTCTGGCTCTGCCCAGAGGGTCCCCTTGCTCTGTCTCCCTTGCCATAGGGAATCTGCAGCCTCTCTGCAGGGGGAGTCTGAGCTAAGCGACCTGGCCAAGGTTAATTCCACCTCCCTCAGATCCTACAGTCAGTGGACCTGGGGTGATTAAGAAGCCATGGACCAGTGTCAACCCGTGAGCATCGGACCTCCATCCTAGGAGTAAACCTGGTGGTGGGACTGTAGATGAATAGAGGAGTGACTAATGGGCAGGCCAAGCTTATTCCTTTGACCCCTGTAGGAGAGAATTCACTGCCATGGTCCACCTAATTCTTTTTGGAATAAAACAGGGTATTATAACAACCAACTAGTCAGTCAACCCATAAATCAACCAGGAAAACTTGACCAGAAGCTTCACTACAGCATCTCATCGGAAGGAGCCCTAGGTGCCAGGTGCCCAGTGAGGACAGGACCCAGGCATCTGGCTTCCATTCACAGCCTTCATCTCTCTTTATGGGGTAGCAGGATACTTGGCCTTGAGAGACTGGGTGTCAGAGGCTCCCGCAGTCTTTTCTTCTGACCTACAGCTGTTTACCAATGAGGATAATTTTTTGGACCCAAGGCTAGAAATGAATTCCATGGGCACTTAAAAAATAGATCAGATAAAGACAATGATGACAGTATAACAATAATGGGGAGGGGTGAGGGGTCGGGGAGTACATACTCGGAGCCCAGTGCAGCAGGTTTGGGGTCCATCCTGGCTCTGTCACTCAACCGTAGGTTGCTTAGCCTCTCTGAACCCTGGTTCCTCCCCTGTGAAGTGGAATTCTTCATCTCCTTGGCCTTTTCCTTTTCTGTTCACTTAGTAGGTCTCCCCAGTAGACTGAATTTTTAGGGGAAAGAGTGCTCTCCTCTTTTTTTTTTTTTTTCCTTGCCTTTGTATCCCCAGGGCCTGGGACAAAGTAGAAACTCAATAAATGTTAGTCAAATGAATGAATAAACGTTTGAATAACAAAAATACCTGCTCTCTGGACCTCTCTCAGGATTATTGGGAGGATCCAATGAGATAATGCACATGAAAGCACTTTGTAAATTGCAGAGCTCTATACAAATGCAAATCATTCACAGCTTTGGTGGAAATTATTATTCAAATTATTATTATTATTTTCACTGTGAAGGAGGACAGGAAGGAGAGGGCAATGGAATCAGTCCCTAGTGGTGGAAGCCTGGGCTGCAGCAGCCAGCCGTGGGCAGGGGTCTCAAGCCTGCCTGGGAGCCTCTTTAAATCCTTAGGCAGGCAGGCTGCCTCCTGCTAAGGTGGGCCCGGCAGCAGGTGCTGGGGTAGGGGCAGAAGTTGCTGTTGGAATCCTGCCCAGTGTGGGGAAGGAAGCTCCAAGCACATCTTACCCTGAACTAAATGAATTATAACACCAAGCTCTAAATGAAAAAGGTTTTCTTTTCTCTGCTGCTTCCAAAAAAAAACAAAAACAAAAACAACAACATTAAGTGGAAAGGGTGGTGTGCTAGAAATGGGGTGATGGCAGAGAGAGACAGACAGAGAGACACTCAGGGTACTCCCAAACTCGGAGTTCATCCCACCTCCCCAGGCTGAGCTCGTATTTCCAAAGCTATTACTCCACTTCTTCCACCCCTGGCCTGTGAGAGGGAGGGCGGGCGGGCTGGGTAGCCAAGAGACTCGGAGCAAAGGCGTGATTGATAATTGGTGACTGTAATTCTATAATTCATCTCCCTGCACTGCAGTGAAATTAAAAGAGTTTAGGTTCCCAAGCATAATGATCATCAATTAAACGCCGGGGAAATTTAGTGTCCTCATTTGAATTTTGTTTTATTTATTTAAATGTGTCTCCTTGCGGGGGAGGGTGTGTCGGGAGTGGGAGGCGGTGAGTGAGGGGCTGGGGCGGGCAGGCGGCTGATGCCGGGCAGGAGGGTCTCGGAGGAGCCGGGTCGCGCAGGGGGGCTGCTGGGTGGGTGGAGCGTGGCCCGCGGGGTGGCGGGCTGAGCGAGACAGGGGATCCATCATCCCCGGGCCTAATCCGTGGATACCGATAAGCTGCCAATTGCGCCGCCGTTTCGGAGCTGCCGGTTCATGCATTTAGGGAGTGTGGCGGCGCATCGGGGAAGCGCTCCCGGCCCCCCCGCCTCCTTTCTGTCTGTTCTCCGGAAGGAGATGATGCATCTGGTGGAGGCCAAGGGCCACCGCTGACTTCTGCGGGAAGGGAAAGGAACACTGGCCGGCTTCAGCGTGGCTGAGGGACCTGCGGGGATGGATCTGGCCTGGGCCGGCCCGCGGGAGACCGGGCTGGCTGGCATGAGAATGGCACCTGCTTGGAGGATGAATCTCCGAGGGAAAGGTTTCTGCATCAAGCCCCTGATCTCTCGGTGCAGGGCCAGAGAAGGAAGCCTCGGGAATCAGGGTGTTTCTCTAGGCGCTGTCACGCCCAACGGTGTGACTCAGTTTCCAACTCTGGAAAGAAGGGGGCTGGGCTAGGTGGCCTCTAGGAGTCCTTCTAGCTCTATGGCTTTACTGAAGCTACTTTGCTGTGCCGGCGGGTGGCTACCACACCCTCTGCCCTGCTTTCCACCCCAAACTCCCCCCCCCCCACCCCCCCCCCCGGCGAAGCTTGGGATTCCTACTCTCGAGTGCCACCTCTCCCCTCCCATTGAGCCCTTCCCCTCCCCTCGCCACTTTCTGTCCATTTTTGTGGGTTGGTTTCTGCTGCAGTTTCCTGGCATACTCTGATTCCGACTTCTCACTTACAATCAAGAAACTAAAAATAGAGCATAAAGGAGCTCTCCAAGGGGGGTGGGCAGAGGACGAGGAAAGTGCTCGGTTCCTCCTGGGAATGAGATCTCATCAGCTCCACACAGGGAGTTAGAAATCCAATCCAGACCAAGGGGCGGGGTGTGGGGTGAGAGCCTTCCTGAGCACCCAGTGGGAAGCCTGAGAGAAAACCACGTGGGTGTGCTTGTCTGGGAAGAGGGGGTTAGGGAGAAAGGGGGCGGGCGTTTAGGTCCTCCGGGGTGTGGCCCATAGCTTGTCCTGCACAGTGTTCCCGACCCCTGGGCTGATCCAGAGCTGAAATCCATAGGCCCCAGGGGTGGGGGTGTGGTGGGCACCAGAAGAGCCTTGTGTTCTAATTCAGCTGCCAGGAGGGGGCACCCTATTCTAATTTTAACAAAGGCAGCTGGTGCAAGCTGAGACCCTTGAAGCTTGCGGGGACTGGTCTTGTAGTTGTCCTACTGGGCTTGTAGACAACAGGACGCTCGCCAGGGATTTCTTCTTCAGGACCCCAGAAATGGTGTCTTTCTGATTGTGAGGAATGGCTGTGGTCAAGCTTGATGTGACAGGATGAGCAACTTGAAGGCGTTGGGGCTCTGCTGGGAGAGAAGGCTGAGAGGGAGTCTGGACTCTCAGGGAGCAGGTCCCAGAGCACAGGTGAAACCCTCCTGTTGGTGGGGGAGGGGTGGGAAGGCTGATTCTGGAGTCTGGAGCCCTGGGCCGCATCACTCCATGCCTTGGGCCTGTCACTTGTCCCTCTGAGCCTCAGTTTCTCCTTCTGTCTAACAGGATGTATGGTACAAAAGCTCTGGGGGTGGGGAGGTGCTCTACAAGCACCAAGGATCATAGTTGTAACTTTCATCTCTCACGCACGTGAAAACAGGCAGCAGTCCAACCTTATCTTCTAAGGGGGAGTGCCAAGGGAGAACTTTATCTCCACCCTTGTCTGGTGCTGCCTCACAGTCCCGTCTCACACTGGGCTATCTTTAGGACCCACTGGGGAGGAAGGGAAATGGCTGATACTAGAATCCAGAGATTTGCCATGTTTTTGTACCACTGATTCAAATCAAGATACTGTCTTTCAGTCTCCTCTCCGTCTGGCTGAACTCATTCCAGTTTCCTTACCGAGCCCATCAACATCCAGAAAGAGTTGGTCCTTGAGAGTGTGATGATTTCTCCTGAGATACGGGGAGCCAGGCATCCCTGGTTTTTTCCAGTCTCATCTGCAAGACAGTCTCCTCCTAGCTTCTAAAAGAACCCTTCTCATCGCCCCTTCCTCCAGGAAGGTGTTCTGGGTTGATCTGAGGAGAGGTGAAGGTGACCCCAGTTCCCAGGGAAGCCCACCTTTCTTTACGGATCCATCATGTTTCGTGTCTGGGCCATCCTCCTCTTCCCTGACTAGTCTGGTATCAAGGACTGTTCTGTGGCTCCCTGGGAATGTCTTTGGCCCCTTGGGCAGATCAGCAGGTGTATTTGGGATGAGGCGCTCCAAGGGTCAAGGACTCGACAATTTTCTGTGTGGAATCTGTAAGAGCACCAAGCCCAAGTGGGCATGAAGCCCAACAAAGGCTTTTAAAAATTACCATGTGCTGTCCTTTTCTCTGATTGCAAAAGTAATACATATTCATGGTCAAAAATTTGGAAAATACAGAAAAGCACAAAGAAAAAAATTCATCCATATTCCACTACCTGGAAGCAGCCACTATTAATATGGGAAGTGTATGACCTCATGGGCCTTCCCTTTCTCTCTGCTCTTTATCTCTGTCTTTCAACAGGAATCTCATGCAGTAATACTTTTTTTTGTCACCTGCTTCATCACAGTGTATTGGGAGCATTTCCCCAGGTAGCAAACGCTACATACAAAGTGTAGCTAGGTGTTTGGCCTGGGAACTGTGGGAGGACAGGCTCTCGGGGGTCTCAGCGCTGACAGACCCGGCTTCTCTCTTGCTCCCTGTGAAGACAGAGGACCTTAAAATCTACCGGCTGACCTCCAGGCTGCATGGGTACTGGGGGCATAGGAGGGACACCCGGGAGATCAGGAGAGGCAGGTGGGAGGGGGCCTCCGGGACCTGAGGAGCGGGAGAGGGGGGGGGGGGGGGGGGGGGGGGGGGGGGGGGGGGGGGGGGGGGGGGGGGGGGGGGGGGGGGGGGGGGGGGGGGGGGGGGGGGGGGGGGGGGGGGGGGGGGGGGGGGGGGGGGGGGGGGGGGGGGGGGGGGGGGGGGGGGGGGGGGGGGGGGGGGGGGGGGGGGGGGGGGGGGGGGGGGGGGGGGGGGGGGGGGGGGGGGGGGGGGGGGGGGGGGGGGGGGGGGGGGGGGGGGGGGGGGGGGGGGGGGGGGGGGGGGGGGGGGGGGGGGGGGGGGGGGGGGGGGGGGGGGGGGGGGGGGGGGGGGGGGGGGGGGGGGGGGGGGGGGGGGGGGGGGGGGGGGGGGGGGGGGGGGGGGGGGGGGGGGGGGGGGGGGGGGGGGGGGGGGGGGGGGGGGGGGGGGGGGGGGGGGGGGGGGGGGGGGGGGGGGGGGGGGGGGGGGGGGGGGGGGGGGGGGGGGGGGGGGGGGGGGGGGGGGGGGGGGGGGGGGGGGGGGGGGGGGGGGGGGGGGGGGGGGGGGGGGGGGGGTGGGGGGGGGGGGGGGGGGGGGGGGGGGGGGGGGGGGGGGGGGGGGGGGGGGGGGGGGGGGGGGGGGGGGGGGGGGGGGGGGGGGGGGGGGGGGGGGGGGGGGGGGGGGGGGGGGGGGGGGGGGGGGGGGGGGGGGGGGGGGGGGGGGGGGGGGGGGGGGGGGGGGGGGGGGGGGGGGGGGGGGGGGGGGGGGGGGGGGGGGGGGGGGGGGGGGGGGGGGGGGGGGGGGGGGGGGGGGGGGGGGGGGGGGGGGGGGGGGGGGGGGGGGGGGGGGGGGGGGGGGGGGGGGGGGGGGGGGGGGGGGGGGGGGGGGGGGGGGGGGGGGGGGGGGGGGGGGGGGGGGGGGGGGGGGGGGGGGGGGGGGGGGGGGGGGGGGGGGGGGGGGGGGGGGGGGGGGGGGGGGGGGGGGGGGGGGGGGGGGGGGGGGGGGGGGGGGGGGGGGGGGGGGGGGGGGGGGGGGGGGGGGGGGGGGGAGAGCCGAGGCCATTGGCCACGCCCACTCGACCGCCGGGAAACCTACTGAGCTCCTAGGCCGGGTCCCCCGCCCTCCAAGGCAACTACCCCGACACCCACCACCTTGGTTCTGGGGGCATAGGAGGGAGGCTAGGGGAGAGCAGGGGCAAGCAGGAGGGGCCCTCCAGGACCGGAGGAGCAGAGGGCGTTAGCCCCACCCACTGGGGCCCGGGAATCCTGCTGAGCTCCCAGGTGGGGTCCCCCACCCTCTGAGACCAGAGGCAGGAAGAGCACCTGGGCCCCTTCTGTTATGTTGAGTCTAAGCCCCACCCCTCACACCTCTCAGGGCCTTTTCCAGCCCTGTGGGTCCTACGCATAGGCCCCACCTGCCGCCCAAACCCCGCCCCTGCTTAGGTCCCACCCTCCACAGCCAAGGCCTTTTCCACCTTTTTTTTTTTCTCCTCTTTTTTACTATTGTGGTTCTGTTTTACCTTCCAGTTGTTGTTTCATCTATATTTTTATTTTTATATTCTTTCTAACATATCTGTTAGTTTCCTAGTGTAATTTGTTCTCCTTATTTATTTATTTATTTGCTGCACTGCCCAGCTTGTGAGATCTTGGTTCACGAGCTGGGGGTCGGGCCATAGCTCCTGCAGTGGGAGCTCTGAGTCTGAACCACTGGACTAACAGAGAACCTCAGACCCCAGGGAATATTCATCAGAGTGAGGTCTTCCAGAGGTCCTCGTCTCGGCACCAAGAAACAGCTCTACCAAACAGCCCACAAGCTCCAGTGTTGGAAGGCTCAGTCCAAACAACCAGTAAGACAGGAACACAATCCCACTCATAAAAGAAAAAATAAATAAATAATGAGATGGCAAAAAAATATGTCATGGATGAAGGAGCAAGGTAAAATCCTACAAGACCAAATAAATGAAGAGGAAATAGGCAATCTACCTGAAAAAGAATTCAGAGTAATGATAGTAAAGATGATCCAGAATCTTGGAAATAGAATGGAGGCATGGATTGAGAAAATGCAAGAAATGTTTAACAAAGATCTAGAAGAACTAAAGAACAAACAAACAGAAATGAACAACACAATAGCTGAAATGAAAAATACACTAGAAGGAATCAATAACAGAGTAACTGAGGCAGAAGAACAAATAAGTGAGCTGGATGACAAAATGGTGGAAATAACTGTCAAGGAGCAGAATAAAGAAAAAAGAATGAAAAGAATTGAAGACAATCTCAGAGACCTCTGGGACAACACTAAACGCACCAACATTCGAATTATAGGGGTCCCAGAAGAAGAAGAGAAAAAGAAAGGGTCTGAGAAAATATTTGAAGAGATTACAGTGGAAAACTACCCTAACATGAGAAAGGAAATAGTCACCCAAGTCCAGGAAGCACAGAGAGTCCTATACAGGATAAACCCTAGAAGAAACACACCAAGACACATATTAATCAAACTAACAAAAATTAAATTCAAAGAAAAAATATTAAAAGCAGTGAGAGAAAAACAAAAAATATCATACAAAGGAATCCCCATAAGGTCATCAGCTGATTTTTCACGGAAACTCTGCAGGCCAGAGGGAGTGGCAGGATATACTTAAAGTGATGAAAGAGAAAAACCTACAACCAAGATTACCCAGCAAGGATCTCATTCAGATTCAACAGAGATATCAAAAGCTTTTCAGACAAGCAAAAGCTAAGAGAATTCAGCACCACCAAACCAGCTTTACAACAAATGCTAAAGAAACTTCTCTAGGCCGGAAACTCAAGAGAAGAACAAAACCCACAGAAACAATCCCAAAACAATTAAGAAAATGGTAATAGGAACATAAATATCAATAATAACCTTGAATGTAAATGGATTAAATGCCCCAACCAAAAGACACAGACTGGCTGAATGGATACAAAAACAAGACACATATATGTATATATGCTGTCTACAAGAGACCCACTTCAGACCTAGGGACACATACAGACTGAAAGTGAAGGGATGGAAAAAGATATTCCATGCAAGTGGAAATCAAAAGGAACCTGGAGTAGCAATACTCGTATCAGATAAAATAGACTTTAAAATAAAGACTGTTACAAGAGATAAGGAAGGACACTACATAATGATCAAGGGATCAATCCAAGAAGAAGATATAACAATTATAAATGTTTATGCACCCAACATAGGAGCACCTCAATTCATAAGGCAAATGCTAACAACCATGAAAGGGGAAATCAACAGTAACACAATAATAGTAGGGGACTTTAACACCCCACTTACACCAATGGAAAGATCATCCAGACAGAAAATAAATAAGGAAACACAAGCTTTAAATGACACAGTGGACCAGATAGATTTAATTGATATTTATAGAACATTCCACCCGAAAGTGGCAGAATACACTTTCTTCTCAAGTGCACACGGAACATTCTCCAGGATAGGTCACATCTTGGGTCACAAATCAAGCCTCAGAAAATTTAAGAAAATTGAAATTGTATCAAGCATCTTTTCTGACTACACTATGAGATTGGAAATCAATTACAGGAAAAAAACACAAATACATGGACGCTAAACCGTGCACTACTAAATAATCAAGAGATCACTGAAGAAATCAAAGAAGAAATTTAAAAAATACATAGAAACAAATGGCAACAAAAACACGGCACCCCAAAACCTGCGGGACACAGCAAAAGTAGTTCTAAGAGGGAATTTTATAGCAATTCAATCTCACCTCAAGAAACAAGAAAAATCTCAAATAAACAATCAACCCTGGGACTTCCCTTGTGGCACAGTGGTTAAGAATCTGCCTGCCAATGTAGGGGACACAGGTTTGAGCCCTGGTCCAGGAAGATCTCACATGTCGCGGAGCAACTAAGCCCATGTGCCACAACTACTGAGCCTGCACTCTAGAGCCCGTGAGCCACAGCTACTGAGCCCACATGCTACAACTACTGAAGCCCACGTGCCACAACTACTGAAGCCCGTGCACCTAGATCCCATGCTCTGCAACAAGAGAAGCCACTGCAAACAGAAGCCCACGCACTGCAATGACAATTGCCGCAACTAGAGAAAAGCCCGCACACAGCAACGAAGACCCAATGCAACCAAATAAATAAATTATAAAAAAAATCTAACTCTACACCTAAAGCAAGTAGAGAAAGAAGAACAAAGAAAACCCAACATCAGTAGAAGGAAAGATATCATAAAGATCAGAGCAGAAATAAATGAAATAGAAATGAAGAAAACAATAGCAAAGATTAATAAAACTAAAAGCTGGTTCTTTGAGAAGATAAACAAAATTAATAAACCCTTAGCGAGACTCATCAAGAAAAAAAGGGAGAGGATGCAAATCAATAAAATTAGAAATGAAGAAGGAAATCACAACTGACACTGCAGAAACACAAAGGATTATAAGAGATTACTACAAACAACTATGTTCCAATAAAATGGACAACCACGAAGAAATGGACAAATTCTTAGAAAGGTACAATTTTCTAAGACTGAACCAGGAAGAATTAGAAAATATAAACAGACCTATCACAAGTAATGAAATTGAAACTGTAATTAAAACTCTTCCAACAAACAAAAGTCCAGGACCAGATGGCTTCACAGGCAAATTCTATCAAAGATTCAGAGATGAGCTAACACTGATCCTTCTCAAACTCTTCCAAAAAATTGCCAAGGGAGGAACACTCCCAAATTCATTCTATGAAGCCACCATCACCCTGATAACAAAACCAGAAAAAGATATCACAAAAAAGAAAATTATAGACCAATATCTCTGATGAACATAGATACAAAAATCCTGAACAAAATACTAGCAAGAGAATCCAACAGCATATTAAAAGGATCATCATACACCATGATCAAGTGGGATTTATCCCAGGGATGCAAGAATTCTTCAATATATGCAAATCAATCAATGTAATATACCATATTAACAAATTAAGGAATAAAAACCATATGATCATCTCAATAGATGCAGAAAAAGGTTTTGACAAAATTCAACACCATTTATGATAAAAACTGTCCAGAAAATGGACATAGAGGGAACCTACCTCAACATAATGAAGGCCACATATGACAAACCCACAGCAAACATCATACTCAATGGTGAAAAACTGAAATCATTTCCACTAAGACCAGGACCAAAACAAGGATGTCCACTCTCGCCACTATTATTCAACATAGCTTTGGAAGTTCTAGCCGTGGCAATCAGAGAAGAAAAGAAATAAAAGGAATCCAAATCGGAAAAGAAGAAATAAAGCTGTCACTGTTTGCAGATGACATACTATACATAGAAAATCCTAAAGATGCCACCAGAAAACTACTAGAACTAATCAATGAATTTAGTAGGGTTGCAGGATACAAAATTAATGCACAGAAATATCTGGTATTCCTATAGAGTAAAAATGAAAAATCAGAAAGAGAATTAAGGAAACAATCCCATTTACCACTGTAACAAAAAGAATAAAATACCTAGGAATAAACCTACCAAAGGAGGCAAAAACTATAGAAAACTATAAAACACTGATGAAAGAAATCAAATATAAACAGATGGAGAGATATACCATGTTCCTGGATTGGAAGAATCAATATTGTGAAAATGACTATACTACCCAAAGCAATCTACAGGTTCCATGCAATCCCTATCAGACTACCAATGGCATTCTTCACAGAATTAGAACAAAAAATTTTACAATTTGTGTGGAAACACAAAAGACCCCAAATAGCCAAAGCAATTTTGAGAAAGAAAAATGGAGGAATCAGGCTTCCTGACTTCAAGCTACACTACAAAGGTACAGTAATCAAGACAGTATGGTACTGGCACAAAAACAGAAATACAGATCAATGGTACAGGATAGAAAACCCAGAGATAGACCCACACACAAGGTCACCTAATTTAAGACAAAAGAGGCAAGAACATACAATGGAGAAAAGACAGCCTCTTCAATAAGTGGTGCTGGGAAAACTGGACAGCTACATGTAAAATAATGAAATTAGTACACTCCCTAACACCATATACAAAAATAAACTCCAAATGGGTTAAACACCTAAATGTAAGACCAGACACTATAAAACTCTTAGAGGAAAACATAGGAAAAATACTCTTTGACATAAACCACAGCAAGATCTTTTTTGACCCACCTCCTAGAGTAATGAAAATAAAAACAAAAATAAACAAATGGGACCTAATGAAACTTAAAAGCTTTTGCACAGCAAAGGAAACCATAAACAAGATGAAAAGACAACCCTCAGAATGGGAGAAAATATTTGCAAATGAAACAACAGACAAAGGATTAATCTCCAAAATATACAAATAGCTCATGAGGATCAATATCACAAAAACAAACAATCCAATTAAAAAATGGGCAGAAGACCTAAATAGGCCAAAGGGGACATTCAGATGGCCAAGACGCACATGAAAAGATGCTCAATATCACTAATTATTTGAGAAATGCAAATCAAAACTACAATGAGGTATCACCTCACACCAGTCAGAATAGCCATTATCAAAAAATCTAGAAACAATAAGTGCTGGAAAGGGTGTGGTGAAAAGGGAACCCTCCTGCCCTGTTGGTGGGAATGTAAATTGATACAACCACTATGGAGAACAGTATGGAGGTTCCTTAAAAAACTAAAAATGGAACTACCATATGACCCAGCAATCCCACTACTGGGCATATACCCTGAGAAAACCATAATTCAAAAAGAGACATGTACCACAGTGTTCATTGCAGCACTATTTACAATAGCCAGGACATGGAAGCAACCTAAGTGTCCATTGACAGATGAATGGATAAAGAAGATGTGGCACATATATACAATGGACTATTACTCAGCCATAGAAAGAAACAAAACAGTTATTTGTAGTGAGGTGGATGGACCTAGAGTCTGTCATACAGAGTGAAGTAAGTCAGAAAGAGAAAAACAAATACCGTATGCTAACGCATATATATGGAATCTAAAAAAAAAAAAAAGAAATGGTACGCATGAACCTAGTGACGGGGCAGGGGTAAAGACGTAGACACAGAGAATGGACTTGAGGACACGGTGGGGCGAGGGGGAAGCTAGGGTGAAGTGAGAATAGCATCGACCTATATACACTACTGAATGTAAAATAGTTAGCTACTGGGAAGCAGCAACATAGCACAGGGAGATCAGCTCAGTGCTTTGCGATGACCTAGTGGGGTGGGATAGGGAGGGTGGGGGGGAGGCTCAAGAGGGAGGAAATATGGGGATATGTGTATTCATATGGCTGATTCACTTTGTTGTACAACAGAAACTAACACAGTATTGTGAAGCAATTGTTCTCCAATAAAGATCTATTAAAAAAAGGAAAAATCAATCGGCTGGAGGAGTGGCCCAAGAGTCAGGGTAGTGTGCAACCCGCAGTGTCTCCACGATGTCTCCGGAGTGTGTAGGCTGATTCCGCAGCTTCACCTGCGAACACTTCATGGCATCAGCTTTTTTCCTGCCTGGGTTCTTGCCTCAGACACAGCAGGCAAGCGGGAGGCAGGGAGACAGCCGAGGTACCAATCACTTGGAAGCTCAAAATAAGGCTAGAAATACACCAGCAGTCACTTGGAGTGAGGATGGAGCCCAGAGCCCTTTCCCCCGAAGGAATGTGCCTGAGAGATTGTGGTAACAGGAAGCTGGTCCTGTTTGACGGCAGAGCTTCAGTTGAGCTAAGTAGGGTGTGCATCTGGGGCCTGCAGCCTCTCCAAATTCTGGACAAGGGGTTACAGGATCTTGGTCGGGAGAACCTGCCCACACCCATTGTTCATCTGGTGAGCACAGCCCACTGCTTCACCTTCCTTAAGGCACTCATGATTTGACAAAAGCCTGTCTCCTTTCTACCTGGACTGTCTCCTTTTTTGCCTGGACTTTTTTCTGTCTTCAAGCTCTGCTCAAGATTCTCATCCTTTAACCACAGCACCCCCCATTCATAACCCAATTAAAAATGGGAAAAGGACTGGAACAGATGATATACAAATGGCTCGCAAGCACATGAAAAGATGCTCAACATTACTGTCACCTACAAATTGGCACTTGCCATCTATCTCTACAAGGATCAAATTATGAGCCGCTGCAGCTGCTGACCTTCAACATGCCCTGGAAGGAGTTGGGGGTGGAGATCAGGAATGAGGCACTCTGTGCTCTGGGAAAAACTGGCAGAAAAGGTCTTCAGATAGTTAGATATTTTCAGGAGATGATTTTATGAGCCCAATTCTTGCATCTCCTAGTGTCTAGAAAAGCACTAAAATCCTTCATGGCGATGTCTGCTCCTTGTGACTAGCAGAGACCTTCTACAAAAAATGTGTGCTTGATTGTATGTTCTCCCCCTTCACCAAAATCACATGTATACTGACCTTCCCCCCTACCTCTTTGGAGCAGTTTTTCAGAACTATCTGAAATGCTGTCTCCTGGGCTATAGTCCTCATTTTGCCCCAAATAAGACTTAACTCTCAAATTATGCATTTTTTTTTTCAGTCGGCAGTACTAATCATTAGAAAAGCAAACCAAAAGCACAATGAGATATCACCTCATACCCATTAAGATGGCCGCTATCAACCCCCCACACCAAAAAAACACGCCAAACAAAAAGACAAGCGTTGAGGTGGTTGTAGAGAAATTGGTACCCTCGTGCATTTTTTTGTGGGATTGTAAAATGGTCCAGCCGCTAGGAAAAACCGTATGGTGTTTCCCAAAATAAAAAAATTAAAATAAACTAACATATGCTCCAGCAGTTTCACTTTTCTACTTCTGGGTATACATCCAAAAGAATTGAAAGCTGGATTTCGAAGAGGTATTTGCACACCCATGTTCACAGCAGCATTATTCACAATATCTAAGAGGGAAGTAACCCACATATCCACTGATGGATGAATAAATAAACAAAATGTGGTATAAACATAACAATATTATTCAGCCTTAAAAAGGAAGGAAATTCTGACACACGCTACAACATGGATGAGCTTTGAGGACATTATGCTAAGTGACATAAACCAGTCACAAGAAGACATACTGTATGATTCTCCTTTGTGAGGTATCTGACATAGTTGAATTCATAGAAACAGGAAGTAGAATAGTGGTTGCCAGGGGCTAGGAGGTAAGGGAAGCAGAGAGTTATTTTTTAATGTGAATGAAAAAGTGTGCATGAACTTACTACAGAACCGTACACTTAAAAATGGTTACTATGGTAAATTTTATGTTATTATTATGGTAAATTTTATGTTATTATTATTATAATTTACCACCCCTGAAGGCTCTTCCTGCCTTCTCTGGCCAGCCCAGCAAGAAAGGAGCTCTCCTGTTACAGAATTCCCTACTGTGCTTGCATTTTCTAAGCTAGGCCCCCAAACTGACCTGTTAACTTTCTATACGTTCACATCCGAGCTTCCTTTCAGACGTGTTCTTTGAAGGCAGGGATACAGCCTTTACCTCTTCATTTTCCCCACGGCACCTAACACAGTGCCTCAAACCAAACCCGATTAATATTTGCAGATTGATTCATCACTTTCCTTAATAAAATTTTGGACGGTGGACTGGAGAGTGATGGGTAGAGATGAGTGCAAATACAGAGGAGAAAAGTGGAAGAGTGCCTGGTGTGAGCATGGCCTATGGGTTGTTTAGGCAACGGCATCCACTCGTGGGTCAGCTTATGTGACTCACACTAGTTTTACGTGCACACACTTATGAGATGGGGGAGGGGAGAGACCATGGATTCCTAATCCTGAGTTAAAATTAGACTTGAGGATATGGTGTTTTGAACCCTTTCAGAGGTTCCAAACTAAAAAATGTTGGAAGGCATTAACCCGAACCACCTGGGACATGTACCTAGTTTTACTTTTCTTTAGAATTCCTAGAGAATCAGATTCTCGACTCTCCTCGGGAACATGAATCAGTGACCTACAGCTCTTCTGCCGGGAAAGTTTCTCCTGACCCCTCACCTCTATCCCTCCAGCCGCAGTGTAAACTGCTCTGCTGAAGTGGAGAACGCTTCCCTGCACCATATCCCTTGTAGGCGCTGTGGTTTTCTCTTTGTGGGGTGTCTCCTCTGCTAAATTAATTATATGGTTCTCTTGAAAAGCAACCTTTTCCCCTAGTTCATGTTCATTCTTGACCTAACATGGCCATTCTTGGCCTTTTGAACGGGATTTGCTTCTAGTGGGGAATTAAACTTCCATAGCAACGCCGGCAGCCATCTTGAAGGGCTCCCCAGGCCCTGTTTCCATCCTCTGCCACCTCCAGCACAGGCCGAGGGTTTGCTTGCTTATAAGTCATGTGTATCTTTATTCTCATTTCAGTCAGGGCAGACAACAGCGGCGGCAACTCAAACTATTAGCGGAATGAACAGAAAAATACATGAAAGAGGCTGCCTGCTTTTAGTTCCTGAGGAAACATTGGTGTTTATTTTTTTAGCTTCACAGCATTTAAAAAAAAACAGTGGGGTTGGAGATTTTCATCTTATTTCTGAATCACATGGGCCTTTTTCTCTAAGCAGGGCACCCTGCTAAGCTCGAAGCAGGAGAGAGGCCTGAATCCTAGCTTTGGGGATGTGTCCGTTTGTTTAAAGTTTATTATTTATGGCTGTTTTTAAGTAAACCATAAGAAGTGTGAGGATTTTTTTCCCTCAAGCACACCACTCAGCTCCCTATCAGTAATTCTGAAAGGATCTTAGTTGACTGTGGAATCAATTCCGTATTCTGTAACATGGCTCTCAAGGCCCCCAATTCTCTGGTGTCAACCTGCCTTCTCGGTCATAATTCCCTGATTTCCCCTTGGGTTCCTACCCTCCTGCCAAACAGGATATCAGCATGTTGTCAGAATACACCAGACACTTAGACCTCTCTGCCCTGTGCCCCTGAACTTGCAACATTCTTTTTCCCAACTCACCTGCTGAAGTTGCTCCTTCTTCAAGGCAGGGCTTCCCAACTGTGTAGCGAAGTGCTCATTCCCCTTGGCCCTGAGCGCAGCCAGATGGGGCCTGGGCCACTGGAATCCTTCCTGGCCTGTGCTGCCATCCAAAGGCAGCATTATCCATTTGTCCCAGCGAGCCAGCCAGCTGATACCACTCTCTGTATGTGCCACATGGTGAAAAGGTTGGGAAGCACTGTTTAAGGCCCAGCTCAATGCAATCTCCTCCACAAATCCCCTCCCAGACCCTCCAGCCAGAAGGCTCCACCCTTCCCCCAGATACCACACCCAATCGTTCTGGTCTGCTTTGTATCTTGGATATTTAGTGCTTTTTATAGGCATCCTCCCTGCTCCCCTCCCCGCAAAAGATTGGAAGAACTTTGCAAATTTTGTTCTTGTTTAACTACACACAGTGTCTACGTGATATTGTGAGTTGTAATAAGAAATAGATATTCGGTCTTCATTCCCATTTCTGGCACAGAGCTCCTAAAACCCTAGGAATTTCCTAAGTGGTGAGAGTGGTATTGGTGTCTTTTATGTTAATGAGGTTACCTTTAGAATGCCCCTGTGTCACCTCAGGGTGCGGGCTGGTTGCCAGAGGCACCAACTTGTGATGAGAGGGTTGGAACTTTCAGCTCCTCCTGTGGGAAAAGGGGCTGGAGGTTGAATCAATCACCAATGGCCAATAATTTAATCAATCATACCCATGTAATAAAACCTCCATAAAACCCAGAAGGATGGGGTTTGGACAACTTCCAGGTTGGTGAACCTGCGGAGATTTGGGGAGAGTGGCTCAGCTGGAGAGGGCATGCATGCTCTGTGCCCTTTCCCCATACCTTGCCCTCTGCATCTGTCCCATCTGGCTGTTCCTGAGTTATATCCTTTTATAACAAACTGGTAATCTAGTAAGTCAAATGTGAGCCACTCTAGCAAACTCATCGGACTCAAGGAGAAGGTTGTGGGAAACTCTAATTTAAAGTCAGTCAGAAGCACAGGTGACAACTTGGACTTTCAATTGGCTTCTGAAGCGGGTAGGGGCAGTCTTGTGGGATGGAGCCCTTAACCTGTGATCTGATGCTATCTCTGGGTAGATGGTGTCAGACTTGGGTTGAACTGTAGGACACCCAGCTAGTGTCTGGAGAGTTGCTTGTTGGGTATGTGTTGGGGGACCCCACTCCCACATTGGAATTTGGTGGGCAGAACACAGAAGAGTCTAGACCTTGTCTAGCATATACTTGGGACTCCTTAAATGTCTACTGATTTGAAATCTAGAGCTTCTGTAACCATAGCTTGTCCTCCTTGATATGCTGCTCTTATTCCAATGACCCTACCGGTGTTCAAAATATTTCGGGAATTTCTTCTCTGGAATTATTCTCAGAGAAAGTTTATGAGCCAAAATATAAAACTAGTCTCCTTTCTTTAGAATCAAACAACATGTGCTTAATTTTCATTTTGTTGTCATTGTTAGTCAACAAATATTTATTGAGCCCCAGGCACCTAGTTGGTTTTTTTTTTAATTGAGAACATTTTTAAAAAATTAATTAATTTATTTATTTTTGGTTGCATTGGGTCTTTGTTGCTGGGTGTGGGCTTTCTCTAGTTGCAGCGAGCTGGGGCTGCTCTTTGTTGAGGTGCACGGGCTTCTCATTGCGGTGGCTTCTCTTGGTGCGGAGCATGGGCTCTAGATGCACAGCCTTCAGTAGTTGTGGCACACAGGCTCAGTAGTTGTGGCGCACGGGCTTAGTTGTTCCATGGCATGTGGGATCTTCTCAGACCAGGGCTTGAACCCGTGTCCCCTGCACTGGCAGGCGGATTCTTAACCACTGCGCCACCAGGGAAGTCCCCTAGTTGTTTTAAAAAATTTAATATAAATGACTTTACCTTATTGGCAAGATTTGGCTCCAAATGTTTGGTCTTTTTCCAGAAATTGAATCTACCCTCAAAACATTAAAGATTTACTATCTTGGAGCAGATTCACAACACTGAAAGCGAGGAATACAAAACTGCAAGAAAAAACAGAACTTAAACCAAAACACAGTGAGTGGTAACATCACTGGAATAAATGCAGAGACTCCCAAACTATCAGCTTGCAAAGGACAACATTAACTTGGATACATAAGCTCCTGAGTGTTTGTTAAAAGCACTCAGTCTCCCTGGCTTATGTCATACCTTGTACGGGTATGTGTCATTCAGGGACTAATGATCAGTCAATACAGTGTGGTTAGATTATGGCATTTGAAGCCAACGGATGCAGCTTATGTCCTTGCTCTGTCGCCTACCAGCGGAGCCGCCTTGGGTAGTCATTTAAAGCGTCTGGTAATTTCTCGCCTGTATAATGGGGGATGATGTCTACTTTACGGGGCTGTTGTAAAGCTGCATGTGGACTCTGGCACCCAGGTATACTGATTTCAAAGAAAACATCTGTACACATTTTGGATTATTATTTTCCCCCAGAGAATAAAAGGGCTAAGGAATAAATTGTTGCCTTCAAACTTTTGGAGACTTAGATTACAGAATGGGCTTTAAGGTTTTCTCTGATTCCTCTGAAGAGAATAGGAAAAGCCCTGGCATTTGGTTGCTATAGAAATGAGATAGGCTGGATCTCATGAAGGACTTCCCCTGGAGATGGTTAGGCTGAGGGATGGGTGAATAAAGGAGATGGGGTGGGGGGGATCATTTATTGAGAAGCAGCATCCTCATTTGGCTGAGTGCATGAAGGTGATGCCTGACTTTTTCCTGCACAGTAGCTATTTGGATGACAGTTGGGACCTTCTTCTGAGCTGTGGGCTGCTCTGCCTTCACCCAGCTGCACTCCTCCGGCCATTGGGCACTGGAGTCTGCTGGTAAAGCTCAACTTCTCCAGGAAGCTTTCCCAGAGAAACATGATTCTGACGTAATAGATATGGTCATGTCACACAAACCCACTCACTTAACCCTACAGGTGGGTACCACAATGGCCCCTGTTTTATGAATGAGGAAATAAAGGCCCAGAGAGGGAAGCAAATTGAGTAAAGTTGCATAGCTAGTCAGTGGCAGAGCCAGGGTTCAAGCCCTCCTAACTTCCCAGCAGCCTCATCACTCCTTGACTGTGCTCACTTTAAGAATTTGCAGATCAGTAAAAATGAATTAATTACTTATTTATCGCATTCATTGTCCTCTTTCCACCAGCGTCTAGGCTCCATGAAGTCAAGAATTTTTGTCTTTCTTATTAACTGCTGAATCCCTTGTACCTAGAACAGTGGAAGTGCACATGAGATGCTTAATAAATGTTTGTTGAATAAATGGGCTTGCTAATATATTGTAATACATGAATGCATTTAAAACTTTTTAATTGAAGTATAGTTGATTTACAATATTGTGTTAGTTTCTGGTGTATAGCAAAGTGATTCTCTTATCCATATACACATATTCTTTTTCATAGTCTTTTCCAATAGGGTTTTTTACGGGTGCATTATTTTTTTTAAACCTTCCCCCCCCCCCTTTTTTTTTTTAAGCACATTGCTCTTTAGGAGTTGTGACCTGCATGTTCCTGAGCTTCTGACAGCCCTGCATTGCACAGGGCTGGATTTTAATCAGTGTTATTAATCAAGATACCAGCTCTATTCTACGGAGAGCATATTCCTGGTCCAAAGCTCATTTTCTGTGGGTACTTTTCCTAGTTAGAGGCAATCGTAAGCCCCAGAAATCACTTGTCTCAGAGTTGTCATGATAAATAAGCCCCACAGGCATGATTTTCTGGTGTTTAATTTTTTTTTAAGTCGAGTGACTTTTGGTGGGGATGTACTCCTCTCTCTGCCGCAGTCCCTTACTGCCATGGTTTAATAGTCATCCACTTTCCCTCCTGGCGCCCGAATGGAGTCACATGCTTCTAGTCCAACCACATGGTTTTACAGTTGAGGAAACTGAGGCCCAGAGAAGGGGTGACTTGCCCATGGTCATATAGCTGGCAGAGCCTGGGATCGAGTGCTGACGCCCCTCCCAGCCGGAGTGCTTCCTCTACCACCAAGGTGTGTGCCCTGGGCAGGAACGCCTTGTCTGAACAGGGATGAAAAACAGATGTCATTAGTCCCGGGGATGGTGAGTTTGGGGAGAAGGGACGACCGAGAGGAGTTGCATAGCGACAGGCACCTCTCCTTGCCCTCCAGCCCCACGTGGCCCCTGTGCTCACTGGCAACCCCTTCAAATGATGGTATTTTCAGCAAATGGGAGGAAGTAGGTCTTTCACTCTCCCTCCCCCCCAATCCCCATTGTAATTAGTTGTCAAAAATTTTTAGATGGAAGGGGGAATGTTCAGGTCCTGATGAGATGATACAGCCAAGATTTCATTTCATCTTGAATTTGACATTAAACTTTAATAGTCTCAAGGACAAGAAGCCAAGAGATATCAGATGTAATGAGATAAAGCAAAGTTTCTCTGACAGCAAATTTGATCACAAATGGGCTCCAAGATTGCTTCTTTGATATAAATGAAACATAATTCATCTTCTAGAGCCCTGAATGGGCTTTCAGGCTGGGGATGAGGCTGGCATCTCCCTTGCCTGGTGCTGACATGTGGCGGTGGAGGCTTCGCCGGACCCTACTGGGCAGTTCAGCCACTCCATCTGGGAAGAGACGGGCCAGGCCGCCGTGGGAGCTGGAGGGCATTGGGGGTTCCCACTGGGGGCTGTGGACACCTTCTGCTCTGAGCTGAGTTTTGACTTGGGAGGTTCTCCTCAAACTCAGAATGGCACAGGGGGGATCAAACAGGGCAGGGCCCCTTCATAGATGTGGATTTCATGGGAAACTGCTCTTTTGATAATTTCCCAGTTGGGGCATGAGAAGACCCCAAGAGTATTTTTTTTTTTTGCGGTATGCAGGCCTCTCACTGTTGTGACCTCTCCCGTTGCGGAGCACAGGCTCCGGACGCGCAGGCTCAGCGGCCATGGCTCACGGGCCCAGCCGCTCCGCGGCATGTGGGATCCTCCCGGACCGGGGCACGAACCCGCGTCCCCTGCATTGGCAGGTGGACTCTCAACCACTGCGCCACCAGGGAAACCCCCCAATAGTATTTTTGAACATCCCCGCCATGCTCCTCTGAAATGTCTTCCTGACACAGTCTCTTCCTTTCCGCACCTCCTGCGGCTGCCCAAGTTCAGACGATGTGGTGCTAAGGTGGGGCTGAGTGGAGGGGTCTAGCCTACCAGTCTCCATCAACTCCCCACTGGTTTTCTTAATCTTGCATAAATTATCACGTTAATGCCTTCAGGGCCTGCTCACCACCTTTCCACAAGATAACTGCCCTCAGCCAGCTTTATATAGAGACACTGCCGGTGCGGCTGGGTCAGCTTCCTGGGGTCTGGTGGGGTAGGGGCCACTGCCGCAGCCTCCAGTCTTTGCCCCTTCTGACCCCTCTTCCTCTGGTCACAAACCTGTGCATATTTTAGGACAGATGCCTTAACCCGATGTCCCAAGCGTCTTTTGTGCCCATCCTCCACGCCTGTCCTGAGCACCTGCTTCGTAGCTGGGGTGGGTTTAGGGGAGTGGAGGACCATACCCTCCTCCTGCTGGCCCCTCAGGAAGCCCTTCCGCTCCTGCTCAAACGCTGCTTCAATCTCAACGTCACATCATCGGAGAAGCCTTCCCTCCCCAGCTCTGCCAGAAGATAACTCCCCTCCTCTGCGCTCCTGGGCCCCCATAGGACTCAGGGTCCACTTCCCTGTCTTACCCTGTTCCTGCACATATCTGTCTCCTTTTCCAGCCCCTGAGCTCCTCAGGCCATGTCTCATTGATCTTTCCGTATCCCTGGGTATGTCATGGTGCCTGGCATGGAGGAGGTACCCAGTGAAGATGTATTAGGTGAAACTGAACCCTGGCTCAGTGTGGCCGATAGCCCTCCCCTGGGCTTAAGAGAATCGGAATGCATGCACATTTATCTATCTGCCCAAATGGAACACATACCAAATACGGTAGTTCAAACTAAGTAATAACTTTGTCCAAGTTCTCCTTGATTGAGACATTGGGATTGCAAAGTTGTGGCCAGATTGAAGACAGAAGGTCTACTGACATCCTCTCCTCCTTCCTGGATGCCCAAGGTGAGGGCTCAGTTTAAGGCATCTTCACCTTTCTCAGCTGAAGACAGCCTGAACACCTGGGGAGGGGGCTCTCCTTGGAGAGGGCGTGTTGAGTTTGGAATTACTTGGGCTATATAAACATGCAGGCAGGAGGGCCGTGCTAGAATTAGGCATGCATGGGAGCTAGCCAGGCCAACCTGGGAGGCAGACTCAGGGCCAGGAAGCTAGGACTGCTGTGTTAATTCAAAGGGAAGGTGGTTTTGAGAGCTCTGGGTCCAACCAGAACTTTAGATTTAGCCCCAATGTTTATCAACAGATGAATGGATAAGCAAATTGTAGTATATCCATACAATGGAATATTATTCAGCCATAAAAAGGAATCAAGTAGTGATACATGCTACAATGATGAACCTCAAAAACATTCTAAGTGAAAGAAGCCAGGCACAGAAGTCATATATGATTCCATTTCTATGAAATGTCCAGAACAGGTGAATCTGTAGAGATAGAAAGCAGACTGGTGGGCACCAGGGGCTGGGAGGAGGGAGTATGTGTATGGGGTTTCGTTTGGGGGTGATGGAAATGTTTTGGAACTGGACAGAGGTAGTGGTTGCCCAATACTGTGAATGTACTAAATCTTTCACTTTATTTTGTGTGTGTGGTATTTTTTATTTAAAAACTTTTTATTTTATATTGGAGTATAGTTGGTTAACAAAGTTGTGCTCGTTTCGGGTGTACAGCAAAGTGATTCAGTTATACATATACATATGTCTATTCTTTTTCAAATTCTTTTCCCATTTAGGTTATTACAGAATATTGAGCAGAGTTCCCTGTGCTATACAGTAGGTTTTTGTTGGTTAGCTATTTTAAATATAGTAGTGTGTGTATGTCAATCCCAGACTCCCAATTTATCCCTCCCCCCACCTTTCCCCAGTTGTTCATTTTAAAATGATTAATTTTGTTACATGAATTTCATATAGATAAAACATTATGGACAAACAAAAAAGAGATTGTAGGCTTATTTCTAGGGGATCTGTGTGAATTCTGCTGGCTGTCTTTCTCATCATCCTGTCCTGTCTTATGAAGCTGCCCACATATATGTGTAGGAGTCTCCCTGGGCTGTCATTCTGCACAAATCCAGGGTTCACCATTGACGTGATCGTCCATGCAGGTGGAGCATGGTGGGCCTGTGTCCACCCCGGGGAACCTCGGGCCCTCTGGCCAAGAGAGGGGACGGCAGAAGCTCCAGACCGTCCATGTCTCCTGCTCCCATAGTCAGGATGGGATTTGTTTTCCTCCCTGCAGCTGCCAACCAAGGGGACTGACCACTGATTATCAAGACCTAGTGGATATAAAGACAGTCTCCCCCTCCATGGCATCATTCTCCATCCTTGTTCTCCCTCCTGTCTTCCAACACCGTGGTCATTGCCAGCACTCTTGAGATATAGTGGGCAAGGGGAGAAGACCCTAGGTGATGACAGAAGAGACCTAGAGTCATAATTTTAATGGAGTCATTGGCTGTGCTTCCAAGTCTTCTTGTCAATGTCATTAGGATTAATTTGATTGCATGCTCTCCCTCTTCTTTCTCTCTCCTTTCTCATCACAAATGACTTTCCTCATGGATCTGTTACCCTGGCATGGGGACCGTTGAGACGGTGGTAGCGATGTGCGGGAGCTTCTGCTTACCCAGAGCTGGCTGCAGAGATCTCCTCCTGGATGCCGCTTCCCTTGTTCTCAGGGCACTAACCTTCTGTCTGGTGGTGTCTCCCTAGAGAACTAAGGAATCCCGTGTCTTGATCCCATCAGCCACAACAAAAATTAGGGACCATGGTTCTGAAGAACATTGCTTTGCTCCTTGACGCAGAATTCTCCACCCTGGTCCTAGATGCCCCTCCCACCCAATCCAGTCCTCATAGACCAGAAGCTTGTGATACACTCTCATAAGGGCTGTGGAGTAAGCTGTATGCCATGGACGGGGAGGGGAAGGAATCATGGAAAAGGGTCTGTAAGTGAAAGTGAGGGTCCTTTTGTATGAACAGTATCGTCTACCGGGTGAGGCCCCCAGTGGTTCTTGTCACTGTCTCTTCAGAGCTGGCCTCACTGAGGCTGCAAGGTAGGAGGGGAGCTTTCTGGGCTCTGGGCAGACTCCTACTTTCTACCACCGACTTCCTTGGGCAACCTGAGAAGCCAGTCAGGTGTTGTCCTTCTGAGAAGACCCCATGGAAAGGTCCTTGGTGTGTTTGCTCACTGCCAGTTCGGGTTTCAACGGGGTTGGAAATAGGAGTACATGGCAGCTGGAACGGCACCCACAGCCCTTTGCCTACTGTGCCGTGGGCGCTTGCCTGGCCTGATGGTCTTTGCAAGATCAGATCGATTCTGGGATCTGTGGGTTGGACATCGCGTCAGTACCAGTCTAGCGGGCTGGATCTGGTTTGTGTGTCTGGAAGAATGCCTGGGAGAGGCCACCTGCTCTCTGGCTCTCTAAGGGCTTGGGGTCATGCCTCTTAGGGGTGGGAGGGGAGAGTTAGACTCTGTGGCAGTGTGATGGAGTGAAAGGAGCCCAGGAGGGGGTCCAAAACCTCTTGGAGCCCTGCCTTGGCCACTACCTAGCTGTCTGACTCTGGGCACATCATTTTCCCCTTATGGGCTGTATTAGTTGGTTCTAGCTGCTATAACAAAGTACCACAAACTGGGTGGCTTAGAACAACAGAAGTGTGTTCACAGTGCTGGGGACTAGGGGTCTGAAATGAGGGCGTTGGCAGGGCTGTGTTCCCTCTGGAACCTGTAGGGGAGGCTCCTTCCTTGCTTCCTCTAGCTTCTGGTAGCTCTGAACATTCGTTGGTTTGTAACAGCAAAGCTCCAACCTTCATATGGCATTCTCGGGACTTCCCTGGTGGTCCAGTGGTTAAGAATTCGCCTTCCAATGCAGGCTGCGCGGGTTTGAGCCCTGGCCAGGGAACTAAGATCCCACATGCCGCGGGGCAACTAAGCCCACTTGCTCTAGAGCCTGCGCGCCACACTATAGAGAAGCCTGCGTGGCAATGAAGATCCCGCGTGCTGCAACTAAAGACCTGGCGCAGCCAAATAAATAAATAAATTTTTAAAAACCCAAGAAACCATACAGCATTCTCCCTATGTCTCTTCACATCGTCTTCCCTCTGTGCATGTGTCTCTGCATCCAAATTTCACCCTTTTATAAGGACACCTGTCATATCGGATGAAGATCGACCCTAATGACCTCACTTTAACTTGAATACCTCTGTAAAGACTCAATTTCCAAATGAGGTCGCAAGATGAGAGGGACACAGTTCAACCTGGAACACAGGCCTTGGTCTGCATATCTACATAATGAAAGTTGAACTAGGGCCCCCTCCATCGTGGACCTTCTATGATCCTGTACCACTTGCCAGAAACTTTCCCCTGTTTTTGCCAATGTAAACAAAAGAATGTCTAAATTTCCAAGCAGAGGAAAAGAAAGGCTTTGCATCAGTAGTTGTTAAGCTGTAAGACTCTCCTGGGGAGCCGGTTAAAATGGCAATGTTCTGGTCCCACCCCTAGAGATTCTGATCCAGAGGGATTGGCTGAGGCCTGAGGATCTGCGTTTTTACAAGCTCCCTATGATTCTGATGTCAATGGTCCTTGGACCTCAGTTTAAGAAATTTCACAGTGTATGTGTATATCAAAACAGCAAGTCATACACCTTAAATATATACAATGATATATATTGTATATATTTAAGGTGTATATACACTGATATACACAGTGTATGTGTATATCAAAACAGCAAGTCATACACCTTAAATATATACAATTTTGTCCAGAGATGGGGAAAAAAGAGAAGTACAGCTTTGCCTCTTGGTCCAGATTTGGGTACTGTCCTCGCCTAAGAGGTGGAATGTAGATGCTGGGCTAGAAGGCTGGAGGAAGAACTCATCTGAACTTGACTCTCAGCACTTTGGACCCACTGCCCAGGGCTTAGTTAGGGTCCCACACAGAGACACCTGAGGCAGGGGAAACTCCTGAGTATGCATGCCTCCCAGGGTCTTGTCTCAGGTCCCAGGGAGAGAGTCACAGCTGTGTGAAGGAGGCAGGGGCCGGTGGGAGCGGTGGGCAGCCGCCATCACCTCCATGCCTGTGACAAACACCTTTCACTCTCACCGAGAGGAATAAGGCATGTTTTGCGGTCCCAGATATCTTCTCTTAATTGGTGAGATGGGGCTGATTTATTTGTGAATTAAGAGATGGAGACACATGCAATAATGTGGTTCGCTTTATTTATAATTGACAATGGTGGGTTTCTGGAGGAGCGCCTGGGGATGCAAGAACTGCCTGAAGAAGGGGCTGGGCTAATGGATGTGATGAGAAGATGAGTCATCCTGGATGGGAACCCTCAAGGCTACACCTGTTCCCCCAGGTGTATGCCACATTCCTCTCCTGATCAGGAAATCAGTGTCTCTTCCGGTTGGAAAATTTGTTTGATCAGGTGAAAAACCAAAGGTATTGTTTACTAAAAAGCTCAAAACTTCCTCCTTTCTTCCATTATTTCTTAGTCTCTTCTTCCACAAATATTGAATGTCTACTATTACACATGCTAGGCACTGTTCTAGGTGCTGGGGAGCCAGCAGAGAACACCCCGGCCACAGCCCTTGCTTTCCGAGATCAGTGGCCCTCTTCTATGGAGTGGAGTAACCCTAGAAGGGCTTCTTTTTTTAATTGAGGTATAATTGACATATAACACTTGTGTAGTTTAAAGTGAACAATGTGATGGTTTGGTACATTTATGTATGCGATATGATTACTACTATAACATTAGCTAATATCTTTATCAAGTCACATATTTATCATTTCTCTTCTGTGTTAAGAATAGTTGAGTCTCTTAACATCTTTGAAGTTTATTATACAGTATTATAGACTGTAATCACTATGCTCTGCATTAGGTCCCCAGAATTAATTTATCTACTAGTTGTCAGTTTGTACCCATGAACAGCATCTCCCCCATTTCCCCACCCGCAGCGCCTGGTAAGCACCATTCTACTCTCTGTTTTTGTAAGTTCAGATTTTTTAGATTCTACGCATAAGTGATATCATACAGTTCTTGTCTTTCTCCATCTGACTTGTCTCACTTAGCATAATGCCTTCAAGGTCCATCTATTTTGTTGCAAATGGCAGGATTTCTTTTTTTCTTGTGGCTGAATAATATTCTATTGTATGTATGTATATACATACATACATATATGTGATTATATATATACATATCACCTTCTTTATCCATTCATCCACTGACAGACACTTAAGTTTTTTCTATATCTTGGCTGTTGTAAATAATGCTGCAGTGAACATGGGTGTTTCTTTGGGATGTTGATTTCAATTCCTTTGGATATATATCCAGGAGTGGCATTGCTAGATCGTATAGTAGCTCAATTTTTAATTTTTTGGGGGAACTACATATTGTTTTCCATAGTGGTTGCACCTATTTCATCCCACCAACAATGCACAAGCATTCCCTTTTCTCCACGTCCTTGCCAACACTTGTTATTTCTTGTAGGGTTTTAAAATATTATTCATTTATTTATTTTTGGCTGCACTGGGTCTTCGTTGCTGCGCGTGGACTTTCTCTAGTTGAGGAGAGTGGGGGCTACTCTTCATTGCGGTGAGTGGGCTTCTCATTGTGGTGGCTTCTCTTGTTGCGGAGCACGGGCTCTAGGTGTGCAGGCTTCAGTAGTTGTGGCACGTGGGCTTAGTTGCTCCGCAGCATGTGGGATCTTCCCGGACCAGGGCTCGAACTTGTGTCCCCTGCATTGGCAGGCAGATTCTTAACCACTGTGCCACCAGGGAAGTCCCGTCTCTTATGTTTTTGATAATAGCCATCCTAACAGGTATGAAGTGATATCCCATTGTGGTTCTGATTTGTGTTTCCCTGATGATTTGTGATGTTGAGCAACTTTCATATACTTCTTGGCCATTTGCATGTATTTGGAAAAAATGTCCATTCTGGTCCTTTGCTAGAATGGCTGCTCTGTTTACCCTGTTCCTTCATGCTTAGTGTGAAGAAAACAGGGAACCATGACTGCAGGATGCACTCGGCTCTATGGCAGACCCAGCTACACTGAACACTTGGTAGATGCCTTCTCTGGCTGGACTGACCTATTGGGGAGAATGAGTCATCCCCAATTCAATTCCAGTATAATTGGAAGTCTTTCCCTTGAGGAGCTCACACAAGGGCAGAAGCCTGGGCTTGCCTTCACTGAAGGGAATTTGCAAGTCCCTAACCTGGGATGCGGGCATCCTGGACATGCCTCACACCCAGGTCTACGTCTTTTAATTTCACAGGTTGGGACCAGGCTTCCAAGGGATCCTTTGCCTTTGATCCATAGCTCAAATTCTCTTTAAGACTCTGGCCAGTAGATGGCCACGTCTGGGCTGCAAATCAGAAGTTAGGCAATGTCTACACATTTTGTAATTTGAAGTGCTTAGTGGTTTTCCTATTACATTGTGCCTTAGCACATTTAATCCTCATAGCAAGCTTATGAGATAAGTACTATTATCACCTTCATTTTAGAGATGAGAAAACAGAGGTGGGAAGAGGCGACGTTCTCCTGGGAGATAAAGGTCTGCAGGCAGGTGAGGGGCAGAACTAGGCTCTGGTCCTAGAGCTGGTGTTCTTAACCACCTACCTCACTACCCCTCTCCCAGGATAGTGTAAGCCTTGTTCATGGCCAGGTCCACAGCTACACCCAAACCTAATCTACCTTCTCTCGCTCCCTTTCTGCACATGCTCACACCTAGAGGAGTATCAGGACACAGGTGGTCTTGAAGTCCTGTACACTGCAGTGGGATGCCGATTTGCCTTTACATGGCTGTTTGTCCTTCCCACTCGACATTGCCATTCCCCCTTTTCTACGTACGGACGGCATTTTCAAACAGGCTGAAAGAAGAACAATAGCCTCCAGTCAAAAGCAGTCGCAGGCAGGTAGCATAATGGCTGTGAGCTTAGGCTCTGGAGCCGATCTATCTGTGTCATAGGCCTGCTCGGCCGTGGACCAGCTGTGGGACCTCGGGCAACTCACCTCTTCAGGCCTCAATTTCTTCCTGGGTTAAATGGAGATTGCAGTAGTACCTGTCTCATATAGTTATTGTGGCAGTTAAGTTAGGTTATGCATATAAAGTGCTCATCACAGCCGGGGCAGAATAAGCAATGAAGGAATAGTGGCGATGATGATGCCGATAAAGATAATGATAAGGGACATAACGAAGATGATGTCGATGAAGGAGGAGGAAGAGGAAGGGGCCAGGTCTCACGTGAAGGACTTTATAAACGTCCTCGCCACCGACTTTGGGGAGACTTTGCTCATCTCTCTGGGCCAGAGGAGGCTGCCTGACAGCTACAGAGGAAGCATCCCTTAGCAGATGTACAAGGAGAGGAGCAATTTCAACTTGTTCCCCTCTTGGGGGTCAACCACATGTCCACGTACATGCGCATTCACCCCGTGCTCTGGGAGCACCTTGACAGTGAGCCATGCAGAGTTGCAGGGCTGGCTTCCAACTCCTTCTATTCAACTCTGCAGATCTCTGCTTCAGTCTATGAAAACAGATGGTATAAGTAACTAGAAGGCCAAACAGCTTTGCTAAGACCCAAGAAGTTAGCTGTTTCTGCCAAGCATTCGTAACACCTACCATTGTGTCCCAGTTAGGTGTCAGGTCCTCCACAAAACAGTCAAAGTGAAATCAGACCGTGTCCGTCTGCTGCTCCAGAGGGATCCCCATTTCACTAAAAAAGAAGGAAAAAACCCAAAACCTTTTGGCCTCTAAGGTCCTGTGGCAGCTGACCTCCCATTCCCTCTTTGACCTCATCTCTTCCTACTCTTCCCCTGTCTCTCTCTGCTCCAGCCATACCGACCTTCTCAGTACTGCAGACCTATGAGGCACACTCCCACCTCAGGGCCTTTGCACTGTCTGTTTCCTCTGCCTGGAGTGCTCTCCTCCACGTATCCCCATGGCTCAGTCCCTCACTCCTTTCGGCCATTGTTCAAAGATCCCCATCTCTGTCAGGACCACCCTGACCACTTTAATTTGAATTGCAAACCCTTCGCCACCCCCTTACTCTGTTCTTTTTTCTTAAAAAACACTTACCTTCTACCATACTTGATAATTGTCTAATTTATTATATTTTATCTGATTTCCCAATTAGAACGTAAAATCTATGAAGTCAGGGATTTTTATCTGTTTTCTTTAATAGATCTTTATTGGAGTATAATTGCTTCACAATACTGTGTTAGTTTCTGTTGTACACCAGAGTGAATCAGCCATATGCATACATATGTGTCCGTATCCCCTCCTTCTTGAGCCTGCCTCCCACCCTCCCTATCCCACCCCTCTAGGTGGTCACAAAGCACCGAGCTGATCTCCCTGTGCTATGCTGCTGCTTCCCACTAGCTAACTATGTTACATTCCGTATTGTATATATGTCGATGCTTTGTTTAACGAGGTAGTCCCGATGCTTGGACCAGCATCCAAGCAGGAGCTCAATAAACGTGTGTTGATGGATAGGTAAGTGCTTTATAGGTATTCTCTTACTTAATACTTACAACAAACCTACAAAGTAGTAGTATTATTATCCCCATATTATCCTTCAGTTAAGGAAATAGAGGTCCAGAGACATTAAGAAACTTTTTCAAGGCCACACAGCCAAAAAATGGTGGAGCTGATTTTGGAACCCAATATTACTTTAGAGCTGATGCTACAGTCCGTTATACCATGCTGCTTCTTCCATCCATCTTTCCAGTCTGTCTCTCTCTCTTTCTCTCTCTCTCTCTGGCAAAATCTAGTTTGTACCAGGCACCACGATAGGCTTGTGGATCCAGAGAAGAAATGACACGTAACTGAAGGATCATTGCCTTCAAGGGGTACACAGTACAGCAGCACAGGCCTGCAGGGGCTACATTCAGATCTGTAGGAAAGGAAGTTGGTTCTAAGCATGACTAAGCTGGAAAATTTGGAATGATTTTCTTTGTGATCTGGCTTCAAGTATTATAATCTTGTCTGTGCACGACAATATCCACAAACTCCACGTACAAATCTCTACACAGGAAGGCAGAAGTCTCATCTGAATATTTTATTTGGTGCCTGACACGATGTTGATCCTCTGAAAGCTCTTGGTAGAAATTATAGGAGGTGGGGGATGCCTGAAGCAGGAGTTTGTCATTATGTTGCCGCTTTAATTCAATATCACCCTGGCTGAAAGTCACGATGGAAAAGAAGAATATTCTATTTATGTGAAATCCGAACAGGTTAGTTTCTTAAAGTCTGGATCAGGGAAGTGTCCGTATAAGAAAGTAATTGAACCTGGTTTTTTGGTATGAGAAGCAAGTTTTGTGAAATTCTTTCCTACTCATGAAATGTCCACACAATTGCATTTGTTATTATTATTCTTTGTAGGAATAATAGTGAACACTTGCTGTGCATTAATACTGTGGCAAGCCTGTGCTAAGGGCTTTTACGTATATTATTTTATTTAATGATCACAAGACCTCCCCCAACATAGGCAGGTAACATTAGTTCCATTTTATATAAAAGGAAATACACTTGGAGAGATTAGTAATAGAACATGTTCAATCTAGCCCAGTGCCTGGGATATAGTGGGTGCTCAAACAATGTTGGTTCTCTCCTTGGCTACCCTTCTTAATAGAACACTATGGTTGTAGAAGCCTTGAACTTTCCTAGACACACCTGGAGTCCATTAGTGTTCGCTGCCTAAACCACCTCTTGGGTTAATGAGTTTTACAAGCTGACAGCCAGCTGTGCCAAGCGGTAGGTCTTCCTTTCATTTGTTTAAACTCTACCTATTTCAGGCTTCAAGTGGTGCCTCGGTAGATCCAGTGATTCAAGAGCTGATGAGCCCATTCATGCTCGTCTTTGATACCCTTTAGTCTTGCAGCCATTTAATCCATGCACCTGCTAAGTGCCAGGCATTGTGCTACTCTCTGTGCATCCAAAGAAGAAATATTCCCTGACCTTAAGGAGCTCTGACTTAAAAGACTGATTACTGGATGCTATAAGATAGAGGAAATGGACTTCGGAACCAAGTGAGCAGAGGCCCTACATTGAGGGCACGGGTGGCGCACTGCACAGCTCTGTGTGGTGCCTCCCCCATCAAGTACAGCTGGACACTGGATTTGTGCAGTGCACGACCTGTGCAACGGCATTCAGGGACCTTGTTGCTGCTGGGGGTCGGGGGTGGGGCAGGGGTGGGGTCACAAGCAACTTACTAGTATTTTCTTTAAAATTCTATATCCTTATCTGAAACATGATAATCCCACTCCCTTCCTCACAGAGTCACCTTGAGGATTAAACAAGATCATGCGCACCAGTGAAGATTACAGGGTCTGGCACGCAGGGGCTGCTGAGTAAATAGTAGCCTCTATCATCTTGTCTTTTCAGGGTCAAGAGTGTGCTTTGCTGTGAAGTGAGCTCTAAATGCAGCTGATCTTATCTGGGAAGGCTCAGGCCGATGGTCCTGCCTGAGAACACGCACCTGTTTTATTGAGACCTTGGCTCTAATCGATAGGAACAGTGTTCTGAACTGCTGCTGAAAGGTCAGAAACCTCACCTGAGAGTCAAAGGGTGACGTGGCTGCACAGAATCCTCCCCAGCTCTTTCTTGCAAAGCTTAGGCAAACTAGCAATAAAATTATTATTGTTGTTGTTTCTATTCAATAAATATTTGACATTGGTGGTTTGCTAAAATCTTTGAACAGCCTCTTTAGATCTGGGTGATTCGCACAGATTTTCGTCATTCTTCCTAAGGTGGAGGTCAGGAGACTTGCATCCTCAGCCTCCCTTGCAGCTAAGGCCTGGGTCATGACTGAGGTTGGGTCAACCAGACTGGTCCACAGAGAATGAACAGCAAGCAGAGGTGACCGGCAGGGCGGGCGGCGGTGGTGATGATGAGGAATTAGTTTTCGGGCCAGCGCAGTGGTTGACTGTTTGGGTCTCTGAGGGTGGTCGTGGCAGAGCTTCTAGTATTTAGTCCTGAGCTGATGGTGGCATCAACAGACCACCCACAGTGAGCTTAAACCTTGAACCTGACTGCATGGCCTTAGATGCTGGGTCTGCGTTGCTGGGAGCTACGGATATCTTTTTTTTTTTTTTTTTTTTGGGCTGTACCCGGGCCTCTCACTGTTGTGGCCTCTCCCGTTGCGGAGCACAGGCTCCAGACGCGCAGGCTCAGCGGCCATGGCTCGCGGGCCTAGCCGCTCCGCGGCATGTGCGATCTTCCCGGACCGGGGCACGAACCCGTGTCTCCTGAATCAGCAGGCGGACCCTCAACCACTGCGCCACCAGGGAAGCCCCGGGTATCTTTTAATAAATATCTTTTCTTTTTTTCTTCTTTTTTTGTGAGAACTAGCCAGAGTGAGTTGAGTTCTTTACACCTGAGAAGTCTGACTGATATTGTAGGAACGGAAATGATAATGTTTATGTTAGGAGAACTACAAGCCCCTTCTCATCCATCACCTTTGGCAGGAGTGACTGAGGATTCCAGAGTCCCTGGAGCTCCCAGGAAGCACTCCCACCAGCACTGCTCACCGTTCTCTCCTCTCCACGCCCCGGCCTCACCACCCCTCGCTGGCTTAGTCTCTGGACCCTCCCTGTGCCTTTCATCCTCCTTTATGTCAATCACGGGAGAAGCCCTCTCACCCCCTGGCCCTGCGCTCTGTTAGGCTCTGCACATCTCCTTTACTGACTGAATTTTTCGGTCCCTCCCAGCCCTCGCTCTTGCCCTCTGGAACTCATGGCCAGCCATCGGCAAACCCCTCTTTTCTCAGTCTCTTCTCTCAACAGTCCCTGGTTTGTCTTTGCTGCTTTCATGTTCTTCTCAGTCGCCTCTGGAAGCACCCCCAGCTTTGGAACTCGTGTCATCAGGAGCTGCTGTAGGTGCCTAACGACTCTGGGAGACTTGCTCTCATTCCTTCAGGATTTCAGCTCCTGGCTCACTGTCACTCTCTCCAGTACTACCTTCTCAAAATTCTTGGTGGTTTCAATATCCATGATCTTTCTAGTACTTTGGCCTCTTAGTTCTTTGACGTCTTCCAATGTTCTCCATCCTGCCCCCAGCCACCCTGCCCCATGGCCATACCCTAAACTTTGTCATTGCCTATCACTGCTACCCTTCCAAGATATACACGTTAAGGACCTTCACTCCTTATTCTTCTAGCTCCCAGGCTCTAGTATCCCGACTCTAACAATCATTCCCTTTATTGGAACCCACAATCCCTTTATCCAAATGCCCTTCTCAGGTCCTCCCTATTATCCGTATACAGCTTAAATTCCCCAGTCCATCATGATTGTCCCTCCTTTGCTCCCCTTGTCTTTGCATTCCAGGAGCAAAACCCCACCTCAGATGAACTGCAACTCTCTGTTGACTTTGAGCTTACACGTGGGCAGCTGAACACGGCTGGAGAAAAGTGCATGCTCATCGTACGGGCCTTACTGCACATTCATGAGCACGTGCCCTGAGTTCTTCCCCACAACCCTATTGTGTTTCCCCACCTCTCACTCTCCCCCGTGCCTGTCTCCTCGCTTTCCTCCTCCTCAGAGCTGTAGCACCTCCTCCCCTCTCTTCACTCTCAGCAGATGACTTTACCTCCCAAGTCGCCACCACATCTACCCACCTGGGCACCTTGCTCATATCTACCTATCTCTCTCCTGTGACCGTGGGTGCACTGCCCATGCTCCTGGGCAAGTGTGTGATCTGTCCTGCCCCCACCAGATTCTCAAGGACATCACTCCGCAGTTCTTCCTGCTCTCCTCATCTCATCGGTTTCCTCCAACCTGCTGCATCATTTATCTTAGCATAAAACATACTGTTATCTCTCTTATCTTTAGAAAGGCTCTCTCTTGACCCCAGGTCTCCCTTTAGCAAACTCCTCCGAAGAGATGTCTGTGCCTGTGCCTCCAGCTTCTCCTCTCATTCTCTCTCCAGCCCATTCCAATTAAACATCACTCCCACCGCTGAAACTGCCATTGTCAAGGTCACAAATGAGCTCTGAGTTGCTAAATCCAATGGTCAATTCTTCATCTTCATCCAACTTGACTCCTTGCCGTCAAATGTCAGCGATTTGACGTTTGACCCTTTCAAAACATTGTCTTCATTTGTCTTTCAGAACATCTTTCCTGTTTTCCTCTTTACTCACCAACTGCTTTTTAACTCCCAGTCCTCTTAATGGAGCATCCCAGAACTCAGTCCTTGGACCTCTTGTCTATCTACCCTAAGTGACCTCAGCTGATCCTCAGCTGTTAACTTCACAGCAGATAAGACTCTCAGATATGTGTGTGTACAGTTCAGTTATCCCTCCTGAACTCCATACTCAGCTGCTTATTGACATCTCCACTTGGATGTCTAGAAATGAACCACTGACTCTTCACGCCAAACCTGCCATGACCAAGTGCCACAAACTAAGTGGCTTAAACAACAGAAATGTATTGTCTCATGGTTCTGGAGGTGAGAAGTCCGAATCAAGGTGTTGGCAGGGCCCTGCTGCCTCTGAAGGCGCCAGGAAAGAATCTGTTTTAGGCCTCTCTCCTAGCTTCTCAATTCCTTGCCTTGTGGCAGCATAACTCCAATTTTCACATGACGTTTTCCCTGCTGTGTGAATCTGTGTCCAAATTTCCTGTTATCATAAGGACACGAGTCATATTGGATTAGGGCCCACCCTAATGACCTCACCTTAACTTGACTACATCTGCAAAGACCGTCTTTCCAAATAAGGTCACATTCTCGATTCTGGGGGTTAAGACTTCGACATATCATTTTTGAGGGACACAGTTCAATCCGTAACACCTGCTCCTCCTACTATATCTCATTTTGGTAAACGGCAACTCCATTCTTTCTGCTTCTCAGGTCAAAAACCTTGGTGTCATCAGTGACTCCTTGCTTTCTTACACACTGACATCCAATCCATCAGCATATCTGGTTGGTTCTACCTTCAAAATATACCCAGAATCCAAATACACCTCATTACCTCCGTTGCTGGCTCCCTGGTCTGAGCCACTATCTTCTGTCATCTGGATTAGTGGCAAGAGCCTACTAACTCGTCTCCTCGCTTCTGCTCCTTTAGTAGCCAGAGTGACTCTTTAAAAATGTTAAGACTTTGTCACTGCTTTGCCCAAAACCCCTCCCTGCCACGGCAAGTAGAGTAAAAGCCAGTGACCTGCAAGGCCTTACAAGGCCCACCACCTGCTTTACCCCTCTGGACTCACCCCTTGCTACTCCCTCCTCCCTCCCTCTGCTGCATCCACTGTGGCCTCCTTGCTGGCTCTGCCTCAGGATCTTTGTACTTGCTGTTCCTCTGCTCAGAACACTCTTTCTCTGCATAACTGCTCTGCTTGCTCCCCTCCTTCCCTTAGAGCCTTGTCCAAATATCACCTTCTCTGTGTGGTCAGCCCTGAGCAGCCCTCCCACCCTCACTCCTTATACTTCCCTCCCCACTTTATTTTCTCTCTGGAATTAAGCTTCATCTGATAAACTATGTATTTTACTTGTTTCTTGTTAGTCTGTCTCCCTCACTTGAATGCATACTCCTCGGAGACAGTGATATTATCTGTTTCAGTCACTGCTGTATCTCTACGCCTAGGACAGGGCTGGCACATAGTAGGTGATCAGGAAATACTTGTACCAGTAATTCATTAATTGAATTAATATTCATTGTTATAATGATGAACGGATGGTGATTTGTAGCTTTCAAAGGATGGTCACCATTTAATTGATCCTCCAGGAGCCTGATGAGGTCGGTCTTATTATACTCCTGTTGCAGATGAGGAAACCGAAGCTAAATGTGATTATGTGACAGGTTCCAGGTCATGCTGCTAATGACAAAGCAAGAACTTGACTTTGGAATCAGACCATCCAGGTTCAAATGCTCACTCTGCCTCCTTCTGTATGTGTGTCCTTAAGCATTTTCCATAATCTCTTAAAGCCTCAATTTCTTTTTCCATATAATGGGGATAATAATAGTTCTCATTTCACAGAGGTGTTGAGAAAATAAAAATGAGATAATCTTTGGGAAATGACTGGCAAGCAGGAAGCACTTGCTAAATGTTACTTTTTATTGTTATTATTCTCCCTATTTATGATTGTGATTGTACCTCACTGATGAAGCAAAAGATAAAATTGTGGAGGAGGGATTCTCTCTTGGAAACTTTATTTTCATTTAGCATCAGCTCAGGATCCAGCTCTAGCATTCTTCCACGAAATTTAGTATTTAAAAATAAAACAGGCCCAGTCTAGCCCCGTCTCAACCAGCGTATGTTAGTGTGTATGTGGGTGAGTGTGTGTTGCTTGTGCCTGTGTGTCTTTATTTTCCATTTACTTAGAAAATTGATAGATTTCCAATTTAGAGTAAGGGGGGACCGGGAGCGAGAAGGGAAATGGAGCTGCCCATCAAAATTAGCAGGGACGTGAGTAAAGGTCATTTGATCACAGCTTGGCTGCCTCTGAATTAACCTGCCTAAGAGAGACTTGTTGAGTTTGCAGCTCTTTAAGGGGCATATTAACACCAGGAGTGAGGAAAGGAGATGCCCGGAGAGAAGGTCAATTTGTGGCTGCTCAGATCACCAGGGGTCCTGGAGAAACTTGTCTGGAGAAGCCAGCCCTGGGCCATTAGGGTGAGGGGCAAGGGAGGAAAGTCTGGTGCATGGAGGAGGCCTGGGTGCCTCTCCGAGGGCTGCCTCTGAAGTCTGGCTGGCCCTGTGAGATCCCTGCCATTGAAGCTGGGAGGGGCGTCCCCAGTGCTGGAGCTACAGCAGAAGGAGAATTAAGGAGATGTGAGCACAGCATCCAGTATGGCAATTGCAGCTTCATTAATTGTCTGTGAAGAAAAGAATAGGAGGCGTTTATATGATAAAGATGCTGGGAAATTAGAGGGAGAAGCAGTGCTGTTTACTGTTTTTATTTTATTTTTATTATCATTAAATTGCTTCAAGTCACCTGTAATTTTCCAAGGCTGTCACAATGACAAATCTTTGAGGATTACACAAGACACACACAGTCAGAAAGGTATAGAATTTAAACTTTCAAAGGTCTCAGAGCCTCAGCTCTTTTTCATTACCTCCCTGGCAGCTGGCTCTGTTGGGTTGACTTAGGTGATCCCCCCGACCCTCACCCCCAAACCCAAGGCTGGTCCCAGCCCCTAAGCTTTGTGATTTTACTGCCAACTTGGGGGTATAGTGGACCATGAGGCAGCTGTACCCTGGAGGGAAGAGGCATGACCTGGGGCCAAGGACCCAACTTCATATTCCTGCTTTTCTCCAGAATGGCTCCCTGCCTACGGGAGAGTCACTTACCCTCCCTGTCTCTCAGTCTCCTCATCTGTAACATGGGATGTTGATATGTAACTTATAAGATTGTGGTTTGACTTATATAGGGCTATGGTTCCTGTGTTCTGACAATTCTCTGACACCCACTGAGTGTCCTGCAGTCCAATTCCATTCTGACACTACCCGGAGTTAGCATCAGATCCCAGAGTTAAAGACCAAGGTCCCTAACAAGACTGCTCTTAACTCAGATGCCAGCCACAAATGGGGCCCTATCTTACCTGCACTTCGGTCTGACTTGGCTACAAATTCAGGGGTTCCCATAACCTCCCTTTAGGTTGGTTAATTTGCTAACTCCCTGAAAGTGCTATACCTACAATTACAGTTTTATTGTAAAGGATACAACTCAGGAACTTCCAAATGGTCTCAGGGTGGGGGGTGGCCAGAGCTTCCATGGAATCAGGTCTAGTCACCTCCCAACACATAATACGTTCACCAACCAGGAAGGTCCACTGAGCTTCAGTGTCCAGAGTTTTTAATCTGAGTTTTATTATATAGGCACATTTGATTAAATCAATAGCTACATGATGGACCTCAATCTCCAGTCCCTGTCTCCTCCCCAGAGGTTAGGGGGTGGGACCGGTCATTCTGGCATGGCCATCCCCTCCCTTGGAACTATCTAAGGACTCACAATTAGCCTAAACTCAGGAATGATCAAAAGAGGCTCATTATGAATAAGACACTCCTATCAGGAAATTCTAAGAATTTTTGAAGCTCTGTACCAGGAATTAGGGACAGAGACCAGATTATAAATTGCCAATTTATAGTTTTCTTTAGAATCACCCCAGGGCATATTACAGGTTCAGTTTCCAGGGTCCTGGCTCTCAAGATGATTGATATATCAGGTCATGGCTGAGACCTACCAATGTGCGTGCCTACCATACTCCCAAGTGATGTTGATGCTGGTGGTCTATGGCTCATACTTGGAGGAATGCTGATGTAATATCCTGTATGGTAATGTGCACGACATTGCTCTGAACACCGTGACATGCGTCAAAAGCATTAGGCACTATCATGAGGATTGTCTCCTCCTTTGAACAGATCTGATCATTGGATATGTGTTAAGTGTAACTGTAATTAAATATCAGAGTTGAAGGAAGCCTAGAAGCCTTAGGAGTCTAGTTCTCTGGAGCTCCTAGAAGGGTTTTTAGGGGTTGGGAAAAGTTGGAAGATGAAGTCAGAATTGTGGGGTGTGCAAAGCCTAATGGAGATTAGAGTCGGGCCACTTGTAGTGTTTTCCTAGTGATTCCTGCAATCATCCCCCTTCCCTTCACCTGCTATTTCCTTGTTCATCCCAACGATGGGTGAGCCCCACTTACTGCCTCACACTCACACTCCTAGGATGACTGTGAAGGATGTAGCCTGGGTCCTCTGCAAATCTGGGATCTCAGCTGTGACCCCCAAACTCTTGCGAGCTTCTAATTCAGTTTCTCCAACTGTGGTCTTGGGATATCTCCCAAAGAACCACCTGGAGAGTGATCCTGAATTGGTATCTTTGTGGGGGAGGAAGTGGGCAAAGGAATTGGCTTTCTAAATAAGTTCCCAAGGACCCTAACCCCCTCTCCCTGAGCAGATGGCCTTGCCTCCAAGTTGCTGGAAGTCTGATGCAGGGTAACAAGGGTCAGCTTCCTGTCTGGCAGGTAATAGGTACTCAGTGGATGTTTATGGAATGAATGAGAGTATGACAAAGAAATTCAGTTTTCCATCTCTCCACCATAAAGTTCTTCCTTTGTCTTTCTACTCCCAGCCCATGTCCTGACTGAGGCCCCGTAAGGCTTCTGGCCTCGTGCAGGGTCTTGCTTTCTTGGTTATTCTCTTTCCTGTACCTTCAGCATCTTTCTTTCCACCATCTCTTTCTGCATAACGAGGTCTCCTTAGCCCTCCTTGCAAGGGATCTCCTGTTCTTTCTCCTTGTCTCTGATCAACATTTGCTACTTCCCCACTGAGATAATGGCATCATCCTTCTCTCAGCTCCCTTCCACCCCAGCCATCTTTGATTCCTCTCTCTCCCTCACTCCACATCCAATCTGTGGCTCAGTCCTCTTTACTTTACCTCTGATCTTTGTCTTATATCTCTTTATTTTCACTCCCCATGTTATTCCTTCTGTCAGGCGTTCATTTGCTCAAGTTGGGTCTCTTGCAGTAGCTTCTAGTCTCTGATGTCTGCCTTCCAAATTACACTGAACCCTTGGCCAAATTCATCACTTTAAGTCTTAGGTATTTTCGTACCATTACTCTATTCAAAATGTTTCTCTGAGTCCCCGCTGCTAGCAGAATAAGGTCCTCAGTCTTTAGCCTCCACAATTTGATCCTACCTATTTTTCCAGATTTATCTTCACTACTCTCCTAAACCGCCAGTCTTCCAAAAATTCTAAATTTCTACCTTCTTGGACCTAAATACTTGCTGTATTCTCTTGCCTCCTCATCCTTACCCTTGCTCTTTTCCCAGCATCATTGCCCCCGCCATCTGTTCAACTCCTTCAACTATAGTGACACCTGTTCTAGGAATCCTTCTATCATCCCCAGACATAAGGGCATTCCTGGAACCTCTGTAGCCCTCCACTGGTCTCTGCTCTGCTTTGCTTTGTGGTTCTGTGTATATGTGTCTTCTGAGATTATCAACTCCTTGAAAGCATGTAACAATATCAATAACAGCACACTGAATGACAGATATGACTATAATTGATTGAGTACTTTTTATGAGTAATAGGTCCTTCACATGCAATAGCTTATCACCATACTCCAATTTCATTGTTATCTCCATTTTAGAGATATGGAAACTGGGGCTTAGAGAGGTAAAAGCCAAAAAGCTGACAAGTGGTAGGGATGAGATTATTCAAACCCAGACTGACTCCAAACCCACTCTCTTTCTACTCCCAACGCAGCTCCCAAAGCAAAGAAGAAAACCCACATTCATTGAGCAACTACTATGTGCCAGTCAGTGCTGGCAGGGGTCTGAAACTGGGCAAGATAATCCCATGAAATAATATACATGAAAGTGACTAGCACAGTGTTTGGCGCATAGTAGGTGCTCAATATAATATAAATGCTAACTGAGAAATGGATAGACTTTGTGTCTACTCCATGCCCGAACTTGCTTCCAGAGTAGCGGCTGTGTCCTACTGTGGGGAGCTGTGGAAGGAACCCTGGGGCTGAGATCTCATTTGGGCTCAGCCAAATGCATTTCCGATGACCCTGAGCAAGTCTCACAGCCTCTCCAACCTCATTTCCTCACAGTGAAATGAAAAAGCCAGATGACCTTTTTTCTAAGGTCTTTCCAGCTCTAAGAAGTGAGGTGATATAGGGGTCAATGAGTTGTAAACAGCAGAGCAAATACAAATGGAAGTGATTACTTTAATACTTTAGATCCTTCCTGCAGCAAGGACATTTCTCTGGTTTTCAAGAATATAGGATAATTCCCTTCTCCGAAGCCGACTTTCTGAGGCTAAAGTCCCCAGCTCTCCTGGGCTGGCCGGGACAGAGGACAAATGGCCACCCCTCCCTGGTGCATGCAGGGGAGAGGAGGTACCACTTGGGTCCCCTTCTGTCTTATGGGGCACTGACTTCTGTGGGATCTGGCCATGCCTTGCAGAGAGTTAATTAATGTCTGCAGGGAAAGTTGGCAGAAATAACAGTTCCTTTGACTAAGGAGGGGAGGTGACAATGAGCTTTGCTTTAAGCAAAATGTACTTAAAGCAAAATGTACTTAAAGCAAAATGTACTTAAAGGAAATCATCAACTTGGCCTCCTTTGCTGGGCCCACTAGCCTTCCTCTGTGCTGGCTTCCAACCCCTCCAGTTTCCCCCAGGAAATGAGGCCCCCCCACTAGTCATATATATATGTGGGACCCTGGTTTTTGTTTTTGAAGGTAAGAGGATCAGTACTGCTGTGGGTTTGTGAAGGTGAATTTGGACAGGAGCCCAAGATGACCGGGAAGAGGCAATGATGACAGAGCTGATGGAGCTGGATGCCACCAAGAGCAAAACACATGGCACCGACAGGGCTTACCCTCAACAGGGCTGCCGCAAGTGGGCGCTTTTCTAGGCGCTTTCCCTGCATTTTCTCATTTAATCTGAACCCTCTGGTTCAGGTCACTGGGCTTCTGAATAATGGAGCCAAGATTCCTATGCAGGTCTGTCTGTCTTGGGTGACAACACGATTACTCATTATAATATACCTCCTCCTGGGCAAATGGAATGCAAGGAGATGGAAACTATTGAGAAAAGAAGAGGAAAGTGGAACCAGGAACAGTGGGTTTAAGAGGGGAGAGAACTGAGCCTGACAGTCCTCAAACTTGCCAGGGTTGGCTGCTGGAAGCTTCTAGTGCTAACATTAGTTGAGCCCTACTAAGTGAGAGGCTAAGGGACATTGCACGTACCTGCTCATTGAATCATCGCAGTAACTGCACTGCTGTTATTTCTCATAGGAGGAGATGAAGACTGGAGAGGACAAACGTTTTGCTCAAATTACGCCACCAGTGAGAACTGTTAGAATTTGAACCCAGTTCTGTCTTACACCTAGAGTCCATGCTGGTTCCACCCTGTGGCACTGCCTCCCACTTTACGGAGCATCTCAGGATGCTGGTAAGTCCAGCCTTGGCAGGAAGCACACTTCTCACCCCCAAGGGCGGGAGAAGTGAGAAGGAGTGGGCGAGGGAACGAGGGACAAAGCTCTTGTTGAGTCCTTCCAAACCCTGCCACTTGTCTAGGCACTCCACCTGTGTTTAATCTCATTTCGTTCTCCTAACACTGGGTGGGAAAGGCATAATTGCCCACATTTTGCAGACGAGTGTATTGAGGCTCAGAAAAGGCAATTGATTTGCCGAAGGTCACAGATCTGGTAAGTGGTGGACCAAGGATTCCCGTCCAGATGGGCCCAACTTCAAAACCCAGGCAAATTAAAAATATAATTTTGTACTTAATCAAGTAGCATCTCATGCTAGATTCTATTAAAGGCGAGCTGTAGCAGAGGCCAACACTTAACAATAATTTTATAGTTGAAAAATTTATAATTAAGGCAATCACCAATTAACTTATTTTTCTGGGAATAGGGAAAGGTTTGACGTTATTGAATTTTCGCTGCAGAAGAATCTGGAGTCTCATTGAAGAACCATGGAGTGTGTTCAGTAAAGCAGGAGCTAGAGAGAGCAGCTTAGGTAAGCTGACCTCGGCCACGTGCCCAGAAAGGGGACAAATTCAAGAGCTTTCTGGGCACGGAGAGCAGGCGGGAAGCACGGCCAGGTTTGCCGCTGCCTGGGAGAGTACCTTTGGCTTTAGTCTAGGCTAGATGTAGTGTCTGCCAGAGGGGATCATATGTTCTCAAAAAAGTAGGGACTGGGAACAAACTAATTTGATCATTTGTCTTCCCTGCTCAGTAACCTTCAATGTCTCCCCATTGTATCCCAAATAAATCCCGTAAGCCCTACCTTGACATTCACAGCTTAGCACAATCTGGTCCCACTTTACATCCCCAATACTATGCCACACTTATCACCCCACATAAACTTCATGCTCAGGTTACACTGGTTCACTTTTTATTCCATTAACCCAATTTCGAGTCTTTCTCCTTTCCTACCCTTTCCTTCCAAATCTACTTAGTAAAAATCCTGCTCTCAATTCTTCAATTTCCTTTCCTAGGTGACTCCTCCACGAAGTCTCCTCTGCCCACCTAGAAGCAAACGCTCCCTCTCTTTACTTACACGTGGCATTGATCACACAGTGCCTTGAATTGAGATTATTCATGTACATGCCTCCTCTTTCCTACTAGGCACAAGCTCCTTGTGGGCAAAGGTGATTCCTCACGCCTGTGAGTGCAGGCATAAACCGGTAACTAATGAGATAAAAGATTAATGTCTTATCTATGACGTCATTATAGTTAAATAATGGTCAGCGTTTACGTTCAATAATTTGAACGGACTTAGCTTGAACTTGCTTAAAAGTGTGTTAGAGACCTGAAACATTTTGAGAATTAGGTTTTTTTTGGAGTTCATAAATGATTAATATTCACTCATTCGTTCGATATCCTCAGTGTGGAATAATATTTTTTTCTGAAAACCTTGTTAGAGAGAGCTTGAGGGTACAAGTCTCCCCCTGACACCAAGACTGGGTCTACCAGGAAGCACAATGCCACAGGTCCTTAGTGCTATTAGGACTGCCAGGCTGTGTGTCTGCACGTGCACACGTGCCCCATTTGCTGTATCCCCTCGTTTGCTAGTCACTGTACTAGGGTCTTGAGTCTCATGGTTCCCTCCACGGCTGCAGAGTATGGCTTTCCAAGCAAGCTCTAAGTCTTGCCAGGCATCCTTCTCCTCCATAGTTAGGTCAAGCCAAGGGAGAGAAATTGAAGGATATGCTGCTGTTAAAAAAACTTGGTAACCAGCCAAGTCACATCGCCAGCATTCAGCTCCGACATTGTACTCTGTTTATGACTGGGAGGGAGAGACATTCCCAACCAAGAAATACCTCTGGCCCGTTTGCACAGCAGCGCTGGCCCTTGTCTCTAGTTCACTTGTTAAGTCTGCAGAATTAAGTCAGCAAGGCCCCATCTTGGATCAGTCATAGCCAGTAGAAAGACGGCCCCCCTGACTCTGGCTAAAAGCCAGGTGCGGCTCCGCTCCATCCATCTCCCCACAAATCTGGACTTACCTGAATGGGAAAAACATCATTGTCCTCTTTGGCTCTCTCCGTTTTTGGAAAGTTGGAGAATGATCTCATTTTGAGTGGAAACCAAGGTAACTTACTCTGCTTGCTGCATCCAGAGGCAGTTTACTCAGTGGTCCAGGATTCAGGGCTCTGGGGCCAGTGGGAACTCAGCTCACCCTTCAGCTCTGGGTTTTGCTTCGTGGGTGTGGTCAGGTTTCTTGACCTCTCTGTGCTTTGCCTCCTCATCTGCAAAGCAGGACTACTCACCGGACTTCATAGTTGTCGAGAGAATTAAATGAGCTGAACACAGCAATGGACAAAGGAAGCGCTCCATGGGTGTCGTCTATTATTAGAATCACAGCTGCCCATGGGGATGTGACAGGTTCAGCTGACCCGCTGTAGCCGCGTCGCTCCAAGGGTGGCACGCTCCTTCTTTTGCTTTTTCTCCCCTGATTGATTCCTTAATCAAAATTCAAACCTAACCGTGAAGTTGATCGCATTTCCTGTCGAACGTGACCCTTGACTGGGGGTATGGGATGCTTCCTGTGTTATTCTGGTCTGTGCAACAGACATTCCCACACTGTTCCCTTCCAGAGAGGAGCTGTGCTAGGCGGTGGGAGGTGTGGGGATGAAAAGGTAGCGAAGACACTATTCTTGCCTTCGAGAGCTTGTCGTCTGGTTGGACTGAAAGAAAGGTGCCCGATTCCTATAAAACACCACCAAGTGTGAAAACTGTTGAAAATGAGACGCAAACCCAATGACCAGGCTGTTGGCGCTAACCCGTGCCACTATCCTGCCTTATTTTAATTATGGTTTCCCTTCTCTGCTATCATCAAATTAAAAAATCCTTCACATGGTAGTCTAGCAACATTGTTATGTTGTCATACTGCAAATCATGTGGAAAGAGCAAATTGTTTTCAGAGAAAGTTTCAAGTAAATTTATGAGCTTATGGACAAATTGCCCGTTAATTGCTTTTGAAAAAAAAACACTGTCAATGGACTAATTTCAATCTTCAAAAAAAAAAAAGAAAAAAGAATGCCATCTCCCATGTTTCTGGAGCTTTAAGGTTTATAAATCTCACTGTTGTGCATTTTCCCTCTGAGTCCTGACGGTGACTCTCAGATGGTGGGAGGGATTCTCAGTCTCAGGTTGGAAATGCAGGCAGAGGCTTGGAACGGTCGTGTCTTGCTCTGTTCACGTGCTGAGGGGGCTTGTGAGGTTTTGGAACCCAGGATCCCTGACTTCAAATCCAGAGCCCTTTTCGCTACCTTACTCTGTAGTCAAGTAGTTCTGCACCATTTCACTAACATTTAATTAGCTAAAAGTGGAAACAGGTAACCTTGAAATTAATTCGAGTTAACGTTAAATGTTGCTAACTTTTTATTAGTTGAACGTTTCCATTAACTTTTCCAGTGGCTGCTTTCTTGTACCCACTCACAGCAGTGAACAAAATCGAGTACGTGCTGCATAAGTCTTTACTGAATAAACAAATAGCTTAGCTGGCTGGGTCTGGCTGCAGGGTGGGGTTAGAAGTTTGAGTCACGGAAGACAACATTGAGTATTGAATTCACTCTTTGGTTTGTCAAGTATTAAGTCTCTGTTCTATGTAGTGTGCTCCGTGGAGTAGAGCATGGTACACGTGCGGTCCTTGGCAAGTTATTTAACCTCTCTGAGCCTCAGTTGCCTTGGCTTTAAAAATGAGGAATAATAATAGCACCCAATTCATGGGATTGTTATTAGCATCAGATAAATGGATGTATATAAAGAGCTCGGTTCAGAGGCTATCACGGATTGTTGGTGCTCAGTACGTGGTAAAGATAGTAATTATCAATCTCCGTGCTATGTATTTACACACGGTTCATACCCCAGGGTTCCACAGATTCAATGAAGTGGTCTGTTGCTCTCGGTAGCAGCACAGAATGCCCCTGTCGATTTGTTCTGGAGCAGAGGAGGGAAACGGAGGCCAGCTATGAAAGCAGAGCTGCGTTCCCGTGGTCCTGATGGAGGAAGAAAGGGTCTTCCTTCTTAATTTTAGGTGACAATTGGGGAAGGGACCCAGACAACTCACGTGCTGGACACACGGCACACTCCACATGGGGCCTCCACTCAGCATCCTTTGGGAATTCTGGGCCCCTGGGCCCTTCAGCCGATTGCCTGGGTCAGATGTGTGTGCGGGGATGCAGGGATGGGGCCTTTGATCCAGTGACCACTCTGGGTTCGAGCGACAGAATGACAAAGCTGGCAAAGCAGGGTGCAGGTAGATTGCTTCCCCTTCTGCAGTTCTGTGTCCTCTCTCTACAGTGGAAGGAAAGAGTCCTCCCTGGGGCCCTGGAGTGCTTCTACCTCAGTCCTCCCCTTGAGCAGGGCTCTTCTGAGGCTGAGCCCTGGGGATGGGAGGGGGCAGGGGAAAGGACTGGAGTGCTGGCCTCATCCCCAGGGACCCTTCCTGGGAGTGAATGTGGGCACAGAGACCTCCACTTCGACTCGCCCCAGACTGGGCTGCAGTCTGGGCCTGATGCACAGCACTGAGTTGCTCTAATGAATGGAGCTGCTGGCCAGCTTGTTTACGACCTGACATTTTTGCTGGCCCTGCCAGCGGCTGCCTCCTACTCTAAGTGGGGAAAAGCCACTTAGGAAGACAGCAAAGCAACCTGCCACCTATCTGTCAGCAATTGGCTTCCATTAGGGATAGGACCGCCGTGAGGTCGGGGAGGGGCAGGCTGGGAGGGAGAATGAAAGGGAAAGACAGATCTGTCTGTTTCATCTCATCCGGTTTCCAAATCCCAAAGAGATGTTCCGGGGAGGAGACTCGGTAAACTGGCTGATTGTCTCTTTCAAGGTGGCAACTGGGTTCAAAGGTGTCTTCACCTCTCCCTCTCATGGAAAGAAAAGAACCAAATGCCAATTTTGCTGATTGTATCAGTTTGTAGAAGTGTGTCAGGTTTATCATAAACTGTCCTGGCTGCCCCCCAGGATGGTTTATCTGTCCCCATTTCTGTCTGATCTGTTGTATCTGTCTGTTCTCATGTCTGTGCCTCCCAACTGGCCATGGCTTTCCCCAAGATTTTCTTCCCTAGTTGTATATATTCTTTTTAAACATCTTTATTGGAGTATAATTGCTTTACAATGTTGTGTTAGTTTCTGCTGTATAACAAAGCGAATCAGCTATACATATACACATATCCCCATATCCCCTCCCTCTTGCGTCTCCCTCCCACCCTCCCTATCCCACCCCTCTAGGTGGACACAAAGCACCAAGCTGATCTCCCTGTGCTATGTGGCTGCTTCCCACTAGCTAGCTATTTTACATTTGGTAGTGTATAGATGTCCATGCCACTCTCTTACTTCGTCCCAGCTTCCCCTTCTCCCTCCCCGTGTCCTCAAGTCCATTCCCTACTTTGAGCAGTGGTTCCCAAGTAGAGAGGCAGTATTGCACATGGGAGAGGCTGTGCGTAGAACCATGTGGGACTTCGGTTGTCTCCATGACTAAGGACTGCTCCTGGCTCTCAATAATCACTGGGTCTGGACCAGGGATCATCTAAACATCCTGCAATGAGCAGGGACAGTCCTACACAAAAAGACTCATCCCACCCAAATGCCAGTACTTGTCCTGTTAAAAGTCTAGGGCAGAAGTCTAGGGCCATGTATCCCAATGTTCACTGCAGCACTATTTACAATAGCCAGGACATGAAAGCAACCTAAATGTCCATGGACAGATGAATGGATAAAGAAGATGTGGCACACTTATATACACCGGAATATTACTCAGCCATAAAAAAGAATGAATTAACGCCATTGCAGCAACATGGATGGACCTAGAGATTGTCATACTGAGTGAAATAAGTCAGACAGAGAAAGACAAATACCATATGATATCGCTTATATGTGGAATCTAAAAAAATGGTACAGATGAACCCACTTACAAAACAGATATAGAGTCACAGATGTAGAAAACAAACTTACAGTTAGCAAGGGGAAAAGGGAGGGCAGGAGGGATAAACTGGGAGATTGGAATTGACATATACACACTACTATATATAAAATAGATAACTAATAAGAACCTACTGTATAGCACAGGGAACTCTACTCAATACTCTATAATGACCTATATGGGAAAAGAATCTAAAAATGAGTGGATATATGTATAACTGATTCACTTTGCTGTACAGCAGAAACTAACACAACATTGTAAATCAACTATACTCCAATAAAAATTAATTTTAAAAGTCTAGGGTAAGAGGGATAAAGGTAACCAGGGGTAACTGGGCTCAAGGTGGGGCTGACTCATGCTAACTCACCCCAGACTGATAAAAAAGAATTGCCCTGGAGCAGTTTACAGAGGGGCTGTTACTTTTTGGTGGACAGAGACTCTCTCTGCTCTTTGGAGCTCCTCCTTGTTCCAGAACGATAGGGAAAATGACTTATCAGTCCAAAGGTGAGCATGGACTGGGGGCTAGTGGAAGCCAGTGCACAGTGGGGCCCTATGAACCAATCATCACTTGTCATTGTCGCAAATGCCTCTCTTGAGTCTGGAATACTTGTGGCATCTGTGTCTCTCCCTTTCAGCCAGTGCTGGATAAACCCCAACAAACACTTGCTCCTGGGACCCCTGCCACCTAGAGACGTGGCGCTGAGCTTGTGCTTCAGAGGGCCTTACTCTGGCCCTTCCCCTACCTGGGACTTTGGATTTCCTGACCCAAGAGCCCCAAGCCGGCTCCCAGGGCCTCTACCCCAGATCCATTGGCAGGGTGCACATCCTGAGGCCAAGGATGGCCAAGGAACAGCTGTTTTGCAGGGGGCAGGGAGACAGAGCTTGGACAGTTGTCCTGAGCTCTAGGACAGAGCCGAGGTGGGAAGAAAATGGGTGGGGCTTGCTTTGGGCTTTCTCTTCCAGGATCCAGGCCTGGCATCTCCTATTAGTACAGCCTTTCTCCCCTGGGATTCCCAGACCTTAACTATGATCATATCCAGTCTTCCTGGGAAAAATGCCTGTGTTACCTTGACTGGATTTGGGACCCTTGATTCTTCACTCACTCAGATCTGGGGTTTCTCTCTAGTGACTTCTTAGAAGGTTGATCACATGTATTTTGTTGGCTGTTATAACTATTCACATCCCTCTGAGGTCCTTTGTGAGGGAATAGGGTGGGACTGGGTCATTGTAACTTCCCACAGTAACAGCGATGTCGCGATAGCAGCTGCTTTATTCCAGCTCTTTTCTTATTATGTCTGTTCCTATGTCTATTTGGCCCATGGTTTTATTTATTCTGTTTTCTTAAAAGTTTTACCTTTTGGGCTTCCCTGGTGGTGCAGTGGTTGAGAGTCCGCCTGCCGATGCAGGGGACACGGGTTCGTGCCCCGGTCCGGGAAGATCCCACATGCCGCGGAGCAGCTAGGCCCGTGGGCCATGGCCGCTGAGCCTGCGCATCCGGAGCCTGTGCTCCGCAACGGGAGAGGCCACAACAGTGAGAGGCCCGCGTACCGCAAAAAACAAAAACAAACCAAAAGTTTTACCTTTTGGGGCCCTGGACACAGGACCATAAACTTATCCCATCAAACAGTAAATTTGCAGGGTTGGTATCGCTTCCATACAAACATTAGAGGTTTTGATATTTCAAGCTGCAGTTCTAGCAGTTTCTTTGATCTTTTACTGAGCAGTAAATTATTTATTGGGTCTGTCATAAAGATAAACCAAAGCCTATAAACTATATTTATAGTATCACAAAAGTCTCCCTCCCACCTGGCATCTTCAGAGGTAGATGGTGGTCCTGATGATAAGAAGCATCTCGGGCTGGAGCGGCACTAGGCCTGGCCACTTTGTCCCCTTTTTAATACCTTTTCTTCTTTCCTTTCCTTTGAGCTGTTTTGCCTTCCTTCCACGATTTTGCCTCATTTTCCTTTCCCTTCCCTCTACTATTTTTTTGGCTCCAGAGCTGAGATTTTTGTGAGGGTTGTTGTGAAGATCCCCATTGCCCCTCCCTGGCCTCTGGGAGGCCACATCCCCTTTCTGCTTGAACCCCAGGCCAATCTCAGCTCTTCCCTACAGAAACCTACGTCCCCAGCCCCCCGTACCAGGCCCAAAGCTATTTCCTTCCCGTGCAGTCCTTCTGCCTTGAAGCCCAGACACCTGTCAAGCCCTGGGAAAATGAACTGTGCCCAATCACTGGCCAGTTTCAACGGACACTTTGAGTTGTTGGGAGAATTCATTACAGAGTGTGTGGGGGGCATACGTGTGATTGGATGTGCTCGGGAGCAGATGACTGCCAGCCTTTAAGCACCCTCTTTCATTTTATTTTTCCTTTGACTTTTAACTAGCACCTTCCTCAATTAAAGTGGCAAGGGCAGACAAGGAAATCAGTGGATCTCTTCCCGAACATCAATAAAACACATTTCTCTCCAGGATACCTATTTGTTATTTGGATATCAGGCTGACTGTAATCTGTTTCCATTTTCCCTCTTCGTGTCCCCCGCCAGAAGCTGGAGGCTCAGCCATGGAAATCCTGCTGTTTCCATTTGGCTGAATGAAGGGATAGATTAGATTCCTGTTTGCTTTGCGGACGTTTCCATCAGATATTCATTAGATGTGTCAGGGAGAGCCTGGAATATGTGTCTCCCCTATTTATTTCGGGTGTGGCGGGGTGGGATACTGGTGCAGGGGGCTCTTGGAAGATGTTACCACCTGCCTCAAAGAGTCTTTCTTCCTCTGCTTGATGATAAATCATGGCCCGAGTTATTTCTGTTCTGAAAGATATGGATGTCAGGGACTGCTCCTTGCTGCTACAGAAGAAAAGAAACTGGACCTTGGTGGAAAGGTAGGAAGAGTGTTTTTGATGAGCATCCTACAGTGCAAGGTGTTCCACTGTACAGATGAGGAAACTGAGGTCCAGAGAAATTAAGTAGATTGTTTCCATGGGACTACCCAGTTCTCCCCTCTGCCTTCTTTCCTGCTGCCAGTTCTCCTGAGGGGTGCCTCCAGCCTAGCCACTCCCTGCCCACCTACTTGCCAGGAGCTCTGGGCCCTCAGGAATGGATGTGTCATTGATATGTACTTGCAGCCAATCAGGAAGGCAGGGACATGCCTAATATTTGCTGTGTCTGATAAGTTGCCTAGCATGTCACCAGGCACAAGGTGAGCTCACAACACATCCTGGTCAATTGATTGAGCCCTGGGACTCACCTCTGAGGTTGCCCGTCCTCTATTGCAATTGCTCATTGAACCCTAACTATACGCAGGTCTAGCCAAAGCTTCTGGCTCCAGAATACCCACGTCTTGGGAGCCTCAGTCCCGCCCTTCTGGAGGATCCATTCCTTCTGCCTTGGCCAACAGACTGACCTCACCCCTCCCTCCTTCCTTGTCTGTTTCCTGTCCCACCTCCAACAGTGCTGTGTTGCCAGGACCGCCCCCCGCCATTGGCTTGGTCCTGCCCCCACCCCCAGCCCCGCTGCCAGCTGCTACTTTCCAGGTGTCCCCACTTCAGGGGGCCGGCTCTGTTTTACTTTTTAATTTTTTTTAACATCTTTATTGGAGTATAATTGCTTTACAATGGTGTGTTAGTTTCTGCTTTATAACAAAGTGAATCAGCTATACACATACATATACATATACCCCCATATCTCCTCCCTCTTGCATCTCCCTCCCACCCTCCCTATCCCACCCCTCTAGGTGGTCACAAAGCACCAAGCTGATCTCCCTGTGCTATGTGGCTGCTTCCCACTAGCTATCTGTTTTACATTTGGTAGTGTATATAAGTCCATGCCACTCTCTCACTTCATCCCAGCTTACCCTTCCCCCTCCCCGTGTCCTCAAGTCCATTCTCTACGTCTGCGTCTTTATTCCTGTCCTGCCCCTAGGTTCTTCAGAAAAAAATTTTTTTTAGATTCCATATATCTGTGTTAGCATATGGTTTCTCTTTCTGACTTACTTCACTCTGTATGACAGACTCTAGGTCCATCCACCTCACTACAAATAACTCAATTTCATTTCTTTTTATGGCTGAGTAATATTGCATTGTATATATGTGCCACATCTTCTTTATCCATTCATCTGTCAGTGAACATTTAGGTTGCTTCCATGTCCTGGCTATTGTAAATAGAACTGCAATGAACATTGTGGTACATGACTCTTTTTGAATGATGGTTTTCTCAGGGTATATGCCCAGTAGTGGGATTGCTGGGTCGTATGGTAGTTCTATTTTTAGTTTTTTAAGGAACCTCCATACTGTTCTCCATAGTGGCTGTATCAATTTACATTCCCAGCAACAGTGCAAGAGGGTTCCCTTTTCTCCACACCCTCTTCAGCATTTGTTTATAGATTTTCTGATGATGCCCATTCTGACCGGTGTGAGGTGATACCTCATTGTAGTTTTGATTTGCATTTCTCTAATAATTAGTGATGTTGAGCAGCTTTTCATGTGCCTCTTGTCCATCTGTATATCTTCTTTGGAGAAATGTCTATTTAGGTCTTCTGCCCATTTTTGGATTGGGTTGTTTGTTTTTTTAATATTGAGCTGCATGAGCTGCTTGTAAATTTTGGAGATTAATCCTTTGTCAGTTGCTTCATTTGCAAATATTTTCTCCCATTCTGAGAGCTGTCTTTTCATCTTGTTTATGGTTTCTTTTGCTGTGCAAAAGCTTTTAAGTTTCATTAGGTCCCATTTGTTTATTTTTGTTTTTATTTTCATTACTCTAGGAGGTGGGTCAAAAAGAATCTTGCTGTGGTTTATGTCATAGAATGTTCTGCCTACGTTTTCCTCTAAGAGTTTTACAGTGTCTGGCCTTACATTTAGGTCTTTAATCCATTTTGAGTTTATTTTTGTGTATGGTGTTAGGAAGTGTTCAAATTTCATTCTTTTACATGTAGCTGTCCAGTTTTCCCAGCACCACTTATTGAAGAGGCTGTCTTTTCTCCATCATATATTCTTGCCTCCTTTATCAAAAATAAGGTGACCATATGTGCATGGGTCTATCTCTGGGCTTTCTATCCTGTTCCGTTGATCTATATTTCTGTTTGTGTGCCAGTACCATACTGTAGCTTTGTAGTATAGTCTGAAGTCTGGAAGCCTGATTCCTCCAGCTCTGTTTTTCTTTCTCAGCATTGCTTTGGCTATTCGGGGTCTTTTGTGTTTCCATACAAATTGTGAAATTATTTGTTCTAGTTCTGTGAAAAATGCCATTGATAGTTTGATAGGGATTGCATTGAATCTGTAGATTGTTTTGGGTAGTATGGTCATTTTCACAATGTTGAATCTTCCAATCCAAGAACATGGTATATCTCTCCATCTGTTTGTATCATCTTTAATTTCTTTCATCAGTGTCTTATAGTTTTCTGCATACAGGTCTTCTTAGGTAGGTTTATTCCTAGGCACCTTTTTAAAGAGAGTGTTGTTTCCTGTGACACTGGCAATCCTTCAGAATTGAAAAGGCCTGTCTCTGCATCTCACACTCTGTCACCGGCTCTCAAGATGGGGCCTAAGTGACTTGTCATCTTCTCTTGTCAGTCGCTGGCTCCGGCTGGCACTTGTGCTCCTCCCTCCCCGCTGGAGCCATAATCCTCCCCTTTGATATCACAGTTGTCTCCATGGCACTGAGTAGCCCTCACAGCTCTGCAGGGGCTCTCAGCCTTCGAGAAAAATGGAAACAACAGCAAGAAAGACCGTAAGAAAAGGGTAGGCTTCCCTGGTGGCGCAGTGGTTGAGAGTCCGCCTGCCGATGCAGGGGACACGGGTTCGTGCCCTGGTCCAGGAGGATCCCACGTGCCACGGAGTGGCTGGGCCGCTGAGCCATGGCCGCTGAGCCTGCGCGTCCGGAGCCTGTGCTCCGCAACGGGAGAGGCCACAGCAGTGAGAGGCCCGCGTACCGCAAAAAAAAAAAAAAAAAAGAAAAAGGTAATGTCCATCTCCACCCCCCATCCCTTCACCCTCCCGGGAAAAACATCTCTAGTAGAGAAGGTACCCAAGAACTGGGAGAATGGCAGAAAGACCCTTAGACAGAAGGCTCTGTTTGCCACTGCTGTTCCAAATGGTATTTTTAATTTTCCTGTTTAAGCAGCATGCCCAAGAGAGCTGGCTTCTGCCCCTGGTGTGACACGGGAAGCAGGGTGTCCAACACCAGGATGGGCTCAGCTTCCAGAAGGGAGGCCCTGGAGTGAACCCCCTTAGGTCACCGGAGAGCTCAGGTCTGGGAGACAGGGAGTGGGAAGGGATGGGAAAACAATGCAAGTTTTGGAATTCCCAGCTATCTCTATGTGATGCTAACAGCTTGGCATGTGTTATGCCCACACCTACACATGTCAGACCCAGTTTTTTGTTTGTTTTTTAAAATAAATACAAGATCAGCTTTATTTATTTATTTATTTGGGTGCACTGTGCGGCATGTGGGATCATAGTTCCCTGACCGGGGATCAAACCTGCAGTGGAAGCGTGGACTCTTAACCACTGGAGCACCAGGGTTTTATGTGTTATGGGGGTTCATGTTGATTCCCCCAGACTCCTGAGGGTGGTTTCTGAGGTCTCTCTCTCGGGCTGTGTGGTCTGCCAAGCCAGGGGCACTGGGCCATCTCTCAGAGCCTTGGGGTCCACTCCTGGTTTGGCCATTTGCTCCTTCTGTGCAGAGGGGGAGATGTGGTGAGAAGATGCTCAGATCTGTGCTGGTGCACACTGGCCGCGTTTCCTAACCTTAGATTGTCACATAGGTTATGTAAAAACTTAGTGTCAGGAAAATAGAAAGTTCTTGATGTAACTGTATTTATTATTGCTGTTTTAGGTAAGTTGTTTTACCTCCTGGATCTCAGTTTTCTCATCTGTAAAGTGGAATAAAATGATCTTACTTGCTACCTTATTATAGCATCACACAAGGAGATGGATGTGAAAATCCCTTCTGAAGTGTGAAGTATGAAGAATTATTTGTAACCTTCTTTTATACCCAAGTGTGTCTGTCACTTAGGGGAGAAGGAATAGGATAGAATTTGCCTTAAATGCTCAGAAAAGGTTTCCAGGCTGCCAAAATCCCTTATTGTCCCTTCCTTGCCAATCCCTTCATCCCTAACTTGCTTTGGCTTCACAAATTCCCCCAAACTGTGTTGCTGCTCCTTGCAGACACCCCACCCCCAGGACAATCGCAGACACCATGCCTGGTAAACAAGGAAGTCTCCTGGGGATCTGGCTCCCCCATCCTCCTCTCCTGTAATTATTCTTCCCTTTGCAGGTCTCACCAATCTGAAGTTTGACTTGTTAGGGAGTCAAGTAGAGTAGGATGGAGCCCTCTGCACCTGAAGCCTGACCCTGGGGTCCCCCAGCCGTTCTCCCTAAGGCCAGCGAGCTGATTGTTCCAGGCAGTCTGCCCTTGGCAATTCCCAGCAGGAGTCTCTTGGCCCCAGCCCAGACTTTCACCTGGTTTCTATTTCTGCCTTATCTGTGGATTGCTCCTGCAGAGCATGGGCAGTGTGGGAGGAGAGAGGCAGGGCCACACCCAATCAAACCAGCTGGGGCTCCAGCCTGGCTCTGGGAAGTTCTGTTGGAATATTAACACTGGAGGAAGCCAGTGATTACCTCTCAGACTTGCAAGTGAGTTGGGCAAATCGGCTTTGCCGAGAGCTAGAGAGAGCGCTGGACAGAGTGAGCTATAGCAGCAAAGGCAGCACATGGTGATGAAGGAGGAGATTTGCTCCCGCAGAAAGCGGGCTCTCCGGGGGCTGCCTCCTGGTGGGGGGTCTTTTAAGTGAATTCATTTTGGCAGTTTCTGCCTTCCCTCGGAGAGGTCCTTGGGCATTGCTTTTGTTGTCTCTCTCTGAGGACTCAAGGGAGAGAATGCACGAGGTGATAGGGAAGCACACGCTCACCCAGGTACTCCACAGGTGGCTGGGAACATTTCTTTCATTCATTCCCTCAACTAACTGGTACTGTGCACTCTTTCTGAGTCAGGCACTAGGCTGGGTTCTTGGGACATAGCAGTGAGAAAGACATTCATTCTGTACCCTTTACTCCACACCGGATGTGGTCAGGGACCAGGATGGAGGTTAGACTCCCCATAGCTGCTCAGTTTGCCTTCATCAGACCCAGGTCACTTTTCTATCCCCAATCGAGGACATGTCACATGGACACAGGTGGGGATGGTTTAGCCCTCTGACCAGCTTTGTATTCTCAGCACCATTTCTCTAAAGAAGAGAACCCAAGGTCACATAGGTGAACCAGACATTCTGGGTATCGCAGCACTGCCCTCAGCTCCTATAAACAAGGGCTCCTTCCTCGAGACACGTCACTGCCATCTGCTGGAAAACTGTCACAGTGAATGTACAACTCTGCATGATGACAGTGTGAATGGTGCCCCCCTAGATTTGTTCAGTACTCCACCTGCCTACCCATGTGGTCGTGGTCTGTTGTTTATTGTATGAACGCTGCTGCAGGTCCACAGGGCAGCAGCTACTGTCAAAACATCTCAAGAGAAAGATGCTATGGAGTCCCAAACCCCTGAGATAGTAAAAGACATCTTTGTTTGCTATTAGCATATATTTCTAAAGTTTTATTAGATGGAGGGTGAGTGAGGGTGGAAATTTACAGTATTCCAAACTACATGTGAGAATCTGACTAATGAAGAGGTGGAAGGTTATGTAAGAGCGTCTCACTTTCTTTTCCCTCTTTCTTATCCATTTCTCTTCTCTATTCCATCCTGGGGACACAAAGCGTCACCAGTTAGGGAAGTGCTAAACTCTTGGCCAGAACAGTTCCCAGCTCCTTGGCTCCCCATATACTCACACATTCTCGGAGGAACTCTGGAGTATTTGTGTTTAAGAGTCATTGCCTTATAGTTTAACTTAAAGGGTAAATCTCTGGCCTCAAAGCCCTTTGTCCCCAGAGGTGGTAGATAAGCAAAGAAATGGATTTAATCCACCAGAAATGGAAATGCAGGGCTGCCTTGAAGAATATTGAGCACCTCTATTTCCAATCCCATAGGGGCTGCAGCACACACACACACACACACACACACACACACACACACACACAAACGTCTGCACCTGTGTGTGCAGGGATTGGAGTAGATGAACCAGTATCTAACTCAGTGCCTTTTGCCCACTGTCAAAAAATGTTGGTTGATGAAATTGTTGGTGGTGCCTCTAATGCCTGGGGCCTTCCCTTCCTTGAGCTTTGCGGCCCTCGTAGGTAACATAAAGGTGTTAGCTCTGTGTGGTGTGGTTAGCTCTGTTTGCTATGCTATAACAAAAATACCATAGACTGGGTGGCTTAAACAACAAATATTTATTTCTCAGAGTTCTGGAGGCTGGGAAGTCCAAGGTGAAGATGCTGGAAGATTTGGTGTCTGGCGATGTTACCAAGTCCAATCTCACTCTGCTCGCTGCTGGACAGGCCACTAAATCAGAGACGAGGTGTTGAGACAAGGAAGACGACTTTATTCGGAAAGCCGGCAGACGGAGAAGATGGCGGACTAGAATCTGAAAATAACAATCTTATCGGGGTTTGGATGCCAGTTTCTTTTATAGCACAGAGAGGGGGAGGAGATGAGGAAGTAAAGTAAAAAGGCCATAAGTTTTGCAAATATCTCCTGGCATGGCCAGACTCGGGAAGGGGATGTGTTAATTTCTTCTTTCTTGCAGCCACCCACAGGTGGACAGGGTCCGGATGTTTGTCTGAACAAAGGCACTTTGGTTTAACATTCAGGCAGAGGGGCAGTGTTCCCCGAGGCAGCCCATTATGTATAGACAGTATCGTTTTAGTGAACAAGAGCAGCGGAGAGCAAAGGTTAAAGTAAGAGAAACAGATGCAACATGTAGTCAGATGTGGCTCTTCCCTGTTACAGCGAGAGCCTACTTCCTGCTTCATAGACGGCTGTTTTCTTGCTGTGTTCTCATGTGGCAGAAGGGGTCAGGGAGCTCTCTGGGGTCTCTTTTATAAGGACACTAATCCCATTCATGAGGGCTTCACCCTCATGGCCTAATTCCCTCTCAAAGACCCCACCTCCAAATGCTATAACGTTGGGGGTTAGGATTTCAACATACCCTTAGAGCGGTACGAGCCCTCAGGACTGCACTACAGGGTAAACACAACCTCCATATGGTGGCAAATGTATGTGTCTTTGTTTCCTTTGTGGTTGGAGACAAAGTTGATGTTTTTGTGTCATCCCTCCATTGAGCCCCTCAGGTGCTGAATAAATACGAAGTCTCCCTGTGTGCGGGGCTCCGTGTTGTGGGCTGTAGGGGCTACGCAGATGAAAGAGACATGATTCCATCCTGAAAAGCTTCCGCAAACCCAGCACAGGGCTGAACATGGTACTCAAATGCCACAAGCTTCCAGGCTGTGAGCTCTGGCTGCAGTGCCCACTGTGGGGAGGGAGTGAGAGAAGGTGGGATGGGGAAGGGGGACTGGGGACCGGTCAGCAAGGGCCTTCCCTCTTGATCGAGGGAGTCATGTCAACCAGGGTTGGTGTGGTCGACAGACAATGCTCCCGAAGATGTCTGTGTCCTAATCCCTAGAACCCGTGACTATCTTACCACATGTGGTAAAAAGGGACTTTGCAACTGTGATTAAATCAAGCCTTTGAGGTGGGGCGATTACCCTGGATTATCCAGGTGGGCTCTGTTAAAAAAATAAAATTTAAGGGACTTCCCTGGTGGGCCAGTGGTTAAGAATCCTCCTTCCAATGCAGGGGACTCGGGTTCGATCCCTGATCAGAGAACTAAGATCCCACATGCCGCAGGGCAACTAAGCCCGCATGCTGCAACTACTGAGCCTGTGCGCCTCAACCACAGAGCCCGAGTGCCACAAACTACAGAGCCTACGTGCTCTGGAGCCTGCACACCACAACTAGAGAGAAGCCCACACGCCGCAATGAAGAGCGTGCATGCCGCATCAGAGATCCTGTGCGCTGCAACTAAGACCTGACGCAGCCAAAAATAAATAAAACAAAATAAAACAAAATTCAACAGAGTAAATTTGAAGGTCTAATTGGCTTTATTAAGCAATTTATGAATCAGGTAGCATCTCATCTAGCAAGTGGTAGGGAGATACTCCGAGGATGTGTACAAAATGGAAGGTTTTTATAGGCGGAAGGAGGGTAGGGCAAGGAAGTTTTTAGCAAGAGAAAAGAAAGAATTGTTTCCAGCCAGGTCATCTTCTTTTGAGGCGAAGGGAGTGACAGGGGTCTTATTGTGCAGATTGCTTTGCTAGTGCTGATCAGGAAATTTCAGGTTGTCTGTTTAAAGACCACATTCCTAGGAGAGGTTGAAACTGCAATTAAGTCTTGGTTTGCTGTCATGGGGGCCAATGACTTTATTTTGTGCCTGTTGTTTCTTGTTTTTAAGAGCTCGATGTAGTCACAAGCGGCCTCATAAGAGGGAGGGAGGTCCTCATAACAGGGAGTCAAAGGGAGGAGAAGGCCATGCATGATGAAAGCAGAAATTGGAGTGATGCACCCACAAGCCAAGGAATGATGGCAGCCTTGAGAAGCTTAAAGAGACAAGGAAGAGATTCTCCCCTGGAACCTCCACAAGGAACAAGGTGGAGACCCACCTTGATTTTAGCCCCATAAGAATCATTTTGAACTTCTGACCTCTAGAACTGTGAAAGAATAAATTTGTCTTGTTTCAAGCCACTAAATTGGTACAGGCACCAAGCAACATTAGGAAACTAATACAGTTGGAAATTCCTCCAGCTGTTATGGTTTCTAACCTAAGGCAAGTTATTCAAATTTTCTACCAGATGCCAGTCTCCTCACCTTTTAAGGAGTTTAACAGTAGTACTTAACTTGTAGGATTTTAAGGATGAACTGAGATAACAAGTGAAGCACCTGCACATAGACAGCTTGTTAGGATTGGTGTGCCTACAGGCTGTGTGGGGCTCAATAACCCACTCTCGCCTTCCCTTCCTCTCCCCATCCTGGCCTTTCTCAGTACAGTTTTTCTTCTTGATCACTCTCCCCTCCTGTAGCTGTGTTACCAGAAGAGGGACCCCTTCCAGGGCCCAAGAGCGGACTCTTGTCTAACACTTGGAAATGAATTGTCCGAGGAGACACATGTGTTGACAATGCAAAAGGCTGCTGGGTGTGTGACTTTCTTCTGATTGGTTGGTAGTGAGTTAACAGGGTGAATCTGCCCTTTGGTATTCAGGAAGGTCTAGGAGGCTGAAACCTTTTTCCTACAAACAAGAAATGGAAGAAGTGGAAAGGATTCGTGCCCAGGAGGGCCCCGCAGGGTCCTGCTTGGTTTCAGTTGTTGATAAACTATTAACATTTAAAAATTAGGGACTTCCCTGGTGACGCAGTGGTTAAGAATCTGCCTGCCAGTGCAGGGGACACGGGTTTGAGCCCTGGTCCGGGAAGATCCCACATGCCGCGGAGCAACTAAGCCCGTGTACCACAACTACTGAGCCTGCGTTCTAGACCCCGCGAGCCACAACTACTGAAGCCTGCGTGCCTAGAGCCCGTGCTCCGCAACAAGAGAAGCCACTGCAATGAGAAGCCATGCACCACAACAAAGAGTAGCCCCCGCTCGTCACAAGTAAAGAAAGCCCGCACGCAGCAACAAAGGCCCAACGCAGCCAAAAATAAAATAAATAAATTAAAAAAAAAAAAATAAAAATTAGTTATCTATTTTATTGTAAGCACGTGTAAAAAATGTCCATTTTGTGTACAACATTTAATGAGGTTAACAAGGGAATCTTTGAGATCCATATGTAGCTGGATGTGACTAAGTTTAGGCTTTAGAAGGTATGCATGAATTTTCTTAGAATTCTGTCCCTGATTGTTGGAAGTCTGTCATTTCTAACAACGACAGACCCAGAAACACACGTTGCTTTTACGCACATATCTTTTTCACAGCTTTATTGAGGTATAACGACAGGTAAGTAACTGCACGTATTTAAAATGTCCAATTTGGTAAGTTTTGACATATCTATCTACCTATGAAATCATCACCATAATTAGGATGATAAACATATCCATCACCGCCACCCCGATTTCCTTATGCCCCTTTGTGATCCATTCCTCCTGCCCCTGTCTGTCCTCCTCTATCCCTTCTTGCCCATTCTCCCTACAGGCAAGCCGTGGATCTGTTTTCTATCACTAGAGATCAGTCTGCATTTTTATAATTGTATATAAATGGAATCATGCAGTATGTGTTCTTTTTTGTCTAGTGTCTTTCACTCAATATAAGCTTCAGCCAGGGTGTCAATAGTTCATTCGTTTGTATTACTGAGTAGTATTCCATTGTATGGATAGACACAGTTTGTTTATTCATTCCCCAGATGATGACCATTTGGGTTGTTTCCAGTTCGAGGCTAGTACAAATAAACCGCTCTAGACATTCATAAGAGTCTTTGTATGGAATCTGCTTTCATGTCTCTTGGGCAAATACCTAAAATAGAAATGGCTGGGCCATATGGTAGGTGTATGTATAACTTTTTAAGAAACTGTCTAACTTTTCCCAAGTGGTTGTACCATTTTACATTCCCAACAGCAATGTATGAGAGTTCCCTACCAATACTCTACAAGGTCAGCCTTTTCAAGTTAATCATTCTGTTAGCGGTATCTCATTGTGGTTTTCATTTAAATCTCCATAATGACTAAAGATGTTGAGCATCTTCTCATGTGCTCATCCACACATCTCCTTTGGTGAAATGTCTTCAAATCTTTTGCTTATTTGGAAAAATTGTGTTGTTTGTATTATTGAATTTTTAAAGCTCCTTATTCACCCTGGATCCAAGTCCTTTATAAGACATATTCTAAGATTTTCTCCCTGTCCTTGGCTTCTCTTTTCATTCAACACTATCTTTTGAAGAGCAGAAATTTTTAATTTTGATGAAGTTCAAATTATCAATTTTTTTTTAAATGAATGGTGTTTTTGATGTCGTGTCAAAAAAAAGTCTTTGCCTACTCTAAGTTCACAAAGATTTACTCTTATATTTTCTTCCAGAAGTTTTGTTGTTTTAGGTTTTACATTTAGGACTATGATTCATTTTGAGTAAATTTTTGTAAATGGTGGATATATGAATAGAAGTTAAGATTTTAAAATATGAATAGCCAATTGTCCCATCACCATTTGTCGAAAAGACCATCCTTTTTCCGCTGGAGTGCCTTTGCACCTTTGTCAAAAATTAGTTGACCGTATATGTGTGGATTCTTATAAATATTTTAGTGTACTCTTTCAAGTATAAAATAAGTGGTGTATTTAAAATTGCACGTTGTATAAATTCTAAGATTATTTTCAGAAAGTTCATTAACAAATGCTCATAAATGAACACAATAAATTTACCTGTCAACGATTTGTGTCAATATTTATAAAGGCACTATTTCCTGCTTTTATTAGTACTTTTGCTGGAATGAGTCATGAAAACCACACCTAGCTAAGCCTTGGGGAAACACACCTCAGTGTTTTATAAATGCTTCACGGTAAAAATTTGATATTAAACTGATGCCTTTCCAATTCTTTAACCCCCTCACTTCTCCGCTTCACCGTTCCAGTGGCAGCAGCACCTTCTCTGCATTGCTCTTAGGGTAGGGACCATACAGAGAGAACAAAGCGTCCCTTTCCTGGCTTTTGAGCTCTTAAGTAGCCTTTTGTAAATCTATTGTAGAGGCAATGGTATTGAGAGCCATGGATTTCAATTCTAAGGGCAAGGTGCTTGAGAGAAAAAAGGGTATTTTTGAATTTCAAAAGCTTGGCTTTAAATATCAAAAGCCAAAGCCAGAGGGCTCAGAGCACAGATTTTGTATCATAAACCAGACTGTGGAGAATAACAGTCTCTTTCTCAGCCCAAAAAGAGATAAGATTTCAACCAGGGGGTGAGGTGGAAGTGGAGGAGGGAGAATTGGAAGGAAATCGATTGAAGTTTAAACTGAAACTGGTGGGTCCCTGGGAAGGGGCTTAGCACTCCATCCACTGGGCCCAGGCTGCGATGTTGACTGGAGCCCAGACAGGCCTGAGGGGCCTCAAGGAGAGGGGTGATTGCCTGACCACCCTGAGTGAAGCTTGCATTCTCCAGAACCACAGTTCAGCAGTGTGGGAACAGAGGTTGAAGATGTTGAGGACTGAAGGGCCCCCAGACTCCCAGAATCCTTATGCTCCAGCATCAGGTGGGCACTCCTAAGAAGGGCCTGTCGGTGGCCATCAGGGCCAGCAGCCTGGAAGAAGCGTTCTGATTAGGATGAGAAGGATGTGGGGTCAGGGTCACTGACAAGGGGATGCCATTGCTGGAGCACAGGAGAGCATCTTGCTTCCCTCTTCCAGGGTAAGCATTCCAGAGGCAGCAGGGTACTGCTGGAGTGGCAGGAAAATGTGACACTCTTACCGAACCTAACTTGGGTCTACTTGCTGCACAGCAAACCAGTCTACCGATACCAGGTTGTGGTAAAGGAAAGCACAGTGCTTATTGCAGGCACCAAGCAGGGAGATTGGGCAGCTCAGACTCAGAAGACCCAAGCTCCCCAATGGCTTTTAGGGGAGGGTTTAAAAGGCAACAGTTGGGGTGAAGGTTGCAGTTTGTGGACTTTCTTCTAATTGGCTGGTGGTGAGGTAACAGGGTGATGTTTCTTAATCATCAACATTCTGGTTCCTATTACTCTGGGGTTTAGTGCTTGTGGTCAGCATCCTCCACCTGGGTGGGGATCTTTGTTTCCGCAGAACAACCCGAAAGATATACATTAGATTGTTACGTATATTCCTTGAGGAGGAACTAGGATTCTGTTTTATTGCTGAACTGTTAACTACTTTTATTGCTTCATTGCTTTCCCTTTGTTTCTGCATTCCCTCACTTCCCTAATTGGTAACTGCTTGAGTCTGCTCTTTGGAACTGAGGGAAGGCCTTGGAGACTAAAGCCTTTTTCTACAAGACAAGAAACAGGGGACACAGGGGGCCTTTTGTACCCAGGAGGGGCCCACAGGGTCCTGCTCGATTTCAACACCAAATCAAATTATTATTGCCAAATGTTCAAACTGAAACCGTGCATCTCAGATTGGGACTTGAATCCATGCTCTAGGACTCAAACCCAGCCAAAACCTAGATTGGGACTTGAACCCATGGTCTTCTAATTGAGATCGCACACCTGGTCTCAGGATTTAATGAAGCTCAGATTCTTGATGTCTCATTGTGGAAAGAATTCAGTGAGAGACAAAGTGATAGGTGAGAAGTGGATTTATTTAGAGAGAAACATACTCCACAGACAGAGTGTGGGCCATCTCGGAAGGTGAGAGCGGCACCAGGGTATGGGGTTGTCAGTTTTTATAGGGGTGGGTGATTTCATAGGCTAATGAGTGGGAGGAGTATTCCAGCTATTTGGGGGAAGGGGCGGGGATTTCCAGAAATTGGGCCACCGCCCACTTTTTGAACTTTATGGTCAGCCTTGGAGCTGTCATGGCACCTGTGGGTGTGTCATTTAGTGTGCTGATATGTTACAATGAGCGTATACTGTGGCCTAAGTTCTAGTGGAAGTCCACCATCTTGGAACTATTTGGTTCTAATCAGTTTATGTTGTGTCCTCGGGCTATGTCATTCTTTTAAAGGCTGTGCCCTGCCCCCTTCCCTCCTGTTTCAAAACATTCGAACAGGAGATTGTATTCACAGCTCAGACTGCAAGTGGGACCTTCTATTTCACAGCTTCTTGACAGGTGGGAGTAGACATGGAGCCCCTCATCTTTCAGAGTGGCTGACTGAGGCCTGGGGCATGTTCGAGCCCCAGGGCAGTGCCCCCAGCTTTGGGTACTTTTGCCCGTTTATCTCACTGTACCATATAAATACTATTTTCTCTTCATGCTTTGATAGAATGCTAGGAAGTTACTTTATTAGTTTTCTACTGCTGTGTAATGCATTACCACAAACTTAGCGCCTTAAAACAACACACATGTATTATCTCACAGTTTCCATAGGTGAGGAGCCTGGGCACGGGTTCTCTGCTCAGGGTCTCACAAGGCTGAAATTAAGGTGTCTGCTGTTGTGTCCTCATTTAAAGCTTGGGAGCCTCTTCCAAACTGTTCGCAGAATTCGGTTCCTTGTGGTTGTAGGACTGATATCCCCATTTTCTTGCTGACAGTCAGCCTGGGTCCTTAGCTCCTAGCAGGAGAGTCTCCATCCAGTCTGCTATGAAGGAGCCTTATGTAGTGTGACATACTCACAGGAGTAACTATCCCAGCATATTCACATGTCCTGCCCACACTCAAGGGGAGGGAATTTTACAGAATGTGTGCACCAGTGGGCTGCAGTCTTGGAGGTCATCTTAGGACCCTGCCCACCATGGCCACCCAGCTGTGGAACACGCCCAGAACCAAGATTATCATTACAGGCAAAGGGAAAACTGCCCCCATGGAATGAATCATACAGGGACAGTGGGAAACAAAAATGTTATGACTATATCCATGAATTGTTCTTGTTCATAATCCAGTTACATATTTGGGGAAGGGGAAGATTTCCTTTCCCCCTTCCCTTCTTTGGTTCTTTTGGGTGGCCAAATAATTAAAACGACATGAGACAGATTAGCATGAGGAAATTAATACTAATTTGTATGTACAGGAACCCCACATACATGAGAGGTTCAGAGACACAAAGGTAAAATGAGGTATATATGCCATCCTGAGCTAAGGAATGGGAGAGGGGCCTGCGGACCTCAAAGACAGGAGGGTCATTCACAGGATACAAGAAGAGGAGCAGATGTTGGGTAATTAGATGTTTGCCATAAGATGGACCCACCTAGATAAAATTTATCTGTGGGAGTTTTAACTCTTTTTCTGGGAAACATCCCCAATTCAAATTCTTCTAGGTAGTAGAAGGGCAGTAATTTCTTTTGAGTCCACAAGGTCTTGATTGTCTTTAGCTCAAAATAATACACTTGCCAAAGTGGCTTACTGTGGGGAGGCCTGTTCTGAACCCCTATACATGCGACGTAAACATTTTTACTTGGGCTTGGTTTTCATGAGATGGCTCGAGCCTGTCGATCGCAAGTAACCAATGATCCTGTGTAAATAGTGAGGGCGCCAGAATTGCTGCATTGGTTGGACTTCAGGGAGGTAACTTGGTTGAAGAGAATGGACAAGGAACTTTCTTAAGTCACAAACCGTTTTTATTTAGAATGAATGATTAAGGCTTCCCTGGTGGCACAGTGGTTAAGAATCCGCCTGCCAATGCAGGGGACACGGGTTCAAGCCCTCCCGTGCGACACAACTACTGAGCCTGAGCTCTAGAGCCCGTGCTCCGCAACAAGGGAAGCCACCGCAATGAGAAGCCTTCACACTGCAACGAAGAGTAGCCCCCGCTCACCGCAACCAGAGAAAAGCCCGCGCGCAGCAACAAAGACCCAACGCAGCCAAAAATGAAATAAATAAAATAAATAAATTTATATAGAAAAAGAATGAATGATTATTGGACATGCCTTCGGAAATCATTGAAGGGGAAGATGGTAAAGCCAGCTCTAAGTCAATTTTTGTATATTCCATCAGTGAATGTATCAGTGAACTTTGGAGAAGTATGCCTAACCCTTCTAGATGCATAGGTTGAGTTCTGGATATCCTGGTACATGATATCACCGAGGTTGACACGACAGCATGGTGAGAAGTGAAAAGTGCATCAGAATCACAAGCCCAGGTTCTAGTTCCAGGTCTGTCTGCCTGTGGCTGGCTGTGTGACTTTGGGCAAATCACTGTCCCTCTCTGAGTTTCTATAAAACAAGGGGTTAAGACAAAATGTTTTCCAAGGACCAGCGCATCATGCTCTTCTCTATGTCCTCGATGCAAAGGCATCCTGGATTTCCCCAAAATCTGAACACTCAGGAACGAGAGACTCCCAGGCTGTCAGGCCATTCTGAGGACACTTGTCTCTAGATAAGTCAATATTCATTCTGATGCAGCCAGACTGGGCTCTTTTCTGCTTGTGAATGTCTCTACAAAGAGATGCCATGGCCTCTTCCTCTACTTGTATTTCACCATCACCCACACCAGTTCCACTCCTAGGATGATTCCCCATTATCCCACCAATGCCACTTGGCCGTATATGACACTGTATTACACCAACATCTGAATTAGTAGCTGGAAACGCAGTAAAATTTGTAGCTGCCATAGTGGGCTCGCAGGGTGGGAACAGGGTAGAATACATTTATTTAACAGAGATAAAATTCTTCCAACCAGCATTGCCTGAGTATCTCCTATACAAGGAGCACTAGCTTAGGTCCTGCTAGATACAGATATATAAACACAAAACCCTGGCCTTTGTCCTTAGAAGCTTCTAATCTCTGGGAACGGTGGAGCAGAAAAGCAGAATGGGCTTCTAGGGCTCCCCAGGCCCATTTAACTCCATAGAGAGGACCAACCTCAGGACTGAGCCTCCATTCCAGGTTTATAGGAGCTTGTGGTGAACAGGTCGAGGCAGAGGACTGGGTCCTTAGGGAGCCGCCTCCATCTGTGTGATGGTCTCTTTCATGTGCCAACTTGGCTAGGCTACAGTCTCCAGGGATTCAGTCAAACATTAATCTAAGTGTTGCTGTGAAGGTCTAATGTAGATGTGATTAAAATACATACTCAGGTGACTTTAAGTAGGGGAGGTTATCTTAGATAATCTGGGCAGGCCTGATGCAATCCACTGAAAGGCACTTAAAGGCAGAACTGAGGATTCCCTTAGAGAGGAAGACAGTCCCCCCGTGGGCAGCAGCTTCAGGCCATGCTCCAGAGTTCCAGCCTGCCCTACACATTTCAGACTTGCCTAGCCAGCCGCTACAGTCTTGTAAGCCAATTCCTGGCAATAAATCTCTTAATATACACCTTCTACTGGTTCTGCTTCTCTGGTTAAACCCTGACTAATGTAGAGTTTGGTACCACAAGTGGGGTGAACGCATTTGTGTTTTGCTTGTTGGATGGACATGTATCTTTGGGCATCAGAAGGCAGACTAGTAGGCAGAACAATGTCCCCCAACCTCCACTGAAGATGTCCACACTCTAATCCCTGGAACCTGTGAATATACCATTTAATATGGCAAACGGGAATTAAAATTGCACATGGAATTAAGGCTTCTAATGAGCTGACCTGAGAATAGGGGGATTATTCTGGATTATTCAAGTGGGTCCAATGTAATCATCAGGGCTCCTAAAGGTAGAAGAAAGAGCAAAAGGGGACAAACCAGAGAGATGGCAGCTTGAGAAAAACTTGGCCCCATGTTACTGGTTTTGAGGGTGGAGGAGCTAAGGAAAGTGGGCAGCTTCTAGAAGCTGCAAAAGGCCAGGGAATGGATTCTCCCCTAGACCTTCCAGGAGGGAATGCAGCTCTGCTGACACCTTGGTTTTAGCCCCGTGAAACCCATTTTGAACTTCTGACCTCCAGAACTGTAAGATAACAACTCTGTGCTGTTTTAAACCACTAAACTTGTGGTAATTTGTTATAGCAGCGATAGGAAACGAATACAATTCCCCTCTCTCTCAGCAGTGAACCATCAACTGCCTCACCGCCATTGCCATCGGGGTAGGGAATTGTTCTCTCCCCGCCACCCACAGGTCAGTCAGCCCACCCTCCAGCCTCTGCCTTCCCCCTGCCTCAGCAGCGCCCCTCCCAGGGCACTCAGTGCAGTGCTCAGCTCTTTGACACAGCCTTACCCACGCCACAGTCTGGACAAATCTGGAAACGTCCATAGCCTGTAGCTGTGGTATCAGAGTTGGAACTTTATCAATATTTGTGGAAAAAAGGGAGGAAGGAAAGGAGTGCAGTGAACATCACCCTGTTCTTTACCCTCCCCACCAAGACAGTTCCCACACCAGATGCACTATCTATTTGTAGGTTATTGACACCAGAAGACACTTAAGAGAAATTAGATAGGGCTGCCTCTTATAATTTTTTTTTAAAGTGTTTCATTCTCCCTCCAAGCTTACGAGGCCACTGGGATACTCTAGCTTTATAGCCTCATGTTATTTTGTTATTGGAAGGAAACATTTCTTCAGCTTCACTCACTTTCTCTTTCAGGAGAGTGCGTCAAGTGCATGTTTATAAACACCCTATGGAAGGAATCTTCTCTTCCCATGTGCAGAGCCTAAAAACCCATGACAACTGTCTAGACGGAGAGCAAGGGGTAAAAGGCAGTTGCATTTTTTTCCTTTTCCCCTTCCTCCTTTCCTTCCTTCCACAACTATTGATAAAGTTCCAACCCTGGTTCTGACATTGTTGTCAAATGTGTACTTGTATTCGTTTCCCAAGGCTTCTGGAAAACACTCATCTCACGTGGAGAGCAGCAGGGCATCAGGGAGTGTCCAGGCTTGGACACTGTGTCCAGCTCCATCCTGCCATTGAGAACCCAGGTCCTTCCCATCTTCCTGCTCTGCGGTCCTCAGCATGTTGGCCGTGACCCCTCACAGTGGGAGATGGCTACCTGCACAGACAGGACAGCCTTCGGTGGAACAGGAGGACATGTCTCTTCCTGTATGTCTCTCTTTATCAGCAAGGAAACCCTTCCTTGAAGACCCCAGCAGATGTCCTCCTATTCCTCACTGGCCAGGTTTGGGTCCCCTGCCCCTTCCTAAATGAATCACTGACCAGGGGAATGAATTTACCATGATTGGCTCTGGTGAATCCAGACTTACCTTTGCACCACGTGGGAGAGAGTTGGACGCCTGAAAGGCAACTCTGGGTAGGCAACAAACAGCATCTGCTACGGAAGATCTTGCAGTGGCTCTTGCGGGAATTCAGCCTAGAAAGCCTGGTGGCCTGGGTTAAGAGATTACCAGCAAGACAACAAGGAGAAAGAGATTATAAACTATTAAGGAGACAGCATGACCAGAACTTGGTGACTAATCAGGTGAGGAGGTTGGAGAGCAGAAGAGGGTGACCAGGTTTTCGCATGAGAAAATGGAAAGGAGGCCAACTGGGGCAGCTTCTCTCTTGCCTCTTCATTCGCACACTCAACGAATATTACTAATCATGTTTCATGAGCCAGGCACTTCCACTGTAGTATTTTTTTTTTTTAATTTATTTTTGGCCACGTTGGGTCTTCGTTGCTGCACGCAGGCTTTCTCTAGTTGTGGCGAGCGGGGGCTACTCTTCCTTGCAGTGCGCGGTTTCTCATTGTGGTGGCTTCTCTTGTTGTGGAGCACGGGCTCTAGGCATGCAGGCTTCAGCAGTTGTGGCACGCGGGCTCAGTAGTTGTGGCGCACGGGCTTGGTTGCTCCGCAGCATGTGGGATCTTCCCTGATCAGGGCTCGAACCCGTGTCCCCTGCATTGGCAGGCGGATTCTTAACCACTGTGCCACCAGGGAAGTCCCTGTAGTATTTTTAGAGATGATATTTTGAGATGTGGAAATGGAAGCTTAACAAAGTGAAGCAATTTATCCAAGGTCACTCCACTGGTGAGTAAGCAGTGGGCCTGGATTTGAATCTAGGTCTTTCTGTCTGACTCTAAAACCCATTTTATTGCCACAATTCCATCCTGCCTCTGCTAAGTGAGCATAAATCACAGTCCTTGCACCATAAAGAACAAGATAGGTAAGTACACAAGTGAATATACTAAATGGCAGAATGTGAGAAGCACTGGAAAGGAATTAGAAGGAACTCATGTTTTTGAAATTCTACTATATGAATACATTGCATCAGTTGTCTCTTAATCCTTGTGACAACCCTAGGAGGTGGTTTTACTCTCCCCTCCACAGATAAAGAACCATTCTGGGCAGACTAGAATAATGGTCAGTTCCTGGGTGACATGCTTTGCGTGTAAGCCTCACGACCACCCATGAAGGATGTGCCCACCCAATGTGAGAGGCCAAGAAATGCTCCTAGGGGCACAGAGCTCAGGTCCAGCTTGAATCTTTTCACGCCCCGTCCCTGGGGTGCAGAGTTTACAAAACACGTCCCTGCTTCTCAGCTCACTTGATCCTCTCTAAAACCTCTTGCACTGAGAATTATTATTATCCTATTTCATAAATTTTCACACTGACATTTTTTCTCACTTTAACATTTCTGACATCGGGATGGGTCTTACAATTGAGGGCATGTCATAGTTTAATTGGTAGCATTTACTTTTTTTTCTTAGTGGTAAATAAAACAACGATGGGCCTTAAAATCAACGGTGTCTTAGAGTTAAGAAAATACAGAATCATGCCTGTTTTGCAGATAATGAGGCTGAACTTCAGAGAGACTTGCTGGCTTTTCACGGTCACGTGGCTCTGTTGTTGTTGTCAACGCAGGCTGGAGGAGCCATGGGAAAGTCAGGGCCATGCAAAAAGCCACAGTACCCCTGGCCAGAGCATCTTCTCTGCTCTCAGGGGATTTGATTTCCAAGCACATCACAGCTTGCCGCTCTCATTTTTCTACAGGGAAAGGAAGCTCTGCCCTGTCCCGGGATGAACTTCAAAGGGAGTCTGTTCCCTCCTCATTCCTCCCCACCACGGGAAGAGCGGGAGTGTGGCTAAGACCAGAGTTATGCGCATCTGGGATCAAAAGAGTCCCCGTCTCTCCGGAGCACTCAAGGGTCTTGACTGAACTCCAGCTCCGGTCTGCTGAGTGATCAGTTGACAAAATACATCTGGGCGAGGAGGAGGTCTCTGTGACCAGCCGTCATCTCCCCTAAACATCCCTGATACATTTTCTCTCTTCATTACCCATGAGGTGTCAACCCTTCTGTGGTGATCCACAACCTGACACACCCGCTTCCCTGTGGCTGGAAGGAAGTCACGCTGCTGGGGAAGGAGGTGGAAGTAGGGAAGGCATCCTGTCTGGAGACCAAGAGAGAGGGAAGAGGAGGGAAAGGAGAAGAAAGCTGCTGGAGGGAAAGGTGTGAACTGGCAGCTCGTGTTGCCTTGTCTTTATACCGAGTCTAATTCCAAAGCTGAGCCCTGGACCCAAAGCCAGGTGTGGGGTGAACACAGAGCACAACGTAAGCATGGCTATGCCTGTCCAGCACCTAGCCCTGCACACACACACACACACACACACACACACACACACACTCTCTCTCTCTCTCTCTCTCTCTCTCTCTCTCTCACTCGCACGCACGCACTGCCTGAGTCAATCTCTTTCCTTGCTTCCTACCTGGAACTCTCCCCCTGGTTATGAGAGCATTTGTTATTCTCTTTTTGGATTTTCCATAGATAATGTGAGATCCCAAGGGTCACCTTACCTAGATGCAATCCTCCACCTCCACTCTATCTATATCTCTTCAGCTCTAGAGTTCCTCCAGAAAAATTCCCAAACTCCTTTGTCTGATATTCAACTCTCCCCTACAATCTAGCCCCTATCTGTATTCCCCAATGTAATAAGCAATACTCTTTAATCTTAATATTGAGCTCCGATAGAACATATTTCCCAACTGGACCAGAAGCATGCCATACAAAAATTCCACCTCTGTGTCTTTTCTAACTCCATGCTTCTGCCAATAATGCCCTTCTCTCTTGTTCTAGCTTATCCTGCCCACAGCTGGAGTTCTGGTCCTTCCCATGAAGGAGGCCTCACCCTGTGTCCATGCCAGAGGGAATCCTGTGTCCAGGGCTACTCCAAAGGGACCCAGGGGAGAACCCTCCGCAATCCTCTTTGCTGGCCCCACCGCGATGCCATGTACCAGTTCCGATGACATTGTTTATGCACCTGAATTCTAGTTCTGACAGGAGAGAGCTCTGTCCCTTGGTACCTGCTTGTTCCCCAGACTGAGCCTCAAATGTAATTATCCTCAGCTCGGTCCGCTTCCGCAGCACCTAGCCCACCCGAGGGGCACATAAGTGCTGGCTCCCTGCTCCATCCTGCCTTCCCCATCCTGCTCTCAGAGACTGACTGTGCTCTGCTCTGGCAAATCCCAACAGCCCATGAAGCCCTCTGACTGCTGTGGTCACCAGGGCTTTCTCCATGCCATTCTCTTGCTTCTTAAGTGATGAGTATAGGAAGCAAGGCTATCTTTGTACAGACATGTCCTTTTCCCTCGACTTCCTTGTATATTCCTTGAGATCATAGACCATCTGCGAACCCCCCACCTCATACGCAGTGGGTGCAGTGAATGCACATGGACGATGCAAATGTTGAAATCCTCAGCAAGTCCTTGCTGATCCGTCGCCTAAACTCTTCCTTCTCTGATGATTCACTCCACTCTCGGCCTTCAGCTCCCACCTGTCTTTTTCCTTCTTGAGGACCCCTCTTCCCTTTCTGCCGTCATTCACAATTAACTCTTAGTGGGTTAGATGAGAATTTTCTAGGGCAGGAACTGTGGGTTGCTCATGTCTGTCTCCCAGTGTCTAGCATGGTACCTGTCATGGCAGATAACCGGAGAGCAGCTGACTTGAATTGTGAAATTGAGCTCAAGAAACATGTCTTGAGCCCCTAACGTGTGCAAAGCATATGCGAAGTATCTTAGGTTCCAGAAAGATAATAAAACCAAGGTTAGGGTATCTAACCTTCAGGAAACTGGGCAAGGCCAAGGCAGTAATAGCTCCCAATTAATTGCAAAAAAGTGCCACATGGGTTGAAGTTTCCTTTTAGATAAGGATTATCAACTGGTGAGATAGAGATGGTAATCTCAGAAGAACGTGGGACTCCTTCGTGGTTATTGGGACATGAACAGAGTTCTCCATGCACACTTAGCTGCCCTTCTGGGGACACACGAACCCTTTGCTTCTCTCCTGGTGAAGTTCAAGGTCTTCAGTACTGTGACTGGCAGGTCGTGGTTAGGGAAAGGCCAAGAGCCGCGCACCTTGGAGGACCCCAGCCCCCGCTGGCCCCAGCTTTTCCTCTTCCCTCAGGTGAAGACTGAGGAGTCTGCTGGGAGGAGACAGCCTGCCAGCCGCCTGAGTGGCAGCAGGCAGTCTTGTCAGCCATTACCCTGCTGGAGTAATCCTCGAACCCGCGCGCGCGTCTTCATTTGATCTGCCGAGCCTGCAGGAGACCGTCAAATGCTTTTGGCTGATATCATATGCATGCATAATTAGATGGCCGCAATTACCATCTGGGCTCCTAGCTCTTGTTCCAACATCCAGGCCCCGGGCAAGGAGCTGGTGGGAGTGAGGAAGGGAGGTCTCCCCGAGCCCTGCCCATCCTCTGTCAGCCTCCCAGAGAGCAGATTGGAAGCCTGGAGCCTGGGACTGCAGCCCCATGCAAGGGCAGTGATGATCAACGGAGAGTGACAACGGGCAGGTGGCAGAGGGGATCTCGCCACGGTAGTGTCTCTGCCAGCTCGTGGGTTGGCATGGCACCGCGGGCCGGTGGGTTGCCATGGACATGGGGGATGAAGGTTCGTGGGCAGCCCTTGTATCAGTGAGGAAGCCAAGAGTAGGTGGGAGGGTTCTCAGAGCAGTGGCGGGGCCGATGACATGCCACCTGCCCCGCCCCTGGCACCGGGTTCTTCCACTTCCCGACAGCTGGAGCTCCCCGTGGTGCCAATGACACAGGCATATGCTTGGCCAGGTCTGGCTGACATTTTCCTGAGGCCGGTGCTCAGGCTTCCCGGATGCGCAGGACGGGTGGAGATGAAGGGGATCAAGGCAGCCTTGGGGGGAAGCTCTTCGGTGCCGAAGAGGCTGCAGAGCGTGGACAAGCATGGCCCTGAGCCCCCAGACGTTTCACTATTTTGTATCCCTTGACGTGGGGAGGGTCCAACAAGGGCAGGTTGGTACAGTCCCATGCCACCTGCTGTGCCCACGTTTAATCAACCAGTCGATTCAAGTGGGCATCCAGCAGCTTCTGTCCAGAGGCGGTGAGACAAAGATCGTTCATGGCCCTTGGAGTAGGTGGGGCTGGGTCTGAAGCCCAGCTCTGCCGTTTCCAGCTGAACGCCCTAGGTTAAGTTATCTAACTACCCTGTGATGCTTGCAGGAAAATGAAGTTGTGGGAACTGAAGGGGTACCTGGCACGTAGATACTCAGAAAATGTTAGCTTGAGTTTTCCTTTCCTTCAGCGTAGGATTGCATCTGTTAAGCCTTCTGCATTTTCTGTTCTTTCCTGATTGGCAAAGGACTAAAGTGAAGAAAAAAAAAAAAGAAATAGCCCCTAGAGAGCTCTAGGCTCAGCTGTTTGGCTTCGGGAGACTGTGTGTGGTCCATTTTGGCCAAAGAACCACCCAGCACTTCCAATGACCTGCTCTCCACTACTTGCCCCAAGGCAGAACATGGGCTCCCCTTGTGCTGTCCCGTAGTACCATAGGTACGTATCCATCATGGCACAGAGCACTTGGTCATTGTTTGTGTTGGAATCCTTAGTGCCTTGCACAATTCCTGGCAAATGGTAAGAGTTTGAGAAATGTTTCTAAAGTGGCTGACTGTGGTCTAACTGAGCTGATCTCACCATAGACTCAAGCTGGGCTGTCAGAAGCAGACTAAAGGAAAATGGGAAGAAACCAAGCTGAAGATGGAAGGGAACCAGGAGACTTCTGAAGTCCAACACATCGTCGTGGGAAGAGCATGGATTTTAGACTCAGCTGCCCAAAAGGTTGGCTCAGACAAAATAGTTGTATGATCTTGGGGAAGTTATTTTAATTAATTAATTAATTAGGCTGCATTGGGTCTTCGTTGCTGTGCACGGGCTTTCTCTAGTTGCGGTGAGCGGGGGCTACTCTTCATTGCGGTGCACGGGCTTCTCATTGCGGTGGCTTCTCTTGTTGTGGAGCACGGGCTCTAGGTGCGCGGGCTTCAGTAGTTGTGGCATGCCGGCTCTAGAGCACAGGCTCAATAGTTGTGGCGCACGGGCTCAGTTGCTCCGCGGCATGTGGGATCTTCCCGGACCAGGGCTCAAAGCCATGGCCCCTGCATTGACAGGCAGATTCTTAACCACTGTGCCACCAGGGAAGTCCCTTGGGGAAGTTATTTAACCACTCTGAACCTCAGTTTCCTCATCACTATGATGGATATAGTACCTAACTCACAGGGTTATATAGGCTTAAAAAAACAAATTATGCAAAATTTACCACATAGTCGGTACTCAGTAAAATGGTGGCTATAACGATTATACTTTAAGCTATGAGCTGGGACCTCCTGACCCTTAGAGGTCTGTTAAAGTTGACCAGAACTTCAAATCTGTGGCCTGTGCGATGAACCTGCGATTTCTTGATCTCCTTCACTTAGTGTTTCATGCCTCAGATGCTCCACTTCCAGGCCTGTCTGCACCCTCTCCTTGGCTGGTGTCCAATGCCATCTAATCACTTCCAGGATTTGCTGAGTTTTTGTAGACTTGATGAAGGTTAGAGGAGGCAGGGATTGAAGAGATGGTTCACTTTCAACTTTTGGCCATCTTGCCAGCTCTTTCTCTTTTCTTTTTTTCTCTTCCCTCTTCAAAGTATCAAGCAAATTCCTGCCCAAGTAGAACAGTTCTGTTCATTTCCAGACCTCTTGGGGGGGACTCAACTTCTCTTGAGAATTCCGGAGAATGAAGAGTTCTCCATCTGTTGTCCTGAAGGTTGTCATCTCACTCAGCAATGTGGATGGTCCTTGGTAAAAGGACCACTAGACCCTCCATTCATAAGTTCTAAGAAGTCTTGGGATGATTTTTCGCCTTTATTCAAATTGGTGTCAGAGAGTAGGGTCAGCTATAGGGTTGGGTAAGGAGTTGTCAGTGCTGGAAGTCAGGTTTTATTGTGGATACAAATGATACATCTGGTCGAAGTAGGGACCCAGTCGGCAAATAGGAGTTCTAGGGAATTGCATCCAGAACCATGCATGGGGCAGGCAGTTGGCAAGAGCTAGGCAGGGGTGCATTAGGACTCCAGCCAAGTGGGGCATGGCTTCACTGCCACAGAGAACTGAAAGAATGAGCAGGAAACCTAGGCTGAAGACCAAGTCTTCGAGTGGGCTAGGCCCGGTTAGACCAGGAAAACAGCCCTTTGCTTTTAAATTCTGTGTTTCTTGCTCATGTGAGAGGCTATGGGATTACATTTCTCTACGCTCATGATGCTGAGGTGTGAGATGTGCTTCTTCCTAGAGATATTTGCTGGATATTCCCTGCCTTAATTACCCAGGCAAGAGGTCGGTTCTGGGACAGAACCTAGAAATCAGAAGGCAAGTCTTAGATAGGTTGGAGGGTAAATCTCATCTCCCTTACTTGGACCTGGACCTCCAGGATCCCGGAAGAGAGGGGGAAAGGCAGTTTCTGGCAAGAGTCCAAGCCGGGGTCCATCCTGGTGCGGGGCAACTGTGTGAGGGCTCCACAATGAACATGAACCGATTGTAGGTCTTGAACCAGATCGTCTGGTTTTGTATTACTTTGGGTTTATTCCCTTTTGTTCCTCCTGAGCTTTTGGTAAAGTTTTCTGTAACATTCTAGCTTGATCTCACTACACTGTAGAGAATAAAGAAAATGTTCCTCCCTACCCTTGGGGTTGCAAGGTAAAGTGGGGAATCACCCTGCGCTCCAGGCTCCATCTTCTCCAGAGGCCTAGGTGGTCCAGGGCACCGTGAGATCCCAGTTCCCTTTCACCTCAGCTGTTCTCCCATCACAAACTGCGGCAGATTGGAGTTTCAGTACGCTAGGGAAGATGGTCGTTTCTTGATGGTTGGCAGTGGCGAGGCTGTGACTCAGAGTATACGGGCTTCTTCAGCACAGTATTTATTGAGTCTGCAGCAGCTCAGTCCATCCCTTTGGCGACTGAGGCCCTGAAGCTCTTGCACCCTGATGAGGCTCATCTTCAGAACATGGGTTGGGGGCTGGGTCTACCGTGGAAGGACCTTGGGCTGCAGCTGGGCAGGGATGCAGTTGGCAGGGGGCGTGGAATCAACCCCCCATCCCCTCCCTGGCTACCCAAGCTCAGCTCCCAGCATGGACTGCAGTTCCCAGCAGCCTGCCCTTCTCTGAGTTCTGGGTCTGTGCTCTCTGCCGGCACTGAGGGGTCTCAGACATGTCCTTCTCTGTGCCAGCCCAACCCGAGCTGGCCTTGAGTGTCAAGGACCAGAGGAGGACCTCTAAACACAGAGCCCTTTTCAGGAGAATTCATCACAAGTCCACATTCAATTAGGGAGAGCAGGCTGGATGAGACAATGGTCCATACCCCCTGTTAAGTAACATCCCTAATTGATGACAGGGATGGTGTAGCAGCTTGGAAGCCAGCTCAGATTGTTTTTAAAATTCTCCTTTCTCCTGGGCTGCCTGCCAGAACTCCATGGCATGGCTCTTCAGGAGAACAAAGGAGGCTTTGAAAATCTTTCTCCCCCCTCCTTCAAATGCTTATCTGAAAGGACATCTTTTCCCCTTAGTTGCCACAATCATAAAAGCACAGGTGATAAACTGCTTCTTTGTAATCATCAATTGTGAGGGTTTCCCGCCTCCCCCCCAAAAAGCAGGAATTGCAGCAGCAGCAGCAAGAGAGAGAGGGCCATCTTGGCACACACACTGATGCCTATCAAGGCTCCGGAAAGGAGAGGGAGGGGGAAATGAACTTTGTTCAGTGACAACTTTTATCTCCAGGTCTTGGGCTGTTGAAATATCAAGCCAGGGCTGGATAGGATTTCCTGACAGTGGCTGTGCTGCTGCCTGACTCAGGGGGATAGAGGGCTGGCGGTGGGTGGTGGGGCGTCTGAAGTGATCAGAACACATCTTGAATTCTTGAAGCTAGAGTTGGGTCTTGGTGGGACTATGTTTCTAGGGAGGAAGGCTGCAGGGAGAGGCCGTCAGATCCCATGTTTGCAATGACCTTGAGAAATGATCTCTGAAAGAACAGTGTCTAAACCATTTGAGAGGAGAATCTGTCTGGTTTTTAAACTCCCCAGAAGTGTAACTGTAGAAGTGAGAGGTAGTTAGGCCTGGGGTTTGGATTGGTTCTAGACTCCTGGTCCCCAAGTCAGCTTGTGCCCTGGCTCGTCTACTTAGTTCACAGTTCATCTGCTGACCTTCACTCTCTGCCCTGTGATACACAGGCCACCCTGGGCAGTGTGGAGGGGAGCCCAAGGATAGGATCATTTACAGCTAAGAACAGTGCCACAAGCTCAGCTTAATTCAGTAACATATCAGATTTTCCAGATGACATCTGAGCCGGCCATTTTATTCTTAAAAAATTCATAGAGCAGCTACTAAGTAGTGCATACTGGTCTAAGGGCATCATGCATGTTTTACCCTCATAATAATCCTGTGAAACAGAGGAGGATAATGAAGTACAGAGAAGTTAAGTGATTTATCTAAGATCACACAGCAATTGGCAGAATCAGAGTTCAAATCCAGGAACACTGGGTCAAAAACCTTGTACTTGTTTAACTACTACTTTTTGCTGGGTTTCATGCTGCTGTGCTGGGCACTGAAGGAGGAATAGGAGTTTGCCAGGTTGATAATGGGAAGGAGAGAATATTTGGCAGGAGTAAAGGCCAAATATTATTTTCTTTAGAAATAAAAGAAAAGGGGATTAGTGTTTGTTGAGTACCTATCTTGTGCCAGACACTGTGGAGAAAATTTCACACATTTATTACCTAATTTTATTTTCAGATTAAACCTGTAAAGTAGTTATCACTCTCCTTTTCCAAGTGAGGAAACTGAGGCTCAGAGAGGTTATATTAATTGCTCAAAGTCACATAGCTCCTGAGTGGTCACCTTCCACACTGGATTGATTTGAACCAGTCAAGACTCCCTTAGAAAAGGCTTGGCTTTTGTATTTCCTGAATGTTCCCACATCACTAGCATTTCCCTGTTTAGAACATGATGTGTAATTAATGTTCAATATTTACAGTGGTCTGTACACTCCATGAGGACAGAGTCACTGTCTGTGTTAATGGCCAGTGTTTCTCCAACACACAGCATTATGCTGGACACACTGTAGGCAGGTAAGTATCTCCTAAATTAATTACTGGAAAATGCAGACTGTGCTGTGACCAGGTGCTCAGTTCTTTATTTTCCCTGTTACCTAACACATACTTCTCTAAGCAGCATCCCGAGTCTCATCTCGCTGGCTGATCTCCTCATCCCCACGGGTGAGACCACCAGATGAGGACACAGTGGTCACACCCAGATGATCAGAGGTGCTTTGACTGAGAGAGGGCGGGGCCTTGTGTCAACCACGGTCAGGGTGACGCATGTCCCCGTTTGCTAGGGAGAGTCCAGGTTGGCACCTGCGGTGCCGGTGAATAATTAATCGTGCTCCCTTTCACTCTTGAAAGAGCCCTGGTTTGCGAAATAAATTCTACGGTGACCCTAGGCGGGTGACTGACTGCCCACCAAGAGGCTTCTGTTCTTCCCAGTACTGACAGAAATCCACTGGGGAAGGGCAGAACCAAAGTGGAGCTTGGGGATAGGAGCACATGGAAAATTCCAGCGATTGTCCTCTTCCCCAAAGCCCTCACCTTCTCCCCTCAGATTGGCCCTCCTTGGGGTGGGGATAATCACCGCCCTCTGCTGGAAGGCAGGTGTCTTAGTCAGAAGATCTGGCCCCTGGGCAGCTGTGACCTTGCGCTCTGGGGTTTGGGTTCTCTATCTGAATCTGAAGAGGTTTGTCACCTGTGCTCTGTACAAGCCCTCTGTCCATTTAGGGGAGGGGCCAACGGAGGACGTGAATCAGATGCCTGGACAGTCAAGGAGGTGGCTTCTGCCGCCCAAGTTCTCAGAGCCTGCAGGGGGCTCAGGGTTGAGGCTCATGGGTGGCATAGCCCTGCATCGTTGGGAAGATGTGCCCACGCCACCCCTTCCCTATCCTTGGATCTCGAATTCAGGGCCACTGGGTGGCCAGGCTGAGTAGAGGAGTGGCTCTGTGGGGCGACTACAGGACCTGGGGAGGGGGTGAGAAGTCCCTGGCTGAAAGGTCTCCAACAGTAATCAACTTATTAGCCAATCAATTCACACGTCTATTTATCAAGCTTTCAGTAAGGGCACAGGGGGCCCGGCTCTGAGCTAAAGGGGTGCCTGTCAGGGAGTGTGTGTTGGGGCTGCTTCCTCGTTTACTCCCAGCCCCATCTCCTGCCTGTGCTCACTTGGGGGCCCTGCGTCCTGGGGTTGGGGCGGACTGCAGGGAAGGGCTGGGCCAGGAGCGCTGAGGGCAGGAAGGTGGGCTCTGAAGCCTGCCAGGGGCTGAGGGACATGAGTGGGGGTCTGACTCTTCCTCTGGGCACCTGGTGCTTCGTGGTCTGGGGAGCCCCTCCCCAGGAACAGGCTGTAGATTCTGGTTGACTCTTCCCCCCCACCCCAGCCTGCCTCTCCTCCCGGCTGCCTGTCTTCTCAGGGGGCTCAGCCAGCTCCCCTTTGCCCTCTGGAGGTCATTTCTGACATCTCAAGCCCCTAAAAGCTCTGGCAAAGGCTGTCTCCGTTTGCACGAGTGATACCCTCCTCTGCCAGTGGCCTACTTTCTTCCTTCTGGCATTCCCAGACCCCATGTGCGGACCATTGGGGGGCCCCAAGAGTGGAGGCCCCGGTCTAGGAATGTCCGTGCAGGGTCTGGTTTGGGAAAGGATGGGGAAAGCAGGGGGGTTGTTGGTGGGGAGTCCATGGAGATCAGAGAAGCTTCAAGAACTGCATGGAGTCCTTGGGGATGTGTCGACCCACTTCCTCTGAACCGGACTCTGGAGTTGGGACGAGAATCTGGCTGAAGTTCCCGACATGAGACACAGGTGCCGTTTCTCTCGGGTGCTGTCGGGCCCTCTTTCCTATGAGCAGTTCCCCACCTCACTGGACTTAGAAGGGAAGGTCCGCTCACAGGGTGAGATGGTGAACTGGAGCAGGGGGTCAGTGGGTCTTGGGGCCCTGAGTTCCAAGCCCGGCTCTGCTACAAACTGCTGTGTGGCCTCGGTCAGGCCCCCTCACGTGTGAAATGGGGGAAGCAAAGATAGCGGGGTCCTTCCCTTCACTGGACTTCTATGGTGCTGGGAATTCTAGGTCTGGGGGTGCTCCTTCACCCCTTGCCGTTTAGCTTGTGGAAAACAAAGAAAGCAGAGTCGCTGGCGGCCCTAGTGGGGCAGGGACTGCTTTGGGGAGCTCAGGCAGCTCCTAAATGCAGTAGAGAGTCCCCTGGAGAGGAGGGGGTCACTCTGGATGTCCCTGGAGGGCTGAGAGATTAACTGGTATTCTCTTAGCCAAGCTTTGATGCCTCTTTTCAAAAGTACGAGAGGCTCATTTGCATGTCATTTGCATCCCATTTAAACACCAGCTCATTTAATGTTCAGAAACCACTGAGTTTTCTTCCAAGCCCCTGCTTCTTGCTCTCCCCAGGTTGTTTCTCTCCCTCTCCCTCCCTTTCTTGCATCCTGCCGCTGGTCTAGCTGGACAGGCTGGCCGGCTTGGGCTCGGTCTCATTGGGTGCAGCCCGGCCTGAGGAGCGCACCCATTGGCTGTGGGAGGGAGAGGAGCCAATGGGGAGAGGGCAGCGGACAGATCTCCAGCCGGGCTGGGGAGGGTTGGCTGCTCGCCTGCCCTCCAGGCCCTGACCCTTCCCGGGCCTCGGGCTCTGCAGAGCATCCCTCAGGTGTCTGGGCTTCTCAGGCTGCCGGCAGCAACAGAGAGAGGGGGAGGCGGGAAGCAGGCCAACTGTTAACTGATAATGGGTTTACTACACCCCGGGGAGGAAAAAGAAAACAAAGAATTGATAGTTTGTTTTATTTTGCCACCTGCGGGCTCCTGGGGAGGTCTGCTGGGGAAACCTTGCGTGGGAGCTGGCGAGAGCTTCTTTTCTAGGGGACACAAAGGCTGTAGATTTAACACTGTAGGAATACAGCAGGGAAGTTCCCCTGCCTCTCCCGCCTCCTTCCTCACCCTTGACTAGCCTCAAACCCAGCCCCACGGCAGACAAGGCTGTAAGACAGGGTCTTAGGAAGGGCTAGAGGAGAGAAGCTGAGTGGCTCGCCCAATGCCATGCCCTGGTCAGAAGCCGAGCTGGGACTGGAAGCCGCCTCTCCTGACCCCCCCACTAGGCTTTTAGAAAACCTTCGGGTCTCCAAGAACTTAGAGACCTGATTCCAAGTCGGATTTACTCGCTCACCTTGCCTGTCCTAAGTGAGGGAGGAGCTTATTAAGGAGAGATGACGTTAGTGACCTAGGCTGGCCCTCTCCCAGCCAGAGGGGGAGCCCACCGTCCCTTTACTCCCCCCTGCCCTTCTGACATCATCTAACACCTGTCACCTGTCCTGTCTCTCCTCCAGAGCTTAGTGTAACTCTCATCTCCTCCTTGAAGCCTCCACCCAGGTCTTGGTCCTCCCTGACAATTTGACCCTTCAAGGTACACTTTCTAAAATCTTGTGTATTGTTCATCAGGGGCTGCAAGATCAGGGAGCTCTATTATCCCCCCACTCCCGCCTCAGTGTAAACTCAGAGAGCGATGTTCTACAGCCCCCTCTCTTTCTCTGTCTGCCTGTCTCTCTCTCTCTCTCTCTCTCTCTCTCTCTCTCACACACACACACACACACACACACACACACACACAGGGCTCAAGCCAGGTCCTTTACAGCCCCTGTCTGACTGGCCAAGGTGCCGCAGTTTCTCTGCATCCGAAATGAGGGGATGTGAGAACATTAGGCTCTCGTGATCTGTCCATTTCCGCAGGGAGCTGAGCCTCTGCCCTGAGGATGGTTTGGTTTCCTGCCTGTTCAGCGAGCTGGGATTGGGGGAGGGGAGGCTGGGGCCGAAGGGAGCCTGGCAGAGCCCCAGACTTGCCGGGGGCGGGGGGGGGGGGAGGGTTTGGGGGTGGTGGTGCGGAGAAGCCTCCTCTGGGTTCCCTGGCACCGTGGGGCTGCGAGTGAACGCTGTACCTGTGGAGCCGTGTGAGCAGCTGTCTGTTGGGCAGAGCTCATTACCAGCGATAATGTGAGCTGAGTGACATGGAAGATCTGTTCTCTCCCCCTGTTACACTTGTCGTTCGCTCTCTTCCTCTGGCAGGTGAGCTAAGGGGTTTGATTGCCTCTGTGTCGGATCCCTCCATAATAACCAGGCCAACGAAACAATCGCGGCTCCGAGCACTTTGGCAGCAAGTCGCTTCCTAGCACCCTGGCAACAGGAAGGGGGCTGGTCCTGGGGTGGGGCGCTGGCTCCAGTGGAATTGCCCCTGCCCCTCCCCATCAAGGCTGCAGGAAATCCTTTATCCCAAGAACAAGGAGGATGCCCTTACACTCAGGCATTCTTGTTGTCAGAACAGCCATTGGAAATGACCTAAAACACTCTGGAGAGGCTGGGGGTGGAGAGGCTGGGGGCAGAAAGCCCCGCCTCTTCCTCAAGAGGGCTTTTGTGGCCCTGGAGGGCTTCACAGAGAGAGGGCTGTGAGTTGTCTGGCTCCTCTGTGACCTAGAGGTTTTCAGAAGCACGGGAAGTTAGATCTGGAAGGGCCAGAGCTCCTGAGGCGGCCACCAGCACTGCCTGGGGGACGCCCTAATAATACAGAGCCTGACCCCACCCCGGAGCTTCAACTCACCTCTTGGGAGTGGGACCCAGAACTCTGTAGTTTACCAATTCCACAGGTGACTTTGCTACACAGCTAGAATTAAACTGCTGATCTAGCGTCGCCCCTGTCTCCCTGTTACAGATAGAGAGAGTAAGGTGGAGTGTGACAGAGCAGGTCATTTCCAAGTGCTGGGGCACCTGCAGAATGGCTTCTGGGAAGGTGACTGATTGCTGTGCAGGTGACACTGACCACACAGAGAGCACCGGCCTGGGGGGACCGTGGAGAGTCGGAGCGCCATGCAGAGGTCCCCGCGTGGAAGGCTTACTGGAGGGCTGGGGGCACGTGCCAGATGTAGCTGGGCACACAGGGTGCAGGTGGGTTGCAAACATATGTTGGGGACAACAGGCCCTAGAACAGGATCGACTGACCAAAGATGGGGTCTTGGATCCACTACGCGTTAATGTGACGCTTACTCCACATGTTAAGGGAACAGAAGGAACTCTCCTAAGACAGGGCTGGGGCCTGGCGCCAGAGGAGTCGCAACGTTTTGAACGGAAGCCAGCAGAGGAGAGGGAAAAGGTGGCTGAATAACAAAAGGCTTTCCTTCTCCAGGTGAGAAGAGGAACAGTGGCCCAGCCTGAGCTGGGGGTGTGGCGTGGGAAAAGGAAGGGAAGGGAATGAAGCCAGTAGGTGAATGACCATCTGTTTTCAGAGTATGCAGTTCCGGTGACACATACACAAATCAGCCCTGCTCCCCAAAACCCTGGGCCCCCGACAGTTGCTGGGGGAAACTGGGGAAGGTTGGTCCTCACCTGTATTAATAATATTCCTTCATAATGACTATGCCGCCCTTGAATTGAAAGAAATACACAATCTCCCGTGGGGCAAACAGGGCCTTACCAAGCCCTCAGTGCCTTACCCTAAGCCAGCTGCCCCCTGTCTGGCATCCTGTGTGAGATAGGCAGGATTCTAAGAATGACCCCCCAAGACCCCTAGTGACCCTCACCCTCCCCTGAGAATGTGCTATCACTCCTGTGATTATGTCAACACAGTTGACCTTAAGATAGGGAGATGATTGGGGTGGACCTGATCTAATCAAACAATTCCTTTAAAACCAGAGCTCCTTCTGGATGGTGGTGGAAGGGAAAGTCAAGAGAAGCACAAGAAGGATTGATGAGTCATGCTGGCTCGAAGATGGAGGGGACCGTGGAGGAGGGATGTGGGCCCCTGTAGGAACGGAGAGCAGACCTGGCTGATGGCCAGCAAGGGAGGTGGGACCTCAGTCCTACAACCACAGGAACTGAATTTGGCCAACCACCCGAAGGAACTTGCAAGTGAATTCTTCCCCAGAGCCTCTAGATAAGGGACAGGGCTGGTCAACACCTTGATTTCAGCTCTGTGAGATTCGGACCAGAGAACTCAACTGAGCCTGCCCAGACTTTTGACCTATAGGCTGTGAGATACTAGTAAATGGGTGTGCGTTTAAGCTGCTAAATGTGTGGGAATTTGTTATCCAGCGATAGAAAATAATACACTGTCACCCGGCCTGGGCTCCATTCTTCCTAGTTTCTGGCCTCACATGGCGGATAAAACCTGATTCCCCCCACCCAGGTCAACTGGGTGCCCGTCTTCTTCTTCAAATCTTTTAATCCCCCAGAGACTACCTACACCCAGAGTGAGTTCTGACCTGTGGGCTGAGGGTCAGTTTCCCCTAGTTCTCACCTCATTGTGGGAGCAGTGATGACAGATGTGTCTTGGATCTCAAGAATAATCTAGCCTAGTGGTTCCCAACTTTTTCATCCCTACTAATGGTAAGAGTAGTAATACACACTGATTACAATAAAGAGACGTGATATTTAATGCCTACTTCCCTGTGCCAGACAAGGAGCTAAGTGCTTTCTCTATATTATCTCATTTAATCCTCACACTAATCCTAGGAGATGGATATTATTATGACTCCCATTTTGTAGATGAAGAAACTAAGGCTTAGAGAATTAAAAGACTAGTACCACTTACTGTTATAGGTGGTTGAGCTAGGATTTGAATCTGAGTGTCTGGCTCCAGAGCCTGTGTTCTTAACAGTCACGTAATCTCTCCCTCCCTCTGCACCACGCACCCCGTATTTTGAAAGATTTTTGTCTACCAAACAAACTGCATTTATCAAGTAGTAATTTGTTTTCCCATTTTTTATTAATCAAAGCCATGTATGACTGCCAATCAGGGGTTCAGATTAGCGTGAGATTAGCAGTGTTATCACACTGAGTTGATACAATTCCAGCCAAAAGCAAAGAAATGATGTCTCAGTTAGCAGTCTGTGCAGTCTTATCTTTGGTATGTCATTTCTGCTAGGCATACAGAAATATTAAAAATAGCTCCTGAGCCCCCATTACTACCTGTGGGAACCTGTAAATGTCTGAGGACTGCAGACTGGGGCCACTGGTCTGGATCTTGCAGACCCTCCTTATCTGTTCTGCTCAGGCCTCTGTGTCTCTGCGACCTGTTCAGGTAGCTTTCCTCCACAGAGGGGGCTGTAGACACCCCTCTGCCCCCAAGCGCCACCGCTGCCAGGGACAGAGTGAACAGCATGGCACCCCCTCTGGTCCTCCAGGGCACACATGCACACACATGAAGTCATGTACACATTCACACACACACACGCACACACACGCACACACACACACACACACTCATCATGACCACTGTACCACCACCACCATCAGGCGTGTGGTCTTTTAAATAGCCTCCTTCCCTAAATCTTTCCCTGATCCCTACTCACTCCCTCAGATGGACAGACAGACAAACAGACATGCGCACACACCCACACGCCCACCATCACCACCACCACCACCATCTTCTCTTCCAACAGAGGAAAGTTCAGTCTTCGTCTAAAACATGCAATGTTCCAGTCTCACATCGCCGTAAATGTACAGGAGCATGAACACATGTAAGTAATTCTTTCCATCCTCACTATATGCGTCTGAATTCGGTTTTCATACCGTGAATCTCGTGCGATGAGCCCCTAAGTGTCCTTCATTCACTCAAAATATATTTCTTTAATACCCAGCATCTGCCAGGCTTTGTTAGATCCCAAGAATTTATTGTAAACAAGGGCCAGGTCAGCACAGGCAAAAAAGAGGCCCCTGGCAACCCGGAAGACAAGCTGAGTCGCAGGAACCTAGCACTGAGGGCAGGAGAGACTGGGACTACCAGGAATGAAAGGGGGACAACTGCGGTTCTCGGTGAGGGTCGGTATCTGCAGAGGCGGGGGAGAAGCACCCTTTAGAAAGACCTTTCAGACTGATGCTCTAATTTCCTACAATTTGCTGCCCTCTGAGCCTCCCCAGTTAGCCAGAATTCCAGCGGTCTCTTTGGCAATCGTTTTTACCTTGGATTATAAGTGGTGGCTAAGTGTCTACGCACTGGGCTGTGGTTGCCTGGGGCCATTGGTGGAAGGGCTACGCCAGGGATGTCAACGAGACAGTAGGGGCCAGAGGCTGTGAGCCAGGAGCCGGGTTTGGATGGGAGAAGTCCTCCACCTGCTCTAGACTGTGGGTGGGGACCTTGACCTGCAGGCATGAGGGACGTGGGAAACACAAGTTCTTCTGTGTCGTCACAGAAACATGAACTAATGGGCTGCAGGTACCGCCTACTTTAGAGCTGATAAAACATTTCATAGATGGGATCAAATGCAAATCTCTAACAATCCTGCAAAGCAGGCGGGACAGGCATCAATGTCCCCATTTCACAGATGTGGCTCAGAGAGGGTAAGCAATCCACTTCCATCACACAACTAGTGTGTGACCTGGGAAAGCTACCCGAACAGGTCGCAGAGACACAGAGACCTGAGCAGAACAGATAAGGAGGGGTCTGCAAGATCCAGACCAGTGTGACCTGGGAAACTGGGACCTAGCTCTGTTCTCTTTCTAGCGCACCCAGCGGTGTCAGTTCTTGATGGAGCTGTTCCTGACGGCTGAAAGGACACACATGGGCCAGTAAATTAGCCAGAGTCTGGGGGCTTGTATTCGTTTCCAAAGGCTGCCGTAACAAATACGACAAACCGGGTGGCTTCAAACAACAGAAGTGTATTCATTCATAGTTTTGGAGGCTGGAAGTTGGAAATCCACATGTCAGCAGCATCGCTTCCTTCTGGGGGCTCGGAGGGAGACAGTTTAATGCCTGTGTCTCCGGCTCTGGTGGTTGCTGGCAATCATTTTTTTTATTTTTCATTTTTGCGGTACGCAGGCCTATCACTGTTGTGGCCCCTCCCGTTGCGGAGCACAGGCTCCGGACGCGCAGGCTCAGCGGCCATGGCTCACGGGCCCAGCCGCTCCGCGGCGTGTGGGATCTTCCCCGACCAGGGCACGAACCCGCGTCCCCTGCATCGGCAGGTGGACTCTCAACCACTGCGCCACCAGGGAAGCCCTTTTGGCAATTCTTGTTCTTGGGCTTCTGACAGCATCACTCCAGCCTCTGCCTCTTGTCACGTCAAATTCTCCCTGGTGTGCCTGTGTCCAAACTTCCCTCTTCTCATAAGGACACCAGTCACTGGATTAGGGCGGGTCTCCTCTAATCCGGTATGACCTTATCTTAATCTGCAAAGACCCTACTTTTATTTATTTTATTTATTTTGTTTTAGGCTGCACCGCTCAGCACGTGGGATCTTAGTTCCCCGACCAGGGATTGAACTTGTGCCCCCTGCCCTGGGAGCACAGAGTCTTAACCACTGGACCGCCAGGGAAGTGCCAAGACCCTACTTTTATATAAGGTCCTGTTCTCAGAGTGGACACGGATTATGGGGGGACACTATTCAACCCAGTACAGGGCTCACTCATTAGGGCTGACCTTGTGAGAAGGATTTGTTCGTTACGAGCAGGGTGATGGCCTGCTGAGACTGGGCTGAGGGGGTCCAGGTTTGATTTGGCCGCTGGGGTTCCTGCTGCTCCTCTGTCCAGGTAAGAGAAGAAAATTGTCTTCCCCGCCCCCCAACACCTGTCCACCCTCAGCTCTGTCCTCCTGCCCTTTGTTGCCCTCTTGACAGTCCCAACGTCTATCCGCAAACATGGGTATGCTAGGATGGTTGATAACGTAATTGCTATAGAACGGCTATGATTTATTGAGCACTTACTATGTGCCAAGTGCCATAAAAAGAGCTTTACATGTGTTATTTCATTTAACTCTCTCAATAACCGTGTGAATATAAGACCCATTCTTACCCTCGTTTGACACTTGAAGAACCAGAGGCTTTGGAAGGCCAAGTACTGTGTCTGAGGTCACAGATGTAATAGGTGGTGTGAATAGGATTCTAGCCCAGCTTATGTTGGAACTGGGGGCCTAAGTCGATAGATACTCCTGACTCCTTTCCTCCATCCTTGGCTATTCCATGGAGGGCAACCTGGGAGAACTATGGGGACCCCAGAATGGAAGAGCTGGGGAACAGGAAAGTTCTAAAAGGGGCATAAAAGGGGAAAGGGGTTGGGGAGGGAGGGTGGAGATTTTTCCATGCCAAATGCTTTGAGCTATTTCCAGCCAACCAAGGTGGCATTTTCTTTTTCCGCTTCCTCTGGGACTGATGGGAAACAGTGAGAAGAGGAAATGAGGCCTCTAGCTCCCTGCTGTTTCTGTGAGGCCTAGAGTGGTTCCCCACCCTGTTTGCAAGGCCATAAATAATCGAGATGTATTACTCAGGGATTGCCATGGTAACATCTTCAGGTTACCAGGGATGCAAGATCCAAACAAAAGTATTCGATTAAATATTGCCGGCCACTAGAGGAATCCAGCCATGTAACCGTGGGATGTGGGGAAGGGGAGGGGCAAGGAAGTCTTATTGCTTCTTTCTCTTTTTGTCCTCAGCTTTCTCCTCAGAGAATGATGGCTCTGCTGGGAGGACCCTCTCCCTCTTCTCTTGTTCCTGGGCTTTTTCCCTGCTCATAAGATAGAGGGTTCCCACCTACAACCCATATCTCTAACATACAACCAGCATTCTGAAGTCGGCTCTAAAACAGATGCCCCTGGCTCTCCCAATAAACACACCCTCTTCTAACTGGTTTAGAATTGAGTTGGATACCCAACTAAAAATCATTCCCACGTGCATCAGCCTTTTAAGTGGAATCAGCAGGCCTGTAAGTTGGGTTTCCCCAGACACCAGGTGCATGATACAGGCATGGGATTACGGCAGCTGCAGAGAGCAGAAATCAGGGTTGGGAAAGGAGGGTCCTGTTCTGGGGGCTGGAGAGAGCTGCTCAGTGGGGACATCCTTCCTGAAAGCCTGGCCTGGGTAGGATTCTCCATTCCTGGAACTGCAGAGCCACTATAAATATGTTTCTGTTAACCAAGTGGTGTTTGTTCAACATAAACTCGCTCTGCCCTCCAAGGTAGCCCCGGAAAGTGCCGAGTTCGGCAGAGTTTAAGGAGGTGTAATTTAAAGTCGTGTTGGTGGGCCTCCCAGGCTGAGGATAAATCTCTCTCACTGCCTTCTTTGTGGCTCCACCTCTAAGAGGCAGAGCTGGAAAGACCTCAGAGATTGTCTAGTTCAAGGCCTTCATTTCAGAGAAGGGAACTGAGGTGGGAGGGGAGATGATTTACCCCAAATCACCCAGCTAGGAAGTGGCTCCGCTCTTTCTAAAACCCAGTTTCCTGACCTAATGCCTCTACCCCTAGCTAGGGCCCCAGCCCTGGATGGGACTCCTGGGGTCTGCACACAACCTGAGAATCTGGAGAGAGGGGGTGGCAGGGAAACCGAGACATGGAGGCAGCCTCCGGGCTTCCTGGAGACCCACCCAGTCTGGGGGATACCCTGAGCCTTGACCTAGCCCCACGGGCCTTGTAAACAAAGCCCTCCTGCTCTCAGATACCTCCAGTGGATCAATACGTATTCTTTGGGCAGGCTGGGCCTTGTAGACTACTGATGAGCTATCCCACTCAGAGAGCAAGTTTTCTCTCATCTGGGGCCACTGTCTCAGCCAAGTATAAGCAACTTTGCCAGGGGCTGGGCAAAGGGGGCCAGGGGTTTCGGGCCGGATCATGGCCACGTCCTAAGCACCTGTGCGCTCCCACCCAACCTCAAGTTGGCATCTCACACATTGTTTATGAAGAATTTGTCTGAGCTCAAGGGGAGCCGGGGAAATCAGTGAGACAAATAAATGAAAATTCCAGGCGGCACCGAGTGCAGGGCCTGGAGGGAGCGTAGCAGGGGGTGTTTACCTTGGGGGCTTGCATATTTTATCACGGGGCCATCTCCTCTCTCACCCCTGTTCCCTCCTCTCCCCTCTCTCCTGATGTGGCTGTGATGAGAGTTTATATTATTCAGCACACCGTTTGTAAGTCTATTTACAACCCAGGCATCGTTGGTTTGCGTGAGAGAGAGATGGCCCATCCCCATATTAGTTAAATTGGAAATAAATTGGTTGTTAAATAAAAACCCTCTGTGGGATGTGACAGTGATGAATGAGGGATGGCTGCACCTGGGGAAGGGAGGGGTGGCTTTCTGGATTGAGTCCACAGAGCTGAATTGCCCCAGGAAACTTGGGCAGGAGCCTGGGATGGTCCAGAGACAGAGAACGGCTAAGCTGGGGTGGAGCGTAAGGCGGGTGGGTGCTGGAGGACATGCTTGGCAGGAAGTCCAGGGTGGAGGATTTTGAGCATCCCCTAGACCTGTATTTTCTTTTCTTATGGCATGCAAAGTACTTTTATATAACTTATGTCTCTGGTTTTATAGCTTTGTGACTTTTTTTTCTTTTTTTACTTGACAGATACAGACACTCTAGTGAAATGATTTGCCTGTGGTCATTGTCAAATGAAAACAAATCCGGACTTGGTAAGGAGAGATATGAGTCTTTCGGAAGGATGATTATGAGGCAGGGGAAGGAACTACTGCAGTAGGGAAGATGATCTGTCCACGAGATCTGCAAGCACCACAGAAGAAGAACCTAGGGGTAAGACAGGAATAAAGACACAGACCTACTAAAGAATGGACTTGAGGACACAGGGAGGGGGAAGGGTAAGCTGTGACAAAGTGAGAGAGAGGCATGGACATATATACACTACCAAACGTAAGGTAGATAGCTAGTGGGAAGCATCCGCATAGCACAGGGAGATCAGCTCGGTGCTTTGTGACCACCTAGAGGGGTGGGATAGGGAGGGTGGGAGGGAGGAAGATGCAAGAGGGAAGAGATATGGGAACATATGTATAACTGATTCACTTTGTTATAAAGCAGAAACTAACACACCATTGTAAAGCAATTATACTCCAATAAAGATGTAAAAAAAATCTGATATCACTTATATATGGAATCTAAAATATGACACAAATGAACTTCTCTACGAAACAGAAACAGACTCACAGAGATAGAGAACAGACTTGTGGTTGTCAAGGGGTAGAGAGGGTTGGGGGAGTGATGGATTGGGAGTTTAGGATTAGCAGATGCAAACTATTATATATAGAATGGATAAACAAAAAGGTCCTACTGTATAGCACAGGGAATTATATTCAATATCCTATGACAAAACATAATAGAAAAGAATATGAAAAAGAATGTATACATATGTGTAACTGAATCACTTTGCTGTATAGCAGAAATTAACACAACATTGCAAATCAACTATACTTCAATAAAATAAATTTTTAAAAAAAGTGGGGCAAACAGGGGTTCTTTTGTAGAGACCAGTAAACAAGCTAGAAAGAGCCAGGTGTGGGGAGGGGGATGACAGGGGATGTGAGGGGACAGTAGACCAGGGAGCAGCTCACCCTGAGGCCAGCTGGTCCTCAGGAGGGGCTGTCTCAGGAAGACAGGGCCCAAGTTCAGGGTCTGGTGGAAAGAGAGAGGCAGAACCAAAACTTGGTTAAGCAGCATTAAGCTCTGATTGATCAGTGGCAATGAGCAGTTCAGCTAATCAATTATGGATCAAAGAAAGGGAATTTGGAGGGTCTGTGTCTGGCCTTGTCATGGGGAAACAAAGGGAGACATCTGTGAATCTTTTCTAAGTCATGTGGGGAAGGGAGAATTTTTGCAGCATGCTGTTTTCTGGTAGACAGAGGGTGGGGGATTTTTTTTAGCCCGCACTGTTTTCCAGGCTCACAGGCTCAGGTACAATCCAACATTGTCATCACACAGTTATACATTGTAGGGTTAGGACTGGAATCCAGGACCCTGGAGTCCCAGACCACTGATGTCACTCCATTTCTCCAACCTCTTACTTCTTTCTTAGCTGATCAGTCTTATATTTTTCTCTCCATCTTCCTCTTATTAAAACCTGCTGTGAAGAATAAAGAAGCTCATGACAGCTTAACCCTTCCCAGGGATGTTTGTGTTAGACTAGAGATCAGAGCTTTAATTCTGGAATCTGAAGGGGAGAGTCCTTTCCAGGATTAAACTGTTTTGACATCTATTTTCTTTCATCGGAATCATAGGGTCACTTCTGCCTGCACCTGGGAGGGATAATAGATCCTAGTAGATGGTAGACATAAGGAGTTGGTTGATAACAGGTCATTGAATCAAAGAACCTCAGAGCTGGAAGGAAACTTAGACTATCTGGCACAATCCCCCATTATACAGATGAGAAAAGTGAGGACCAAGTAGGAGAAGAGAAGTAGCTAGACTTGATCATAAATGAGGATCTCCCTAACTGTTCATGTTATAAGAGAGAATGGGTGGGTGGTCACATAGCTCTTCCTGGGCTCTTCTCCAACAGCATCAAGTCCTCCTCTTCCTGGCACCCTGCCTCACTCCCCGGGTTGCGAATGGACCAGTGGTTGTCAAGCTATAATATGAATAACTATCGCTAGGTTATGCTCTGTGTAGAAAGTTCCAACTCCACTAATCTCCTGGGTTTATGTAGGACTGGAGCCCAGCACTCTGCATTTGACAAAGATTCTGAGAACCACATTTGGGGAACATGGGTAGGGGCCATGGGAGTGGTCTAGGTCTAGAAGGTAGATGGATAGAATGACCCCCAGGAGGCTCTGCCAGCCCAAGCCATCAGTGATTCCAGTTTGCAGGTAGGGTGGGGTGGGGAGTGACCTTTATTTCTCACCTCCAGGTGTTGTTGATGGGAAGGGTAGCCTCCTTCCCTTATTTCTTATTTCTTCCTTATTTCTTCCTCAGCCATCATAAAGGCAGAGCCTGGGGGAGGGGAGGCGTTCTTTAGGGAGATTAAAGACTCTTCCTTGAAAGGAAACAAATTCCTTACTAATTATGCAATTATTTTATTATGCAGCCTTGATGAAAAAAATACATACACCACTCAAAGCCTAAAAAGAAGGCTGTAGCCAGGACTTATCCAATTTAATAAATCCTCTCTATCCTGTAATTATTTTCCGTATTCTCTTTAATACAAGTCTGTAGGAGAGTGGGGGACTGTCTCTGCTTGGCTGTGGGACTTGGGGGGACAGGTCTTCCCCTTCCCACCTGCCACCCCACCTCAGCTGCCCTCTCCAAGCGGCTTCCAGGGCATATACACCAGTGTTCTACACCTACCTCACCCTCCACCTTCATCCTGTCATATTCCCAGGAGAAGGGGTGTGAGAGGGAGAGGTTGGGGGCCAGAGGAAAGGAGAAGGACAGGCTTTAAAGACAGGCTTCTAGAGTATGACTCCCTTAGTTGAATTTTGGCTTTGGAGCTGCCCCCCAGCAATGCCTCATCTTCCACCTATGAACCTGACCTGCCCTGAATTTTATACTATTCCCTCAGCCTTCCTTCCAACCAGCAGTCATAGCCCCATTCCCCAAACAGTTGGATGATAAAACGTGGATGTGTTGCCCCTTCAAAGTTACAGACTTTGAGTCAGATGTGTTTGGGCTCAAAGTTTGGCTGAGCTAAGTACTGGCTTGTGCTTAAGCTGGGTCTCAGTTTCTTTATCTGTAAAGTGGAGATATTAATACCTTCCTCATCAGGGATGTTGTGAGATCAAAAGGGCTCATGGACCTCAAGGATGTAGCACAGTGCTTGACACAGCTGGTGTCTATCGAAGCAAGTTTCTTTCCGCACCCCTGCCCCACGCCACCTCCTTCAAGCCTTACAATGAACATTTGCAGGTGGCATTCATAATGGTAGGGGAGACACTGGGGCAGCAGAGCCTTTCTTGGCTCCCCTGAAGTTTCCTCACTTACTTTGTCCCCCACCCCATAGTCTTGTGATCATGGGGCTCTAAGGAGGGCTTGGACTCCAGTGGGTGGGGTGGGTTGAGGTCTGGGGATCAAGAAGTTCCTGGAGAATCTTGTTTCTCTGTCCCTAAAAGAAGGGCTGGGCCAGGAGGAGCTCTCCGCCGGATGCCTTCTCCACCACCATCGCCATGGCGACTGCCTACAGCCTGAATTTCTCAGCATCCTGACTGAGGCAAAGCCAACCAGGCAGAATGGTGTCATGCCTGGATCCTGCTGGCCCTGTACCTTCCTGTCACGGGGTGATGGGTCAGGGTGAGACACTGCTGAGCCCCACCATAGCCCCTGCCTCTCCATATTCGTTCTTTCACTGCACACTGGCCTGAGTCTGCATGCTAACTGGCATCACCTCTAGGTGCCACCTTGCCACGGCGTCCCAGTGAGGCCGCCTGGACTTTAAAGTCAGATGGACTCTATTAGAAGCCTACTTCTAGTATTCACTAGTGGTGTCACCTTGGGTTAGAGTTACGTAAACTTCCCAGACCTCAGTTTCCTCATCTGTAAGACACGCATACCATCAATAATAGAATCCACCTCCTGGGATTCTATTAGCTTCTATCGTTGTGAGGCTCAGGTGAGGTGATGTATAGGAAACAGTTTTGTTAAATTAAAAGCACTGAACACACATGGGAGTTTGCCGGCACCAGGCAAGCCCTGTTCGAGCATCTATTACAGGTCCATTTTTGTTTTAAACCCTGAACACACATTATTTCATTGGATTCAAAGCCCTGTGAGGTAGTGCTTAATTTCTTCATTGTCCCCATGAGGAAATGGAGGCTTAGAGAAGCTGAATCAATGGCTTGAGCTCACCTAGCAGGAAAGAGCCAGAACTTGAACTGTTATCAAGTCGTTCTCTGTAACAACCTGTAAGAGATCACTGTTCTTATTGACATAGATTCAAAAGGAAGTTTTTATTGAGCATGTCCTTATTGGGGGCTATAGGGAACACTAGAGCAGTACATGACAGGGTCTTCCTTGACCTCAAGGAGCTTACATTCTATGACAAGTGAACCCCCATGACAAAAGCCTTGTATGGAGACGTGCAGCCCGAGTTCAAAATGGGGTTGTTCTTCCTGGGTTGGAGTCTTTAAAGAAGGCTTCATGGAGGCAGGGGGGCTTGGGCTAGGCTTTAAAAGAGTGGGTAGGGTTTGAAGAAGCAGAGAATGTGGGTGGGCAATTCTAGTGGGGACTTGGACCATCTGGAGAGAGCCTAGAAACGTGCTGAATGGTGGGGGAGGGGAGGAGGGGTTAAAAATTGGCCATGAGTTATTTTCCACGTGGATCTGCAGAGAGTCTGCTATTACTTGCATGAATCAGTTCAGTAGCAGATGCAAATGTGTACCCCAGTGTACTCAGACGTGCACCCCGACGGCCCCAGGTTGCCTCAGAGTTGTCTTGTTTTCTTTGGAAGCCTGCAGCAGAGTAGGAACGAAATCGCTTGCTGCTGTGTCTGCTTCTTCTCTTTGCAGCAGCCCACCCAATGGCTCGCTCTTCAAACGTCAGGCTCAGCTTGATCAAATTTGACATCCTCCACCGCTGGGGTCAGAGGAGGTGGCATGTGTTCTGCTGGGTCCTGGCCCACGAAGCTGGAGTCCCCAGGGCTCTCAGAACAGGCTTCGGGCCTGGCTTCTTCCCCACCATCGGAAGGCCCATGGTGGGGTGAGCAGAGTCAGGCTCGGATGTTGCTGGTGAAACAACAACGGATTTGGATAATTTCAGGACCAGGCTGGGGGTGAGGGTGAAGATAATATGGGCAAGCTGTGGGTAGCCGGGAGTGGGGCACAGGGGGGTTGCATGTCCTGCACACGTGTGTGCACAGGGTACATGCTGGAGGAGACTGGGTGGTCTGAAAGCAGATCTCCAGACCCTCTGCTCCTTCCTTTGCACCCATATCTATGCCAGGCCAAGGATCCTCTGGAGGGGAATTCTGCCTCTTCACTTGAATACTTTGTGTCATCTCCTAACAGGGCATACATGCATCCCGAGCTAGGTCTATCAGCTGTGTGTAAGGAAGTCCTGAGTGTAGTGTATGTACTGTTTGGCAAGTTCCATAATCACACCGTGGTCACTTAATTTGGTGTGACTCAGATGACCCCATTAATCAGGTTGGCCAACTTATTCCTTATGCCTTGAACTTCAGGCTACCTGGTCCCCATGCCCTTCTAGGCTCCTGGACAAGTGCCCTTTCAGATCACTCTCCTTTCTTTGGGCATCTCCTTGAAGCCTTGGCTCTTGATGGTCCCTGATTTCCATTCTAGGCTCTCCAATCAAGTGTCCTTGCCCACTGTGGCCCCTGCACCCAAGCACACTCTAGGATTACTGCCTCTCCTTCCTTTCCCATTCCTGCATTTAGAGCCTTTGTCTTGGTTGAGAGGTTTTTCTCTCTTTCCCTTCCCTCTACCACCTTCTTGAACCAGTCCCCCTTTCTTTTCTCCCACCGGTCCAGTCCTTCTCCTCCCTCATTTTGGTGGCCCAGCAAGGCCTTCCTGCCTTCTCTAGACTCTGAAGCTTTGTCAAGGCTATCTTACTCCCCAACCCCCCGCCTCTTTTAAGTTTTCTTTATCTGGGGTCTCCATAAGAGCTCTTCTTGGAGACAGCTAGATTGATAAGCTAACCCCTTCCAGAATGTGAATACGTTACGCCAGCGGTAACATACTTATAATTTGGCATGGCCCTTCTAAAGCTGAGACTTAACCCATGAATTGGTGAGCACTCCAGCCAAAGTTTTAAAGCCATAAATTGAGACTCTTGGGAAGGACATGTCTCTGAAACAACTCATATTTCAGGTGGTCTTCATCTCAGAGAAGTTTCCAGATTAGGTCTACCATCTTGGTGGCTCTGTTTCTCCTTTTGTCACTGAACTTTGGACTAGAACTCGGGTGCAGCCTCTAGGAACCAAGGGGTGTGGCCTGCATTGTTCACACCCACCTTCCCAAGGAGTAGCCAGAACTCCTGGCACATCCAGGTGTCCTTCAGTTTCCTTTCTCTTTACCAGTCACCTTCTTGGATGCTCCTGGCAAGGGAGAAGGGTTGGCTTATCAAACACCTAGGGTTGGATTCATAGACCTCTCTAAACCTCCAAAGGTACAGGGGTCCTCTGTAAAAGGAAAAGCATACCTTTTCTTTTTATGCTCCCATCCATCCATCTTTCTGTGGACCCCACCACGGTAGAAACCAAAGCCCCTCACCCCTCCTTTTCCGAGAAGACCATTTGTGTGTTTACAGGCATTCTGTTATTACAGTTATCACTTCCAGTAAATTTTAAAGACATTGAAAAATGCAAGAGCCTATTTTATGGCTATGGCTTTAAAACAAACAAAAATAGTAATTCCATTAGTAGTTGAAAAATCACAGGAGTACTGTATTTTTTTTTAAATTTTATTTATTTTTTATTTTTGGCTGCTTTTGGGTCTTCTTTGCTGCACGCAGGCTTTTCTCTGGTTACGATGAGCAGGGGCTACTCTTCATTGTAATGTGCAGGCTTCTCATTGCAGTGGCTTCTCTTGTTGTGGAGCATGGGCTCTAGGCACGTGGGCTTCAGTAGTTGTGGCACGTGGGGTTCAGTAGTTGTGGCTCATGGGCTCTAGAGTGCAGGCTCAGTAGTTGTGGCACACAGGCTTAGTTGTTCCGCAGCACGTTGGATCTTCCCGGACCAGGGCTCGAACCCGTGTCTCCTGCATTGGCAGGCGGATTCTTAACCCCTGCACCACTAGGGAAGCCCGGGAGTACTGTACCGTTGAGGATAAATTTACTGCTATGGTAACTGTGTGCCACAAAGATAATAAACCCAATTGAAGAGTGGTTGTTGGCAGGTGGGATAGACAGGAGACAACACGTTACACTTGCAGGGCCACCTGGGAACCGAGGTGGATGTTTTAGTGTTCTAAGAACTGTGTGTGCTTCCCTGTACATGGAGAGTGCTGCGGGGGGAGGGGCTGAAACCAGACAGATCTGGGTTGAAATCCCTACTCTGCCCATTTCTAGCTGTGGAAAGTGGAGCAGTTCATGTAGCCTCACCAATAAAATGGGGATAATTCTAACAGGTTGCAAAGGTTCAACGTGACACAAGACGTACAGGTTCTCCTAAATTGCTCAACTATAAATTCCATGAAGGCAGGACCTCTGTCCATCTTTTTCTCCACTTTATCCCTCGTGCTGCCTCCGTGCCTCGCTTGTAATAGGTTTCTGATTGTAGCTATCATTGGTGTTCCATCACTGGTAGGTAATCAAAAGCCTTTGATCTAGTTAATCCCCCTGCCTCCTCTTCTACCTCAACCAGCAACCCATCTCTCCCAGTCCAGTGCCCTAGAGTCTACAGCATAACCAGTAGAGATCTACAGGATAACCAGTTAGGAACTCAAAAGAAGGCTTGAGTAACAAAACCTAAAGGGCTTTCCTACCAACCCATGAGATTGATGAGCTATGAGTATGTATATTTTAACCTTTTGGCAAAACATTTCTGAAGCAAATTACGATACTTGATTTAATAGCAAGACTCCCAGACACAAGGTATGTCTCCGATAGACCAGAGATTTGTTGCTTGATTTATAGGAAATAGTTTTGGTATAAATGTTTATTACAGTCAAGTTCTCTTTAAAGGCGATATATGGCATTATTCTACATTGGCATGAAAAGTGGTGTCTCCGGATCTCCCAGATTGCTCCGGGTCACAGCTTCACATCTTCCATCCCTGGGAACCCTGCCCTCCACTATCTCAGTCTGCAGTACCTAGGGTGCTTTATCAACTTTATGTCTCAATTGTCACATCTGCACAGCTCCTGTCAAGCATTAAAAGTTCTCAGTCTGCACTTTTTGGCATTGTAGATGACCTTCTGCTGTTTGGATTGTTAATTCTATTTCTCAGAGAGAGCTGAGCACAGTAGCCAACCAGGGAACCTCAGTTTCTTCACCTGTAAAATGAGAAACGAAGATAGCACGATCTCTGCCTCTACTTGGCCTCTTAAAAACAGGTTTCCTGCTCTATCTTCCTCTCTGTCTCCAGGGCTGTGCATAATATCTGACTTTTGGCCATGTTCCCTCATCAGCTTTGGATGGAAGGAATGAGTGAATGGGAGATTGGGGGTAATAAAGATCTGTATAACATGTTTTCTAGACATTCAGAGAAGAGGATTCTATTAAATCTCAATGAAATCTCTTTTCCTCTTCCTTTCCCTTACGGGGCCCCCTTACCTTCAGATATGCCCAACTGATTTAGCTTCTAAACCCTGACACTGCTGTGAGCTTCCAGCTCCTGCCCCACACCTCCCCAGGCCGCCCCTCATTGTCTGCTTTTGAACCCCATCCCTCGTGCATGGAATTGGCAAACACTATATAATTATATTGGAAATCACAGGTTCCCAGAGACTGGGGAATAATTATGCTTAATAGGAATAAAATGAATTTCCAGTTGCCCTCTTTGGGGTGGATGACCGTCCGAGCCTATATTTACCTTGTAATGATGTGGCAATTACCATTTAATAATTACCCTACTGGCTGGCACTTGCCCAGCCATTAATTGGTTAATGGCCATCATGCCATGCAGGGAATTGAGGAATATGCCTGTTTCTTAATTTCCATATCTTAAAAATCTTCAGCAGGATGGGGGAGGCTCTTAGGAGACAGTCACGTGGGGGACCGGATGGAACAGTGCCGTCTGCCAAAGGATCAGGGTTCTTAGCTGAGGGTCTTTTCCCCAGGAAGGCAAATCCAGCCCTCCCGGGAGTGCTGGCAGGTGGAAAATACACAGGAGAGAAGTCCACTGAGGTCAGGATGACTCTCCTCATGCCCATCCTCATGGCAGTGGAAGGACCAGAGATGTTGGGGTGAGTAATAATTACAGACCAAATTAAATCCAATCGTGCCCCTTAAAGCTTAATTAAATCATTTATTCATCCAGTCTGTTTATTGAGCACACACACAAAGTGGTGCACCTCCAGCCTCCTTGGTGCACATCGACCTTGCTCTTGTCTGAACCTCTCCCTCGAGACCTCACTTGCTAACTCTGTCTTGTGTGGTCTCCTCATAGTTCCCAGAGTCTGTCTTGCCTTGAGAAGCAGATCGGGAGCTTTCTTAGGGCAACGTTTGTATAAACAACCTTTATATTCTATTTATGACAAGTCCAGAGCAGGCACTCAAGATACAGGTTAAATGAATAATAGATGATTATGTAGAGGAAAAATGCATGAGTTCTGGGGTCAGCGAGACCTGGGTTCAATTCCCAGCTTTGTCATTAATTAGTTGTAAGACCTTGGACAAATCCCTTACCTTCTCTAAGACCCCCAAAATGGGAAAAATAATCATTAGTACACAGTTCTTGTCACACAGTACATAGCTGACATGAAAATGGTTCTTAATATTATAATATGTACTATTTAGTATATTTGCTCATTGATGTGTATCGTTGTATATACATATGAAGATATATATTTGGAAATTTTATGCATGGATATATATGTGTATATGTATATATATATCCATGCATCTATGTATAGATGGATATACATATATACACACATATACATATGTATATATGTGTATGTGTATATATATATGTATATAAACAGGGTTGGCATTTTGCTCTCCTCTTTTTCATGGGAGCAGAGGTAACGGGCATTGGAGTCCTGAGTAACTGTGAATAAGCTTTGTGGTTAGTTTTTCTCTGACCTGTGAATGGATCAATACTCTGCCTCAATCTAGAGAATGTTGGAGATCATTCAAATCCCACTGAGGGAAAATTATACTGAAGGTGCTGTGCAATACAACTTTCACACGTTATTCCATTTAATCCTCATATTAACTCTGCAAGAGGAAGAAATATTGTGGAAGACAGAATGCATTGGACAATTAAGGAGATGATTTTATTATGACAGTTTGCAATGGGGAAAATGTTCATCAATGAGGAGTGTCTCAAAGATATGGAAGGAGGGCTAGGGTTTTATGCGGGCAGGTAGACCAGGAACCATCAGCAAATCTTATGTGAGTCATGAGGAAGGATGTAGGTGGGTCTTATCTCAGAATTAGAAGAGCAGGGTGGTCCTTTCAGGTTAGTCATGTCTAGGAACACAAAAGGGTGGTGGGATTTCTCAACCTTAGGGAACACAGTGCTCAGATCAAGTTCAATGTTGTCAATATCATCTTGATGTTTGTAGTTGAGTAAATTAAAGATACTAGGAGAGGTTAAGAAACTTGTCCAACATTTCATCACAAGTTTGAAGTGGAGCAGTCTCAGAATCCCAGCCTGTCTGGCCCCAAATTTGCCATCTTGGTGCGGTTGCAATGGCCTTTTCTTCATTCACTGATTCATTCAATAAATACTCGTTAATACACTACTATGTGCCAGGAACTGTTCTAGGTGCTGGGAAACCTCAGTGAAGAGATACCAAGGGCCTCAACTTTTTGGAAGTTACATTTGAATGGAGTAGAGAGACATTGAACAACTTAATGAGTAAATAAAGAAGCTGATGGGGATTTAATGTGAGATGGGGATTAAGTGCTACAGAGGAAATAAAATGGGGTGATGTGATGGAGGGTGACTTCAAGTGGGAAGTCTTCTCTGAGGGGTAGCAGCTGAGAAGGAACCTACCGTGCCCACAGCTCAGGGATGTGGCTGTGAGAGGAGAACATTCCAGGAAGAGGGAACACCAAGTGCAAAGGCCTCGTGGGAATAAGCTTGGGTTCTCTGAGGAACAAGCAGAAGCCCTTGAGCAAAGGTGAATGATGGGGGAGAAGTGTAGACTGAGATCAGAAGTTTAGGAAAGAACCAGATCAGAAGGGACCTTGGAGGTCCTGATGAAGTGTTTGGATTTTATTTGAAGTACATGGAGGAAGCCATCAGCAAGGGACAGAAACCACTGGACAGTATCAGGAGAACGTTCAGATTGTGAGCATTAGTGAAAGGCCAGGAAAGGGAACCTCTGGCCCTCCTGCAGTTGGGCTAGCCTGTCAATCCTGTGCCATCCCTGCCCCTGGGCATGAACCTACTCACTGTGAGTATATGGAAAACATAGTTATCTTCTAACCCACAAACCAGGGACCTGTGGTTGGCCTCCTGCAGCTGGGCCTTTGCCAGCTTTGCGGACCGTCTGACTCTGTATCTCATTATGAAATGTTGAAGTGTGCTTACCTCTATCATTTACCCTCATTTTGCCCTCTGCAGTGGATAGATCAGGAATATGACCCACCTCCTCCTTTACACATGAGGAATCATAGGGGTTACATGGTGGGCCCAAGATCCCGCAGCTAGTTAATGAAGGAACTTAAACTGGAAACCAGTTTTGTGACTAACTGGGCTGAGTATCCCTGACCACCCCACCCCCACCTTGGTTACAGAGACTTCAGAACAGGCTTACCCAAGAGTGTCCAAGTGAGTCCTAAAGTCATTTAAAATAATAAATGGAACTCCCCGCTGGCTGTTCAGTATCTAGTGGTCTTTCAGGCCACTACCTATGAGCTACCAGCCGTGATCTACAGCCAGCATTATCTGCTATTAGCACTGCCCTCTATTAGCAACTATTATCACTTACCAACTATTAGCCACCATTAGCTACTATTATCACCTAGCTCCTATTATCCATTATTAGCTACTCTTATCAACTACCCACTATTATCCACTATCAGCTTCTATTATCTTCAGACATCATCCAGTATCTTCCATTTGTTATCTTTGATCTACTATCAGCTACTATCTATTATTTGCTATGTGCTACAATCTATCAGCTACATTTTTTTTTTATCAGCTACTTTTTTTTTTTTTTGCAGTACGCGGGCCCCTCACTGTTTTGGCCTCTCCCATTGCGGAGCACAGGCTCCGGACGCGCAGGCTCAGCGGCCACGGCTCATGGGCCCAGCCACTCCGCGGCATGTGGGATCTTCCCGGACCGGGGCACGAACACGTGTCGCCTGCCTCGGTAGGCGGACTCTCAACCACTGCGTCACCAGGGAAGCCCCTATCAGCTACTTTTTATTCTCTACTATCTATAGTTACCTACCATCTAACAAACAGCTACTATCTATTATTTCACAGCCATCAACTGTCACCTATCTATCATTCTCTATCTGTGCTTGATATCTAACCTCATACACAGTAATTAATAGCCGTTAGAAATCTCAAGCCAGAACTTTGCTTCTAGATGTCCCACTGGGATGAGAGACCCATGTCTGCCGTGTATGTTTTGAGTGGCAGTATCCATGGTGGTTTCCTGTGTACTCACAGCCAGGATGCCATAGACCTTCTCTACCCCTCCCAGCATCCCTAGCTGTGCCTCTGTGAGACTCCTGGATAACACATCACAGATGGGGTCGGGGAGGTCTTTGATAGGAGGAGTCAAAGGTCTACTCGGGGGACTGGAAGAGAGATACAACTTTAATGACACATATTTGGTTTGAACAATTAAAACCTGCATGAGGTAGAATGTCTGCTCCTGTGGGACTAAGAATTCAGAAATATCCCCATGGACTAGATGGATCCGAATGGACTGACTGGCCTGTCCCTCATCCCCAAATGTGCACAGGACCCAGGTGTACCCAGACAGACATCAGAGACAGGCTGGGGAGCTGAGAGGCAGCAAAAAGGTGAGGATGCTGGTTACAGAAGGTCAAGAAGAGCCGGGAGAAGGGCAAGGGGGCTGACGGCATGCAAGTAGATGGGTGGAGGACTTCTTCCTGGGAGGCCTGGGTGCTGCCTGACCACAGGGTGCCTGTCTCAGGAGGCGGGTGGTTGTGTGGAAGGCCTGGATATGCAGTCCCGTTGTGCAAGTTAAAGTCCTTGCTCCAGCTAGTCGTGGCGTGAGTGACCTTGAACGAGTCATTTTACTTTGGGGTATTCATGAAGGTAACGTGCGCACATGAAACAGGTTGCCGGGAGAAACGTTCCCAGGGACAGGGAGGGGGTAGAGTCCTGGCAGGCTCCACAGGAGCTCATCAGCTCAGAGGGACACCCCTCTGGAGGAGGGGAAGGCTGGGTAAAGATTCATCAAGTGTCACAGCTGGAATGGTCATGAGAGAGTGTCTAGAATGGGATCTTCCAAACTGTGGGTCTTGACCCCTTAGGGAAGTGAAATCAAACAAATTAATGGGCTGTGACCCGCATCAAAAAAAAAAAAAAAGAAACAGAGTGAAGTAGAAAAATAGTAGAGTGCATATACATATGCATGTATAGCACAGATAAGCTTTGTTTTGTGGAAAGGAAAATATTTACACGTGAACTGGGTTGTCAGAGAAAATGTTACTGTGAGTTGTGGTGACATAAGTTTGAAATTCATCAACCTGGTCCAATCGTTCAATGGGGAGATCAAGGCTCAAAGAGGTTGAGTGCTGAGCCAGGGCAAACATATACCATCACTAAAAAAAAGATGATGGCTAAGCCAGGGACAGGAACTTCCCCACCTCCGTCCCACCTCTCCAGGGGAAGGGGCTGAGTGCTGTGAGTTCAGGACTCCCTCACTGAAGGAGAGAAAGAAGAGGTCAAAGGAATGTCTAAACGACAAGTCAGAGATACCAGGACCGCTGTGCTAGTGACATGGAGGGTATTCTTGCATCCCGGGCAGCACTGTGGTTTACCCAAGGCTGCAGACGAGAGTCCAGCCCCAGCCGTGGCCCCAAGGGTATTTTTAGCCTAGTAGAAGCCATGACCAGCCTTCGGGACCTGTTGTGGATTTGAGTCCAAGAGACCTGGGGTTCAAATCCTGTACTGCCAACTATATAGCCTGGGTCAGACATGCCATGTTAAATTTGTAAGCTTCAGTTTCTCCATATGTAAGTGGAAATGGCTACCTCATGAGTGTTTTTCTTTTTTTTAACAAGTATTTAAAAAAATGATCAAAAGGAAAGAGCTTGGCACTTGAATGTATTCAATAAATCCTTACCCCTGCCACCTCCCCTGCACCTCCCCACCCTCTACCAGTCCTTCTTGGTTCACAGAAGCTTCCATATTCATGATCTCATTGACTGTTTCAGCCAGCAAAGATAGTTCTTACACAAATAGGTCAGTAAAGTAAATACAGTTAGTATTTACATTTATGCAGGCAAAGAGACCAATGTCCCTCACCAAGGCAGTGATGGCATACAGAGATCCCAGCAACAGACAGACTTAGAAGCCATACCTTCTTCCAGAAATTTCCAGTGTCCCTGAGGTCACTAGCAGTGTATGCCCTTGGGTCACCCTCTGAGACACTTTGAGGATGGGCAAGATGGAGGCCTGCTTTGGGGTAGCTGGGTCCCTCTTCCCTCTCCCCTGAACTTGGCTTAGATTAAAACCACTGGCCAAGGCAGACCCACTTCCTTTCTTGTCCCATGAACCTAAGATGATCTGGCTTGAAGGCCCATTGATGAGAGACATGATCAAAACCTGGAAGGACTTGATTGCTCTGGGGAAAAATATTGTTTTTCTCACAATTTAAAAAAGTGCTTCTTTTATCTCCCTCAAGATAAATTTCAGCTATTTACTTACTGTTTCCTCTATGAAAAAAGCATATGCATTCCCTGGGGGCGTCTTTCTTGCTTGCTAACCTCATAACCAGATTGTAGACACATACGTATCAAGATGCTTGTTACTGCACTTTCTTTCTCTCAGGTGTGAAGATAGATGGATGGGAATGGGCTTCATGTACTCGGAAGGCAGCCCAGGTCCTGCTTTTAGAACAGGCTAATTCCCACCTGAGTTCCCTGCCTGTTTGGAGGATGCTATTCATCACACCGGCTGCAACCCCACATCCTGGCCCAGGAGCCCAGCCCTGGCCTTTCCTCCCCCTGCCCCCAGGGAACAGGCTGCAGACAGAGGTTAATGTGGCTATACCCGGAGGCTAGGGACCCTCTGGGTTGGCCTGGCTTTGTATAATTTGTCTTGTGCCTTCTGAATATGTTTGCACATGTCCTATTTTCTGGTTGGAAATCATGGGTACTGTAGCCAACCTTCCCTCTTGCCAAATTCACTCCCCAGTCTCACCTCTCTCAGTGAGCACTCCCCAGAAAAGATGCCTTTCTCTCTCTGGGAAGATCTGACCAATCTTTCCAATGTTATAGGCTCCTGAAATAAAATCAAATTCTATACTTAATTGGTACAACGAGGAGCCCAGCTAGTTCTCCACGGATGTGAGTTCTCAAAGCACGCCCTGCCTTGGCAGGGTTCCACAGCCCCGCCGTGCAGAGTTCTTCTCCTTCTTCTCTTTCTCCCTAGCTTTATTGACGTATAATTTACACGCCATAAACTTCACTCGTTTTGAGTGTACAATTCAATGATTTTTAGTATATTTACAGAGTCGTGCTACTATCAGCACAATCTAATTTTAGAACATGTTAATTACCCGGTAAAAGAAAACCTATACTCTTAGGCATCACCTCCCAACCCCCAACCCCCTCCTCCCACCTCTAGGCAACCACTAATCTGCTTTCTGTTGTTATAGATTTGCCCACTCTGGATATTTCCTTTAAATAGAACCATACAATATGTAGTCCTTTGTGACTGCCTTCTTTGATTTAGCATAAAATTGTTGAGGTTCGTCCATGTTGTAACATATATAAGTTCTTTCTTCCTTAGTATTTATTATTATTATCCTTATTTATTTTGTTTATCCCTTCACCTATTGATGAACATTTGGGTTATTTCCACTTTTTGGCTATTAAGGATAATGGGAGGAGATAGAGAAGGGAACCCTCCTACACTGTTGGTGGGAATGTAAATTGGTGCAGCCACTATGCAGAACAGTATGAAGGTTCCCTAAAAAACTAAAAATAGAACTACCATATGATTCAGCAATCCCACTCCTAGGCATATACCCAGAAAAGATGAAAACTCTAATTTGAAAAGATACATGCACCCCAGTGTTCATAGCAGCACTATGTACAATAGCCAAGACATGGAAGCAACCTAAGTGTCCATCAACAGGTGAAAGGATAAAGAAGATGAGGTGTATATACATAGCGGAATATTACTCAGCCATAAAAAAGAATGAAATAATGCCATTTGCAGCAACATGCATGGACCTAGAGATTATCATACTAAGTGAAGTAAGTCAGAGAAAGATAAATATCATATGATATCACTTACATGTGGAATCTAAAAAAATGATACAAATGAACTTATTTACAAAACAGAAACAGACTCCCAGATATAGAAAACAAATTTAGGGTTACCAAAGGGGAAGGAGGGGGTAGGGATAAATTAGGAGCTGGGGATTAAAGATACACACTACTATATATAAAATAGATAAAGAACAAGGACCTACTGTACAGCACAGGCAACTATATTCAATATCTTGTAATAACCTATAATGGAAAAGAATCTGAAAAAGAATATCTATATGTATATATATATATACACATATATATATCTGAATCACCTTGCTGTATACCTGAAACTGACACAACATTGTAAATCAACTATATGTCAATAAAAAAAAGAATAATGTTGTCACAGATATTCACATACAGTCTTTGCGTGAGCATATGCCTTCATTTCACATGCGTAGATACTTAGGAGTGGAGTTGCTGGACCATATATTTATATGCTCTATATTTACATTTATCATATACTCTATATTAAACATTTTAAGAAAATGCCAAGCTATTTCACACTATTTTACATTCCCACCAGCAATGTATGGCTTTCCAGTTTCTCCACATCCTCTCCAAAACTTGTTATTGTATGTCTTTCCGATTATAGCCATCCTAGTGGGTGTGAAGTAGTATCTTATTATGGTACAGTTGGCTCTGTGTATCTGCTGGTTCCATATCTGTGGATACAGAAGGCTGACTGTACTATGCCATTTCATATAAGAGACTTGAGCATCCTCGGATTTTGGTATCCACAGAGGTTCTGGAACCAATCCCCCTTGCATACAGAGGGATGACTGTATTGATTTGCATTTCCCTAATTGCTAATGATGTTGAGCATTCTTTCTCGTACTTACTGACCATTCGTGTATCTTTGGTGAAATGTCTATTTAAATCTTTTGCCCATTTTTATATTGGATTATTAGTCTTAGTATTGAGCTGGAGTAATTCTTTGTGTATTCCGATGTATTAGTTTTATATTGCTGCTGTAAAAATTACCACAAATTTAGTGGCTTAAAGTAACAGAAATTTATCATTTAATACTTCCATAGGTCAGAAGTTTGATACAGCTTTCATTGAGCTAAAATCAATGTGTTGGCAGGCTCTAAGGGATAATCTATTTCCTTGTCTTTCTGGTTTCTAGAGGTAATCTGCATTTCTTGGCTTGTGGCCCCCTTCCTCTGCCTTCAAAGCCAGCAACATGTCATCTCTTTGGCCATTCTTCCACTATCACATCTTTTTCTGACCACAACCTGGAAATAGTCTCTGATGTTAAGGAATCATGTAATTAGATTGAGATCACCTGGATAATCCAGGATAATTTCACCATCTAAAGTCCTTAACCTTAATCACATCTGCCAAGTTTCCTTTGTCATGTAAGGTTACATATACACAGGTTCTAGGGTTCAGGACGTGAGCATATTTGACTGGTCATAATTCTGCTTACCACGTAGGGACACAATCCCTTGTCAGATATATGATTTGTAAATATATTTACATATTTTCTCCCAATCTGTGGTTTGTCTTTTCATTTTCTTGGTGTTTTTTGAAGAGAAAAAGTTCTTAATTTTGATGAAGTCCAACTTATCAATTTGTTTTTTCATCATTTGTGCTTTTGATGGTATATCTAAGAAATCATTTCCTAACTCAAGGTCAGAAAGATTTACTCCCGTGATCTCTTCTAAGAGTTTTATAGTTTTAGTTCTTACATTTATATCAACGATGGCTTTTGATTTAATTTTTGGGTTATGGTGTGAGTTAATGGCACAGAGTTATCCTTTTATACCTGCATATCCAATTGTCTCAACGTCATTTGTTGAAGAAACTATTCTTTCCCCCATTGAATTATCTTGGCACCTTGGCCAAAATCAATTGGCCATGACTGTAGAGGTTTATTTCTGAACTCTCAGTTCTATTCCAAAGATCTATGTCTATCTTTACGCCTGTACCACACTGTCTTGATTACTGTAGTCATGTATTAAGTTTTGAAATTGGTAAATGTAAATCCTCTTCGTTCTTTTTCAAGATTGGTTTGGTTATTTTGAGCCTTTGTATTTTCATATGAATTCAACACATCGTATCCCTGGTTCCTTTGTCTGTTTCCCATAGAGAAGGACTTTGGATGTATCCATCTTATCCATCACCCAACACATTAAAGGTTCCTAGGAAATAGGACTCTATTGTAGTCTTTAGTGTAGACCCCCAGGGAAGACCCTGCGAATTCTCAGCAGTAGTGTTTGTGACCTGGCAAAATGGAGATCCCTCTGAGAGATGAAGAAGAGGCCAGCTCAGGTCCGCAGGATTAAGTGTCAAATCTTTCATCCTGGGTCCCTTTTTCACAACCTAAAGTGAGGAACTGTACTCCCACTGTCTATTCCTTTGCTTCACTTTGAGCTATATTTGCTGTATACCATTGGTAGTGCTTGGAGCCAGATTCATTCACTCGTTCATTCATCATACGTCAAACATTTGCTCAATGCCTGGGATGCATCTTTTATTTCAGGGGATGAGAGGAAAAGTAAACATAAATTGTGGTGAAGCCAATAGTCAGTCTTTTGTAGTGGCAACTAAATTCAATCTTAATAGGTCCTGTTGCTTTGCGCCATGGATTATTAAAGCTAGAGAAACTGTCTTTGAGCCTAGAACAGGGTCTGTAAACTTCTATTCCCAGTCAACCAGTCCTGGCTTCAATGCTCTACTCTTCATGTGCTCTGGGGCAGTTGGAAACCTCAGATTGGGGTGAGAAAGGCCCTCTAAGTATTCTGGCTTACAGCTACATTTCAGCCAGGGAAGTGATATAACCCTTTCCTTAGGCAGACAACACTTAACAGGAGTATTTGAGAGACACCTGGGGGATTAGGCTTCTTCTGGGTCCTAATCTGTTTTCTGCTGAGTAGTTTCTTACTTCCTGCTTCAACTTGTAGGAAATTGAGCTTGAAGTAGAGAATGTGGCTTTTCCAGCTCCTCAAGGATAATTATTAATAGCCAGACTCCTGGGGAATGTATATTGCAGACCACAAGCTAAAAAGGGCCTCTCTTAGCAAATCCATATTTTCTTCTCTAGAGCTGTTTTCAGATGAGCCTGTTGTAAGCCTTCGTGAAGGCTTCAAAAATCAGCCTTCACTCTATAATATTTTGAATTTTTGCTAACAAATTCTGGGGTGCTGAAAACTTGGCAAATCGATGGTATGAGTCCTAAGACAAAAAATAAGGTCATCACTTAATCAGCTATTTGCAACCTCAGAACAAGGATTACCAACCTCTTGGCCCAGGATAGTAGAACTCTCATTGCCCAGCACTTTACTTCCTCAGCCCAGTCAGTTGCAGTTAACATACCCCTGCTGGTACCTCATTCTATGTGTGTTGCAAGACATACATAGAAGTTGAACCAGCTTGAACAATTCAGAAGATCTATTGCTTACCAAACTGTGAAGTCTAGAGGTGATGGAAGACTTCAGGCATGGCTCAACCCAAGAGCTCAACACTATCTATTCCTAAAACTTTCCATTTCTCTGATCGACCAGCCATGGTCTAGGCTTCCCCACAAGCCTGGATTCCTATACAGCTACAAGAGAGCTGTAGTTATCTTAAGGTGTCATAGGCCCTGTGCCTGGAGAACTTTAAAAACTAATAATGTCTGAATCCTTCCCCCAGAGATTCTGATTTAATTGGTCTGGCATGTGCATCCAAAGTTAAGAATCAAGACTAATCTGAGAAGTGAAGAAAATATAAGAAGTGTAATTCTAAAGCAACTGGTACTGACATTCAGAACAGTTTGAGATTTACTGTGTTTCATTGAATCTAAGATGCCATTGATATAATGATTACTTTATGTACCACTAAGAAAGAAAAAAATGCTGCCATTTAAACTACGACCCTCCACCAATTGTCATCTGTATCCTGATTTCAGAGATAAAATGTGAGATAAAATGTGGGAATAAAACTACCTTATTTCATGAATCCATGAAATAAGGTAGGTATCTAGAGGAGAATTGCCTTTTAAATTAGTCATTTTGGGAGGAGTAATTTTATACAGATTCCTTTGAAGTTACTTCATTCAGGACACCTGTGGAATGTTTTCCTTTGCCTTCAGAATCCATTTTCCATCTATACAAGAAAATCATAGAGTGTTGGACCTGGAGGAGACCTTAGAGGCCATTCAGACCACCCCCCGGATCTATTTAATTATAGTTACACCTTGTTTTAGACTAAAAATGGTATTTCCCAGCCTTAATCTCTCACTCTATTCACCATTCTTCACTCTGGATAGCTTTGGGTTGTTTCCAACAAGCAAATCCACACTCCTAGGTTGAAGATTTGCCACCAATGAGGCTATTTAAGGTAACGTGCAATAGGTCCTTCTGACGGTTCCCAGAATGGGAACCACCTTTGGAAGAAGGTCTTCTTTTCACTTTGATGTTTGTGTTGTCAAGATCAGTCACATGGCCAAGCTTCGTTCCACAGAGTGAAGATGCTAGGAATGGGACTTCTGGGCACTCCAAACAATGTCTGCTCCGTACTTCTGGCTCTTCCTCAAATACAGGAAACCCAATAGCGACTGAAGTGCAAGACCTCAAACAAAGGGCAATCTGGTGTATGGGAGATAGCTTGCAACCCCATCAGAAGGAAACCAGCAAGGATGACTTTTTCTATTTTGCTGAGAGTGAAATTAAGACCCGGAGAGAGTAGGCTGGGTCAAAGTCACAGTAGATTGGAGTTAAGCCCAAGGCAGCACAAGGGCTCTTGTCTCCCCAGCCAGGGCTCTCCCAACCAGCCTGCGCTACTCCTCTCCTTAACACCTCACAGCACTTATGCAGCTCACGGTTTGGGGAGGGGCTGTAGCTAGAAATCAGGCAGCAGGCCAAGGAAGGGGGTTGGTCACAGCATGCTCAGTTGGTCCATGCTGAGCCGAAGTGTCTATAGCTCCAGCACAGAGCACCCATCCAGCATCAAAGGCGAATTAAAGCCTTGCCCTGGGGTATCCAGGCAGCCATTCAAATCAATTAATTTTTCCCATCTGTAATGTGGGCAAGATGATGAACTGGGATATAATGGTTGATGATGGGGCTGAGGGCTGAGCAATGATTTATGCAGATGCACACCTGAGGAAAATGGGCTAGGGGCAGCGCTTATGAAAACTTTTCACAATAGTGTGGGAAGGCAAGAGGAGAGAAGAAGAGAGCTCTGAGAGGGGCAACAGTCTCTCCATCCAACTCAGTGCTGGCTTGGGCCAGCTGCTCCCTTCTCTTACCCAGGCTCCCCCCTCCCCCCTGATGATCAGCGTCATCATCATCACCATCCTTTTCTTCATCCTAGAAAGACATATTGTCTTAACGTTTGTAATAAGGCACCTTAATCTGCATTCCCAATAAACTTCCAGGTAATGATGTTGCTGCCATTCTGGGGACCAAGCTTTGAGTGGCATTGGTCCAGGACAGCGGTTCTCAAGGTGTGGTCCCCAGGCCAGCATCACTGGCATTAACTGGGAACTTGTGAGAAATGTTAATTCTCAGGGCAAGGCCCTGGAATCTGTGTTTTAATAAGCCCTCCAGTCTGTCCAATATAAGCTATGTGGTGCTTTAGTGGTTTTTCAGGCTTGGCTAAGCTTTAGAATCATCTGGCGCATTTTAAAAACTACTGGTGACCCCCATACCACCAATCAACTCCAGATCTCCGGGCTTGCTTGGGCAAGTATACTTTTAAAATGCTTTCCAAGTGATTCTTTTTTTTTTTAAATTTATTTATTTAATTTATTTATTTTTGGCTGCATTGAGTCTTCGTTGCTGCACACAGACTTTCTCTAGTTGCAGCGAGCAGGGGCTGCTCTTCGTTGTGGTGCACAGGCTTCTCATTGCAGTGGCTTCTCTTGTTGCGGAGAACGGGCTCTAGGTATGCGGGCTTCAGTAGTTGTGGCATGCAGGCTCAGTAGTTGTGGTGCATGGGCTATTTTGCTCCGCGGCATGTGGGATCTTCCTGGACCAGGGATTGAATACGTGCCCCCTGCATTGACAGGTGAATTCTTAACCACTGTGCCGCCAGGGCAAATCCCCCAAGTGATTCTGATGCACTGTGAAGGTTGAAACTTCAGGGAACAAGTATGACAGCTTACAGATTAGAAACACGTTCAGAGAAGGAAAGAGGATTGTCAGGGTCACACAGCTGATGCAAGCCTTCCCAGAGCCCCCAGCTCCCTCCCCCTGAAGTTGCTAGTGTTTCTGGACATGTGGGGGGACTCAGCGGCCCCTGGCATGCACCCACGTGTGTGTACACCCCAGTGAGCCCTTGTACACCTTTAACTACTTCCTCAGGACAGCGAGCCACTCCTGCGTGTCCTGTCAGGCAGCGCCTGCCCTTGCTGTCAACACAAGGACCGTTTTTTCTGGACTATGTGCTCTTCAGCCCTGCCTTCCTATGTGTGGATAAAACACCGTGAAGAAGGGGGTCCTGCCTGCTGGAACATTACTCTGCTTACTGGCTTCTCTGAGCCCCAGGTGAGGTCCTGGGAAGTGGGGCTGGCAGGGGACAGGCCCTGGTAATTCATTCTGCAGGTCCCCAAAGCCAGTTCTTTCTCTTAGTGTCAGGCTGGGATATCCTCCCCACTTCTCTGATGGAGGCACTGAGGCTGGGAGTAGCCCACTCCTCTTAGCTCTCACTGCCCTCTCCTGATGCTCCAGGAGGTCGTGGCTTCACGCATGCCCAATATCACCTGTCTCAGCAGACGTCGCACAGGGCCTGAAGCAGCACAGCGGGGAAGGGGGGCAGAACTGGGAGTCTGGGCATATGGGATCCTGAAAAGGCAACTCTCAGTTGACTGAAGTTAATCTCCAAAACCAAAGTGCTCCCAAATTGTTTCTGTTCAGATTTAAAATGAGTCATGGTGTTGTTGGTCATTTTCCCCCAAACAATAGCTGATTAGGCTCCTTAATTATGTTGAATTTAGTCTTATATTAAAATGAGCTCCCTGGGCTTCCCTGGTGGCGCAGTGGTTAAGAATCCACCTGCCAATGCAGGGGACGCGGGTTCGAGCCTTGGTCCGGGAAGATCCCAGATGCCGCAGAGCAACTAAGCCTGTGTACCACAGCTACTGAGCCTGTGCTCTAGAGCCCGCGAGCCACAACTACTGAAGCCCGCGCGCCTAGAGCTTGTGCTCCGCAACAAGAGAAGCCATTGCAATGAGAAGCCTGTGCACCTCAACGAAGAGTAGCCCCCGCTCGCCACAACTAGAGAAAGCCCGTGCACAGCAGCAAAGACCCTAAATTTAAAAAAATAAAAAATAAAATGGGCTCCCTGAGCTTGCCCAGGGAGCAGGGATGGTGGCTTGCGGGCATCTTAAATGACAAGAAGAAGCCAGTGCAGGTCTCAACATTTGCCATGAGTCATGCAGCAATGCGTTACCCATGGCTTGTCCAGTCAGTTCTGGGCCTGAAGTGTGCGTGTGTGTGTGTGCGTGCGTGTGTAGCAGTTACTCGGTCCGTCTACCTGCCCCTCACTAATGTTTGGTGCCCGTGCCGTGAAGGCAGCTGGTTTCCCAGCATCCGCTGCCTGGCAGATGGGCCTTGACCTTTGTAGCAACTAGCATGGTGTTAGGTGAACAAGAGCCCCTGCCCCTTCCACTCGCCTGCTCCTGCTGCCAGTGAGTTCTATTTTTTTTTTTTTTTTGCGGTACGCGGACCTCTCACTGTTGTGGCCTCTCCGTTGTGGCGCACAGGCTCCGGACGCGCAGGCTCAGCGGCCGTGGCTCACGGGCCCAGCTGCTCCGCGGCCTGTGGGATCTTCCCGGACCGGGGCACGAACCCGTGTCCCCTGCATCGGCAGGCGGACTCTCAGCTACTGTGCCACCAGGGAAGTCCCGAGTTTTATTTTGACAGGCTTGGGCCGGGGAGCCTGGGAGAGTTGATAGTGGGGGCAGAAGAGAGGGCACCTGCTTGAATTGGGGGTGGGAGGCTGATGGTGCCTAGAAGTGTGGCCTCTCATCCCAGCCAGATTGGGACTGTCCGCAGGAAGCAAGGGACCCCCTCCGCAGGCCCCACCAAGCAGCTCTGACGATGCAGTGGGGTGGCCAAGGTGGGCAGGAGGAAGGGGCAAGACAGGCAGATCAGTTCCACAGCCACATTCTTTATCTTGAGACTGTGAAGAAGGAGCCAGATGTCTCCTGATGGCGGGGCCCAGCTCTAGCAGGAGGGCCAGGCCCAACCCCAGGCCCCCAGTTAGTCTGATGGATGGCTCTAGTGCTGCTAATGTGGTTAGGGCAGGCAGTGGCCTGCGGGGCTGGGAGCTGAGACAGGCCACTACAGGCCCTGCTGTAATCACATTTGCCTGTACACAGAAGGGGCCCAGATTACCCCCCACCCAGAACCCCAGAGGACATTAGTTAAAGTCATTTAGAAGTATTTTCTGTATCAAACTTTTCTTACCTTATTATTATTTTAAACGATCAGTTACTGCCCAAGGCACACACAGGAAGAATCAGCTCTAAGAATGGATTATGGAAGAATGGCCAAGGCACGCTACCTCCCTGGAGCCCCAAGTCTCTAGGGAAGGGCCAGTTCTGCACATGGAATGGGGGCATTCCACGCTTCCTGGCTAATAAACCACTGAGACTCTTCCTTCCGTTTCCCAGGCCTGAATGGCCACTCATTTTTTTTTTTTAAATTAATTAATTTTATTTATTTATTTTTGGCTGCATTGGGTCTTCGTTGCTGTGCACGGGCTTTCTCTAGCTGCGGCGAGTGGGGGCTACTCTTCATTTTGGTGTGCGGGCTTCTCATTGCAGTGGTTTCTCTTGCTGCAGAGCATGGGCTCTAGGTGCGTGGGCTTCAGTAGTTGTGGCACGTGGGCTCAGGAGTTGTGGCTCGCGGGCTCTAGAGCTCAGGCTTAGTAGCTGTGGTGCATGGGCTTAGTTGCTCCGCGACACGTGGGATCTTCCTGGACCAGGGCTCGAATGTGTGTCCCCTGCATTGGCAGGCGGATTCTTAACCACTGCGCCAGCAAGGAAGCCCTGGCTACTCATTTTTTTAAAATTAGGCTTTTGATTTTAGACACCTTTAGTTTTATAAAAAAATGATTAAAATAGTACGGAGAGTTCCCATAAATCCCCACATCCAGTTTCTCCTATTATTAACCTTCTGCATTAGTCTAGTACACTTGTCACAGTTAATGAACCAATACTGATACATTGTTATTAACTAAAGTCTATACTTTATTCACATTTCCTTTGTTTTTGCCTATTGTCCTTTTTCTGTCCAGGATCCCCTTTCCCCAGCCCCTGGCAACCACGAATCTACTTTCTGTCTTTATGGGTTTGCTTATTCTGGACATTTCAGGTAAATGGAATCATATAAGGTGGGTTTCTTTTGTCAGGCTGGGCTGGCTACTCTTACACATGCTTTAATAACTTTAATTCTTATCCTTGCACTGAAGACAGGATTCTAGGGAAAATAATTCAAGGGACCTAAGCAAGACTTAACTGGAATTCTGAGCCCAAATCCAGTTGTTTTGACTCCAGAACCAAAGCATTTTCCATCTCTCATCTGTCCAATCATTCATGTATTTACTCAGCATCCTCTAGATGCTAGGTGCTAGGATACAGAAGAGAATAAACTCCGCCCTGGGCCAGACTGTCATCATCTGACCAGATTACTGCCAGATCCTTCTAAGTGACCTGCATCTGCCCTTGTTTGTCTACAGTCTAGACCCACCCTACCAGTCAGGTGAATCAAGTCGTGTCTCAATGCTCTGTTCAAACTCAATAGTTTTTGATATTCCTGAGTGAGAACCAAGGTCCTTACAAGGGCTCCAAGGCTCCCTGTGACCCTTGTGACTTCATCTCGTGCTATTCTCTCTCTTGCTACCCTGGCCTCCATACCTTTTTCATATTCTGCCAGGCATGCTTCTTACTCAGGACCTTTCTCACTGGCTGTTCTTTTCTGCCTGGAACCTTCTTACTGCAAATATCTGCATGGCTCACTCCCTCACCAACTTCAGATCTATTGTGCAAATAGCTTCTCAAAAAGACCTTTCCTGGGACTTCCCTGGTGGCGCAGTGGTTGAGAGTCCGCCTACTGAGGCAGGGGACATGGGTTCGTGCCCTGGACCGGGAGGATCCCACGTGCCGCGGAGCGGCTGGGCCCGTGAGCCATGGCCGCTGAGCCTGCGCGTCCGGAGCCTGTGCTCCGCAACGGGAGAGACCACAACAGTGAGAGGCCTGCGTACCGCAAAAAAAAAAAAAAAAAAAAAAAAAAAAAAAAATAAGACCTTCCCTGACCATCTCATTTAAAATAGCAATCTTCCCTTGGGTTCCTTATTCTCCTTCTCTGTTTTATTTTTCTCCATTGCACTTATCACCATCTGGTACGCTATGTGTTTTACTTTTTGATTTGTTTATTATGTCTCTCCTCCCATTAGGGCATAAAATTATGAAGGAAGGGATTCTTTTTTTTTTTTTTTTGGTCTGTTATACTTCCTGCTGTATCTCCAATACCCGTAACTATGTTCGGCATCTAATGTATGCTCAATAAATATTTGTTAAATGAAGTGTAAATTCTTCACTCTCAATCCTTTATCTCTTCTAATCAGAAATCTCCCAGGATTCAGCTCTACTACCATGAAATATGAGGGGATGATCCAGGGAGGAAACTTGTTTTGTTGGACCCTCAAAAGATAGAATTTATGCTATTTGCGCGGAAGTTCAGGAAGATACTGTCTTCTGTTCATTCATTATTGAGTTGATCCTTGTTAAGTAAGTACTATATAAGATTATTAATTAAGATTAAAAAACTTTTTAATATATCTAGTGAATAAATATTTATTGAATGCTTATTAATTTACTGTTATCATGCTAGATACTGAAGATACAGCAGTGAACAAAGAAGATCCAGTCTTTGCCCTTATGAAGTTTACTGTGCTGTGTGGGAGATAGACATTGAACAAATTTTTACACAAGTAACTTTTAAATTATAATCTTTAATAAATGCTCTGAAGGAATAGAGTGCTATGAGAAGTTTATACTAGGGAAATTGACCTAGTCTGGGGGTTAGGGAAGATAAGGAAAAGCTTTCTTATAAACATAGCTGTCCAAAGTTGAAATAGGTGCTTTGTATTTGAGTTTCCTTTGACTGAAACATTTAAGTGGAGGCTGGAAAACTCTGGATGTGGGTATTGTAAAGTGCACTAAGCACTGGGTAGGGTAGAATGGGAGTTTGCTATTTCAAAAGTCTAGAATTCAGTTGAATTTCCTGGTTGAAATTTAAAGAGGCAGTCTCAAGTTTCCTCTTGGAAGAGAATTAATTTTACCAATACTTTGGTGGACCCAAATACTCATCTTTAGCCATCTGGTGTCCCATTTCAGTTAAGTATACAGGATCCAGGGCTAGAGATTATGGTTGTACCAGGATGTTAAAGAAACTTATGAATACTAGCCCCTAATGATAATACTCCTTTATTTCTATTCTGTTGGTTAACTCACTGGTGTGCCATCCTACCCATAATCATTTGAAACCATGACCATGTGAGCTAGGTTGATCAGAAATTGTTATCCAAACTTCATAGAAGAAGAATTAAGGCTCAGAGAAGGTGAGATGCTGAACTTCATCAGCCATGATCGTCTGTTTTTTTTTAAAAAAAATCCATTGTGTGTTTTCTCTATGTATTGTTAACCATTGCCCCAAAATTGCTATGTAACAAATTAATCCTCAGGCTTAGTGGCTTAAAACTATAATCATTACCACTTATGCTTTGGAAGGTCAGCTAAGAAGTGGCTCATCTAGAATGGGCTTGGCTGGATGGTTTCACTTCAGATCTTCAGATCGATGAGTGGCTGAGGCAGCTCTGCTTTGGGTTGTGGCAGCTCTGGTTGGTCTGCTCCATGTGGCTCTTATCCTCCTCCTGGTACCATGCGCTATCCAGGGCATTATGTATTTATTTATTTATTTTTATAATGAAGTCAGAGGTGCAAGTCCTCTTAAGGCTTAGGCTTAGAATTGTCCCACTGTTACTTTTGCTTCATCATATACCCAAAGAAACTCACATATGTAAACTCAAAGTCAAGGGGAGGGAAAATATACTCTACTCCTTCAGTGGGAAGAATTGCAAAGACACATGGAGAAAGGTGTGTGGATATAGGGAGGAGAGAAAGCTTGGGGCAAAAATGCAGCTCACCACATTCCCTTTGTTCTTTTGTTTATTTGGTTATTAATACATTTTTTTTCATTCAGGTCCAAACAATGTACCTGGCATTCTGCAAGTTGTTGAGGATAAAATGGCAAATAACATAGTCTTTATAATATTTATTTATTTATTTTGGATGCGCTGGGTCTTAGTTGCAGCACTCGGGATCTTCACTGCAGCCTGTGGGATCTTTTAGTTGTGGCATGCAGACTTCTTAGTTGTGGCATGTGAACTCTCAGTTGCTGCATGCGTGCGGGATCTCGTTCCCCAACCAGGGATTGAACCCGGGCCACCTGCATTAGGAGCACGGAGTCTTACGCACTGGACCACCAGGGAAGTCCCAACATAGTCTTTATAAAGAGGCAGTTTCAGCAGAGCATGAGATATACTATGAGAGAGGCAAGCACAGGGAATCTTGGGAACACATGCTCTCAAGAACAACAACAGCAAAAAAGGAGCTTTTGAGTGGGTTTTATTCCCAAGTGAGGAGTCAGGAGATGAATCAATGAAGGAACAAAATCAAAGCTGAAAAAATTCCAGAGTTAACTCCACTCATGTTTCAACCGGTGAGACCAGTTATTTGTTTTGTTAACTTCTGCTTCTCTTTCACTGTTAAAGCAAAAAATCTTGGAAAACCTGTGTTCATTCTAAAGCAAAGTGTGGGAAGAAAAATAAAGGTGGAATCACTTATCCAAATACTATTTAGCTTGAGTTTTGGAGGAAAGAATATATCTGGGAAGCTGTAGGAGCCTGTAGGATAATAGCATAATAATAACAATAAGAAATACTACCATTTATTGAGCTCTTTGTGTCAAGTAGGATGCTAAATCCTTTGCATATGGTGAGTGCTGTTAATAATCCCGTTTCAGAGATGAGTGGGGTGAGGCTCAGAGCAGACAGCAAGACCATCCAGTTCCCTGACTGAATGATGTGTAGAAAAATGATGATTAGCCTTAGCCTCCCAGGTCAGCACCATGGACAGCAAACTCACTTGCAGGCAAAGCCCTGGATAAGATTCTGCAGGGTGAAATTCCACAAGCAGAATATCAGAAATGTTTTCAGTGGGTTATTTGTAACATGCCTGCCTCTTCCCCTAGAATGTGTTTGATAACTAGAAGATACTTGTTAGCTAAAGACCTGATAAAGTTTGAAGACGTGATCTGGGAAAGGGTCACATTCCTCTGCATAATATAGCAGCAGTGAGAGATTTGGAAACTACGTTGGATTAAGGAGTGAGAAAATATGTGGAGAGTCAGAAAGGAGAGGTCCCAAGTGCAGGCAAGGAAGAGAAGGGATTTGGGGTAAAGAGAGAGAAGAACTAGGAAAACGTTTTAAAAAGTTTCAGTGGAGCATGTGAAGTAAATCTTCATCTTCCCTCCCAAATACTCAGTAAGTTCCATACCACTGACTTATGTGCAGCTGGATTTATTTGAGAGTTTGAAGAGAAGGCTGAAAGGGACAGAGGTCAGTGTTCCACATGTGAACACGTGCAAATTAACATTAACTGGCTGGAGAGTTTTCTAGAGTTTGTCTCCTTGTGTTTCAGCTCGGTCTCCCTAATCAGCTTATCATCCTTTTGAGGGCAGGCATGGTGCCTGCCATTCCATGGACTGGTACGTTGGTGGGCACACATCATACGCTCAGGATATACTGTAGAGCTGATTTGTTTCCTCTGGCTGAGCCCCATTCAGAAAAGAAGGATGAGTTTTCCTCTGCCTACAGCAATCAGAGTTCTCAGGGTTTCAAGGTCACTTAAAATTTAAAATATTCCTTCCCCTTGTCACTGTAAATGTACCTCAGCTGGTCAGACCAGGTATTTGGATTTCAAATTCAGAAAAAATGGTTCTAAGATCCATGCTTCTAGGATCAATATAAGAATATACTAAGAACCAGAACTGACCTGCTTGTCCTAGGTCATAAGCAAACTCCCCATCTACCAACAAATTGACTCGGCAAGGGTTACATGGAACACACAGGGGAAGTGTGAGTGTGGGCCCTTCATTCTCATGGAAACAAATGTTCTTTTATTCTGATTCAGAGTCTTTAGGGAACAACTGACTGAGAAGCCTCCACATCTACAGAAGCATCTTATTTTACTCAGGCCTGGAAGTGTGGTCCAAAATTATTGGGGGTGAGGTGATGGTGATGAGACATGTTCTCAGAGTCAGGTTTGGAAACTCAATCAGCATCCCACAGAAACTGCTATGGGCAGTGGCTAAGGGTAGTTGAAAAATGCATTGGGTATTTTGTTGGTTAAATAGACTTTTGTGACCGGCCTAGGATCCTGGCCACCTATTGTGGCAGGTAGCATGGAAGACTACTGGCTTTGGAGTCTGACGTACCTGGGTTTTAAACTTGGCTCTACAGATTATTTGCTATGTAGCCTTGGGCATGTCACGCTACCTCTCTGAGCCTCTGTTTCCTCATTTGTAAAATGGAGGCTGTTGATATAGTCTGATACTTACTGAATTAATTCCGGTGGGTGAGAAAACCCACCAAATCTCAGTAGCTTAACACAGTAAACTTTTATTTCTCACTCATGTCACAGTCCAGCATAGGTCAGTAGCGGGATTGGCTCCATGCAGTCATTCAGGGACCCCAGGATCATTCCCTTTAGTGGATGACATAATTCCCTAGAGCTTGGGAGCCTTTCACTGGATCCACGCATCCAGCAGATAGATGAAGGAGGAGAGCACACAAAGGGTTGGGCAGGAGGCATTTTTATGGGCCAGATTAGGAGGTGGTGCATATGATTTCCATCTACTTTCCATTGTCCCATAGCTGCCCATAATATAAGGAAGGCTGAGGAAGGACTGTGTGCCTAAGAGGAAAGGGTTACTGGTATGGTGAACAAGCCAGTGTCTGCCACTCCTACCTTGTAAAGTTGTAATGAGGTGAGGATGTAATGGAAAAAAAAAAAGAGAAAGCAGATAGAATGCTTTGATACCATGTAGCACGTACAGGACTCCATAAATGTTAGTTCTAATAACACTGTTTACACGGCACAGTGAATTTTGAACTCCAAACAAGCAACTTAGGAAGGACTTTCAAGCCTCCATTCATTTGTTAGATGTGGGTTGCCTCGGCTGTTTGTCCTTGGCTTCCCAGGAATTCTGATTACCTGGCCACCAGGGGTTAAACTACCCCAGCCTCCGCTGATACTTAACAGCTGGGTCTCTTTCCAAGGGCCTTCAGTACTCTCTTTCAGTGCAGGAAATACATCTGGCATTCCCTATTCTGGAGATACAAGCAACTAGTCAATTGAAAAAGGCGTCTGCTGATGGTAGCATGACAAGCAATATCCATAACTGCTTGTAATCTCCTTCAGACATCCACTGGCTCCCATCCAGCCCCATGCAGGACAAAGGGGCTCCTATTAACTCGGCAGCCTTCTGTGGCCAAAAATGCAGATGAACCTTGACCTGATAGTCCACTCCACATGCCCTCCGAGCAAAGGGCCTTCTTCAAGTGTTTACCCTGCCGGAATAGCAGATGAGTGGGCCACAGGGAGCAGCTTTCGGGAGGCAGGCAGCTGCACAGAGAGAGTGTAGGTTTTGCATTTGGGAATCAGAAGTCTCAGATCTGCAGCTTGCTAGCTCCATGGTCTTGGAAAAGTCACTTCACCTCTCTTGCCTCAGTTTCCTCATGGACATAAGGAGGATACGCATAGTGCTTTCTTTATCTGTGTCACAGGAAGTGTTGGGGATCAAGGAACATATCTGAAATGTGCCTGCACCTACATTCCTGATCAAAAATTACCTGGTGGGAACATGTTCTCGGGCAGCTGGGATTGGGACTCACAGGTGAAAAGACTATTATCACATCTTAAGCTGCAAGGATGTGGTTGTTTCTCATCTATGGGTAAGTGGTGACAGGGAGGATTCTGTCTCTATGTTCTCTACCTACCATCATCTATCCTGGACCAACCTGGGGGGAGAAGGCAAGAATACATAGGGACACAGCCTACACAGCCTGAGAGGGACTTGTGACCCCTCCTCTCCCAAAACAGTCTCCATGAGGGGAGAAACAGGAAGATCACCCATCCAAGGCCAAGAGAACTATGGTCCCATATCACTGCCATGGTAATGATAGTTCCTTATATTTGTACCACATCTCATCATTGACAAAGCCTTTTTCCAGGCTATATCACATTCACTCCCCACAGTAACCTTCCAGGCCAGGCATTATGATCTCCATGAATCCTAGGCTTAGAGACGTTGAAGAATTTGCCCAAGTTTCCATAACAAGATCTGTCTGATTCCAAAGTCATGTCTCCTCCCCCCACACCACAGCTATTCTTCCTCTCTGTTCCCAGATACAATCAAGAGAAAAGCTTTATCTTCTACAGACTAGATATGGACAGATGCATGCCCTCTAGTCCTTTTTGGATTAGGAAATTGGAACTTCTCAGGTTCTTCGCATCCCTAACTGTGCCCAGGACATGGCAAAGTGCCCCCTAAATGGTTCTAAGATGGACGGTTGACAGAGTGAACTGGCAGGCAGCAGGAAAAGCCTTCGGTGTTGACTGGAGTTTGGAAATGGATGGTTGATCACAGCTGTGTGTGCTGAACAAGGAGAAGTTATGAAAGGGGCAGACAGAAGAGGGCAGAACAGACAGGGCTTTCTCACCTTCTGTTTAACATTAAGAAAAATCCAGTGTCCAACCATGGATTTCCCAGTGGGGAGAGGACCAAAACGGACAATAGAAAAACTTGGAGGGACTCCCAGCAAAGGAGTCTCTCTGTGGGCCACAGGGTAGGATTAAAAGCTCTGCTCAAATGGACCTGGGGCAGCTGGGCCAAGAAAGGAAGCTGCACTGAACCCATCCTTTATAGGACTGATCTGGCGCTGGCCCTGGCTGGGGTAGACTATGACCCTGGGAGTCTTCTGCTGCAGCAAGTGGAAAATAGGTTAGAAGTTCCATGTGGGGCAGGTAGGGCATAAGCATAGCAGTGTGTCAGGAGGGAAAGCTGAAACCCACCTCTCCTGGGATGGGGAAGGAGTCTGGCTCTGAGAAGACAATTCAGAGGGCAGAGCTGTAGTCATTGGCAAATGTGGGCAGCTGCAGAGCCAACCCTCACCCTGGCAATAGAGAGATCATGGAGTCACAGAAGAAAGGCCCAGCCCATGTGGAGCAGCAGCACTGAGGGGAAGGGGAAGAGGGAGTCTTGAAGAATGAAGAGAGCAGAGCCTTTATTTTTCTGAGGGTGGCTAGATGGGAAGACACATTTGCGGGCAGGAAGTGTGTATGTATGTGCATGTGTGTGCATGTCTGTATGATGGGGAGATCTCACCCCAGAGCGCAAGACAGGATTGGGGTTTGGGGGGTACCCCACCCAAGCAGGGAGTGATCCATCTGCTGAGGAAATGGAATAGCAGCCTCAAGATTCCACCAAGGAAGAGACACAGGACCAGGCCCTGGGCAGTGGTCTTCCTGTCTCTCCTTTTCCCTCAGATCCCCTCCTGGTTGGGTTGGGGTGGGAATGCTACAGGCAGAGGCCCCTGCACAGCCATTTTGCCCTGCAGGACTCACAGCCCCGCCCATCCTCTCTGATGAATGTGACCCACCGCCAATACCCCATCAGCCGCCAGGCAGAGGAGGTCAGGCCCAGCGGCTGCAGACAATGGCCTTATCCGCCACTACTAGTGAGGATATAAGCAGGGGATTGGATGGTATCATTCTAATTTACACGGGATTTTGTTTCTTTCCAGGTACTTAGCATGTGGATCTAGGTGATATCAAAGGCAGAGCATTATACAATAAGTAGGCTTAACCTCTATCTCACCCCCTCTCATCCTTCTGTCTCTTCACTGAGGCCACGAGGAGCTGTAGCTGGGGTTGCCATAGTGACCAATTAGGATTACTGAGATGTTCTTGCAGAGAAAAAAGGGAGTATTGATTTAGCTTTGACAGTGGGGCATCAGGGGACCAGGGGAGCCCAAGGGTGCTCAGCATTAACAGGGGCAGAATGTGTCACCCTCTAGGCTGTCTGGGGTTGTGCTGTTTGGGGCTGGACTTCATATGTGGTGGAGACCACTGGCAGGCCCCTGCCTGCTCAGTGCTTAGTGTCTGCACGACACTGCTGAGGGGTGTGTGAGGGTTTCAGGTGAGGGGGGAGTGATGGAGTGAGGCCACCATCCACAGGATGACTCTCAAGAGAAATGCAATTGTTTGGCTCAGATCGTGGGAGGCTCAGGTGCCCACACACCTTCCCCCCAGGCAAAGGCTTCCCATTGTCACTTAACAAGTCTTCCCAGGTGGGCTGATACGCCGTTCTGCGCAGAAGCACAAAACATGGCCCCGGAATTTTAGGGGCTTCGAATGGGCAAAACATTTGGTATCATTATGTGCAAAATCAGCTCCCTCTGATGTGACTATGTTAGGAACTCTCAAACCAAGAGGAAAATGGGGGCCCGAGAAGCCTTCTGGGTGGGGTGGGGCTCAGGACTGACCTAATGCAGCTCTGTGTCTGTGGACAAGCCACCTAACAAAACAAGCTGCAGTTTACCCCTCTGCAAACAACAGGTAGTAATAATCTATTGAATAGGAGGGTTATAAATATTAGAACTTGTGTTGGTGATGTGCTTGGTATACTGTAAGTATAGGAGGCTGAAGTGAGAGGAATTAGGGCAGAGAACAGACAACTGGACAAACAAGAGAGAGGAGGTAGGATGTGGAAGTCTGGAGACATAGAGGCGGAATTCAGGTGGCTTCTGGATGGAGGAGGGAAAGGACAAAAAGCCCACAGGGGGAGCGAGCTGAGAGGCAAAGGAGAAAGGGCATCAGAGCCCGCGGAGGGGCAGCTGGTGTGGCGGGAGGTTGCCCAGAGGCAGGAAGCTAGTTTTCAGCAAAGGGGGAAGACGAGCCCCTGGTTTCACTACAGGAGACATTTTTTCCTTTTCCTCATTCCTAGATTCAGAGAATGAGATTCTTCTAAAATTCCCTGGATGTGAAAAGGGGGAGTGAGAGGGATTCAGGGAGAAAGATGACCCTGTCCTGGGCCTGAGCAAGGTTGTCCAGTTCTGCAGTGAACTGTGGCCAGGCCGTGGGGGAACCTCTAGAACAGGACTTCCCTGTACCCCACCTTGGCCTTAGGCTGCGAGAAACCAGGGCTTAGTGGGTCAACTTCCTGCCCCTCAGGTGCCGTTCCAGACCTGCCTCTGCTCCCCAACCCATGCCACCCCACCAGGGGCCCCCAGGGCTCATGGTTAGAGCACAGCAGGAGAGAGGACCCAGGAAAAGCAGCTTCTTCCTGTCTGGCCCCATCCCCTGCCTCTGCAGGATTTAATACCTGCCCTCCTCAAAGATCAGGAGACATGATTAATTCTGACTCGAGGATTATTAAAATGCTTCCACCAAGCATCTGGCATTAAAAGTTTTAAATCAATTAATCTGTTGTTTGAGGAAGAACGTTCTCGTTAGCACAGCTACAGAGGCAGCTCAGGTTGCCGTTGGGTTGGGAGAGTGGGGACAGCCTCCCTTGGGAACTGAGGCACCCACTGGGCTCCAGGAAACTCTCCTGGCTCCCGGGCCCAGCATCTCTCACTATCTCTCACCCAAGTCCCTGTGTATCCAGTTTCCAAGTGGCGCTCTCTCCCATCCCCAAAGGGTTACCAGTTAAAATACAGGATGCCCAGTTAAACTGGAATTTTAGATAACAATGAATACTTTTTTTTTAGTGTAGGTATGTCTCATGGAGTATTTGGGACACACATATTACAAAATTATTTTAACCACTGTTTACCTGAAATTCAAATGTAATTGGGCCTCGTGTAGTTTCATTCGCTAAATGTGGCAACCCTCCCCCCGCCCTGTTTTCGTAGCCGTGTACACAGCTGAAGCGGGACTCCTCGGTTTGAGCCCTGGGCCTGCTATCTACATGCCAAATGTCCTAGGGAGCATTGCTTCTTCTTTCGAAGTCAAGCAAGAAATAAGCAACTTTGAACGTAGGGGCACTTAAGCATTTATGGGACTCACACAGTGGTTTGCAAAATCTCCATCTGACCGATAAAGTGTATGGAAAAATTATAGTCTCAACCAACAGCGCACACCTGGCATCGTTTTTAGCTTTTAACCCTGTTAGAGTTATCTAACCATGAGGTCCTTGATAGTACAGTTGTGTCTGGTCCACATCTGTATCGCCAGCACCCAGCCCAGGGCTAACACATGGCAGACCCTCAGTATAAGTTGATAAAATGAATTCATGAGTAAATGTACCTTCCCAGTGTTCTCACCCAGCCTCCTGAGGAACTACAGTTGTCATTTATAAATTACAAAGGGTTAAGTGTACAGAAATGGCCAGAGTCAGAACCAATCTTAAGTCCATTGGACCAGGGGCCAGGATCCCTAGGCTCAAACCCTGGGTGCAAGTTCTGGTGTTGGCTAATATCTTGTACCCTTGGCTAAGTCCTTACCCCTCCCTGGGCTCTGGTTTCCTCGTCTTCAAGTAGAGGGAGTTGTGCTCGGGGTCTTTACAGCCCAGACATTCTGAGATGGCTCCGCTGGTCCTGAACTCTCTAGCCCAGCTTTGAGTGCATCAAGTTGAATGCTGAATACTGGGTCTAATCTGAGTCCCAGAGCTTGGTAAGGTCATGCGTGGTAATGTCCCATCATAGAAGTCTATGTGCCCTGGTCCCTGTTACTGGTGTCTATTATGGGTTTCAGTTGCTTTTCTGCAAAGAGGGACCAGGCTTTGGCTTTCTTATCCACTAAGCAAGAGAGGAGAGGGAGAAGACCCCATCTTTCCGGACTCTGCATCCCATCCAAGCCTTCTTTGGCCCTTGTCTGCACCTCAGATAGCTCTTTTCAGCCTCTGCAGTCAGCCCAGATTTATCCTGCCTCGTGTCTCTCATGTAAAATGCATATTCCGACACTTTGCTAGGTTAAATGATTTAACAGCCGAGGCAGAGAGAATTGGGGGTCCGGGAGCAGTAGGCAATACCTGCTTTTCAAATGAGATTGGAAAGGAGATGGAGATCGGTGGTGATGATAATCTCTTATTTTAATAATATAAAATAACTGTCCCACTGAATCAGAGTGAGCGATGCATTCTGTGACCTGGTGTTAGAGACGGCCAAGCCTGGAGAAGAGAGCCAGGGGGTGCAGGGATGCCCCTCTTCCTCTCTGTCGCTTCCTCTCTCGTCTTTCTCTTTCGAAGAAGATTTGTGCCAGCACCATCCTGTGGCCTCCTGGATCTGGCGTCACTAAGAATGTGGGTAGCCAGGGAGACTGGAAGGGAGAGTGGCGGATTTGGGGAGGGTGTGTGTGTGTGTGAGAGAGAGAGAGAGAAAGAGAGAAAAAAGAAAGAGAAAGAAAATGAATGAATGAATGAATAAATGAAAATAAATCTGGGGAAACTGATGACCATTTTTCCTCTGTGATCATTGATAGGAGATACCCTGATCTGTGATCCTGGAAAAGGAGAACAGACTGCCCAAAGGCAGGGGCCTGGACAAGCTGACCTCTAGGAGGTATGGGAATGGCTAACTGGAGCACAGAATCATAGGAGGCTTGGTCCTGCCCCAGTGAACCGGGGCGGGGCGGGGGGCGGGGAATGACTCACTCCTCAATCAGTTCATTAATTGGTAGATACTTATCAAACACCTGTCATGTGTTGGTCTCTCTGAAGTTGGCTGGGTTGGCCCAGGGAGGTTCCAACAGGAGCCAGGTAGTGGGGAACAATCCCCATGGCACATGTTGGCTCAGCAGGGCTCCCCTTCACAGTGGGCCATTCATAGCTAAGAAGCTGCAGACCCGTCTTCTTCCCCGGGATTAATTCATTACTCCAGCCCTACTTGGATTCCATCAGGTTCAAACGTCAGAATGGAATATGCAGCTAATGAGTCAGATGCTCTCTCTCTCTTTCCCCCTGTCCCGGGCTGGCTCTTTCCCTTCTGTCTCTGCAGACAACTGCAGGTGTCAGGGGGTTGTATGGGGTGGCCCAGGGGCTGTGGCTGTCTGAGCCGGTGAATGGGAAGTCTGCTCTATTTATTGTACTTGTTTATGGTGGAGAGTAAGTCCACGGTCACTGGGGCTCCTGAGTCAGGACTCATCAGCATGCGTGGAGCAGGGGGAGAACTGATCACAGGGAAAGGCTTCACTCCCTGCCTTGCTGTAAACTCTGCTCTTCATTAGTCGACAGCCACTTATGAGAACTCAGATGTGTTGGGTCCATGATTGGCACTAAGGATACAAAGCTGAACAGACTGATTGGTTCAGTTTTAAAAATAAATGTTTAGTGACTATCTAAAGAGCCGCTGGGTATAGTCCTTAGGGTGGAGGGCTCTGGAGCCAGACTTCCTGGGTTCGAATCTGCTGCTGCCTGGGTGTGTTCGCTTAGGCACGTTAGTTAGCCTCTTTGCTTCTTTTCTTCATCTGCAAAATAGGGATAACAAAAATACCACCTTCATGCAGTTATGAGGGTTAAATGCATTGATACAAGTAAAACTAGCAAATGCTAAATAAATGTAGTTACTGTTCCTATATGGTAAGAACTTAGGGTCTCAGAGTCTAAAACAGAATGAATCAGCATCGAATGGCTGCTTACTGTGTACCAGGCAATGTGATTTAGATCATTAACTCATTTAATCCTCACAACAGCCTCTTATGAGGTAGTTCTCATCATCATTACTACCCTTTAATACGGGAGGAAACTGAGATTGAGGTCTGCTCTTGCGTGAGGGCACCTCGTTCGTAAATGATGGAGCTGGAATTTGATCTCTGCTCTGTTAGACTCTGAGTCTGAACCCTTGGCCACAATTTATGTGTAGGAGAGACCGAACGTATAAAATTATAGAAATGGCATCGTCTTACGATACAGGTCCAAATGCAGCACGTGGGATCCTCAGAGAATAATGCTGCTGCCTCTGTCAAGGGAGGTCAAGGAAGGTTCCTGGAGGAGGTAATGCTTGAGCTGGAGGTTGAACAGTCATTTCCAAGGTGCACCAGGTGGGCTGGGCAGGAGGCAAAGGGATGGGCAACGAGCAAGGCATGTTAGGTAACCTCCAACCCAAATGGCTAGAGGGAAGGTGTGCTATGGGGAGCGCCAGGGTAGGCAGGTGATAGATGCACTGTGCAGGGCACTGCCAGCTGTGCCAAGGACGCGGGTTTTATGTGAAGACAATGTAAATCACTGTGAGTCTGAAGCCAGGGAACAGCAGAAATGTGTACCATAGAAAGCTCTTTTCTCTACTGCGCCGTGGAATACAGACCAGGAAGGGGACGGCTTGAGGCAGGGAGGATGCCTAGGGTGCTGTTGCGATTGTCAACTAGTTGCTGAGACAGGCTGCCTCTCCTGCTCACCTAAAGAGATGGGAGAGAGGGTGGTAAAGGAGTGACCTTTATAGGCAGAAAGGGACATGGTGTTTGTTTCTGGTCCTTGCATGGTGGCAGCATGATTCAGTTGGGGGAAGATGGTGTCAGCTCTGAAGGCTGCCTGGAAGCTGAGGAGAGCACGGTGTGGACAAACAAGGCTGCAGAAGTTGTTCTGGGAACAAAATTGGTTTGAACTGGCCCTTAGTGACCAGCAAACCAAGCCCACAGAGCCAAGAGGGTGGGTGGGCAAGAAGGCTATTCCAGACCACGTCAGAAGATTCTTGAGTGGAAGCAAAGAAAGATCTGCTTCCACTCTGCGTAGTGTAGGCAGGCCCAGGCTGGGGCGGGGCAGCTAGCCTTTGTCAACGGGCCATGTTGAGAAGAACTAAGGTGTCAGAGCAGCAACTCTGGCTCAATGGGAACAACTAGGGACCCCAACTCAGAGACAAAGTAGGTTTAGGAAGTCACTGAAGATCCTACAGGACCTGGGAGCAGGGCCAGCTCTAACCTGCTTGGAGAGAGATCCAAGCATTTCTAAAGCATTTAGCGAAAAAAAAAAAAAAGGTGAAATGACAAGAAGAGACCAGGGCCTGGGGGGCCTCACGGGGCTGTGTCTGCCAAGTCAATATTTTGCTACATGTTCAACTTGCAATGGGAAAAAAGCACTCTGAAAACATGTTCCTTTTTATAGGCCTTGGTATTTTTCTTTTGTTTTCCTTGAAAGGTTCCCCCCACCCCCATCCCACTGTGGGTGTGTTTGCAGACCTAAGCGGGGAGACAGGCTTCAATGGCTGGATGGAGTATCAGCCATAACCTCAAAGCCAGGAAGAACCAAAGCAGGGATGCGGAGCATGAAGACAGATGGAAACAGGAGGCACGGAGCAGGTCAGGAAGGGAGGCTGACCACTTCCCATGGTAGTTGTTTCCTCACACATGGGTGGCATAAAGCTCTGATGGGAATGATCACATTGGCCAAATAAATGGAGACCTAGGATGGCTTTCTGGGTCACTTGTTTTTAGAACAGCCATAGCTGTTTATCCAGAGCTGGTCTAAAAAGCTCTTTGAGTCATACTTGACCTTATATCATAGTCTTTTTTATATATGGCTTACCCTCTGTACTAGACGGCAAGCTTACTGAATTGAAAGCTGTGAACCTGTTGGACCCAATTCTGCACCCTCCACAGCACTCAGCACAGCACCTTGTCTATGGCAGGTGATGGGTTGAACACCCCTGTGAGTGAATTTGAGACCACAGGAAAGCCACTGTCATACTGCTATTTTCAACACGGTGAGTTATAGCAGAGGTGGGTGAGTCCCAAGGATAACTGTCCAGTTCCCAGGAAGCAACAGTGAAGAACTATCCCATAAGATTGTTTTCTATGTCTGGAGTTTGGGATTAATATACACACTACAATATATAAAACAGATAACCAACAAAGACCTACTGTATAGCACAGGGAACTACACTCAATAATTTGTAATAACCTACAAGAAAAAATCTGAGAAAGAATGTATCTCTATCTATATGTCATCTATCTATCGATCATCTATCTCTATCTATCTATCTATCTATCTATCATCTACCTGAATCACTGTGCTGTACACCTGAAACTAACACAACGTTGTAAATCAACTATACTTCAATTAAAAAAAACCCCAAAACTATCCCAGACAAAGGCTAGAACTGTGCTATGAATCAGGCCATTAGAATGGGAATCCTGGAATGGGGCCCACTGCAAAGGCCCAGTCATTCTACCTGGGCACTCAGGGTAAGGATGGGAGAGATGGGACCTGGAGATTGGGAACAAGGCAGGGCAACTTGCTAGAATCAAACAAGATGTAAAAAATGGGTTTACATCTCTATCACCCAGGCCACTGCAATAACCCCCCAAGTTGTCTGTTCTCTAGTCTCTCCTGCTTCCATCTGCTTCTAGCTATCAGTCAACTGACTAAGCATCATCCTTTATCACTCTAGTTCAAAACCTTCAGTGACTCTCCTTGGCCTCAAAAAGAAGTCCAAACTCCAAAGCCCCAGTGGACCGTATTTTCTACTCTCTGCTCCCTCCACCCGGAATGTTTACTGCCCAAGACTGAATCTTAATTTATAATGCCCCTCCCTCCTCCACCACAATGCACTTTCCTCCCTAGACACCTCTTCACAGGTCTCATTCTGTCTTCCTATACCTAAACCCACTTCCTGAGCCCAATTTAAACCTTACTTCTCCCAGGAAGAACTTTCTGGCTTCCCCAGCCCACATTCCTTTATAGTCTGACATCTGTTGAGTGTGCGCCACGTATCACGCACTGTATGTGTGTTATCTCATTTAGTCCTCCCAGTAGCTCTGTGGCTTCAGTTCTGCTGTTAATTCCAAGCGTCTGAAGTGCCTTGCACAAAGTTACAGAGCCACAAGTTCAATACTGGTATTGAACCTGATAGTTTAAAATCCAAAGCATTGTTCTGAACCCTGTTGTATACAAAATAATCGGTTGGTCTTTGTACTTGTTATGCAAAGAATAAATAGCCTCCCCTCTCCTCTGTGACACCAAGGGCTACGGGTGCTATAAGAAAACATAGGATTTAGGGCTTATAATTTGGAGGCAACATGATAACTTATAAGAACTAGGACTCAGGAAACCTGTCTTGTGGCTCTGTTGCTGGGTACGTCACTCAACTTTCTGAACCTGTTTTTCCCTTTGTTAAAAGCAAAACATAACTCCTATGACTCAGACCTTGGCGAAGGTCAAGTTAAATAAAGTCATGCCACCACTCTGTAAACTGCGAAAGCAAGGTGGAATTATTTTTGTTATCATTTTTATCATTACCCTCCAAAGATGAATTATGTCCACAATAGAGTAATAGGCGGTGGATAGCAAGGGTGGTGTCCTGAATAGTAAAGGGCACAAAACAAAGGCACACAGTGGATGTTTGGAAAATTCCCTACAGTCTATTGGGGTTGGTTGGATTTTGCCAACACCCACAATCAGATCAAGATGCCTCTACTAGGAAGTCACAGACGGGGCTGACGGACAGTCTTCAAGGCATTTGTGAAGCTTTCAATACTGGACGATTCTGGGAAGAGGACCCACTGGTCTCATTAGATTCTCAGAGGCGTCCATGGTCCCCAGGAATGTGCAGAGGCAGTGGCCGAAGGAAAGGGATTTGGCCGTGGAACCAGGCACAAGCTAGTAGCTGGAAAGAAGGTCTCTTTTTCTCAGAAATGGAAGCTAGGGATGGGGAAGTACGAGGAGGTTAGCAGGCGGGGAGCCCCCAGTCCAGCTAATTTGGAGCCCACCTGGCAGGGTCCTAGACAAGTTCACCTCCAGGCCAGTGAGGGGTCTCACAGGGAAGTAGTCTTATAGCTACCTATGAAGTCAGATCTGTCCTGAGATAAGACGGACTTCCAGGAAGTGGAGAGTTCCCTGTCCTGAGAAGTGCTTAGCTTGGAATGGACCGGCATAGCTTTTGTGGAACGGATTCTAGCATTAGGTGGGCTCTTGGGCTAAAAGGTCCCTACACGTTCTTACACCTTTGAATGGTTTGTTTCTCTGATTCAAGTGTTAAGCAGTGTGTTGCAGACATGACCACTTATCGGGATACCAGTACTGTATCTACTTGGGTCCCTAAAATCCTCAGCCTGTTGTGAACTCAATTTTGTATTTCTCAGCTGGCTGTGGATGTGATTGTTTCACAGCTCCCAGTGAAGAGATCAATGTGGAAGAGAACAGACAATTTGGGCTGGGTCTCCAAGGCCATGTCTAAGGAGGAGAAAGCAGTCCTAGTGGGGCTGCCCGAGCCCAGAGCAGACTGTTCTGCGGAGCAGTGGATAGACCCTAATGTTAGGTGTTTTGACAAAAAGGGCTTCACTGTTGAACATATTTGGGAATTCTGGATGAAATAAAATTAAACAGCGTTTCGTTTGTTTGTTTGTTTTACTTCCTTGAACCTTGTGACTTTCCAAGAAGGGCGCATGATAGGCAGTATCTCCCTGATTTTTTTGAGCACGGAACCTTCTTTTCCCCAAGGAACAATTCTCAAGGCTGGTGTTCCAAAGAATACACTAACATTGCCCAAGGCAAGTTTGTCAGATGCTCTCCATATTTTCTACCTCCCGTCTCATCCCTCCTTTCATTTTCACAACCCTTCTCTGTAGCCAGGGTGCTGTAGGGAGACATCTGGAGCCTCAAGAAGACCCCTCCTCAGCCCAGCAGGATTTCTGCGAGTAGTATAGGTTTAGGCATGTAATGAATTTAGATTTAATTTGCAAGTGAAAAAGCTTGCATTCTTTTGTAGCTTACACCAAAGCTCAAATGTCTAAGCTTCCAGGGTTTAAGTCTAATTAACTGTATTTCACAGCTTATTTAAAGAAAAGAATGGAGGCATTAAAATTGTAAAATCTAATTTTTGAGTAAATCTTTCAGTGCAAAATTAATGTCGCAGTATTAGAGCCGCCTTGGCAATATATCTCTTGTCTTCAAATTTCAAAATGAGCTTTTGCAAACATGAAATTATTCATTAGACTGTCTGGTAAAGAGGTAAATAAGTGTCTCTTCAAATCCTTGATCTCCTCTTCTCTATTTAGCCAAAGACGGAGTTATTTGGCTTGAGGGCAAGTGGGTTGAGCAGATTTGTAAATTTTGACAGGTAAGGAGAGCAGCGCTAGAAGCAGGAGCGTAACCAAGCAGGACCCTGTGGGGCCTTCCGGGGACAGACCCTTCCCCTACCTCTGCTGTAGCTCCTCTCTGAAGTACCCAGATAATAGTAACTGATGCACACTTTCTCAGTTGTTTCACAGATGCTGAAACCACCACCAAATGGAAGAAATTAACCACTTGATGATCATGAGCCCCAGACCTACTGGCACCTATGGATCGATAATGTAAACCCCTGTTATCTCGACATCAACCAGTCGGAGGATTGTGTAAGGGCTGATCACATACTCCACGACCCTCCTCCCTCACCTGGCCTTTAAAAATGCTTTGCTGAAACCCTCAGGGGAGTTCAGGGGTTTCTGAGGTGTGAGCCACCCATTCTCCTGGCTTGGCCCTGCAGTAAACCTTCCTCGGCTCCAAACTCTGACGTTCTGGTTTGTTGGCCATTTGTTGGCACAAATGCATTTGGTGACAGGAGCTGTGCTTGCAGAGGGAGTTGGGCGGAGATTGAGTCCCTTCTCTGTTCCTGAGACATTGGCCCTGGGGGACAACAAAATGTCTTAGCAACTGCCCTGGGGCAGGGGGAGGAGCTGGTGACTGCTCTGACTGAAATACCAAGATTCTCAGTAGCTCCAGGTGGAGCGTAAAAGAAGCAGAAGACGGGTGTCCCAAAAGCACTGAAAAATAATTTAAAATTTTTGTGAAGCTGCTTGAAAAATGTCAAAGGGACATTCATCCCTAACATACAGCAAACCTTTAAAAAAAAACCCTTTCTCCACCTCTCTCCCTCTGACGCCGTCCCACCCGGTGTGGTAGCATCCCTACAGTCTCTTTCCACTCCCCCTACGCTTTCCCAAAGGCACCCCAAGCACAGCCATTGCTGGCTTTAATTTGTTTCACCCCTTCCTTCACCTTTCTAGATTTTCACTCACAAGGAACTCTCTTCCCTTGCATTCTTATTTTTAAATTAAAAAAAGTTCAAATATTCATACACATGCAGAACATAGTATGACAAACACTCCTGCACCCACCACAGATTAAAGGGAGGTTAGCATTTGGTCCAGTCTGTTTCAGCTCTTCTAATCAGCTGGTCTGGTGAGGAGGGCATACACTCGTGACCAAGGAGAGCTCACAAATGGGAAGGGTGCTCCAGGGAATGGTGGAGACTCTGGCGAAGTAGAGTGGATATGTCCCACAAACGGGCCAGCGCCAGCTGACCATGGCCCCTTCAACAGATTCTTCTCAAGAGCAGTGACTTGGATGGCCCTATTCACCTCTGTATTCCCGCTTGGGATGGGACCAGGCACTGGGTCGAATGAAAGAATGAAGGAAGGAATGTGCGCGGGGCATTACCAGGCCTCCTGAGTTTATCAAGAGAAGCCAGGAATCTGAAAGTTAGTGAGACATCTGAGTTATAATTGTGGATTCTATTTCAAAATTAAATAAAATTCACCATGGCCAGGTGCTTACGTTGGGTCAGGACCTCTGACCAAGCTTGTGGGCTCTAGTGTTGGTTTCAAAGGTGCACAAGGGCAAGGCCAGAGGCTGCCCAGACTTCCACGGATCCTTCCTTCTTAGAAGGCGTGGTGGGGCTGGGGGAGGTAAGGAGAGGAGCACTCACAAGCCAGTTTGTCACTGCCGCTGCTGCAGGCTTCTGGAGGGCAGGTCCTGCTTACCGTAGAAGCCAGGCCTAGAACACAGTAGGTCACCGCACGTACTGAAGGAACAGCGCGCCCAAGGGTGGGAATCTCTTGAGTACTGTGGTCCGCCCCCTCGGCTCCCTGCTCCCCACAGAGCAACCCTCCACCTGTCCCTTACCTGTGGACAGGTGGCATCCTGCCTGATTCAGGTCCCATGCTGTGAGAGTGAGTTTCTGGCAGCCCAGGGTGGTGTGGGGTGGGGCGTTAGTCTAGTGGGTTGTAGCCCAGCTCTGCTAAGGACTGGCTGAGGGACTCTGAGAGGACACGTCCCATCTCTGGCCGCACTTGGACGTGGGGTTGGCCTCACACTGCTCAGTGCCTTCCAGCCCAATTGCCTCTGCTTCCACGTCGGGATGGGAGGCGACCCAGGTGGGCGAGGAGGAAGCGGGGCGGGGCCAGGCCAGGGCGTGCTGGTCCCGCCCCCAGCCCTGCTCAGCAGCCCCGCCCACCATCCCCGCCCACTGGCCAGCAGAAATCCAGCTCTGGGGCCACCGTCCTCTAGGCAGCGGGGAGCCAGAGGGCTTGCTGTTTATTTTTTCAGAGAAATGTTGGTCCGATGGGAACTTCTCTGAAGTAATCACTTCTCAGAGCCAGTTAGGGTCTGGCCGCACTCTGTGGAATGATCCTGCGGGAGGCAGGGCGGGCTGATGGTCTTACTGTGACACCGGTGGTGGGCGGCGGTGGGGGAGGGGAGTGTTGTCTGGCCGTCCTGGGAAGGGGTGCAACAGTGTGTGGGGTTAATGGGTACCTCCCATGCATTCAGAGCCCCAGCTTTGCTCCTTATTAGCTGTGATCTTGGCAAGCGACTTCACCTTTCCCAGCCTCTGTTTCCTTTTTTGCTAAAGTGGGAATATCTGGCTGCTGACCCGGCAGACGTGTGGTGAGGATGAGATGGGTGCCAAAGCCCTTTGTGAAGGCAGCAGGAGGGCAAATTACTTAAATCTTTTTAAGCTTTGGTTTTTCTCTCATCTGTAGAAAGGTTTGTATCAAGTAGAAGGCATGCAAAGTGCCTGAAACGGTAGTGAGGACTACAGAAATAGTAGTAGTACTGTTACCGATGGGTGGGGCACACGGGTGTGTAGCCTGTGGCCCCAGGGGGACAAGTACCAAGTTTCCATAGTGAGAGGAAATGCCTCAAGGTACCACAGTCAGGTTTCCAGTCGGATGGGTGGTCTTGGGTTGGGGATGTGATGACAGCTGAGAGGGAGCAAGGCCCTTGCAGAATGGGGCCCAGATGGGTCTGGTGTGAGCTGGGGAGGAGAGGGGTCAGGTAGGAGCTGGGGAACCCCAAGGAGCCACCTGCTTAGGGAGTGAAGGAATCAAGTCAGGGCCCAGAGAGAAAAGACTTGGCACCAGGCATGTGAGGGGCAGATCCAGGCCCAAGCTCTGAGCTCCAGACTCTTAATCCCCGATTCTGTCCTCCACTCCCCTGTGGGACGAGCCCACACGGGCTCCGCCGGCTGGATCTCACAGCCACCTGTACCTTGTGATTCCCCCTTAGCTGGAGCTCCCCTACTGCCTCACTTCTTCTGCGCACTCCCACAGGAGGACTAAATCTGGACTCCCCCCACCACAACCCCTGCTCCCCTGCCCCCCTACCCCTTCCAGGCAACCAGAGTGGCTGTGCCTCTTCTGTACTGGTTTGAGGCTTGGCCCAGGGCAGACAGGTGCCTTTGGGCCTGTAGGAGAAACATATTGGGCCATTTAAAACCGTCACACTTGTAGGCTCTGGCTCCGGAGAAGCAGGATAAACAAACCTGGGCCCAAGAGGAAACTCATTCTTCTTATTTTCCTCAAACTCATCAAAGTCAAGTTCTCAAAGCTCTACTGTCTCACAAGTGCCTTCAAATGGGTCTCATTGTTTTATTTATTGTGCTTATCACAAGTGCGGGTAGCCTGGAGATTTCTAGGCCAGTTGAGACCTCTTTCAGGGAGTGTTGACATTTCCAGGGGATCTGAATGGTCCTCAGGGTCTTTCTGTGCCTGGACCAGCCTGATTGACAGAAGAGGTTGCTAATGGGGGTTCCCCAGGTGGGTCATCCCTGCGGGGCTGGGCACACTTTGCCATCCATACTCCACTGCCCTACAGCTGGGTCTGTGTCCAGCCAGGTTAACTTCTGGCAGGCTGGGTCTCCCCCTGGACCACCCTGGTGCGACCCTGTCCTGCTATGTAAGGCTCAGCAGCAGCACTGAGTCACTGTGACCTTTGGATGAAACAACATGCAATGAATTTAAACCAAGTGCCTACTGTGTGTGCGTGTGTGTGTGTGCGCGCGCACGCGCGCGTGTGTGTGTGTGTGTGTGTGTGTGTGTGTGTCAGGGACTGGGGAGGTGAAGAAATAAAGGCCTGCCGTGTGGTTCCCTGTGGCCCACAGTCCACTGGAGGGAGACAGAGGCATCCATCAATCACCCTGCTGCCTGGCAGACTGGGTTAAGTGCATTACTGAGGTAGAAAGTGCTGCTGGAGGGAGAGATGGATTCTGATGTGAATGGGAGGAGGAGAAGACCTTTTGAAGGTCAACAGGGAGGCAGAGGGGGATGTGTTAGGTGGAGGGACTGAAAGAGCAAAAGGCACAGAGGCAGGGAGCATAGGTGAGTTTGAGGGCTGAATGGTATCGCAGAAGAAATGTTAGCGAGTCCAAGCTCGCTCTGCTCACCGCCTGACAGGCCAATAAATCGGGAGACGAGGTGTTGAGGTGTTTCTTTATTCAGAAAGCTGGCAGACCGAGAAGATGGCAGACTAGGGTCCCCAGAAAACCATCTTATTGGGGTCTGGATGCCAGTTTCTTTTATAAAATCAGAGAGGGAAGTAAAGAGGCAGAATAGAGAGGGAGAGGCGGGGAGGAAGTAAAAAGGGGCCATCGGTCTTGCAAAACATCTCCTGGAATGTCCAGCCTCAGGGAGGGGATGTGTTAATTTCTTCTTTCTTGCAGCCAGCCATTCACAGGTAGGTAGGGCTCCCTGAGGCAGGCCATTATGTATGATTGTAATAACAAAAGCAACGAAAAGCAAAGGCTAGTCAAAGAAACAGATCCAACATGGAGTCAAAATTGGCTCTTCGCTGTTAGAGAAAAAGATGTCCAGGGATGGGCAGTGGGAGGCTGGGTTGGGCCCGATCACAGAAGGCTCAGCTTTGCTTTGGAGGAGACTGGAGTCCTCTGCCGGTTTTTGAAGAGCATTCCTGGGGTGGCTGTGTTCCCAGTGCATGCACAGCTTGACACCATGCTAGGGCCACGTTCTCAGTGGTCCCTGGAGGGTTTGCTGAAAGAGGGGTGGGTCTCCAGTTGGAATTAAACAGTGTCTGGGCATGGGCTTTGTTGGACATCTGGCTCCTCCCACCGTCTGGACAGCTGGGAGAAAGGCACGCTGTGGAGAGATGAATCTTCAGAGCATACTCCTGCTTCTTCTTGAATGGGCTCAAAGTGGGCCCACATGTGTCCTTCCAGGCACTGTGGAGTGGCAGCAGATAGAGCCAAGGCCAGCTATGCAATCTTGGCTAACCCCCCACCTCTTTGAGTCTGGCTGTGATCTTTGCAATGTGGTCGATATCACCTTTTTTGCCAACATGAGATAATATATAGAGAAGCGCTTTGGGAGCTGTATTATCCAGGGACAAAGTATTATATTTTTTCCTTTCCTTTTGTAATCCTCTCATGGATTCTCAGCCCGCCCTGTGATTGAGCCAGGACCAAAGCTCTATCTCTTTCTGTTATGGAGGGCAGATTGGATCATCTCTATGGCTTTTTCTTCGCAATACGCGGGCCTCTCACTGTTGTGGCCTCTCCCGTTGCGGAGCACAGGCTTCGGACGCGCAGTCTCAGCGGCCATGGCTCACGGGCCTAGCCGCTCCGCGGCATGTGGGATCTTCCCGGACCGGGGCACGAACCCGTGTCCCCTGCATCGGCAGGCGGACTCTCAACCACTGCGCCACCAGGGAAGCCCCACCTCTATGCTTTAACAATTCCAGGAAGCAGAGGCTGGAGAGGTGATGAGGCTTGGGCTTGGTCAGGCAGTAACGAGCAGAGTGGCTGGGTTTGGACGCAGGAGAACATGCTAGAAAGTAACAAGGAAGGTTTTGATGTCATCCTTGATATTGTTTGACATCATCAAAGTCATCATCATCATCTTCTTCATCATAACTTCCTGGCCGCCAAATGCCCTTGTGCTCCTCTTGTCCCTTTGGGATCCTTTATTTCTCTGTTCTGGATGGTTCAGTTGATATTTTCTCTCTCAGGAAGCTTGCCCAGTCTCCCTAGGTGCCAGGGGTCTCTCATCTCCCATAGCACCTGTTCACCTCTCTCTCCTGGTACTTTACGCTGATCTCTGTATTACAGTCATTTGTGGAGACTTCCTTTCCTTCCTACTGGGTTTAGGTTCCTCAAGGGAAGGTCTCATGTCTTTTGGACCTTCGTGTCCCCTTGTCAACATTCCTTGTACCCCAGAAACCTCTGTGAATACCGGAGGGATTAAGAACCAGCTGTCTTCAGGGAGGGTCTGTGAGACCCAGCGCTCGGCTGGATGCTGAGTCATGTCCTCCAGAAGCTGGTTTTCTAAGGCAGCTCTGCACCTGCTCAGTCCTGCAAAACGCATGTTCTGCTGATACAGGGCTAAGGACTGGCCAATACAGGTCTCCCCGTCAGTCATTCCTGCACCCCTGCCCTGAGCCGCGGGCTGGGCCTGGGTTCCTTTGTGCCTGAACCATTTCATTCCCTTTGTGAGGATGGAAGTAAGGCCTGCCTGGGCACTCAGGGGCAAGGGAGAGAAAAAGGGCTGGAGAGGATGGAGGGGGATGTGGGGAGTTGGGGAGGAGACCGAGGGGAGTCAGTATGGGGTCCCCGCTTTCCGCTGAGGAGTCCCAGACTCCTGCCCAATCCAGAGACATGAAGGAGCCATTTCTCCATCCTTCTTGTTTCGGGCCCTCATCAGCCCCCGAGTGCCTTCTCTGTCCTGGAGAAATAATGGCTTGTCAGAGAGACACGATTATTACTAATTGCTAGATTGCTTTGTGCCTGTTGTTCCCAGACAGGCAAGGCAGGGCCTGTCTCTGGAGGGGCCTCTGGGTGACCTCTTCCTGGAGAGGGAGAAGCCAGCGCAAGGAGATTGAAGGAGCGAGAAAGACAGGCCACCGTCCTCTTGTCTCTCCTGGTTTACAGCTGTGGCCCTTTCAGGATGATGGGTGGGGAATCTGGGTCTGGGATTATGAGTCACGTTCACACACGAAGACGGCAAATACTGACAAATAAAGCACCCATGAAATCATTCACACTCACATAAAAGCACCTGTACGTGCAGCCGTTACATGCTCCGTGAGCCACATGTATACATGCAGCTCCTCAGCGATCAGTGGACACATCAGTAACCAAAGAGGGGCAGGCTCCACGGTCCGGCTATACGGCTATCATCGTTGCCCGCACACAGATACTTTGTGTCTGGGATGAACAAAAGTCTAGAGATCTGAGGGTGATAATTAACTGCATCCCTCTTCCTACCAATTTCTGAATCAAGCAAAATATAGGCAGAGAGTGACCAAAATATTCCTGTATTTCATCTCTTTTTTAAGACACGTTTTCACATTTCTGAATTTGGGGTGTGTTTTACAATTGATAGCACATTAGTTTTGTTGAAATACCAGCTCTATTTCTAGCAAAGTTGATTTAAAGAAATGAGGCCCACACGGGCTTCCTACCCCTTCCTCCTGGGTTGAGGTGGCCCAGAGTCACAAGCCAAGTACCCAGACAGCAGCAGGCCTCCCTGCTTCCGGGCAGAGCCTGGCCAGCTTACCCTGCCAAGGAGGGGAGGGTGTATGCCGTCCATGCTGACCCCGCTATGCAGGCTCCGTGCCCTGGTCTTTCCCCAGTCTTGCCAATTAAGTCAAGAGATGACTGGGTCGGGGAAGGGAGGCAGGTGGAGAGAGCAGGGCGGATTTCTTCCCACTGCTTCCTGGAGGGCAGAACTTCCCATTGTGTGAGTAGGGCAGGAAAACAGGAAATGGTTTTCCCTTTGAGATGGATACATCCGGGTACCATGAATGGGGTGAGCGGGCAAAAACAGATGCGGACACCCTCAGATACAATGATTTGCGTGTTCAAGTGTGTATTACACAGCAGGTTCCGGTGGGCGAGGAAGACTTGTAAGCAGTTACACCTGTGTGGTATCCACTGTCAGGCACACATGCGCAGACACGGAGCCTCAAGTGCCCACGCCCACATGCGTGAACACAGGTCTTCACGTGTGGGCATGTTTGGATGCAGGTGCCCGTACATTGTAGCCCTATTTCCTGGATCTTGGCCAGCATCGTCCTGCAGGGATCCACAAGCCATCTGACAGCGGAAGACAGAGTGTGCAGATCTGCTCAGAGGCCCCTTTATAGAGTTCCTTTAGCCAGAGGGCTGCTGTGGGCTGAGTATGGGCAGAATGGCTGTCATCCAGCCTGTGACTATGGTCGTGTCTTCCCTCTCACAGTAGGTCACCTGAGTCTGGTCCTCTTGCTGTAGGCTGTCAGCCTTGCGGGGGGGACTCCTGGACAGATGTGCCTGCCCCCGCGGTCCTGACGCCTGGGGGTAAGTATCCCCTGCCCCCCTCAATCCTCCTTGAACCTGCCCTCTGCAGGCTTCCTCTACTGGCATGCCTCCACGGGAAGGCCTGGAGACTGTCTGGTTCACTTCGGTATTGTCCAGTGGAGGAAACCAAGTCTTCTTTAAAGGAAATTGTGGTGCTACCTTTATTTTAGCTCCTCACACCCTGACTCTCTGTATAGATTCCATCATTAGGCACAAGCTGGTAGCTCTCCACGCCTCCCTGTCATTTCTAGACTCTGCTTGCCCGCTTCTCCTTAGACTGGAAGCAGCACATGAAGAGGGGCCATGCCTTCTACCTTAATTATGAACGTCTCTCAGCCAGCTTAGAACTGGCATTTGGAGATCGCCTAGTCCAGCCCCCACATCGTGCTGATGAGTTTACTGAAGCCCAAAGAGAGGAAATGATTTGCCTAGAAGGTCAACACACCTAACCAGGGTCTGAGACAAACTCCCAGCCTCCTCTGTGCGCAGCTCTGAGGTTAGACGGTTAACTGTGAGATGTTCATCTGTGTGGACTCTATGTATATGTGTGTGTATATCTGCGGTGTTAGTCGTACATGGGTGGCTACCTTTGTGTGCTCCTGTGTATGGGCTCCTGTGTATGGTGTGTTTCCATATGTGGGAAATTATGCAGATTTTCATGGGAAAATACATTCTTCCTGAATGGATTGATGTGAATTCTGTGTATAAATGAGCTTTGCATCCACCTACATATACCTAATTATGTATCTACCATGGGTCCTGGTATAATATCCAAATGCACCTCTGTGTGTATCTAAGTGTGTCTACCCGTTCACGGATAGCCATACGTGTGTGTACCAGTCCATCCTTATCTATCCTGGGCAAGTGTGCACTGGCTGTGTATTCATTTATATGTACCTCTGTGTTTGCACATCCATGTTCTTGCATTTCTGATGTGTACCTGACCTCAGTATCCAGCCATGTAAATGCTACCTGTGTTTGTGTAACAGATGGGTGTGTGTTTGTCTCCATAGAGCTCCGGCATTTCCTGCCTGCACTCGGCATGCTCACCTTTGTGAGTCAGGCAGCGTGAGACCTTCTGCTCAATGGTGGTTCCTGGGGGCAGCCCAGCTCCTGGCGCTGTCTGCCTCGTTGGTCACTGGACCAGCAGCCTGTGTATTTCCACTCAAGGAAAGGTCACTTGGACCCCTGTGTAGGCTCAAATCATGTAACCTTTAATGTTTCCTCTCCTGTGGGGACTGTTCAATTTCCAGCCTCTCTGGGGTCCCGTTTGTGTGATGTCAGGTTGAGAGTGAGACTGTGGCCTGGTGCAGTCTTCCCAAAGCAGTGTGACTCGCGCTGCCCAGGAGGGCAGCTCGCTGGGCAGAACTGTCCATGAGCTCGGAGAACAGCTCCTTTCCCACAGGACGGCCTCAACTTCAGCATTACGGTCAAAGCCTGCTGGAGACCATGAAGTCCAACCCTCCCATTTTAGGGGTGAAGACACTGAGGCCAAGGGAGGAGAGGGGACTTATTGTGGCCTACACATTCACTCCTGGACTCCTGGTCCAGTGATCTTTCCCCTGTTTACACCAGGCTTCCTGGGGCAGATGGCTAGTGGTCCAGCAAAGATTCGTGTTTCCCTTCTACAGTGTAGAGTTGTCATGGGAAAAGTCCCTGTTCATACAGGGACCACTTTTCCATCACCCCTTGCATCTACATGGGCCATGTGACTGAGTTCTGAGCATGGAATATGAGTGGAAGAGACTGACATATGCCAGCTCCAGGTCTCATTCGCAATTGCCTCCCAGGCACACATTCTCTTGGTCTCCCCCATTTGCTGGCTAGAAGTGACTGCCCAGGGTGACCGGGGAGTAGCCACATGTTGATGGTGGAAAAGTTTTTATTGGTCTGGGTCCTTGAAGCAGAGTGCTTCCCCAGGAGAGGAAGAAATACAACTTCTGTCATGTTAAACCACTGAGATTTTTACGTTTATTTGTTACAGCAGCTAGCATTACCTTAATACGCTGCCTCTTCTTTTTCAGGAAGTGACCCTTAAGAAAAACCTCCCAAGTCCCTTCTCACTGTCACTGTCTTTAAATCACAGGATACCAAAATGAGGTTCCTTTTGATCACCCAGAGCTGCCCTGCCCCAGAGAGAAAGCCCCAGTCTCCATGGCGACTCTTCCTGTGGTGTATCATAAAATTAATGGATGTACTCATTACAGTAATTCTGGCTGTCCTTTGAGCAAATTTCACTCTTCAGAGGGATCACAGGCTTTTACTCATGATGCCTGAGAATTATCCTTTAAAACTGCGGATAGAATCAGATCTCCTTGCAACCTCAGCCCACGGGGCCAATGGCTTTGCCCCTTGGAGGATGGATCAATACGACCTCAGTGACCAGGAGCTCACACTTGATTTTCCCTCTTCAAATCCTCTCCCAGTTCAGGACCGCTTCCTCTTCCCAAATTGTCCTGATGAGCGTTCTTCCCCACCCCAGCCTCATGAGTTGCAGGGAGTAGGTTCTGTTGCTGCAACCTGGATCAGTGCTAACGATCCCATTAAATGCTTCTGGGGATTTCCCCCAAGCTAAGTCCTCTGAGCTGGCATCTATGCCATCCTTGGAATTCCAGCTCTGCTAGAGTCAGAGGCAGGGGCAGAACCTATGAAACCATACGGTAGTGCGAGAAGGCCAGCGGTCAGACGATCACCGAGACCTGCTCGTTTAGCAGAAGTCCTTAGCCAGTGAGCGTGCTGCAAGCATGCACAGAAGGCATGCCGCACTCCACCTTCCGTGACTCCTTATTGCTAAGGCCACAGGCTTAACTCTTCAGGCTGCCATTCAGGATTTTCACAACCAGGTTCCACTTTGCCCCTTCTCTGGCCATGCATCCCCCTCACAGCTGCACACCTGGGGCACAGCACCTCCTCAGGTATGCTTTGAGTTTTTATATCTGGAGTCTTTGCTCATGCCTTTTCCTCTGCCTGGAATACCTTTTCCCTCTTATTGGCTTGTTAATTTCCTTCTTATTCTTGTGGACCTGGCTCTTTGTCACTTCTTCCGTGAAGCCTTCCTTGACTTTTACCCTCCCATTTGGATCACACCTCACCAGAGAGGACTGGCAGCTGTTGAGACTGAGATGAAATACTTGAGGTCAGGGAACAAGTCTCCATTATCCTTGAGGGCAGCAGTCATCTCCCAGGTCTCTTGTCAGTCTCCCAAATTCTAGGCCTCTTTGTCCCCTTACACATCTCTTTCCACAGACCCACTTTGGAGGAGGGAGACGAGGAAGGAAGGTGGGCAGGAAAGTAGGTGGAGGAGGGGAGTTTACTCCTGGACCAAGGGGATAGATAGGTGTAGAAACATAAAGGTCAAGTACAGATCATTGGCTCTCAAATCTGGCTGCCAGTTTCCATTACTGGGAAGCTTCTCAAAAATACTTTGCTTGAGTTTTAACCTGGAGCAATGAAACCACTATTTTTCATCTAGGATTGCGAATCACTGGCCAAAAGTATTTCTTAAATATTTAATGCTAATCATTGAGGATCGCCTTCAGAATGCAAATTATATTGTGAATCCCTGAATTGGAGAAATAAAACAATTTACATTTAAGTAGCCCTTTCAGTTTACAAAGCACTTACACAGTGTGTGATTATATTTGCTCCTCCGAGGTAGGTAGGCACAATTGCTATTATCACGCTCATTTTACAGTTGAGAATCTAGGGAAGGAGGTCGAGAAACCTTGTAAAGAGAGATGATGTTCCAGCTGAGTGATGGAGAAGATCCTACATCCCCTCGGCCAGTCGTCCAGGGGATTTAAGGCACACAGCTGAGAAAAGCTAGTGGTTGGTATTTGGTAAAAGAGAGAGAGGAAGCAAAGAATACTGAGTACAAGTGGGTAGGAACAGAGAGGCAGGAGGATAAAAGATGACAACCGATATGTGTGGATGGAGACAGAGCCGGCTAGAACAAATAGCTCAATAAATAAAATAGAAAATGCACAAGTGGTTTTAGTGGACGGAGAGCTGTCTTTAGAATCAGCTGAGGAACCTGGGCTTCTATCAAGGGCCAGTAAGGTGGGACAGAGAAAAGTCAAAGTTTTCTTAGAGAATCTACGTTGGTGAGGAAGATGGAGTTAAGACCAGAAGCCGAAAAGAATATACCAGGATCCCGAAGAGAAAGGACCTGGCTTTTCCAGGGACGTAAAAGAGTGAGAAGGTGGCAGCATGGTGAGAGTCAGAAGAAAGGAGGGGCCTCAGAACATAGGCAGGGGGTGTGTTGAGAGCAGGGTCCGAGGGAGGCTTAGCAAAGTTCTCCGAGGAGTGGGAACCTGGACGAGGGCGGCACATCACTGGGCATCCCTGGTACCCTGAAGCCCCTGTGCTTGCCCCGGATTCAGCTGTGCAACCTCACTGCAGGGGTGAGAGAGACAGGGGGGCACAGCAGAGGGATGCCTGGGCTCCCTTAACTGGGAGGTGGGGTCATGCCCACAGGTCTGAGCCCCTCGGTAGGGTCCACAGACTGAAGTTCCCGGGGAAGTGACAGGGAAATCACTAGTTCCTCTATAACGCAACAGGCATGGTCCTCTTGGGCAACATCTCCACCCCACCCCGCCTGCCCCGCCAGGCTTGGGTCTCTAACAATAAACAGGCAGCCGGGCTGACGTGTCCTCCCTCACCACCTTCCGGTCTTATCTTCTTTTTAACGAATTCTGAATCATAATGAAAATTTTCCTTGGATGTACTGTACGCCTGACAATCAAATCACTACTAAATCAATTCTTTGCAATCAATGTTTTTCTAATGAATTTTGCATTTCTAATGGCAGGACCTGACAGTATCTGTTTATTTCCTCCCTTGCCCTTGGCTCGCTCTCCTGCCTCCTTGTTTGAAGCAAATGGCAGAAGAGGTTGCAGGAGCCACACAGCGGGTCTGCTGCAGTTTTTCTGTCTCAGCCCCACCCCCCCCCTCAGTTTCTCCTGGTCCTTTTCCGCAGTGTCCCTCACTGGGAAACCTAATGGGGTGTTTCTGGAGTGATTAGAATGATTTAAATAGCCCTGCTAACAAAGTTTGTCAGGAAAAGCACCACAGCCCATCAGGGCTTCTTCTACACCTACTACATCCTGGACCAGGAAGGTGTGGACAAGACATGCTGGGGAAATGGAGGGGGGTCTCTCCCCTCCACCCCCATACCACTCCTCCAACTCTCCTGAGCCCCCCTGCCTCCCCGGACCCCCACAGTGAGCACAGAGGTGGTATTGGATTAGGCACAAAGTAACTTTTCATTTCAGACTTTCTGTGGGATTTCCTCGCAAAAGAACATACCTGTTAATAACATAAACATTGTGGAGGAGTCAGAACAATGACTCCCAGACCAGGGCTGGTTCCTAAAGGCCAGATTCCTAAATCCATAAATGAATGAATGAATGAGGACAATAAGGACCTAGAGGCTAGTGTTCCAGAATTTACCCACTGTAGTAGACCCAATAATACTCCACCCCCTTCTAAGCCCCAGAACCTGTGAATATGGAATTAATCATCTGACCTTAAGATAAGGGGAGAAGCCTGAATTATCCAGGCAGGCCCAGTGTAGTTACAGGAGCCTTAAAAGTGGAAGAGGGAGGCACAAGAGGAGGTCAGAGTGATTCCATGTGAAAAGGACTCAGCCTGCATTACTGGCTCTGAAGATGGAGGAAGCCAAGGAACGCAGGTGGCCTCCAGGAGCTGGAAAAGGCAAAGAGATGGATTCTTCCCTAGAGTCTCCAGAAGGCAACACAGTCTGGCCAACATTTTGGTCTTAACGAGTGAGACCTCTTTCGGACTTCTGACCTCCAGAACTGTAAGATAATAAAAGTGTGTTGTTTCAAGCTACTGAGTTTGTAGTCATTTGTTACAGCAGAAATAGGAAACTAATACAGAAGTACGTGTGCTTCTCAGGTGTCCTGAATCTGACTGATGTGATGGAGGGAAGCCTGAGGTACACTATAATGGATTTTAATAGAGCATGAAAGTGCTATCTTTGATAAATGTATGTGCAAAACACAGTAAGAGCTCAGGAAAGGGGCATGGCAGGTGTGGGGAGCATCTGAGCAGCTCATTGATAAACTCAGTTCATTCGCTGATGGGTCTTGAGGCAGCCAAGCCGGTCCTCTCCTCTGGGCGCATCACTGTGCTAGGGAAGGGAGAGTGTCCTTCTGCCCTCTATGGAGCATCCCCTGCTTCTGCCTTCCACTCCCACCCCGGTTAAGAGCAAAGTCTTTGCAGCGAGTCAGGTTGAAGTTTGAATCCTGGCTCTGGCGCTTACCAGCTGGGTGACCACGGGTAATTTGCTTAATCATCCTGAGCCTTATTTCTCCGTCTTTAGAGGGTATGTAATGACTAACCTCTGAGGGCTGTTGTGAAGATGACGCATGTCAAGAGCTTAGTACACGGTGCGAAACAAAAGCTCAATAATTTTATGTCATGACACCATATCATCATGACAACCTGCCCTATGGTTTCTCATGTGACACCTCCTCCATCCTTATTCCCAGCTGATGACTTTGCTTCCTAGTTCATTGGGAAAATTGAAGCAATCAAAAGAGGTCTTCCACAGACTTCTACCACCGCATCTACCCACCTACAAGCATCTGCCCACTCCTTCTCTGCCCTTCCCATATGCTACGTGGATGAACAGTCCATACCCCTAGCTAAAACCAGCTCTTATACTTGTGTGCGCATGAGAGCCCTATTCCTTCTCCCCTCCAACAATTCTTCCCTCTCTTATACTTCGTCAAGTTTTACCTCTGTACTGGACCATTCCCATCTGCACGTAAACATACTCTTCTCCAAGATGAAGAAAACCCTCTCTTGATCCCACCTTTCTTTTACTGCCTGTACCTTTGTTTCTTATTGCATCAAAACTCCTAAGAAGAGTTGGTGCCACCCAGGAAGGCCTTTCACCCACTACTGCACTGAAACTGCTCTTGTCAAGGCAAATGATGATTTCTTATTGCTAAGTCCAGTGGACAGGTCAAGCAAGATGCAGACTGAACACTACTGCTGACACTCTGATTCAGGTGGTCACACCTTCTGCCTTGAATTCCCACATATGACAGTCTCTGGGTTTTTCCTCCTGTCTCGCTGCTGATTCTTCCTCACTCCCTTTGCTTTCTCATCTCTTCTCCTAGGTCTCTCACTTAATGTTGGGCTTATTGTGAACCCAGGGCTCACTCCTTGGTCCTCTTCTCAATATACTCATTTCCTTGGTGATCTCACCTTGTCTTATGGCTTGAAATATTGGCTATATATTGATGACACCAAAGTTTACCTCTCTCCCAACCTTGAGACTTGCATATCCAATGAGCCTACTCTGACCTATTTAGAAGTAAAAAATCTCCCCACATTTGCTTAAATTCTGATAGACTCGGATTCAACGTGCCCCAGATAGAACCCCTGACCTCTCCTCCCTTCCTGTTCCAAATCTGCTCTATCGACAGCCTTCTCTAGCTCAGCTGATGATGACTACAATCTTCCAGTTGCTTAGGTCAAAAAACCTGCCAGGAAATAAACTACTTTTGGCTTTTCTTTTAAAAAATATATGGAATCTGACCAGTTCTCATACCTCCACTGCTCCTACGCTTCTCACACCTTGAGTCACTCCAGTAGCCTCAGTAGGTTTCTCTGATCCTGCTCTTCCCCCATTCCCCACATGGAAACCAGAATGACCCTGTAGAGGCTACGAAAGATCATGGCATCCCTCTACTCAAAAGCCGGCAGCGGCTCCCTATTCCTCTCAGAATTAAAGCTGAAATCACTACAATGACCCCACCCAACCCCCTTTCCTTATATTCTGTTACCCTTACTGTACCTTACGCTGATCTAGCAACACCGACCACTTTGCTGCTCCCCAAGTCCTGCCCTGTGGTCTTTGCTCTAGTTATTCCCTCATCTGAAAATACTCTTTTTCTAGGTATTTGCTTGGCTAATACTTCCATTTCCTCCAACTCTTTGTTTCAACCTTCTCAATGAGCCCAGACTCACCACTTACTTAAAAATTGCAAAACCTCACTACACCTACAGTCCCCATTACCTTCCAACATATTGATTTATTAAAAAAACATGTCTGTTGTTTGTTTGCCTCTGTCTGCTAGAATGTAAGCCCTATCAAAGGAGAATTAACATCTGTCCTCTGATGTATGCCCGGCATCTAGAACAATGATCAGGCACATGTAGTCTCTGTGTACCTGTTGAATGAATTTGCCAGGATGATTCTCTGAATGTTCTATACAAATCTTTCCTTTTTATTTCTTATTATCTTTTGCCAGGGCTAGGAGTGGTTGGAGACAGTGAGTGTTCACACACAGTGTTTCTCTCAACGTTTTTTTTCCCCACCGACCATCAACCTTTATGGATCCGTTGATACACCCAGTTCAGGTCTTTTATCTCCATTCAGTGTATGCTCTTCCCCTAACTGGGTGTTCACGGCCTTAAAATTAGGGGCAGCCTTGGTCATAGAACTGCTTGAAAATCTTATAAGTGCACATCTGATGTCCACCCCATGGAATAAATAGTCGGTGTCTTTCCTTTGATGCTCACAACCAAATAGGTTTATGGAACTTCAACCCAAGGCCGGGGCCCTGATGGAAATCTTATTGTCACTACCTGTTTGCAACCCAAACACACTGGGAACTCCTTAAGTGCAAGGATGCTCAAAGGCTCTGTGGACCAAGGAGGGTTGGAAGGGCCTCTACAGAGTATGAAATCCTCTTGATGCTCCATTTCTTACATAAAAGGGAAGAAATTGATCAGCTCCCCAGAGGGTAAGGAAGGAGGAAGACTTCCTGGAAATTCCAAGAATCTGAGAGTTGAAATGGACCTTAAATCTAATCTTGGACAGTCTTTTACCAGGTACAGAGGGTCCCATCCACAGCACCCAGCCTGCTTGACAGTCCAATGATCAGGCACTCTCACATCTCACAGTCCTCCCATCTCACGTTGGGGACGGCAGTTCTGGTTGTTAGAAGTTCTTGCACCATTGAAATAAGCCTTCTGGTAACTTCCACACTTCCCTCCTGGTGTGTCGTGTGGAGTCACAGCATAGTAATATGTCATCATCTGTGGAGACTTGACTTTGTGCCTTTCTCTGAAGATCTGTGTTAGCTTTTGGGTTAAATGAGTTAAGAACCATTATACCTATTTTATAGATGAGATAACTGGGTACAGAGAACTCAAGAAAGTTGCCCTAGCTCGCTCACCTGGTAAATGGCAGAGCCCAGGTAAATTTGAACCCAGGGAGCTCTGGCTCCTGAGCTGGCCTTTTTAACCTCTACACTGTCAGGCAAATCTTGACTCCTCTCTACTCAGCCTGTCTCATGTTTGAAACTAGCTGTCATTTGTTCTGGGTGAAACACTCCCAAAGTTTCTGTCGCTGTTTCTAGACTCCTTGGTATCCTAGTCACTCTCCACTTCCCCTTTTAAAATGAGCTACTAAGAGCATAGCCCGATGATGATCCAGATGGGTTCCATCAGGGTAAACTACTCAGGGGCTTTCGTTTCTCCCGTTTAATTGGGCACTTTTTAGATTTCTTTCCCTTCCTAGCAGCTGTATCACCATATTGAGCTTGTGGTCAGCTCAGACCCCAAGATCTTTTTCTCATGGCTCTCTGCCAAGCCAGAGCTCCTTTATCTTAGACTTGTGCAATTGATTCTTTGAACCTAAATGTAAGACTTAACAAGGCTGGATTTCATCTGTGTGGTTTTGGCTTGTGTTCTAGCCTACTTAGTCAGATTCTGGGTCTGCCATGCAATTAATTTCCCTAAATTTTGCCATATACAAATTAGGTAATCATCTTTTCTCAAACTTCATGTATGCAATTGATAAAAATATTGAATGAGACAGAAGATGGGTCTCGGACTTCCTCTCTGGAGAGAGATCTTCTACTCAGGAGCCTTGAAATGGAGACATTGTAATTTTTGGCTTCACGATTCCATATTAATCCTACGTTGAATGCTTACGATATTTCAGGCAAAGTACTAGGCACTAAAGAAACAGTGGTCAAGTCAAAAATCCTTGCTTTCACAAAGCACCTTGTGGCATTGGGGTGATGAGCACATAGACAAATAATAATAACATCTAAGTAGTCCATCTAGAAGCACACAGGTGGGAAGCCAGCCTAGGGGCACCTCACTCAGCTTGGTATACTTGAGTTAGGACTTAAAGAAGGAGATAGACTTACCAGGATTGGAGTGCTGGGAGGGGGTGGAGATGAGCCTCAAGGGAATACTTTTTATTGCATAATGTAGTCACTGGGGTGACATCAACCTTTTAACTCAGTCATCCTTTCTATGTTGTGACTCATTCTTCAACTTCATTTCCTCTAAATTTAGAATGATAGCCCCCAGTTCAGTGGTACCTATGGGAGCGTGTGTGTGTGTGTGTGTGTGTGTGTGTGTGTGTGTAGGTGTGGAGAGTGATGGAGATGAGAGCTGGAGGGGAAGAGAAGAAAAGGAAAGGGGTCAAAGTTTCCTCTTCTGAATGGAGGGAAGGGGGAGTCAGATGCAGAAGAGGTTAGAGAGAGGGCAGTGTGGTCTGGGCCTGTACTGTGGGAGAATTTGCTGGGTGATACTGCACATCCCCCCAAAGTGGAGAGATAGAGAAACTGAGCTGGGGTAGAGGGGTGGGTGGAGTATGGGGGAGGCTGGATATTTTCACACTCAGCCCAAATGAGCTTTTATCCATGGCTTCCTTGCTTAATTTAAGTGTTTCAAGTCCCAGGTCATCAGACACACTTTTATTTCTAAAAGACACTGAAGTCACTCCAAAGACAACTGAAGATGACTTTTGGATTGCCTGGGCCACAGCTCCTTTGACTTCTTCTGGCACTCGTGCCTCCGTTTCCTGTGGGGCGATTGTTACTCCAGGCTACCACAGATCACGTCTGGACCAAGAAGGAAACTGGATGGGAAGGCTAGGCAGCAGTTTTTACCCCCTAGCTCTGAAACCTCAGCTGGGTGTTAGAGCTCTCTAATTCATGCCAAAGGTTGCTCCTTGCAATTTCTCTTTTCCTCCCCTTTCCCCTGCTTTCCTCCCCCACTGGGAGAGGAAAAGCAGCTATGCTTATGGAAAGATTGATTAGTTAAGCAAGTCAATTATATCTCTTGCCGAGAGCAACTGTATATTAAGTAATGCAGCAAAAATGATTGTCTGTACAGATCCATTTTGTTGAGCAGCTGTTCCAGAGACCCAGAAAGAGAAGACGAAGGTTAAAATCTAGTAATAGTCTTCACTCCCCATCTCACCCCACCCTATCATACCTGGCCCTCCAGGGGCTTCATTTATTATGAAACGGAATAAGGCTGGGTAATGAGCATGCTGGCGGCCTGCTCCATTTTGCGGGAAAACTCTCCCATCATGCCATGGGCTCCTGGGCCTCCATCAGCTCTGGCCCTTCTGCCCTCCTGCCACGGGGGAGTTGACTGATGCCTGCTCAGAAGCTTGCCTCAGTCCTCCCAGCCCAGTCCAGCAGCTCTGACAGGTGGAAAGACTTCTAGTTGTAGACTCTGGAGACCTGGATTCAAGTACAATTATTGAATGTCTGATCTTGGCTAAGTCTTTTAACCTTTCTGAGCCTTAATTTTCTCATTAGTAAAATGTTACAAAATTTAAATGAGATAATGCGTATGGATGAAATTTGGGGTCTATACTCATTAGTTTGAATATTATTACACTGAGCAAAGAGGAGAGGATGAGGGGAAAGCAGCTGGGCAGGGCCACCGGCTGGTTCAGCCAGAAGCACTGAAAAAGACCTTTGCACCTTTGCATGCCACTTGTAATCAGTTTATACTTTTTTTTCTTTCTAACTGAAGTATAGTTGATTTACAATGTTGTGTTAATTTCTGGTGTACAGCAAAGTGATTCAATTTTTTATATATATGTATGTTCTTTTTCATATTCTTTTCTATTCTTATTTATTACAGTATATTAAATATAGTTTCCTGTGCTATACAGTAGGAACTTGTTGTTTATTTTATGTACAGTAGTTTGTATCATCTAATCCCAAACTCCTAATTTATCTCTCCCCCACCCCCTTTCCCCTTTGGAAGCCATATGTTTGTTTTGTATGTCTGCGAGTCTGTTTTTTTTTTGTAAATAAGTTCATTTGTATCATATTTTAGATTCCACATATAAATGATATCATATGATGTTTGTCTTTGTCTGACTTACTTCACTTAGTATGATAATCTCTAGGTCCATCTATGTTGTTGCAAATAGCATTATTTCATTCTTTTTAATGGCTAAGTAGCATTCCATTGTGTGTGTGTGTGTGTGTGTGTGTGTGTGTGTGTATACCACACCTTCTTTAGCCATTCATCTGTCGATGGACATTTAGGTTGCTTCCATGTCTTAGCCATTGTAAATAGTGCTGCTATGAACGTTGGGGTCCATGTATCTTTTCCAGATATATGTCCAGAAGTGGGATTGCTGGATCACATGGCAACTTTATTTTTAGTTTTTTAAGGAACCTCCATACTGTTCTCCATAATGGCTGCACCAATTTACATTCCCACCAACAGTGTAGGAGGATTCCCTTTTCTCCACACCCTCTTCAGCATTTATTATTTGTAGATTTTTAATGATGATCATTCTGACCGGTGTGAGGTGATACCTCATTATAGTTCTGATTTGCGTTTCTCTAATAATTAGCGATGTTGAGCATCTTTTCATGTGCCTATTGGCCATCTTTATGTTTTCTTTGGAGAAATGTTTATTTAGATCTTCTGCCCATTTTTGATTGGGTTGTTCATTTGTTTTTTATTGAGTTGTATGAGTTGCAGTTCTTTTTTCTTAATCACTGAAGCAAATGGGTAGGCTTTGTTCCTACCCAGTTATGCCAACTGGGTGGGCGTGTACTGGTTTTTAAACCTCCATCTTGTAAGACTGCCCTTAGTGTTTATTTTAATCTAGTATCCTTTGTATACAAAATGTGATGTGCAGGAATCCCTCTCCCACCCCACTGCCAAAGGCCGTGGCCCAGGCTGGAAGCAGCTAGCTCTTTTGCCCCAGTAGTTGCTCAGACAACGAGGCAGATCCTGGGTGAGCAGCAGAAAGGCATCTGGTGGTACTTGCTTTGTCCAGTTCTGGAGTTGCCCACAAGAGGGTGGGGGCTTGAGCTAATGACCACCTCCTTCTTTCTGCCTATTTTTGTGAGGGACTCAGCCAAATAATAAGGTTCAAGTTTCTGCACTAGGTCAAACCTTTTGTTCTTGTCGGAGGACGTCTTTTACCTGTTTTCTGTCTCTAGAGGGAACACTGACTGGCTTGTTCTCTTACCTGAAATTCTATCGCTGTTTCTTCGTCCTTCCGATAGAGGTTTTTCTCCTACGTAGGGAGAGGAGATGCTTATAGGTTATCGTTTACACACACCTCACTGTGAGTGAGTCTACCAGACCTCCTCTTAGAGGGGCACCGTGTTGGAAGAGGCTTTGGGGTCATATAGACCCTTATGGGACAACTGAGACTCAGAGAGGGGGATAACCTAGGTGGTCAGGTCCACAGCTGCCAGAACTCAATCTCCTGAGTCCTGGTCATGCTTCTTCCATTGGGCAGCCCTGCCTGCTCCCAGACAGTTGGTTTGGAAAGAAGGGGGCAGGGCAGGCTGGCTGAGTGAAGCCCTGGCTGTGCTGAGGGGGTCATGTGTTCACCCCGCTCTTGGCCATAGCTATGTTCTAAGTGGAGTCATAGTGGTCACTGGTTTCCAGGGCCAGCAGCCTTTCCTGCAGCCTGATGGGCCCTTGGTGTCCAGGGCCAGGGCTCAAATTCAGGTCAGACCCAGGTAGCTGGGCTCCTCTCAGCCTTCAGGGTGCAGGGACTCCAGCTCCTCTGATTTCTGAGCAGTTTTACGGTTTCATTTTCTAACCCTCAGGTCACATGTGGGCAGTTAGCATAGCAATGGCTGTTTCCCCAGCCTGCTTGCCTCTGCCACATTTATAAATAGGGATATGGGAGGGTGTGCACAGAGGGGTGGGTAGTGATGCTGACGGTGACCTGCATGGGCATCCAGCCTTGGAAATTGGGTCCTCGGCTGACAGGGGGCTCTGAGCAGAGGGACAGTCAAGGTGGACACCACAGACATTTCAGGGACCTCTGATGGCCCAGTCTGGGTACCACTTCTCATAGAATGCCAGAACCGGAAGGGGCCTTACAGGTCAGTGAGTCCAGCAGCCTGTCTGAAGCTTTAATCCCTTTGCCAACCCTCCTGCCAAGCCATCTCCAGTCTTCAGTAGGAACTATTTTGGTGCAGTCCAGTCTGGAGAGGAAGGAGAGCATGATTCTGGCCTCTCCTTGTACGTGTGTCTTGCCCTGGAGTAGACTCAGGACTGGATGCTTGTTCAAATTAGGACCTGATTGGGTTAGGGTATCGAGTTCAACCTCTGATACTTCTTTTCCCTTCCCTTTTATCATAGCCCAGGAGAAAAGTACCTAAGTGATCTATTAGATTTTATTCCTACTTACCAGTTTCTTGTCCCTCCAGGTATCTCCTGAGTGCCTGCAAAGAAAGAGATAGAAAAAAAAGAGGGTTCCTTAAGCACATACCTTCTACATCTTCTTTCCTCCATGAGGGTGGGGATGCAGGTCACTAGAGAGAGAGGGTGACGGGGAAGATGAGGACAACCTTTCCTACAGCTGCAGCCCAGAGACCCAGCTGACCAGAATGTCAGTGAAGAAGTGGGTTAGGAGCCATCTAGTTCAAGCCCCTTGTTTTACAGATGAGAAAACAAGGCCAAGGAGGGGAGAGACCTTCCCAAGAGACACAGTGAACGCGTGGTGTGGCAGGGATGGGATCTGCCAGGGGTATCTATGGCTGAGTATGGGCACTGCCCACAAATCACCCTGGGAGTGGGGCAAAGGAGGACACAGTTCTCTCCTTTTGCTATTATTCAGTGAGATTCCCAGCTCCAGGAGGTAGCAACAGCGTCTTGGGAATCACAGGAAGCTGTCACCTACAATGGAACCGTGGAATCTTGGAAGCATCTCCTCCCGCTTTCTGAACAAGAAATACATCCCCTACCCACGTCCTGATGCCCAAGATTCCACCATTTGAATGTTATTCCTTTAGTTTAATGTGTTTGTTCTCTAAAAGGCACCCCATAGGTGTGAATGACTTAACAGAGCCTTTCCTGAGTGCTTTTAGCTGGGGAATGAGTAGAGGGCACTTGGAACCAGGTAGAGTAAGAGGGAAACCTGGGACTGAAGAAAGGGAGAGAAAGGGAGACAGCAAGGGAAGAGGGCTGCCCTCCAGTTTACACTGTTCTCTGGGCCACTGAGCCTAGAGCTGGGATGTGCTGGCTGGAGTGGCGGTGTGAGGGGACCATCCAGGGGAGTGTTTGCCATTACAGCCCAATCTGGGCCGACGTAACTGGAATTACTAAAGCAAATGTATTGGCCCCAGTGATGATTAGACCTCCCACATGTGTCCTCCTTGAAGACTCCACTTTCTCTGCAGGATCTCTCCTCCAGCCTTTACTATGTGATTAACACCCTGGCTAGCCTATGCCCCACTCTCTGCTGCTTGAAGTGTGAGCGAACGTTCTATCACCAGGTATGAGGTGGCCCCTAACTGACTGTAAGATCTTGGGGACAAGGACAGGTCTAAGGTAGCATATAAAACAAGTAGGGTGGGCAGTGTTTCCAGGGCCTCTCCTGCCCATTGAGATTCCCCTGGTGTTCCCAGCATGCTTCCTCGCCTCGGCAAAGTTAGCCAGAACTGGGGTGATGTCACAGGCAGGCTATGGGAGGGATGACGTTTGCTCTTTCTTGCACCTCTCCAGCCACCCATGCAGTTATTCAGGCTAAGTGTGTAGCTGCGGGGGGGGGGGGGGCAGGAGCGATACATATGTTAGGGTTTAGGCTGGATGTCACGATACAGCCTCTGTGTCTGAGGGACCTTCCCAAAGGGTGTGGAGGATGGAGTGCCTGCTACCCCCTCAACTCTGAGCAAAGGACAGCCTCCCTAGGGGTCCTCAGATGACTTTGTCGTGCGTCTCAGCATCACAGCTGGTAATCCAGGGTATCTTCTCAATATCTAGCCCAAGTCTCTGCTGCTTCACTTACGATCCCCCATTCGTAGTGTCCCAAGAAAGAGGAGTTCTGTGGCAGGGAGTTTCAGGAATGTCTTTGAAAACAGTGTCCCCTCCCAGTTCCAAGGGCTTTGGCATGGAAGCTCTGACTTGCCCTGGATTGTCCCCTAGTATTTGGATATTGGATTATCCAGTTGGATCGAAGAGGCAGACTGTCCCATAACCAGTCCCGAAGAGTTGTGAAGGTTTTCTGAGCTCCTGCCAAGTCCTGGCAAATGAACGTTTCTGCTTGTGTGTGCCCATCTCCTCCAGCGCTGGCAGGTAGCAATAGTCTCTGTGAGATAGTGGTTGGGGGCTGGAGGGAGAGGCCCCAGGTATGCCCCAGATACAGATGCTAGTAAATCGGCTGCCAGAGCCCCGCAGGGATGCTGGGGTTGAGGCCCCATGACCTGACCTGAGCTTTTTTTTCATGATGAACCTGGGAGAAAGAGAAACAGGGAGAAAGACAGAGAGGGGAGAGGAGGGAACTGCAGCAAATAGTGACCCCTTTTTACAGCATACTATCAGAACCTGTCAGCTGGAGCACATTCAGTGGAGGGTGATGGAGATGGGGTGAAGGTAGAAGCCGAGACTTGTGAGAAATGGTTGAAGGAAATGAAGATGTCTGCTCCGTAGGCCCAAGGAGGCACAGGAGCGTTACGACTGTCTCCCAGGGGCTACTGTGAGCAAGAGGGGACACGCTTGTTCCCTGCATCCTTAAGGGTAAAAATAGGACATGTGTATATGCTTCAGGAAGACAGCCTGGGGCCCAACAGAAGGAAGAGGTTTCTCCAGCTGGCGCTGACCAAGGGAAACGTTGGTTCCCTAGGGAGGTGGTGAGTTCCTGGTCACTGGAGGAAGGCCATCAAGCAGAGGCTGGGGAATTTCTTTTATTTTTCCTTTTTTTAAAAAATTATGTTTTATTTATTTTATTTTTGGCTGCATTTGGTCTTCGTTGCTGCACGTGGGCTTTCTCTTTCTCTAGCTGCGGCAAGCGCAGGCTATTCTTTGTTGCGGTGCCCAGGCTTCTCATCGTGGTGGCTTCTCTTGTCGCGGAGCACAGGCTCTAGGGTGCGCGGGCTTCAGTAGTTGTGGCACATGGGCTTAGTTGCTCCGCCGCATGTGGGATCTTCCCAGACCAGCGCTTGAACCCGGGTCCCGTGCATTGGCAGGCAGATTCTTAACCACTGTGCCACCAGGGAAGCCCTGTGGAATCTCTTACAAGAGGAGGGGGGGAGAGGGAGAGGCAGGTGGAGTCCCTGTAGGGAAGACTCCAACTTGAGTTGAGGAATTGGATGAGATGACTTTGGAGGTTCCTTCCAACTATAAACTTCTCTGTTTTGAGGAGACTTGGGTCACAGAGGGTTTAGCTTTCAGGTTGGGCTGGGGGTCCTCCCAACTATTTGGGTCCTGCTCTGTAGTACGAGGGAGCTAGCGGATTCCAAAAGGCTCCCGGACGGAAGCAGGGGGAAAGTCTCAGGGAGATGAATGTTCCTTGTGTGAGAGGCAGAGCACCGTGGGGCAGAATCCTCATGGTTGAGGGCTTTAACCGAGTGGACTTCGGGACTAGGAGAATTCCACCAGACCTGCCCTTGCAATACACGACCTATTGAATTATTCAGGTGCATTCACTTGCTGGGGTCTGGGAAGCAAGCAGGTGTCCATGGAAAGTTTACAAACTCTTTGTAGTGAAGACATTAGTCAAGTCAGAGAGATCTAGTTTCTAATATTGGCTCTGCCACATCCTGGAGGGATGACTTTAGACAAATTACTTTCACTCTGGGAGTTGCTGATTTTTCTCATCTGTGAAATGGGGATAATGATTTCTAGCTCACAGAGTTGGGCTGAAGGCTAAATTAGGCCATGCATGTCAGGCACAGTGTTGAGACCTGATTGGACTCAATGAAAGGTAGTTCTACCTCCCCAGGATTGGGGCTTTCTCATCAGCTCCCTTGACTGTCCCCTCGTAGGTTTCATTTGCACTGATGTCCCTGGTGTCAATGGTCTGGTCACAGGTACCCACTTTGTGTGAGGTGCAGGGCCCTGGGAGCTGTTGCTGACCTATGGCTAGTTGGAGATGGACAGGCCTAGAGAAGCTCAGGATAGGGCCTTCCCTCTGCAGATGTGCTGCAGAAAAGCATGGGTGATCAGTGGAGGGGGAATCCAGATGTTGGGCGAAGCCAGGAAGTGGGAGTGAATGGAGGCTCTCACTGCAGTGCCAAGTGGGTTGGAACAAGGACAAAACAAAAGGCTGTGCATGTTAGCAACCATTACTAGGCAACACCATTACCAGCCACCTGCATTAATAGGCAGCACCATTACCAGGCAGCACCATTACCGGGCACCTCCATTACCAGCCATCTCCATTACTAGGCACCACCATTACCTGGCAGCACCATTACTAGCCATCTCCATTACTAGGTACCACCATTACCAGGCAGCACCCTTACCGGGCACCTCCATTATCAGGCACTACCATTACGAGGCAGCGCTGGAGTCCTCATGACACTAATGGACACATACTTGCAGCCTGACAACATGCTCCCCTGCTCTAGACCTAAACTTTGTTGATGCAGCAGGTGATATGCTGCTTAGCTACAGCTCTCCAGAAATTACTGGCTCATCATGGCACTGTGTCCCCTGCTCAACATTGGGCAGCTTGGAAAGAGACGGGGACTCCAAAGCAGTGGCAGGGGAAGATGATTGAAATAGAGGTGATCCGGAAAGTCACAAAGAAGATTTTTGGTAGCTGTCTTGCTATAGCCATCATTTCACTTCTATAATTGAGCTTCCCTGGATTCTATACCTTTGGGTGATCGGTATACATGCCCACATCTGCTCTGTAGGCCCTCAAGAAACTTTCCCATCCTCTCCTCGAGTATTATGTCTGTCAAAATCCAGAATAATGGCGAACAGATTGGATAAGGCGAAACCCCTGAGACCAATGTGTTGCTCTAGAGATTTCATAAGTGAGCAAGACACAAGCAACAAATGCAAAGGCTTGGGCCACAGAGCTGGGTAGAAGCCTTTTTTAGAAAGGATGAACCCTCTCAGTGGTACTCACTGCCCCACCTTCACTTCTTCCTCTTTGTAGGCTTTGGTTTTTTCAGCATCGGCTGTATATGGGCTGTTGAACAAATATTTGTTGATTACGAAAATGAAATAATGTGTTTTCTCCATCTACTCTGGGTAAGGCACTTGCTTGGCACCATGTTTTCTGTCATTTAGTCCTTACAGAAGCTGAGAAGCAGATATTATTATCCCTTGTTACAGAGGAGGGGATTGAGACTGGAGACATCTCAGAGTCAAATAGTGCGGCTCCAAGTTCATGCCTCTTCATCACCTCATCCTGACTTTTGCTTCCTGTCTTCAATACCTTACTCCTAAGCTGAAAGGGCAAGACTTCTTCAAAGTTTCTGGTAGGTCCTGAATTCCCATGAAAGAAGTCACCTCATTGTCTCCTTTTAGGGAAGCCCTAGATTAAGGGTCAGCTGTGGGTGCTCCAACTTCTCAATCACTGTGTGCTCTGTTGGGCGTGGTTCTCTCTAGGCTGGTGGGAGATTGGCCTCCCTGAGTGGTCTCCTTCCTTTGGAGCAGTGGTTCTTTGAGCTGGACTCTTGACCAACATGTAGAACCTGGTGGACCTTCAACGTGGCATGAATGCAGTCTCCATGCCAAACTCTTCTTGGAGTCCTGCTGAGACTCCATCCAAATATTGAGAAAATTGTCTTTAATAATTCACCCTCTCTGGCTCTTTACAGATTATGCATAGCTTTTGCTATGGGTAATATCTGCCATGCACAAATTCTATGTTTATGAAAGAATGTTTGTTTGTTTTTCAACTTTTTATTATTCAAACACACATAGTATATGTATATGAACCGTTGTGGACCACAATTCAGCCTTAACAATTACCAATATATGGCCATTAAAAAACTTTATTCCCCACTTCTCCCTGCACCCTCTTAGACATTGTATTGTTTCATATGTAACTGCTTCATTTATGTATTTGTAAGAGTTTAGGACTCTTTTCTTCTCTAAATATAGCCACATGCCATTTTACCACTTGAAAATTAGAACTTTATTTAAAGCTTTATTATTTTTAGTTTTTATGAAAGTAATGTATTCTCATCAAAAATATTCAGACAATATAAAAATGTATAAAGAAGAAAATGAAAATTCCTCATAAACCAACGCCCAGACATAATTACTGTTAGCATTTTGGCATATATAGTTATATATGTTTAGCACATTTTCTTTATACAGGTCTACACATATAAAATCATGCTACAGATGATGTTTATCATTTTGTTTTATTTTATTTTTTTTGGTAAGCACTAAAAAAATTGAAGCTGAAAATATATAGAGAGAAGTGAACAAATTATAAGTATAGTTCAACGAATTTTCACTGGTATGTAACCAACTAATGTTCAGATCAAGAAATAGACCATTGGGCTTCCCTGGTGGTGCAGTGGTAGAGAGTCCGCCTGCTGATGCAGGGGACACGGGTTCGTGCCCCGGTCCGGGAAGATCCCGCATGCCGTGGGGCGGCTGGGCCCCGTGAGCCATGGCCGCTGAGCCTTCGCGTCCGGAGCCTGTGCTCCGCAACGGGAGAGGCCACAACAGTGAGAGGCCCGCGTACCAAAAAAAAAAAAAAAAAAGAAAGAAATAGACTATCACCTGCACCTCAAAACCTCTCCATGCCTCTTTTAGTCACTAACCATACCAAACACAACTACTACTCTAACTTTCATCACTAGATAGCAGTTTTGCCTGCTTTTGAATTTTTTTCAAATAGAATCATACAGTATATGCTTTTTTGTGTGACTTTTTTTTTTTTTCGAGGACTTTCTCCAGTTGCGGCGAGCAGGGGCCGTTCTTCATCGCAGTGCGCGGGCCTCTCACAGTCGCGGCCCCGGGTTGCGGAGCACAGGCTCCAGACGTGCACGCTCGGTAGCCGTGGCTCACGGGCCTAGGCCTAGTTGCTCCGCGGCATGTGGGATCCTCCCAGACCAGGGCTCGAACCCGTGTCCCCGCATTAGCAGGCAGATTCTCAACCACTGCGCCACCAGGGAAGCCCCCCTTTTTTTTTTTTTTTTTTTTTTTTGCGGTACGCGGGCCTCTCACTGTTGTGGCCTCTCCCGTTGCGGAGCACAGGCTCCGGACGCGCAGGCTCAGCGGCCATGGCTCATGGACCCCGCTGCTCCGGGGCACGAACCCGTGTGCCCTGCAACGGCGGGCGGACTCTCAACCACTGCGCCACCAGGAAGCCCTTCGTGTGACTTTTGTTCCACATTATATTTGTAAGGTACATTCATGCTGTTGTATGTAGTATTAGTTCATCCCTTTTCTTTGTTGCATAGCATTCCACTGTGACTATATTACAAATTATTTACACATTTTACTATTGATAGGTACTCCCCCTCAACACCCCCAACCCCAGTGTGTTGTTATCAGTAATGTCTTTTGATACATTTATGTATGCATTTCTATTAGGGAACAGACTTGTGGGTAAACCAATTTATACTTGCACCAACAGTCTGTGAGAATTTCATTTGCTCCATATCCTTGCTGACACTTGATTATTATCAATGCTTTAAAATGTTCTATTCTGTTGAGTGTGTAGTAGTAACTCATGTGGTTTTATTTTGTTTTTCCTTAATGACTAATGAAATCGAGTGCTTTTTATATGCTTCTTGGACACATAGATATCCTTTTTCGGTGAAATACCTGTTCATTTGTTTCCCATTTATCTATTGGATTTTCTGTGTTTTTTAAAATTGATTGTAGGAGTCATTTGTATATTCTGGATATGAGGGGTTTTTTTGTCAAGTATTTATTGAAAAAATCTTCTCCCACTATGTGAGTTGCCTTTTCACTCTTTTAAGGTATCATTTGATAAACAGAAGCTTTAAATTTTAACTTGGTCCCATTATCAATATTTTCCTTTATGGTTAGTATATTTTGTGCCCAATTTAAGAAACATTTACCTACTTCAAGATCATTAATATATTTTCCTATGTTCTAGAAGTTTTATTGTTTAACCTTTCACTTTTTTATTTATAATACATCTGGAACTGATTTTTGTGTATGGTGTGAGGTAGGGGTCAATATTTTATTCCCCATATAAATAACCAATAATTGAGCTCCACTTATTGAAAAGACTGTTCATTTCCCCCTGTTCCATCATATCACCTTTGCTAGAAGTGAAGCATGTATCAGACTGTTTTTGTATTCTCTATTCTGTTCTATTGTACATTTGTTCACTTGTGCCAACTCAACAGTTTCTTAATTACTGGTGCTTAATAATATACTTAATATCTGGTAGTTTAGGTCCTCCAAATTTGTTACTCTTCTTCAATATTGTCTTTGCTCTTTTTATGCTTTGCATTTTCATGTAAGTTTTAGAATCAGTGTATCCATCTCTATAAAATAAAAAAAAATGCTGAGATTTTGATTAGGATGGCATTGAATTTTATATCATTTTGGGGAGGATTGACTTTTTGTTACAGTATTTTATTTACAATATTGAATCTTCCAATCCATAAATATGTAATATCTCCCACTCATTTAAGTTTTCTTTAAATTATCTTAATAAAGTGTATAGGTTTTTTTTTTTCCTAGAAGTCTTGCACATCTTTTGTTGGATTTATTTCTAGGTATTTTATGTGTTTGATGCTATTGAAAATATTATTTTGAAAACTCTATCATTAAAAAATATTTCCTAATAGTTTTGTGGTATATAAAAATTCAGTTAATTTTTGCATGTTGAACTGTAACCTTGCTTGACTTGGCTAAATTAATTTTTTAACTCTATCAGTTTATCGGCATATTCTTTTGGATTTTCAAATACACAATCACATTCCTTGAAAAATGACTTTATTTTCAAACATTATATACTTTTTATTCTTTTCCTTATTGCATTGGGTAGGACCTATGATATAATGTTGTATAGGAGGGTAACAGTGGACATCATTGCCTCATTCCTGATATCAGCGGTAAGTCTTTCAATATTTATCATTAAGAATGGTGTTTGTTCCAAGTTTTTTATAGTTATCCTTAATCCTTTATAAAATTAAGGAAGTTTCCTTCTGTGGCTAATTTGTTAAGCTTTCTTTTTCTAATTTAAAAAATGAATGAGTGTTGAATTTTATTAAGTGACTTTTCTACATCTTTTGAGGAGATCATGTAATTTTTTTCTCCTTTATTCTGTTAATTGGTGAATTACTATCAATTGCATTGATTGCTTTTCAAATAGTAAACTTTACTTTCCTGGAATAAGCCCAGGTTGATTGTGATATATTGTTCTTTTTATATATCATTGGATCCCATTTGCTGATAATTTGTTTAGAATTTTTGAGTTTACGTTCATGAGAAAGATTGATATGAAGTTTTTCTTGTTGTAATGTTAGTAATCAGGTTTCGATATCAATATTATACTGGTCTCATAATATAAGTTGGGAGTTGTAAAGTTTTTCTATTCTCTGGAAAAAATTGTGTAGATTTATTTCTTAAATGTATGATAAAATTCACTGGAGAAATCATCTGTACCTGAAGTTTTCTTTAAGTGTGATATTTGCAGGTTTTTGTAGATGATCTTTATCAGGTTGAGGAAATTCTCTTTAATTCTTAGTTTTCTGAGAGTTTTTATAAAGAATGACATTGAATTTTGTCAAATGCTTTTCTGCATCTATTGAGATGATTATATGGTTTGTCTTTTTTGGTCTGTTTATTCAACGAATAACATTGATTTTAAAATGTTAGATCAATTTTGCATTCCTGGTCATGATATATTATCTTTTTATATATTGTTGTATTAGATTTGCCTAAGATGTCTGCTATTATTTGTATTAATTGAGTCCTTGTTACAATCCCATTTTATCACTTGTGTTGGGTTTAGCTGTAACTATTTGCTTTGCCATTTTAGTGGTATCTTAAGGGCTTATAGTATATATTTTAAACTTATTGTAATCTAACTTTAGAAGAGGAAGGAGAGAGGAGGGAAAGAGAGAGAGAGAGAGAGAGAGAGAGAGGGAGAGAACTCATTTGAGGAAACTACCTGAGGCCAGGGAAAGAAACACCTGAAAAAATTCTATGGAACAATCGATCTCTGGCATTCACACAGGATTGAGAATAGTACCCATTCCGACTCTCCAGAATGGAAACCATAATTCATGGAGCCTCAGCGACAGAAACTAGAAGGATTTTGCCTCAATAGTGGTGAAAATTAACCCTAGATTAAATGTTTCTCTGGTCCTACGTAATGAAGCCTAAAGCCAAACTTCAGAAAGGTCAATCTGCTTCCAAATAACTTGACTGTATCCCAGGACAAAGCTAAGGAATATTTATAGGAATACAAATATTTCAGCACATAATGGGATAAAATTATAATGCTTGGCATCCAATAAAAAATCATCAGATCTGTGAAGAAGCAGGAAAAGTATACCTATAATAAGGAGAATTTTCAACCAATCAAAACTGATCCAAATGGTAGAGTTAGTAGACAAGGGCATGAAAACAGTTATTAGACTTGTATTCCATAGGCTCAAAAAGCTAGAGGAAAATTTAGCTATACTGTGCATAAGTAGAGACATAAAAGAAAGAAAAAGACCCAATTTGAATTTCTAAAGATGAAAAAACTGCCATGTTTCAGATGAAAAAGATACTAAATGGGATCATGGTAATTTAGACATTGTACAGGAAAAATCAGTACATTTGAAGACAAAGCAATGGAAAGTATTCAGAAAGAAACATAAAAATAAAGACTGAAAAATAATAAGAGAGAATTATTGAGCTGTGGTATGAGTGAACTCTGGTCACCTTGGACTCCCCAGACTCTTGAATTTATTTCCTCAATTCAAGGAGACCATTGAGTTCCACTTGGGTTTCTCCTCCATGTACCACAGCCTGAAAACTTTCTGCAGGCAGTAAGTTGGGGCAATAACAGGGCTCACTCACCTCCCTTACTTCCCATCTCTCAAGGATCATTCTTCTTTGTAGCCTGATGGCCAAAGCCTTAAGAACCATTGTTTTATAAATTTTGTTCAATTTTTTTGGTTATTTGAGGTGTGAAGGTATATCTGTTACCTGCTACTCCAAAAGGATATTGAGTGTATTGTTTTTGTGTATTTTTAATTAGTTTAATAGTTTTAATTAGTTTAGGTTTATTAAGTGTGTATTTCAAATCTATATCCTTTAGATCTTTGTGTACTCATTCTACTAGTTATTGAGAAAAACATAAGAAATTCTTTATTTCTCCTTGCTCCAAATTTTGCTTTTTACATTTTGAAGTCATGTTATGAGGTACACACATATTAAGAATTTTTATGTCTTCCTGGTAGGTTGATCTTTTTGCTATGAGGAAATGTCTTTCTTTATCTCTGGTAATTCTTCTTGCCTTAAAAGTCTACTTTGTCTGATATAAATATAGCCCTACTAGCTTTCCTTTGGTTAGTGTTAGCATGGTATATCTTTTTCTATTCTTTTACCCCTTCTTTGGTCTTGTATTTAAGATGCATTGCTTATAAGCAGCATATAGTTGTTTTTCTTCATGATAGTTGTTGGAAAGCAATACGAATATTTTCATGTTTCTGCCTGGTTAAAGTTTTCTAAGTCTTTCTAAGCAAAGAAGGAATGTCTCTTTCCCCCAGACACATTTGCTCCTCACACTCTAAGGGTGATAAAACTGGAGCTGCTTTTATTCTTTATAATGGAGCCATCTGCTCCCATTCAAAGGGTAAGTAAATATATCAACCCCAGAGCCAAGTATTCGAATTCCAGAGTAGAGACTTTGTCATTTCTTTTCCCTGAGAAAATAGTTTGGGTTAGAAATGTTCCTCTCCCTCTCCCAGGACGAAGGCAGTAGGAGAGCCTTATGGCTGTTCCTATATAAACTCTCAGGTTCATAATTTTTGAATTCCTTTCCTCTGTGTACCCTTTGCATGTACAGTCCTAACCATCTGGTTCTCATTACACCACTCTTAAGGGGGAAAATTGGGCATGGGGAACCAATGCAGTTATTACTGTAAGTGCTAATAGTCAGCCCCAATCTAGAAACCTCATATTTGTCTTCTGAATAATATAAATAAATAACTGGTATTAAAAACTTATCTGACAAATTAAAAACTTGTCTGACAAATTTTGTTTTCAATAGAAGAATTTAGTGTATTTATCCTTTTATGTAATTACTGATATATTTGGGTTTAAACACATTATAGTGTATATTTTCTTATTTGCAATGCTTTATTTTGTCTTCCTTTATTTTCTTCTTTGAGTTAAGTCGGTATGTTTTGTTATTTCTATTATCGTGTTAGTGGTATAGTCTTTTGCTACTTTTTTTATTGGCTACTCCTGATATTATAATATGCATCTTTGGTTTATTACAATAAACTGAAATCATTATTTTTACTACTTTTATCATTTCTATGAAGAAATTATCTATGTTTTATTGTTACTCATTTGAAAGTAATGTGGGTTTTTTTGTCTGGTTGCTTTAAATGTTTCTCTTGGTGTTGGGTTTTCAATGATTTTGCCATGATATGCCTACACATTTATCCTGCCGAAAATCTGTGGCTTAATGTCTTTCTTCAGTTTAGAAGAATGTGAATTTCAGAAAATTCACAGTCACTATTTTTCAAATATTGTTTATGCTAAATTTTTTCTCTTTTTTTTTTTCTGGTACTCCAGTTTCACATGTTAGATCTTTTCACCATGTCCCATATGTCTTATATTCTTTTCTGCATTTCCATCTTTTAAAAATATTTTCTCTTTTTATCAGTCTGGTTATTGTCTTCCAACCTGCCATTCCAAACTCTTCTTTCCTTCAGCAGTGTCTAATCTCTTATTAAACCCAAATTATTGATTTTATGTGTTATATATTTTTAGTTCTTGAATTTTAGTTCTTTCTAAAGATTCCAGAGTGGTTTTTTTCTTTTTTACTGAAATTTCCCATTTCGATCTATTTCCTTGAAGATATTCATCATAGTGACATTAAAGTCTGTGTCTAAAAATACTAACATTTGGTTCAGCTGTGAAGCTGTGATCTGACCTTTATTTTCATTCTTAGTTATTTCATTCTGTGTCTTTGCATGCCTAGTCAGTTTTTATTGAATGCCAGGCATTTTTATGAAATTTGTAATCTCTAGATGATATCTTCTTCCAGTTAAGATTTGCTTAGTCAACTATAGTAGAGGAAGAGCACCTGTATTTGAAGCTGGGTTCCAGTCTCTGTGAAGGTTGGTATATTCCCTCTTCACAATTATTTTTTGGTTTAGCACTTCATGAATCCCAAATGAAATCCTGGAATGTGTACCAGGTCTTCTCCTCCTTGGTTGTGGTCTTTCATTTTTGTCTTCCTAGGACTGTGAGACTATTAAAGTCTCTTTTTGAAAAGCATAACTTCCAGTCGTTTTTTTTTTTTCCAGAGGACAGTTTTTCTTCAGTCCTTAAGGACGCAGCTCCTTACATGGGCTTTGGCAGAGGTCATGGGGTGGCACAGTTAGGTCTAAATTAGGTGAAGGTGTGTGGATTTTCTGGGCTTTGTGAGAATGATTCCTGACTACCTTGCTGTGAATGACATGACTCATGCAGTAATGTAGTTTCACACAGAGAAAGCACAAGTGTGCCAAAGACACTCGCTCTGGAAATGTCCATGATGACTGTGGCCTGACTATATTTTGAATAATGAACTTCTTAATGGCCTTGTCCTTGGGCACACGCTGGGTGCAGTTAGTGCAGCATACAGGCTACAGGTGGCCATAGCCTTTTTGGCATGACCATTATTGCTTCTTTTCTTGGTCTACACCAGGGTGAAGATCCTCTTAGGAAGGGGGCACAACACACCCAGCCCTTCTGGCATCTTGGCAGCAAGGACCCAGACCTAACAGCCTTTTAAAATTTCCCAGCCTTGTAGCCAGTTTTTAGTTAGGTTTTTCATCCCCTGGGTTGCTGCTTACAGATCACACATGCCTTGAGGGAAAGTACCATTAAATACTGTGCTCACTTCTTTGGTCTTCTCTTGTCTCCAGGATCTCAACCTTTGTATCCTAAATGCCTTGGTTGGTAGCTCTGAGCTCCAGTATACGCCTCCTCAGCCTCATGAGACTGTCAAAAGCTCTGCTTGGCTTCATTGTGTCTTAGCTACTACTTTATGTTCATCTTCTTAGTCTCTGCTTGTCCTTTCAGCCTCTGAGCTACTAAATATGAATCAGGGAAAAGCAATCATGAATGTAGGGTGCCTCTCAGTTCATTTCCTTTCTTTTTTAAATTTTGGCTCATAAGTCCTGGATGCCTTGGCAGCTCTCTGTTGATTTTTAAAGAGTTGTTTTTGATTTTGATTTTTTTTTTTTTGGATTTTTTTTTTTTTTGCGGTACGCGGGCCTCTCACTGTTGTGGCCTCTCCCGTTGCGGAGCACAGGCTCTGGACGCGCAGGCTCAGTGGCCATGGCTCACGGGCCCAGCCGCTTCGTGGCATGTGGGATCCTCCCGGACCGGGGCACGAACCCGCATCCCCTGCATCGGCAGGCGGACTCCCAACCACTGCGCAACCAGGGAAGCCCTGATTTTGATTTTTAAAGTTTTTATCAGCAGGAGAATTTGTTTGATACAAGCCAGTCTACCCCAGACAAGAGCAGAAATTTTGTAACCTGCTTTTATGAAGGAGTTTTGTGACTGCCACTTTGTGGTAGACCTGGAGATTAAGTAGAAAAGGAATCAAATAAACGTGAGGGAGAAAAGCTATGAAAAGATTAAGTTATTTGACATCCAAAAGATTTAGCACTGTCACAGTCCACCTGGTTCCTCAGATTATAATTAGATTTTGGTCATACTGCTGAGTTGGAAGAAGCCTGGAGATGTTTTCAGATATCTGAAGGATGCTACTGTGGCTTTGGCAATGTTGGGGAGGGTGGGGGAGTAGGGAATGGGTCAGGGGAACAAGGGCCAAGGGTTATAAATAAAAGCTGAAGGGGTACAGATTTTGGTTTGAATAAAGGGAATTATTCCTAATAAAGATTGCTGGAATGAGGATCAGTAGGAAATAACTCATTCCCCATCCATGAAGTCATTCTAGTATTGGCCAATTTGGGATGGGGTGCTATAAAGGGGATTAAAATATTGAATGTGGGTTGGGTGAATGGCATGGTATATACTATACTTGGTCATAGTAGGTAAGGAGCTCAATAAATGTTGAATGAACATGTGATATGCCAAGTCCCATCTAAGGCTGAGATTCCATGATTTTAGCAGTGAGGAAGTCAGGATAGTATAATACAAAGTACATAGGACTAGAGTACTCTGTTCCCAGAGTAGTTTAGGAAGGAAGAACACAGAAAATGCCATCTTTCCTATTCTTACCTCTCCAACCTCACCCTTCAGCTAGCCCTCTAAGGCCCGGTTAAACTTTCTACGAAGAGCTGAGCTCCAGTGCAGAGCATCGGCACCCAGAAGAGGTGTGGAGACATGCAGACCATGGGAGCTCTCTCCTTGTTGATGAGCACCCCTATTTCATGCCCTCTGGTGCAGGTGCAGGTTTGGCAGAGCAACCTGCCCTCCTAAGTGGTCCCAGCCTGCCCTGGGAACAGAGCCAGCTGGGAGGTCATGTCCGGGCTGGTCTTCTCCTCCAGAACAGGCTACTCTGCACCCCTAGTTTGGGGAGCCCATGTTGGGCACCCTCCTCCACCCCCTTCCCCAAGCAGGGCTGAAGTACTGTTCCCGACCAGCTGAATCCTGCTAGTGGTGCTACTAAATATTTCATTCGGGCTTAACAACTCAATCCGCTTGCCGTTATCCTGAAGCACCCCCCTCCCCCAGCCCCCAGCCCCTTTCTCATTAACAAAGTAGCCGGCCGGAAAGATCTGCTGAAGCCGTCACTGAAGGCTCTGTGAGCCAGCCGCTGCGCAGGTCAGGTGGGCGGAGGCACAGTATTAAGCAGGAAGCATCGATTTCGGCATTAGCTAGCTTTTTACATTCCCAGGCAGACAATGCAAGTACCTTAAATTATCTTCAAAGCAACCGAAGGGAAGGAAATTGGTCTTAGATGTGGTAAATAGACTCCACAAAGTCCGCGGAAGCCTGCCAAGATGTGCACACCGGGGACCCAGAGGCCTAACCGCCAAGCCTGCTCCACGGCCGATCAGAATTCAGACAGTCATTGCAGGGGCTCCATTCCTCTGCCCCCTGAACCCTGGGAGAGCATGAGGGGTCTCGAAGCTGGGATCTCAAATGCCAAGGCGGCTGCAGGGAGCAAGCTCAACCCCGAGCTTCGATTTACTTTGGGTTCTACTGGTGTGTGACTTCGGTCAGGCAGCCTAAACTCTCTGGGCCTCATTTTCCCAACTAGTGAGATGGGACTTGTAATAGCTGCCTTAGAAGGGAGTGATGCTGAGTTCAGGGCTCTGTCCTCTGCAGGTTGGACCCTCTTCTATGCCCTCATACCATCTTGTGCTCATCTTGGTCCCGGGCTTATCACACTGTTGTGATTGTTGGTTTTCATGTCTGTCCTTCCCGTGGACAGGCAGTGGTTAAGATTTTTTTAGGGAGGGGTCAGGACCCCATGAAGAAGCTGGTGAAAGCCATGGGCCCTCTCCCTACAGAAAAACGTAGGAACATATAATTTGCTTATAATGTCAAGGAACTCATAGCAGCAAGGCTAAAATCCTTATGCCAGTGTTCGCAGAGTGCCTGGCAGATGAGTCATAATCAGAATATGTCTGTTGGCTGCTTGAAGCATTTTGAAGATGTTTTCCCAGCCCTGTGGTTTTGGAATTCAATTCTATCCAGGAAACATTCATTTGGTGAGTACTTATTGTGTTGCAGGCCCTAGAATGGGTTTATGGAGAGTTCAGGGACATAAGTCCTGCCCAGAGATGGGGAATTAGACGTAAATGCATATGTCAGTGACTCAAGGTGGTAAGATTCTTCCCATTTCCTTAGCTCAAGCAACTCCTGGGAAAGGGCTTTCTTCCCTTTCCTCTCAGCCCTGACATTGGAGATCCCACAGGGTAGGCCGTTAGGGACAGACTGAGGGAGAAGAGGTAAGAGTGTGCACATGATAGAGGCCCGGTGGCAGGTGGGGAAGGTAGTGTAGTGAGAAGACCGTCAGCAGCCTGGTCTAGAAGCACTGTCACCATGCTTGGGGCTGGGGCAGAGAGCTAAGGGCCTGGCAGCCAACACCTGCTAGCTCCTGTCCGGTACCCTGCTCTGGGTTAATCTACTTAGTGAGGACATTATTATGCACAGGTAATTTGCATAATCTGCCAAGCCCTGATTGCAGGGCACTCAAGTGCCTGTTGGGGAAAGCTGGCAAGAGAGCATCCCTTCGTCCTTTGCAGACCGTGGGTGAGGGTACGGGCTGGGCGGCTGGGCCCCAGATCCAGGAGCGCTGGATCCCAGACTGAGCCTAAGAGAGTGAGCTGGGGCTCCCACGGCCTTGTTTCTGGGGAGTAAGCTCATTCCCACCCTAAAGCCTGTTGCATCTTCTCTGCTCTTAACAATTTAATTATAAAAGGATAAAACCCCTCGTGGATGTTTTTAAGGAGTTAAGTAAGTGCCAGTGATGGCTCCTGTTGGAGCTGTTTGGATTTGAAAGGAAGATACTGAGATGTAAAGATATAAATATTTAATTGTCTCTTGAAGCCTGGGTTTTCAAGCAAGCGGCAGGGAGCCAGGAGTCTCCTCTGAATGTGGTGCGTGCGCGTGCACGGATATGCACATATGTGCATGTGTGTATGTGAGCATGAGCGTGTGTGTGCGTTTAATAGAGGAGAATTCTTCAGGAGCATTGTGTGTGTTCACTGTTCTACTCCTATTTACCTTTGCTCTCTACCACCTAAAGAGATAATAAAAAACAGGGCATGAACCCTGTTTTGATTTAATTAAATTCAACAAACAAATGCAGAACATGTCTGGACCCCTCTTGCCCTTAAGGCATCTGTGGTCCAGTAGGGGAGTAGGTCTTTTACCCAAATCGCCGTGATACCCATTAGACAGACTGGGATAAACTCCATAAAGATAGGCAAACGTTGTGGAACTGACTTGCAGGGTGGTTGCCCTGTCCTTGGAAGCTGGCTTCCTGGAGGGGCTCACCCAGCCAGAGTCCATCTCTTTGTGCGACTTGCATCTTCTTGTAACATGACAGATGCCCAATAAATCGTGTTGGATGGTTGTCGGACTCTTTCAACATTCCCTCTAGCCCTGTGGTCATTTCTGTCCACACTACCTCCCCCAGATGCTTGGATGTTTCCCAGAAAAAATAAAAAATAAAACTCAGAGGAAGAAAAGAGACCCAAAGTAGTTTATGGGGCCCTGAGACTTGCAGAAAGTTGGAGCGGAAGAGACTGAGTCTAGATGTGGGGTCACTTGCTTTACTTCACATGGCACCATCCAAGGGACTCAGATGAGACGCCAGGTGAAGTTCCTGGTCTCCTGAGGAGGGGAGCTTGTGAGGTATCTACCCTGGGGCCCTTTCAGGGAAGGAAGCTATGGGCAAAGGACAAGATAACCTCTTTATTTCCTTCCAATGTGGGTCATCTTCTATGCTCCCATCTTATAAACACTGGAAAAGATATCGGTAAGGGGCCTCCAGGATTTTCAACTGCCATCAGTGGGGAATAAAATTATGTGAACAATAGAAACAAAAACCTAACAGTTGGCCAATCGTGCCTTCAGTGAGCTGGGGCCCTGATTAATTTTTCCCCTGGAGGATTCCAGGGACTCTGGAGGAGATTTTAGACAGCCTGGGTTAGAAGAAGGGAGTGTGGGACCATCCTGTACCTGAGTCTGGGTTCCAAACACAAGATACTATAAAGTAAGATGCAATCTACATGCTCCCCTCCCCCCCAGCAAGGAATCTCCCAGCATGCCCGGGGGAGAAGGAAGCAACTGGGGTTTCAGGAAGGGCATAGGAGAGCAAGAGGCTACCATAGAATTTGTGATTCCTTTTGCTGTGAGGATTGAGATTGGAAAGAGGGCAGAGGGAAGTAAGATGGAGGCAAGACCCCTGTCTGCCAAACTCCAGGGATCACCTCCAAAGTGCTCCAGTCACAGAGCCCCCTGGGGTTGGGCACCATGGAGGTTTGAAGAACTGTTAAGGAGCTGTTAATACCATTCCATCTGCTTCAGGGCAACTCAGCACCCAGGCCATTTGTGTGGCTGACCACCCAGATTCTACAACCTTCCTCAGTGGCTTTGATGCTTCATCTTGCAGTGATTCCTGCTAAGCTAAGGTCTCTCTTGCTGTGATGCATAAAAGACTCTGGCCCCATCTGCACAGGGATGCGGCACTTCTGTCAGTCTCCTTCTATCAGGGGTTCTTAATTCATAATCGCTGCTGGTCACAAACTGCTTAGAGAATCTCATAAAAGCCATGGTCCTCTTCCCCCTCAAAATGCACATACATAGACAATTTGGCATACAATTTCAGGGCATTTATGAACCTCATGGAACCATAGACAGATTCCATTAACAAGATACCTGCTTCAGAAGAACATCTCTAAGCTTTTAGGACAGTAAAAGTTTTTGAATAGCATTTCGCAGTGCGTAAAGCACTTTCACCATGCGTTGTGTTAATCTTCGTAGTAATCCTGCTGAGGGAGGAATTATTATATTATTGTCCATATTCTGCGGACAAAGAAACTGAGACTCAAAGAATTCTGTCATTTTCCCACAGCTACTAGGAGGTGAAGTCAAAACTGGAATCCAGTCCTTCTGCCTGAGCTCTGCAAACGTTCACCAGGCCAGGTTTGTACTTTCCCTCTGACCGTTCTCCACTTTTCACAGCTGTGTTAGACTAAGACTTGTGAGTCTGTATCTATTCTTATTTTGTGAGATGTATGGTGAATAGAGACTGGGGGGGGGGTCTGGCTCCGAGAATGACCAGAGGCTCCCTGGGACAGCAGAGGGGACCTCCTAGGGAGACTGGTCTTCAGGAGTCAAGGCTGTTTTCTAAGTTAATGATTGCACTTGACATTCCTGAAGCTCATCTGTGACTCGTCATGGCATCAGGGAGGAATACAGGAGTTACAGGATTCTAGGATTGGAGGCGACCCACGAGTTCATTTGTTTCTTAGATCTCCATGGAGGAAGGGAAGAAAACATCTCTTCCATCTCCTTACCCTCTACATCCAAGTGGCCAATATAACTATGACCCTAACTGACCTTTGAAGCTTCCTTTGAATATTAACAGGAGCTTCAGTTGCCTGATTTCTTAAACCTGTAGCTTGGCAGACAGTAGTGACATTAGAATAACTTTCTCTTTAATTTCCTTCCATAGATTTCCAAGGGAGTTTTTATAATATCATTTGCTCAATTCAATTCTAATGAATATGGATTAATTTTCTGCATTATAGCTATTGATCTTCAGCCATTGATCTGAGAAGGGAGTGTTACTGCTCATAAATCCCTCCATTCTGACTGAGGGTTCCCTGGGGGCAGGGATGGGGAGATGGGAGTAGCAAGAGATAGATGAGCTAGAGGGGTAGCTGAGCTCCAGCAGGGGTGAGCTGGGGGAATGATTGCGGGGGGTGGAGATGGAGGGGTGAATATTCCACTGAAGACTCACCTAATGCTCCATCCAAATAATCTGATTTACTCTTCTCCACCCACAACCCACGATTTTCCATTTCTGGGCCTTTCCTTATGCCATGCTTCCCGCCCATCATGCCCTTCCTTCGTTCTCCCCTACCTGTACAAATTCTACCTAAGTTTCCAAATCCAGATCCAATGCCATATTTTTCATGAAGCTTTTCCTGGTTCCCTCCCCACCTATTGCTAATTGGAATATCTCAGTCTTTTATAGTCCCACACTGCTTTATCTCTTAGGGCACTTATCACTTTGTGTTATGTACACATCTTAATTTTAGTCTTTGGTCCAAAGAGATGGTCTTGTCATGATTCCAAAACAGGTAGATAACCCAGAAGCAGAAACCACCTTATGGATGGAGAGCCACAGGCAGTTCTGATATTGCTGGAGCACAGTGTGGTGGAGGCCAGATTCGAAGGAGGGGCTTCCATCTTTGTCCGCCACGTCATTGTAGAGATCCCCCTTGAAAGGTGTATTAGTCAGGGTCTAATCAGGAGACAAAAGCCATACCAGGTATTTTGAAAATTGTAAACATAGAGAATTAATGTAAAGAACAGTAAGTAGCTCAGAAGAATTGCTCACTAACTGAAAAGAGAACACTAGAGTGTCATGGAAGTAGCAACTGCAGGAAGCAGCCACCACCCCTAGAACTGGGACAACAAAGAGAAGAGGTTGGAGTTATTAAAACCTAGAATCTTGAAAGAGAGGACCCACAGAGCTGAAAGCCAGACTTCTAAGGAAAAGAAACTGCTTGGCTGGCACTGGTATTGCTGAGTTTGAAGGAAGGGCTCATGGGGTTGGGACTCAATCCTTCTAAGGGTGAGGGGGGGGGAACTGTATTGGAGAAACTTCAAACTATTCAACTGCTGCTTTGAAACAAGTTGCCATGACCAGATAGACAAGTCTGACCAGAACATGAAGCAAACAGGGCACCAACAGGAAGGGCCAAGTTTCTCTGTTCCTCCTGCAGCCCTGCAGTCTTCCTCCAGTGGCTCCAATGGACAGAGTTGGGCAGGGAGCCAGTGCACAGCAGAATCCCAGTATCACAAAGTGGAGTTTGGAAGGAAGGGTTCAAATCAGAAAGACAATTGGGGTGTTCTAGGGTATTCCTTTGGGTCCTCAGCATCTATACGCTCCTTTCTACACAGACTTGAACTTCCCGCAACCATAAAATGAATTGTTTTTTCACCTAACAAGATACAACCATCTTTTGTACAAAGACATTCCCAACCTCTTCTCAAGATGAGGAGAGGCAAACTTTCAATAGTCATTGTATCCATCTCTGGGGGACAGTCACCTGTCCATTACCAGGTTGTGTTGACTACTCTCTTCAAAAGAGAGCTTCATCATCTGAGTATTTTCTTTTTTCTTTTTGTAAAGATGCAGTTTATTAGAACAAAAGGCCACAAAACATGAAGACTTAGCATGGAAGAAGTAAATGAACTCAAATGTCCTTTGACCACTTACAGAATGCGTTTCATGAAAGTATAAGACGTTTGATTATTCAGTCCTTGCCACCTCTTCGCTTTCAAAGAGAGTGTAAGGGGTCAGAAGATTGCCCCAAGTAGGCCTCAGGGTCAGACTGAAGTCAGTTTGTGGTGGGCGGACTTCATCCTCCTGTGTCTGCTGAGGTGAGACTTCTGGCTAAAGCCCTGTGCACACGTCTTGCACACATAAGGCTTCTTGCCCTGGTGTGTCATCTGATGTAAGACGAGGTGTGAATTTTGGGGAAAGCCTTGGCAATGCTCTCTGCATAAACAGGGCTTCTTTTCTGAGTGTACCTATTTGTGCGTGATTAAAGCTGACTTACTGCTAAAGCCGAGTCCATACTGCCTGCACAGGTAAGGCTTTTCCCTTGAGTCTTTCTGCCTGTGCTAGATGAGACCTGCCTGGTGACTGAAGCCTCGCCCACACTCCCTGCACACGTACGGCTTTTCCCCTGAGTGTGTCCTCCGGTGTCTGATGAGATTGGACTGCTGGTTGAAACCTCGCCTACCGTCCTTACACACAATGGGCTTATCCCCTGAGTGTATGTTCTGGTGTCTGTGAGGTGTGACTTGAGTCTAAAGCCTCACCCACACAGCCCACACACGTCAGGTTTCTCCCCAGTGTGTGTCCGCCTGTGTGAGATGAGGGTTGAATTCTGGCTGAAGCTGTGCCCACACACGCCACACACATAACGCTTCTCCTTGGTGTGTGTCCTCTGGTGTGAGATGAGGTTCGACCTGTCGCTGAAGCCCAGGCCACAGTCATTGCACACGATGGTCTTCTCCTCTAACTGTGTCCTCTGGTGTCTGACGACAGCTGGCTGAAGCCTTTCCCACACTCCTGGCACACGTAGGGCTTCTCCCCAGAGTGTGTCCCCTGGGGTATGATGAGGTTTGACTTCTGGCTGAAGCCCTGCCCACACTCACTGCACATGAAAGGCTTCTCGCCCAAGTGTGTCCTCTCATGTATGATGAGCATAAACTTCCAGTTAAAGCCTCACCCACACTCCCTGCATACGACAGGCTTCTCCCCTGAGTGTGCCTTCTGGTGTCTGGCAAGGCTTTTCCTTAGGCTAAAGCCCTTCTCACACACCCTGCACACATAAGGCTTCTCCCCTGAGTGTATCCTCTGGTAACTGAGCAAGTTTGTCATCTTGCTGAAGCCCAGTCCACATTCCCCAAAGTAGACTGGTCCAAATCCTAACACTTCTATCCTCTTCAACAGTCTGTCTGTTTCCTCGGAGTTCTCCCTCTGAGCTGGCTGGCCTCTACCTCCACCCACCTCTGGGGTGGCGGCCTGGGGAACGTGCCTGAAGTCCTTTTCTTTGTCTTTCCAAAGGCTTCTTCTCTCTCCTGACCTTCTGCTTTATCGTTCCGGGAACTTCCATCGGAGGCTTGCTGCTGGTCCCCCGGGCACGGATCTCCTGGCTGGGCAGGATCTTCTGCACACAAGCACGAGGAGATCCAGGGAGGATGACTACACAGCATATGCTGCATGCGGAATTTCTGACTGGAGAAATCCGGAGGGCAGAAAGGACTGAGGTGGGGTTCTGGCTTTGGTTCTGTTGGGCCAGTGGCCGGTGGGCATTTTCTCTCTTCTCTCCAGGTTTCCTTCCCTTGCTCCAGCTGGGTGATGAGTTTTGGTTTAGAAAATGGAATCCCCGGTGAGACCAGGTTGCTGTAATTCTCCAGCATCCCCTCCCGGTACAGGGATCTCTGAGCAGGGCTGAGCAGCTCCTGGGTGAAATCCATAGCCACATCTCTGAATGCCATGTGTGCCTGAGGCTGGGCTGTCAGGAGCCCAGGAGTCCTCCCCTGGGCCACCAGGCAGTCCTCTCTGAGCAGGCAGGAGCCACAGGCGTCAGAACGAGAACAGAAAGGTTCAGGAGAGTCAATGGAAACTCTCAAGATCCAGCAGGGTAGGGTTTCCTCTTACTTAAAGGCATCAGGAATGGACCTGCTTTCCGCGCGGAGAAGGGCACGGCTGCGGCGAGGGTCCCGCTGGAGCCACACTCACCAGCGCCACTAAAGAACAAGGGGTCATTCGAGCCCCCGGTGGGGGGGGACGGGGACACTCCAGCAGGACGCCAGGACTACACTACCCAGAATCCTCGGGCCGCGCCGGGACCACGCCTCCCAGCATGCTCGGTGACCCCAAGAGCGTCGCCCGCCAGCCGCTCCCATCGGCCTCTGAGGGAGCAGCTTTTGGGGAACATGCTCCAGCCACCGGAGAATGGCCACTGTAGCGCTCTGATTCCCCCCCTTTTTTTTTCCCTTAAAACCACGTGGATAAAGCATGTAGCGAATCCCGGGTAAAGCTGCTCTCCGTGCCGTCCATCTGAGTATTTTCTTCTTTATTGCAAAGTTAACCTCTAACAACGTATATGACAACAAGGGAAGGAGGACAGAAAGTAAAATAACACACACACGCATACACAGGAAGAAGAAAATATGCACTGCTATAGTCCTTGTCCGTATACCTGGTCATAAAGTATATATATCAAAGTAAATTATACAAATAAATTACATAGAAATAAATTATATTAAATATATATATTCCTTCTTACACTACCTGTTCACATTTTTGTGTTTTCATCATCCTCATCCAGGATATTATCTGGTCAGTGTTTTTTTTACCTGGTGGAGTGTGGGAGTGACCCCAAACTTTATTCCTGACGAGTCCAAGTCCTTAGAGGTTCTGTGTATTTGTGGTTGCTGTGATTTTGCATTACTGTTTACTCTTGGGCACAAAAGCAGTGAGGGATGTCCCTGAGAATCCCCTAGGCTCCAGACAAAGTCTTTTTGCAATTAAATTTCCTTTTGGTATTAATCGTCCCAAATAGTAGAGTAATGCTCGCTTTTTTGCCTGTTGCTTCAGTGGCACAAGGACCCCAGAAGGGCCAGGGGGAAGTCTCAAATTCTAACTCAGTGGAACCATTGGTATTTATCCTGGTGGAAGATTTTCTCCCTTGGAAACCAAGACCTCCAAACTAGCAGAGCTCAAAGTTGTAGTGACAGGAAGCAAAAATGCTGAGAGTTTTTAGGTGTCAGAGTGAGAGGAGGTACTCCCACTTCCTGCCCTTGGTTCTAAGATCTCTGCATCCTATTATGGAAGATTTCTATGTAGCACCGTATATTGGTCACTGAGTCAAAGTACATACTGCATTCTGTAAGACAGACCCCATTTTTTCCAGAGGGTTGTCTCCCAACTGGAACCATAGCTAAGGCTCCAGTAGCTCATTCCAAGATTCTTTGGGACCATTTGTTTCTGGTTGATGAGCTATGTAATAAGAATGAATTCCACGGGCCTGAGCCCACTGCCACACTTCTTTTGCTGAGAAATGAATTCCTTGATTAGAAGCAATGTTGTGAGGAATACCATGATGGCGAATAAGGCATTTTATAAGCCCATGGATGGTGGTGCTAGCAGAAGTGTTACAAGCAAGGACAGCAAATCCAAACCCAGAATATGTGTCTATCCCGGTGAGGACAACTCTTTGTCCCCTCCATGATGGAAGTGGTCCAATTGTTTAAACTGCCTCTGCTCTCCCTGGGAAATGATGCCACACGGGAGGCTCAGTGTTGGTCCCTGCTTTTGGCAAGTTGGGCACTCAGCAAGAGTGAAAAGCGAGTCAGCCTTGGTGACACAAAGTGCATGTTGTTAATCCCATGAGTAGCCTGCATCCATGCCACCATGGCCGCTTTGTATCTAGGTCCACTGAGCAAGTACTAGGGGGGCTGGGGAAGAGTCTGACATGCAGAGAATGTGAGCATTCATAAGGCATACAGATATCTACCTAGCTTCATATTCAGCCCAAGGGTCACGCCAAATTAAAGGTCATTGCATTGGCAAGAAAAGCCCTCCCCCAACCTCTGCTTCTATGTGGGTATTGGTAAAGCTGGATTCAAGATCAACAGGTGGGGTCTGCCCACCTGGCCCTTCTTGGGAAAGTATTTTTTCCTCCAGAGTCTTTGTAGTACTGTCTGACTGTATAATTTCTTTGGCACTGAGCTCTGGCTGCCTTGTGTTATTCTTTACTTGAAAATGTATGCTTAAAAACAAATTTAAATTAGTACTTGAGGGTAGCAACCATAGTGAGCACATCTTGATATCACCAGAGACTCACTCTGTGGCTCTCACTCAACGAAGTAAAAAGCAAGATGCAGGGGAAAGTTTGATGTTTAAGATGAGAAGCCCTAGGTTTGAGGCTTCCTCTTCTGCTTCTCCACGTGACCTTAGACAAGTCTTAGCACATTCCCTATGACGCCATCACGTATTCTGCCTGAACCACATGATGTTTATTGGTTCCATGCCTTGCTTATGCTGAACCTTCCCCATTTTAATGAAAGAAGATGCCTTCATTATCTGAGTGGAGATATGAGTCTAGTAAGTTTCAGAGTTCCCTTTAAAAGAGAGACTAGTCACAATCTCTGAAAAGACTCAAAGCAGGCGATTAATAAAGGAAACTACTGTTGCTTAGTTGGTCCCAAAGTTGTAATTGATATTCATCATCTTTCCTCCCAACCATTCTGGATTTCCTGAGCATTCTGACTTGTCTTGGTAAGGACACCCAGCCGTTCATCCATGAGGTATCTTAGCCCTTGTTGGGCTATTGTTTCTATAATTGCATACTAAGTATTATCTCTGGGCATAAAAGCACTGAGTGACATACCTGTGAACAACTTGGGTACCAGACACACTCTTCCCTGCCCTTATTGTGTGGCAGCAACTCTAACTTATGATAATCAGGGTAGGTTTCCCTGCCATTAAATTAACACGTTTCTTTGCCTCTTAGTTCATTGATATGAGGGACTCAAGATAGCCAAATTCACAATTTTCAGTTCAGTGGAACCCTTACCGTGACCCCTGACAAAAGTATTCTGCCCCTGGGAACAAGGACCTCTAACCTGGCTAGCGTAATGATGTGAAGTTAGGAAGGACAAATTCTGTATTTGAGTCACTGGAAGTGATGGTGAGAGTGACCGCTCCTATTTCTTCCCCTTGATTCCCACTTCCATTAATTCTAGCTATTGGAGTACAGCACCATATGTAGGTTATTACTTCAACACATATAATGTATCTTCATCTCGACCCTTCGCTGGCATCTTGAGCATTAAAGACTAGTCACTGCTTGATTGGACTGGCTGTTTCTGGGTGATGGGGTACTTGGTTTAACCAGTGTATCCCATGATCATGTGTCCATTTGTGTACCTCCTTTGACATAAAATAGGAGCTTTGATCCAAGGAAGTGCTATATGGGAGACCACGTTGATAGGTTAGGCATACTATAAGCCCTTGGATGGCAGTGCCAGTGGAGGTTTTGTAGGCAGGAAGTCACACTTATATTGAGAGTATCGATTTCAGTAAGGACAAATGGATGTCTCCTCCAGAGAGCAAGGAATCTGATGTAATTGAAGGTCTCCAAGTGGCTGGCTGATCTCCTTCAGAAATTGTGCCACATCTAGGGTTCAGGCTAGGTCTCTACTGCTGGCACGTCAGGCAGTCATCACTGAAAATAGGTAAATCAGTCATGATGAGAGGAAGCCTATGCTTTGGGGCCCCGTGTGGTTTCCATCCTTGCCACACTGTCACTCTGTTCATGAGATCATTGCATCAGCACTTGTTGGCTGGGGAGATGGGTTGGCTGATTTCACAGGACAATTCTACCTGGCTGTTGAGGGCTGCTTTTATAGTGAATGACCTCTGCTGAGCATGAGGAGATACAAAGATCTGCATATTTTGTGCCCACCTATGTGCCCACAGGTCTATGTAACTCTTCACCAGACCTCCTTGTCTCTGATCTTCCAATTCTTTTCCTTCCAGGCTCCTTCCAACCAAGCCATCTGCTACCCAGAGATCATGTATATACACAGCTCAGGTTTCTTTTCCTTCACCCACAGTAAATGATGAAGCATAATGTTCCTTGTCTGCCCTCTGGGAATATTTACCACTGAGAAAATTTCCTTTTGTCACTGTTGAGTAGGGCTTTAATGCAGCAGCAAGTTTGGCTAGTACTATCATATTGCACTCTTTACAAACCAGCCTGAGGTCTTTTTTTTTTTCCCTTGGTTCGTTTAAGAACTCTTCTGGATGTTCTTAAGGATGATGAAAGGATGATGAAAGAGGATGATGAAAACACAACCCCATGAGGTAATAAACGTGAATTGGGGCAGAGGAATCAGTAAACATATAGTAGACATGGGAATCTGGCTCACGTAGTACAACTGACTTGTATTTTCTGGATCTGCTCTGCCTCAATCTGAAACGTGCCATTTGCATTGCATAATGGATTGCTGTTATGCCCACTCAACCTTATAACTTGGTGGATCTGATGATACCCACACTACAATGGGCAGCTCTGGTTATGCAATTCGTTGATTTCATATGGGTTCAGTCTCTACTAGGGCTACTAATAACATGTCAGAGGTCTCACCAATTGGTGCTTGCAAAAGATTCCACTAAATACCGCTGTACGTTATGGATACATTTCTCTGCCTCTTGTTCATATGGTCTAAGTGACATGACAACTTGCACACACAGCCTGGATACGCTACAGAGGCTGTTCTTTTTGAAAGCCTTCAAAGTCACCTCATAATGGATCAAAACAGTATTCCCAAGGGCATGTTCTTACACCAATGCAAATGGTAGGAGGAATGAGATATAAGAACTGGTCATTTATCTTACAGAAAATGTCTCAACCTGCCCCAGACCACCAGCATCCCCCAAATTTTCTATATATGGCAGAATCCTTAATCTTCGTGGAATTTCTTATTTGTTGCACTCATTTTTCCCTAGGCCATCTATAGTAGTGCTAACTGAAAGTGTGGTTTGTGGACTGGTGCCAGTTTGTGAACTGTTTGTTACTGCTCTGCAATGAGATAAATGCAGAAATTGAGAGGTATGCTTTTAGAAAATTCTACAGCAATTTGACATTGCTGTGACATCTAAGTTCATGATTGGTGGAGTTCTTATTTTACGAGGTTAGACCAGTGTGGGTGTTATTGAACTCACACAAACTTGTGTATATGCTATATGATATTTTAAGCTTAGTTTTTCCATTGTAATCCCTGTGTATAAATCATAAATATATGGTTGTCTACTATCTTGATAGTAGACCTTCAGAAGTTCTGCAGAAGGTCAAGGTGAACAAGGTCCTTGTGCACTACACCTTAGCGAAGAGTTAATATAGCCCTTTGGAAATACAGTGCCTGTGTACTGCTGCCCTGACTATGTAAATGCACACTATTTTTTTCATCTTTCCTGCTGATGGGGATCAAGAATACATTTGCCAAATCATTAGCTATAGTCCAAACTGGGTTGATCTAATCCTGGATAGATATCACGTCTGCCATATCAGCTGCAATTGGGACAACAACCTTGTTAAGTTTAGTCATAAACTATCATCTGTCACAATCAGCCACGTTTTCACAGGGCTGAGGTTTGAAAAGGGATAAGATGTGGACTCTTACCCCCACACCTTATAATTCTTTGATGGTGGTGGGAACTTCTGCAATACTCCAGTTGCAGTGCTGTTTCTGATATACTATCTTGGCCAGAGGTGGTTTCAGGGGTTTCCACTTCACTCCTCCCTCCCGCCCCCCACCCTAATAACTTTTAATCCAGGGAAACAATATAAATATTCTGCCAGATGCCAAAGTAACCACAGAGTGGCTTGATAGGCTCAAGTGACTCACTGTGGAAGGGCCTGAGCTCAAACTCCATTCATCATTTGTCCTCCAAAACCTCTACTTTATCTTTTTCTTCCACTTTTATTGATATATAATTGACATACATCATTGTATAAATTTAAGGTGTACAGCATATTGATTTGACCTACACACTTCATGAAATGATTGCCACAAATTTAGTGAACATCCATAATCTCATATAGATAGAAAATTAAAGAAATAGAAAAAATATTTTTCCCTTGTGATGAGAACTCTTAGGATTTACTTTTTTAGCAACTTTCATATATAAAAAGGAGCAGTATACTAATTATATTTATCATGTAGTACATTACATCCTTAGAACTTATTTATCTTAAAACTGGAAGTTTGTACTTTTGATTGCCCATCCCACCCTCTCTAGCAACCACCTGTTTGTTCTCTGCATGCATGACTCTGTTTAGGTTTTGTAATGTTTGTTCATTTGTTTTGTTTTAAAAATTTCACATGTAAGTGAAATCATACAGTATTTGTCTTTCTCTGTCTGACTTATTCCACTTAGCATAATACCCTCTAGGCCCATCCATATTTTTGAAAATGGCAAGATTTCTTTTTTTTTTTTTTTGCCATACCACACGGCATGCGGGATCTTATGTCCCTGACCAGGGACTGAACCCGTACCCCTGCAGTGGAAGTGCAGAGTCTTAACCACTGGACTGCCAGGGAAGTCCCAGATTTCATTCTTTTTTATGGTTGAGTTATATTCCATTGTGTGTGTGTGTGTGTGTGTGTGTGTGTGTGTGTGTGTGTATACACCACATCTTCATTATCCATTCATCTATTCATGGACACTTAAGTTGCCTTCATATCTTGGTTATTGTGAATAATGCTGCAATGAACATAAGGGTACATATATCTTTTCAAATTAGTGTTTTTGTTTTCTTTGGATACTCAGGAGTGGAATTGCTGGACTATATGGTAATTCTATTTTTAATATTTTGAGGAACCTCCATACTGTTTTCCATAGTGGCTGCACCAATTTATATCCCTACAAACAGTGCAGGAGAGTTCCCTTTTCTCCACATCCTTGCCAATACTTGTTATTTGTTGCCTTTTTGATATTAGCCTTTCTGACAGGTGTGAGGTGATATCTCATTGTGTTTTTGATTTGCTCTCTCTGATGATTAGTGATGTTGAACATCTTTTCATGTGCTTGCTGGTGATCTGTATGTATTATTTGGAAAAATGTCTATTCAAATCTTCCGCTCATTTTTCAGTTGGGTTGTTTGTTTTTTGATGTTGACTTGTTTGAGTTCTTTGTATATGTTGGATATTAACGTCTTATCAGATACAGCATTTGCAAATATCTTCTCCTATTCAGTAGGTGAATTTTTTTTGTTGTTGATAGCTTCCTTTGCTGAGCAAAGGCTATTTAGTTTGATGTAGTCCCTTTTGTTTATTTTGCTTTTGTTTCTCTTGTCTGAGGATGCATATTCAAAAAATATGAATAAGACTGATGTCAAAGAGCATATTGCCTATGTTTTCTTCTAGAAGTTTTATGGTTTCAGATCTTACATGTAAGTCTTTAATCCATTTTAAACTTATTTTTGTTCATGGTGTGAGAAAGTAGTCCAGTTTGATTCTTTTGCATATAGCTATCTAGTTTTCCCAACACCATTTATTGAAGAGGTTGTTTTTTCCCCATTGTATATTCTTGCCTTCTTTGTTGTAGATTAATTGCCCATATAAGTGTGGGCTCATTTCTGGGCTGTCTATTCTGTTGCATTGATCTATGTGTCTTTGTGTGTGTGTGTGTGTGTGTGTGTGTGTGTGTGTGTGTGGGTGCCCTTACCATACTGTGTTGGTTATTGTAGCTTTGTAATGTAGTTTGAAATCAAGGAGTGTAATACCTCCAGCTTTTTCTTTCTCAAGATGTTTTGGCTATTTGGGGTATTTTGTGTTTCCATATATCTTTTAAGATTATTTGTTCTAGTTCTGTGAAAAATGCCATAAGTATTTTGACAGGGATTGCATTGAAACTCTAGACTCCCTTGCGTGGTATGGTCATTTTAACATTATTAATTATTCCAACCCATGAGCATGGTCTATCTTTACATCAGTTTGTGTTGTCTTCAACTTCTTTCATCAGTATCTTATAATTTTCTGAGTACAAGTCTTTTACCTTCTTAGTTAGATTTATTCTTAAGTATTTTATTCTTTTTGATGCAATTGTAAATAGTACTGTTTTCTTAATTCTCTTTCTGATAGTTCATTGTTAGTGTATAGAAATGCAACAGATTTCTGTATATTAATTTTGTATCCTGTAACTTTACCAAATTCCTTGATGAAGTCTGGTAGTTTTTTGGTAGCATCTTTTGGATTTTCTATATATAGTATCATGTCATGTGCAAACAGTGAATATCTTACTTCTTTCTTTCTAATTTGGATTCATTTCATTTCTTTTTCTTTTCTTTTTTTTTTTTTTGCAGTATACGGGCCTCTCACTGTTGTGGCCTCTCCTGTTGCGGAGCACAGGCTCTGGATGCTCAGGCTCAGCGGCCATGGCTCATGGGCCTAGCTGCTCTGTGGCATGTGGGATCTTCCCAGACCGGGGCACGAACCCGTGTCCCCTGCATTGGCAGGCGGACTCTCAACCACTGTGCCACCAGGGAAGCCCTCATTTCTTTTTCTTGTCTGATTGCTGTGGCTAGGACTTCCAATACTTTGTTGACTAAACATGGCAAGAGTGGGCATCCTTGTCTTGTTCCTGATCTTAGAGGAAGTGCTTTCAGCTTTTCACCATAGAGTATGATATTATATATGGCCTTTATCATGTTGAGGTATGTTCCCTCTATACCTGCTCTGTTGAGAGTTTTTCTAAATCATAAATGGATGTTAAATTTTGTCAAAAGCTTTATCCATATCTAATGAGATGATTGTAAGATTTTTATTCTTCAGTTTGTTAACATTGTGTATCGCATTGATTGATTTGCAGATATTGAGCTTCCTTGCATCCCTGGGATAAATCCCACTTGAATATGGTGTATGATCCTTTTTAACGTATCATTGAATTCAGATTACTAATATCTTGTTGAGGATTTTTTGAATCTATGTTTATCAGTGATATTAGTCTATAATTTTTTTTGTGTTGTGCTATTTTTTCTGGTTTTGGTATCAGGGTGATGCTGGCCTCAGAATGAGTTTGGAAGTGCTCCTTCCCCTGCAATTTTTTGGAATAGTTTGAGAAGGTTAGGTGTTAACTCTTGTCTAAATGTTTGGTAGAATTCACCTGTGATTCTCTCTGGTCCTGGACTCTTATTTATTGGGAGTTTTTATTCCTGATTCAATTTAATTACTGATAATCTGTCTGTTCATATTTTCTATTTCTTCCTGCTTCAGTTTTAGGAGATTGTACATTTCTAGGAATTTGTCCATTTCCTCTAGGTTTTCCATTTTACTCTCATATAATTGTTCATAGTAATCTCTTATGATCCTTTGTATTTCTGTGATTTCAATTGTAAATTCTTTTTTATATCTGATTTTATTGATTTGGGCCCTCTCTCTTTTTTCTTGATGAGTCTGGCTAATGGTTTATCAATTTTGTTTTGTCTTTTCAAAGAACCAACTTTTAGTGTGATTGATCCTTCCTATTTTTTTAAAGTCTCCATTTCATTTATTTATGCTCTGATCTTTATGATTTCTTTCCTTCTACTAACTTTTGGCTTTGCTTGTTCTTCTCTTTCTAGTTTATTTAGGTGTAAGGTTAGGTTGTTTATTTGAGATTTTTCTTGTTTCCTGACGTAGACTTGTATTGCTATGAACTTCCCTCTAAAACTCCTTTTGCTGCATCCCATAGATTTTGGATACTTGTTTTTTTATTTTTTTAATTTGTCTCCAGATATCTTTTATTTCTTCTTTGATTTTGTCAGTGATCCAGTGGTTGTGTAATAGCATATTGTTTAGCCTCCACATATTTGTGCTTTTTGCAGTTTTTTTGTAGTCAATTTCTAGTCTTACAGCATTGTAGTCAGAAAAGATACTTGATATGTGACCTATCCTGCAGAATGTTCCATTTGATCTTGAAAACAGTGTGTATTCTGCTGCTTTTGGATGGAATGTTCTATATATATCTATTAAGGCCACCTGTCTAATGTGTCATTTAAGACCAGTGTTTCCTTATTGGTTTTCTGTCCAAATGATATGCCCATTGATGTAAATGGGGTATTAAAGTCCTCTGCTATTATTGTGTCACTGCCATTTCTCCCTTTGTGTCTTTTAATATTTTTTATGTATTTAGGTGCTTCTATGTTAGGTGCATATAAATTTATATTGTTATAGTTTCTTCTTGGATTGACCCTTTGATCATTATGTAATATTCTTCTTTGTCTCTTGTAACTGTGTTTATTAAAGTCTATTTTGTTTGACATAAGTATTGCTACTTCAGCTTTCTCTTCTATTTGTGTGAAATACCTTTTTCCATCCCCTCACTTTCAGACTGTGTGTGTCTTTAGATCTGCATTTTGTAGGAAATATATATATATATATATATATATATATGTTTTGTTTTTGTATCCATTCAGCCCCTCTATATCTTTTGATTGGAGCATATAGTCCATTTACATTTAAAGTAATTATTGATAGGTATGGACTTATTGCCATTTTGTTAATTTGGGGGAATTGTTTTTGTAGTTCTTTTTTGTTCCTTTCTTTTTCTTTTGTTCTCTTCCCTTGTGATTTGGTGACTATCTTTAGTGTTATGTTTGAATTCTTTTCTCTTTTTTTGTTTTTGTTTTTTGCGGTACGCGGGTCTCTCACTGTTGTGGCCTCTCCCGTTGTGGAGCACAGGCTCCGGATGCGCAGGCTCAGCGGCCATGGCTCACGGGCCCAGCCACTCCGTGGCATGTGGGATCTTCCCAGATTGGGGCACGAACCTGTGTCCCCTGTATCGGCAGGCGGACTCTCAACCACTGTGCCACCAGGGAAACCCTATTTTCTCTTTTTTTGTGCGTGTATGTATTATAGATTTTTGGCTACCCTGAGATTTATATATAGCAGTCTACATATATATGATTATTTTAAGTTGCTGATCTCTTAAGTTTGAATACATTTTAACAACTCTTCATTTTTACTCTACCCGCCTCACATTTACTGTTTTTCACATCATATATCTTTTTGTTTTGTGGATCCCTTAACTACTTATTGTGACATAGATGATTTTACTTCTTTTGTCTTTTAACCTTCCAACTAACTTTATATGTGGTCAATTTAGAACCTTTAATGTATATTTGCCTTTACCAATGAGATTTTTTCCTTTCATAAGTTTCTTATTTCTAGTTGTAGCCTTTCCTTTTCCACTTAGATAAGTTTCTTTAACATTTCTTGTAAGGCTGGTTTGGTGGTGCTGAATTCTTTCAGCTTTCACTTCTCTGTAAAACTTTTGATCTCTCCTTCAAATCTGAATGAAAGTCTTACTGGATAGAATATACTTGGTTGTAGGTTTTCCCCTTTCATCACTTTAAATATATCATGCCACTCCCTTATGGCCTGCAGAGTTTCTGTTGAAAAGTCAGCTGATTGCATTATGGGAGTTCCTTGGTACATAACTTGTTGCTTTTCCCTTGCTGCTTTTAATATTCTCTATTTATCTTTAATTTTTGTCATTTTAATTACAATGTGTCTTGGTGTGATCCTCTTTGGGTTGATCCTGTTTGGGACTCTCTGTGTTTCCTGGGCCTGGATGTCTGTTTCCTTTCCCAGGTTAGGGAAGTTTTCAGCTATTATCACTTCAAATATGTTTTCTCCCCCTTTTTTCTCTCTTTTCTCCTTCTGAGACTTATATAATATAAATGTTAGTACACTTGATGGTGTCCCAGAAATCTCTTATACTGTCCTAATTTTTAAAGTTCTTTTTTTCTGTTTAGCTTCAGTGATTTCCACTACTCTGTCTTCCAGTTTGCTGATCTATTCCTCTGAATCATCCAATCTATTGTTTATTCCTCCTAGTATAGTTTTCATTTCAGTTATTGTATTCTTCAGCTCTATGTTGTTCTTCTTTATATTTTCTATCTCTGTTAAAAACTTCTAATTTCTCACTCCATTCATTTTTCTCCTGAATTCTTTAAGCATCTTTATGATCATTTCCTTGAACTCTTTATTGGGTAGGTTGCTTATGTCCACTTCATTTAGTTCTTCTGTGGTTTTATCTTGTTCTTTCATTTGGAACATATTTCTCTGTCACCTTATTTTGCCTAATTTGCTATTTTTATTTCTGTGTATTTGGAAAGTTGATTATGTTTCCTGATCTTGGAGAAGTGGCCTTTTATATGAGATGTCCTATGCATCCCAGCAGTGTACTCCCCTCTGACCACTAGAGCTATATGCTCCAGGATTGCCTCCCATGTGGGCTGCATGGGCCCTTCTCTTGTAGTGGGCTGACTACTGTGGGCAGTCTGGTAGGCATGGATGGTCCCTGGTCTTGTTGGTTGCCAGGCCCTGCCTTGTGTTGAGGCTGCTGGCCACTGGTGGACAGGGCTGGGTCATGAGTCAACTGGCTGCAGAGCCCCAGGCATCCTGGGGCTAGTGCTGGCCCACTAGTAGATGGAGCTAGGTTCTGGGATGGGTGGCTGTGGGGCTCTAGAGGGTCCCAGGGCTGGTGTTGACCCACTGGTGGGCAGGGTAGGGGTCAAGTGGGTTCTGGGCCAAGAGCCAGCTCACTGGTGGGTGAAGCTGTGTTCTGGGGTCTGTGGTTGCAGGGCCCTGGGGGTACTGGATTTGGTGTTGGCTCACTGGTGGATGGGACTGGGTTCTGGGTTCTTTGGGAATTCAGGTATTCCTAAGGCAACCTGCCTGCTGGTGGGTGGGACTGTGTCCCCACCCAGCTAGCTGGTTGGTATGAGATGTCCCAGTACTGGTGCTGACAGGCTGGGAGGTTGGGCCAAGTCCTGGTGCTAAAAAGTCAGAGGGAGGATTCCAAAATTGTGCTTGCCAGCACCAGTGTTCTTGTGGTAGTAGAAACTCCCCCAAAATGGCTTCTGCCAGTGTCTATGTCCCAAAAGTGAGCTCCAGTTGCTTCCTGCCTCCCTGGGAGGCTCTCCAAGATCAACAGGTGGGTTTGACCCAAGCTCCTTTCAAACTACTGCTTCTGTCCTGGGTCTCATAACGTATGAGATTTTGTGTGCACCCTTTAAGAGTGGAGTCTTTATTTCCTACAATCTTCTGGCTCTACCCAAAGTGAGCCCTGTTGGACTTCAAAGCCAAATGTCCTGGGGGCTCATCTTCCTGTTGCAGGACCCCTGGGCTGGGGAGCCTGATACAGACTTTGGACCCCTTATTCCCTGGGGAGAACCTCTGCAATTGTAATTATCCTCCCATTTGTGGGTTTCTCACCTGGGGGTATGGGTCTTGACTATACCGCATCTCTGTCCCTCTACCCATCTTGTTTTCTTCCTTCTTTATATCTTTTGTTGTAGAAGATTGTTTTCTGATACTCTTCAGGTCTTCCTCATCAATAGCTGCTCTGTAAATAGTTGTAATTTTGGTGTGCCCATGGGAGGAGGTGAGCTCAGGGTCTTCCTACTCTGCCATCTTGGTCACACCCCACCCCCAAACCTCTACTCTAATCAGAGGATTGTGATGGCATTTTGGGTTCTCTGGCATTGGAGTCAGCTGAAATCCTGTATCTAATGGTCCTTGAACAGTTAAGATATTTCCTTTCCCCTGGGGCACAATCATCCTGGCAAATGCCTTGTGTCACTCTAGGGAAGGATTGGGGTAGTACAGGCTGTATATACTTGTGATGACATTGTAGGATCTTTCCACAATATGACACAGACTCCACTTCATCCACGGGCTCTGGATATGCCCAATCTGAAAATTGGATGAAGGCCTAGAAATTTCCACTGTGGCAGCTGATGGCAGCCTTCTGCTTTCCAGCACTTGATTTTTTAAAAAGATTATAAAACCAGCATGATACCATAGGGAGCTTTCTTTTTCTCCATGATCAGTTAGCCAATACCACAGATCCCTGCAGTTCAGCGCTCCTCCCCCACCTCCCCCTCCCCACCCCCCAGTTGCCTCAGACCTTGCAAACTCTTTTGGTAATTACATCCATTTTGCTGTTGATGGTTAAGTGCTGATACCTGTCCTATGTCATTTAAAATCCCATGATCCCCCAATTCTATTAGTGAAGGTTCAATCAGAGAAGCTGAATAAGTAGGAAATACATATCAAGAGATTTATTATAAGGAATTGGCATACATGATCGTGGGGGCTGGCCAGGCAAGTCTGGAATCTGTAGGGAGGCTACCAGGAAGGGTAGGCTGTAAGACTCAGTCATGAGCTAAAGCTGCTGTCTACAAGAATTTCTTCTCTGAGGGAAGCTGCAGTCCTGCTTTTAAGGCCTTTCAACTGATTAAATTATACCTACTCTGATTATCTAGGATAATCTTTCTTACTTAGAGTCTACTGATTATAGACTTTAATCATATCCACAAAGTATCTTTCCACCAACATCTAGATTAGTGCTCTATTGGACAACTGGGGACTGCAGCCTTGCCAAGCTGACATGTCAAAATGACCATCACAGGGCTTCCCTGGTGGCGCAGTGGTTGAGAGTCCGCCTGCCAATGCAGGGGACACGGGTTCGTGCCCTGGTCCGGGAAGATCCCACATGGAGCGGAGCGGCTGGGCCCGTGAGCCATGGCCGCTGAGCCTGCGCATCCGGAGCCTGTGCTCTGCAACGGGAGAGGCCACAGCAGTGAGACGCCCGCGTACCGCAAAAAAAAAAAAAAAGTGACCATCACAGACCACCCCCTGCCAGCTTGGCACCCATACACATCTCAGACATATTTAATATACAAATAAAGACAGTAACAATGTCCTACTCCTATCTAACACGCTACAACTATCCTGAGAACAACCAAAAATATACCAAAATTTTCCCCAGAAGAGATTTCAAAGTCCTTGGATGGGTGTTCACTCTTTTCTTTGTCTTGTATCTTAAATACTGAGATATAAAGTTAACTATTTTTTTTTTTTCGGTACGCGGGCCTCTCACTGTTGTGGCCTCTCCTGTTGCGGAGCACAGGCTCCGGACGCGCAGGCTCAGCGGCCATGGCTCATGGGCCCAGCCGCTCTGCGGCATGTGGGATCTTCCCGGACCGGGGCACGAACCAGCTTCCCCTGCATCGGCAGGCGGACTCTCAACCACTGCGCCACCAGGGAAGCCCAACTATTATTAATACATCTGATGTTAGATGATAAGTGAATAAGAGAAGGAAAATATTATATACTCTATTTATATATTTATATTAATAATAAATATAAATTCCATATTTATTATAAATTATAATATGCTATATTATGAATATATTTATTTAAAATATAATATACATTTAAAAGTAAATTTAAATATCTATATTAAAATATTTTATACAAATATTATATCTATATTTCATAACAGAATAAGGAAGAAATACTCATAACTATTATAATCTTTGTTTCTAAAACTGGTCACATGATCATAGATGGTATGCATAATTATCTTTTCCTATTCATTTTACATTCTTTTTGTCCTCAACAGCACTTTAGTTTGTCTTACTTCTTTGCCTCATCAAGTGACCCAGACCTTCATTCCTAAAGTTTCTGGGCAATTAGCAGTCCTGCTTGAACTGAGTTGTGGCAGTTTTCCATTGACTTTAATCACAGCACATGGAAGTACTAAGAGAGTCTTAAAGGATCTCCTGTATCCCAGACATACTTTTTTCTTATCTCCATTGTGTAATGGCAACCCAGTTTCTCTTAAAAATTAGGATCAATTATCTCACTAGTATGGCAACCCACTTCTTTGCTTGTTGATTCAGAGATGTGAGGAGCCCCAAGTGGCTGTGTGGTCCAATTCAACGAAATCATTGTTGTTTCTCCTACTGGAAGCATTCTTCTCTTTGGAACTAAGATCGTTAGACAAGCAGAGCCTAAAGTCACAGGGAAAGGAAGCAAACTAGCAGATCTATGAATCCACTTAGCATCTAGTGGATCACTAGGGTAATGGCTAACAGAGCCACTCCCATTTCCATTCTTTGCTTCTTAGATCCATGAAGCCTGACTATGGGAAAAACAGCACCATATTAGGGGATGCTGATTCAGAGCACATATAACCTTCTGGAGAAGTTTGCTCCAGCCCCACATGGTATTTCCGCTTAGCTGGCACCATAACTGAGTATTCAAAAGGCTGTTCCACTGTTCTCTCAAGTCAGATGCTTTAGGATGATGGAAAACATGGTAAGATCAGTAAATTCCATGAGTGTGGGCCCATTATTGCATTTAATTTACTGTGAAGTGAGTTCCTTGATAAGAAGCAATGCTGTGTAGAATACCATGATGGTAGATAAGAATTTTATAAATCCATGAATGGTAGTTTTGTCAGAAACATTGGGGGCAGAGAAGGTAAATCCTTGTCCAGAGTAAGGGTCTGTTCCAGTAAGAACAAAAGATGCACCTTCCATAATGAAAGTGGCCCAATGTAATTAATCTGCCACTGGTAGCTTGCTGATTGTCCTGGTGAATGGTGCCATATCAAGGACTAGTGTTGATCTTTGCTGATGGCAGATTGGACACTCAGCAGGTGGCTGTAGTCTTGTCAGCCTTAGTGAGTGGAAGTCCCTGTTGCTGAGGGCGTGCATCACCTCCATCCCTGCATGATGGCCACTTTGTTCATGAGCCCATTTAGCCATGAGGAAAGAAGATGCCTGTATGTGCAGAGTGGTCATCCTATCTACTAAATTATTAAAATATCCTCTGCTGAGGTTACCTTTTGGTGAGTACTCACATGGGACACAGCTACCTTCACATTATTGCCCATTCAGAGAGGTCTATTCATATACCTATTTCCCAAACCTCCTTGTCATTAATTTTCTTCCTTTTTTTTGGATAAATCAGTCTTTATTGCATCTTAAAATAATTAGTAACATTTCCTACTTCCCCCCTGCTTTACCCACTGCCCCTGCCATCCACCACCCCACGTCTCTCTGATCCTGTTTGCAGCAGAACGTTGAAGGTATTATCTGTGACTCGTGGTGTCAGTTCTCCCCTCGGTCTTACACTCGCTCCGTTCAGACTTTCACCTCCACTACCACTGACACTGCAATTGTCAAGATATCCTTGTCATTAATTTCCTAATTGTGTTACTTCTAGGTCCCTGACCACCCAGACAAATCATTGGCTACAGCCCAAGAATTGGTATAGACTTGTACTTCTGACCATTTCTATTTCCAGGCAACATGAACAATCAGGTACACAGCTTGCAGTTCTGCCCACTGGGAGGATTTCTCACCACTGTCCTTCTGAGATGTTCCAGAAAGGGGGCTTTTAATACTATACCTGTCCATTTGGAGGTGGTGCCTGTGTATCACGTACACAGGCACCATCTGTAAACTAGCTTGAGTTTTCTCTTCCTCAGTTAGCTGGCCATAGAGAACTCCCCATGAGGCCAAGGTGCGGGCCTAGAGAAAGAAATGAACGTAGAAGGAGTAGGGGTCTTGAGCACTTGGACTATTTCCTCATGCTGCTTACTTGTGACTTTAGGACCTGCTTGAGCCTGATCTCATATATGCCATTTCTATTTTGTAATAGAGTGATGGTTTATACACTCAACTTTATTTCTTGGTGAGTCAGATGTCACCCAGTCCATGAAAGCACCTCAAGTGGAATGCAAGGTAACTTGGTGGCCCATGGTTAGGTGTTCAACCTCTACTGAGGCCCAGGAGCAAGCCAAAAGTAGTTTTGCAAAAGGATAGTAGTTATTCCTAAAAGATGGCAGGACTTTGCTCCATAGTCCTAAGGCTCCTATAGGCACCCACCAAAGGTTCCAAACAGCATCTCTATCCTCTCCTGACTCTTCAAGCACCATTGGATCTTCTGGATCATATGGCTCAACCTGCAGGAGAGGTTGGATGATAGCTTGGATCTGTTGCAGAGTCTTCCCTTGTTCTGGGTCCTACTCAAAACTAGTAGATTTTAGGTCACTTGGTAAATGGGTTAGAGTAGCACACACAAATGAAGGATACATTGGCTCTAAAATCCAAAGAGGCCTCCCAGGTGTTATGCCTTTATTTTATTTATTTATTTTTTTAGTGGTAGCAGGGGTCAGATGCAACAATTTATCCGTTGCTTAAGAAGGGATATGTAGACATACACCCACTGAACCCGTAGAAATTTTACTGGTAGGAAACTTCTGAATTTTTGTGGGATTTATTTCTCATCTTCTGACATGTAAATGTCTTACCAGTATGTCTAGGGTAGTTGCCACTTCTTCCTCACCAGGTCTAATTAGCATAATATTGTCAATACAATTGGCCAGTGTAATGTCCTATGGAAGGGAAAGGTGATCAAATTCCCTGTGGACTAAATTATGACATATGCCTGGAGAGTTGCTGTACCCCTGTGGTAGGACAGTAAGGGTATATTGTTGGCCTTGCTAGCTGAAGGAAAACTGCTTCTGGTGGTCCTTACTAACAGGTATAGAGAAAAAAGCCTTTGCTGGCTCAATAGCTATGTACTAGGTACCAGGGGATATATTAATTTGCTCAAGCAACAAAACCACATCTGATTGCAATTGAAGTCATCACCTGAGTAAGTTTATGATAATCCACTGTCATTCTCCAAGATCCATCTGTTTTTTGCTTAGGTAAGTTAAATGGGGATGTGATGGGAATCACTACACCTGCATCTTTCAAGTCCTCAATGGTAGCATTCATCTCTGCATTTCCTCCAAGGACGCTGTATTACTTTTGTTGTACTAGTTCTATAGGTAGTGGCAGTACTAGTGGCTTTCCCTTGGCTTTTCCTACTCTAATAGCCCTCTCTCTACTCGATAAAGAACCAATGTGGGGACTTTACCAGTTGCTGAGCATGTATTCCAATTATGCATTCCAGAGATGGGGCAATAACCACAGGATGGGTTCAAGGATTCACTGAGCATTCAAGGACCCACTGGTCCCACTCTGAGAGGGACCTGAACTAAACCTCCATGGATAAGCTCTTGCTCTGACTGGTGGACCACACATTTTGGGTCTCCAGGAGTTAGTGTCAATTTAGAGCCAATGTCTAATAATCCCTGAAAGATGGGATTATTTCTTCCTCCAAAGAGCAATTACCCTGTTAAATGTCTGTAGATCCCTTTGGAGAAGGCTGGGAAGTAGACTAACAGCACAAGTTTTTGGCAAATGTAGCAAAGTGGATCCAGGCTCCCTTTCATTCAAAGTATTCTAAGTCTATAAACTGGCTCAAGTCTAGGCTTCACTGAGGGGCTGTCACCATGTTTTTGTCTTTCATATTAGACTTCTGTTCATTGGACCTAGAACTCTTCTGTTTATATCGATCAAGTAAGAATTTAGTAGACTGCACATCTATTTCTTTTCTAGGGACACCATGATCAGCTAGCCAATGCCATGGGTGTCTGAGAGTCAGAAATATTCCGATTACTGCTTTGACTCTGCTGCTCACTACAGTAACCGTGCCCACCTGGTCTTTGGCAACTAATGCCACTGCTTGGGCTCTGCCACCCAGTATTCCATTATACCCAATACATTTAGAGATCCCAGTTCAATGGTAGCAGTTCCCACTGTAATTTCCAACCTACAGAGAAGGGTGACGAATGAACTCTTTAATGATGCTGGGACTTTTCTCATAAATTTATGTCTCATAGCTGTGGGTAAAGGTGTATGCTCTAGACCCTCCTGGGCTGGGTGAATAAGTCTTACATGATAAATTCACTTCAATATTCCCATCTCCCTAAGTCTTTAAATACCTGCCTCTACTGTATACCAAGGCAGTTTTGGCATTTCAGTTTCACTTAATGTAGGCCATGTTTGGGTCCATGTTTCAGTCAACTAACCAAAACAAACTGATAGAGCCTTTCCAAAGCTTTCAAGCTAAACTTGAATCCAGAATCTCTGCTTAGTGGGCCCAAATCAATAAATTTGGCCGGACCCAATTTTATGTTCCTTTTACCTTGATCCCACAGTTAATATTCCTCTCCACACACATTCCCCCGATTTCTATCTGTGTAAATTGGAAAAATAGTGCAGTTCTTCTGAGGTTTAGTGAAACTCCTCACAGTTCACCTTTTGTACCTTTTGGCACTTATTGAGATTTGAGTCTAGTTATGGGTTTGGAAGCAAAGAGCGTTGGCGGGGTTCCTGAGGAGAGTCAACAGTGCCTTGCAAGGCAACCACCTTAGGAAAGGCCATTACAAGTTCTTCAGGCAAAGAAGGGCAAACCTCCTCGGGCAGGAAATATAAGAGCTGCTTCTACAAAAAGGACTTCGCAGAATGTAGGTGTCCTTAGCTTCATTGGGATCCTCTCCTATGTCTCCAGTCCAATTTTCAGGATCCCATTTCTTCTCAATCCATGCCCTAATTTTACCAGAAGACACCTTGCAAGGTTGGGAACGCAATTTGTGCAATAACTCAGCCACTCACAGGATACAAGTCTGGGTTTGATTTTCAGAAAGCTCAGCACTGAGACTACAGGAGATAAGGGTTCCTTTCAGGGAGGAGATAGAAGGTTTCAGGATTTTATTCTAAGCTCAGCAGGAACTGTGGAGAGGTTTAGGCAGGGTAGTGCCTGTATTGATTCACAAGTAAAGAAAATTTCTTTAGCCCCTGTGTTAAAGATGACTTGGTGAAAATGAAGAGATTATTGTTGTAGTACTCCCATAAGATGGTAGTGGCTTGGACCAGAGTTGTAGCAGTTGAGGTGAGAAGCAGTGGGTCAGTGTGGGATATCCTTTGAAGGTAGGGTCAACAGGAATTGCTGGTAGATTGATTGGCTGTGGAGGTAGCAGAAAGAAACAAAGATGTCTTCTAGCTGTTTGGCTTGAGCAACTGGGTAGGTGCTGGTGACGACTCACATGGAAAATATGATAGTTACAGGTTTGGAGGTGGGAAGAATCAAGAACTAATGATGAGAAATCTTTTAGACATCAGTGTATGGATGTCAAGTAGGCAGCTGAATCCTGCCACTCACTTATCTACCCACACCCAACAGGCTTCTGCTCTTATACAGGCATATTGAAACATCACCAAATTATCCTCAAAATGTCCTTTAGAGAAATTCTTTTTCTGATATGGGAACTAATCCAGTATCATACATTACATTCCGTTGTGAGATCTCCTCAGTCTCTTTAATCTGGAATAGTTCTTTAGACTTTCTTGACCTTTCATCATGTTGACCGTTTTGAAGAGTGCAGGATAGCGGGTATGTCGACTGTCGCCCTGTTTGGATATGTGTGATGGTTTCTTCCTGGTTAATTTCAGATTCAACATTTTTAGCAGGTGTACTCCATAAATTATGTTGTGTCCTTTTCAGTGCATCATATCAAAAGGCACACGGTACCTCTTTGTGCTGTTCTTGGTCTTGTTTACTTTAATCACTCTGTTAAGTATTGCCTTCTAGGTTTTGCTACTGGAAGCTTATCATTTCTTCCTTTGTAATTAATAAGTAATCTATGGGGAGATACTTTGTAAATATCCTAGTCCTTATCAAATTTTTACCCCTTGGTTTTATTATCCCAATGGTTCTTGCCTAAAGTTTCAATTATTATTTTGAAATCTGCAAAATGATGATTTTTTAGCTAATTCCTCCCGCATCTATTAGTTGTCATTCTGCTGAAAGGAATAGTTACCGGACAACATTGAACTGATATATGTCTCTCTTACTAGACTAGGAACTCCCTGAGAGAAGGCACTGTTTTGTTCAATGCTAACACAAATGCTGCATGTAAAGTAGATGCTCAATAAATACATAGTGCAATGAACTGTACAAAAGTCACCTTTCAAGTGGGGAATTTATTAAAAATACCATCTTCAAAGGTTTATGTGAGGTCAAAATGAGTTTTTGTACATGAAGGAGATTGGTGACCTGTAATCGGTTTTGCAGATGTGAGCTGTGATCCTTGTTAGGGGCACAAGACACACCTATCTCAATGCACACTGTCATTTAGCCCAGGATTCCTTAGTCCAGCAGGAGGAGGGAAGTTAGTGGGAAGGACTATGAAAATCAGCGTCTGAGAGAATGAAGGCAGCAGCAGATCCTCCCTAGAGGCTTCACCCTTCTCTCTCCTCTTTGCCTTCTTCACTCTTCTTTGACTTCAAGATAGAGCTGGGTGGTGCTGATGCTTTGTTGATTCCCTCTCCTCACTTCCCTCCCTCTCCCTTCTGCCACACCACTCTGCCTGTCTCTCCCACTCCCCCTTTTCTGGGAAAGCAGAAACTTTCTTGCAGCTGTCAGGCTTCTTTCTCTGAAGAATATCTCTAATCGCCCCGCCTGATTGGGTCTCATTAGCGGGCTGGTGGCATTGATTGTACTCAATCAGCATTCTCCTGCCCAGCTGGGAAAATGTCCCATTTATTCCTCCATTTTATCTACTCTTTCTTCTACAACTATTTTACAGTTTTTTCCGGGATTAAAGAAAAGCGAGCCCAAAGACCAAAATTTTCTGTTGCCCCCGGTTATGGGACTCTATGATTTTACTTTGCACAAAGCTTTTCTGCTCTGTCTATCCCAGGAAATTTCTGGAAGTTCCCAGTGGGCTCTCTGAGGACACTCAGACTCTCCTCCCTGACCCTCACCTGTCGGCAATAGAAACAAAGCTAACAAAAGTAAGCATTTACATACCCATAAGGTTGACAAAATATATTTGCATGATGAACTCATTTGTGCCTTACAACAATCTTGTAGCACAAATGTTATTATCACTATCATCATCCCTATATTGTGGATAAGAAAACCGAGGTCTAGGGAAGTTAAGGGACTTGCTGAGATCATACATCTAGGAGGTAGCAGAGCTGGGATTCAAACCCAGGCAACTGGCTGCGAAGTGCTATACTATTCCAATCCTCCAAGCCCCATCCTTGGTCCAGGTGGTGGCAGCCCTGCCAGGTGGCAGAAGGTGCTCTGATTCTGGCAATGCCAGGGTACCCTGGCACTGCCAGCAGACGTCACTCTGCCTACGGCTGGAGTAGGCAGTCTTTTGGGAGCCCTGAATCCAAGTCCCCACCCAATCTCTCCCCTGCTGATCCAACATGGTGGGGAGGCACCCATCACCTCACTCCTCTGAGTTAAGGGGCCTGGAGAAATGGGTCAGTTTCACCCTGGTGGGAGAGAGGGAAATGATTCAGATCATGAAGGGAAATTCCTCAAGGCAGGTCAGATCCAGGTGGGGCACAGAGGAACTCAGGAGTCCTTTCTCGCCTCTGGCATCTGGTATGAAGAGCAGCCTCATGTGACTGAAAAGCCACCAGAACTGACATCTCAAGACCTGGGTTCAACTTCCAGGATTTCTGCCTGCTGACTTCATTACCTTGGGAAAAATCACTTACGGTATTTGCCTCCGGTAAAGGTCCCCCTCCACTGGTGACAGAGCGGGCAGAAGCCGAAGACCATCTTAATGTCCCCAAAAGATAATGTGTAAATGTGAGAAATACAATGAGGTTCCGTATTGCGTCATAGTTCTATGGTCCTGCAAAAATCTGCAGAATTTCTCTCAAGATTGAAAATAAAAATGGGAGCACTTTGGTGTGATTCCACTACTTATGCTCTGATCTAGACTTTTCTACCCAGGTGGCAAACTGCTTGTGCTTACGCACCACCTCTTTTACTCTTGTTCACGCTGGCAGTACTTTGTGTCATTTGGTTCACTCTTTCCTACTTTCCTCAGTTTGGTTATAGCTTCTTTATTGGTCACTATATTTCAAAATAATGTCAAAACAAATCTTTTTTTCCCCTCCTCCCGGTAAATCTTTTATGTTCCACCTGAGCGTAACATCACAGAAAGGAGAACTTGTTCCTACCTCCCACCAACTGTGAGCATTTTAGTCATATTGCTGAAAACTTGCCCCAGCTTTCTCATTAGCAGGATAGAGTGACAATATATTTCGTGAGATTTTTATAAGACTTTAGTGCAGTGACTGGGTGTAAAAGTGTTCTTTAAGAATGAAAACACTATGCAGATGTTAGGGATTATTTGTACTTCTCCTATGCACTTCTCACATTTTGTGTTTCATATTTGTCTTATCACTCACTTACTTGTAAGTAACTGGAGAGTAGGGAGCCTACCTTATTAATATCAATATTCTCAGTGTACAGCACATTGCCTGGAACAGAGCAGGTGTTTAATACATATTGAGTAGATGGATGGATGGATGCATGGATGGATGAGTACTTGGGGATTAGAAGATAAGAGCGTTGAGCTGAAAAGGGGATACAGGATTTGTCTGACAATGACAATTACAGTTATAATTTACCTTTAACCCTCAACTACCATCTGTGAGGTAGGTATTAGTATTCCCATTTTACAAATCAGGAAGTTGCAGCTCAAAAAAGCTCAGGCTAGTAAACAGTAGAGCTGGGATTCAAGCCAGATTCGTGTTCAAACTAAAGACTTCTTTCATGAAGGCAGAGGACAAAGGATTGCAGAACAGAATTTTCTACCAACATCCATTTGAGTCTCTGGATACACCCAGGTCCTTTCAAATTATGTGAACCAATGCATCGGCTCTTTTGTGTCTGTTCATTTGAGTTGAGATTCTGTCACTTGCAACCAAAGAACCTTGATTAATGCCCTCCTCCCTACCCATTTCCCCATAGCATGTTCTTATATTTTATTCTAGTATCAAGTGTCTCTGCCTCATAGTACAATTATTTATGCATATCTTTCTCTTCACTAGACCTGGAGACTTCGGAAGGTGTGGTCCATATCGTATTTATTCACTGAAACTCATCTTTGTGTATGGGTCTTACTGGGTACCAGCAATGTTTACTGAGGATGTTTAATAGGGATGTCTGTGTTTGAATAATTATAATGTACAACTCTTTGATACTTGGGAATTTGTCTTGATTTCCTGGGACTTATTAAGCACCTACTATATGCCAACACCTGTACTAGCGGACATTCCTAGGTGTAGAGACATAGTATTATCTCTATTTTATCTCTCATAGGTCTCTCAGAACAGGTAGCGTGGCACGATCTGCCACCATCATTCCCTCTTTCTTCCTTTGGAAAGAACAGCAAGTTGCCCTCAAGCCACTCAGCAAACCTATAGTCAGAAGATGATGAAAAAGTTGAATCTTTGTTTTAAAACCTTGTTAAATTTTCTGTTTAAAAATGTTTTGTTCACATAGTGATAGGAGGTCTTTTAGAAATTGGTTCCGAGGAGCAGTCTTCCTAAGGCAGTCAGTATTCAAAGCAGTTTGGAGAGAGAGCTGGTTGCTAGGGGCAACACTAACTTCTAAGGGGGAATCTCTGCATGTGGATATAAAGCCAATGCCCTGGGGACCCTGGAGGAGTGGCGGTCTTCTCACAGAGGAGCCCATGATCGGAAAGTGGCTGAGAAGCCCCTGGACTGTGCTGGTGACCCTCTTCTGGTGACTAGCCGGCTGTAGGAGTCACCTGCACGGGGCATGAGGCTATAACCCAAGCATGTAGGTGGCCGCTTTCTTTCCTCCAACAAGGCCACTAGGACTACAGAAGGGCCTCAGATGGCCACATTCACCTTCTCGTGGGGCCCTATTCCATGCAGCAAGGCAGTTCAGATTGGAGACAGGGTGTCGCCTCTCTGGTTACTCATTATTATGATATTTGCTTACATATTTGCTTACATATTTATTTTTTGTTAAATCATCATACAATAACATGAACTTTTTTCTCTTGATGTACAGTTTATGAATTTTAATACTTGTAGAGATTTAAGTTACGACCACTACCATCAGGATATAGAACAGTTTCATCGCTGCCACCCCCAATTCCCTCGAGTTATCCTTTTATTAAAGCCATACTTGCCCCCCACCTCTGTCCTCCGGCATCAACTGATATGTTCTCCATCACTACGGTTTTGGCTTTTCAAGAATATCACATAAGTGGAACCATACAATGTGGAATCTTTGAGACCAACTCGGAACAACACCTCTGAGAGTCTTCGGGACCGTTGCAAGCACCATCGTTTGTTCCTTTTTATGGCTGTGTAGTACTCCCCAGCACACACGGACAGTCAGTCCTCATTATGGGTGCATTCTATGTCTGCAAATTCGCCTACTTGCTAAAATGTGTGACCCCACAATGGATACTCAAGGCACTTTCTTGGTTATTCACAGACATGTGCTGAGTGGTGAGAAATTTGAGTTGCTTGATGTGCACGTTCTCAGTGGAGGTTGCACAAGGCAACACTTTGCCTTCTTGTTTCAGCTCTCAGCCTGTAAACAAGTGTTCTTTCTCGTGGGCCCTTTTGTGCCACCTTTTTCTGCATTTTTTTGTGCTTTTCGTTGGTGATTTCGCTGTTTAAAATGTCCCGCACTTGTGGTGCTACAGTGCTGTCGGGTGTCCTGAGCACAGGAGGCTGTGATGTGCCTTATGGAGAAACACGTGTTAGATAAGCTCCGATCAGGCATGAGTTATGATGCTGTTGGCTGTGAGTTCAATGTTAATGAACCAACGGTGATATTAAATAAGGTGTCTTTAAACAGAAATGAGCATGAAACAAGGTGACGTATTGATCCGTTGATGAAAATATGGTGACCAGAGGCTCACAAAACCTAACCCTGTCATTTCCCTTTGGGACAAAGGTTCAGTGTTTGCTAATTCAGTGTCCTAACTGACTTTATGGAACATGATTACGGTGGATCACGAGAGTCGACTGTAATGATGGTATTTATTAAACTGAACTCTGGGCTACTTACAGTCAGTCTCAAGACCCAGTCCCTGACCTCATGGTGGACCTTCCATGGAGGGCCTAAGCTTTATGTCCTGGGTGACACAGAGCAGGATGGAGATAGCCAGTACGGATGCAGGCCAAAGACAATGGCGACTGGGAATTAACCAGATGTGGGGAACTCAGGGAAATTAGAGGCTCTGGAGTCCCACAGGCGGAGAGTTGGTGATTTTGGTCAAGTTTACCTATATTTGGGGGGTGGGGAGGTCTCAGCTGACACCCGGGCTACACATAAAACAGTGGCCAATAGCTAGAGGATCCAGATCATCAAACCCTAGATGGTGCAGGACAGAGTTTTGGGATCATCTGAATCAGATGTAAGTGGGAGTGATCTGGGAGGACTTCCTCTTCATCCAGGCTCCAGACTGAAAGTAAAAGCCGTTTCCTTTGCAGTTGCATAATAATGATAATGGCAGTAAATTACTTCTAGCATATAAACTCACATTCTAGTTTACAAAGCTATTTTACATATATCATTTCCATGATTCTTTTCCTTTTCTTTCCAAGACAGATGACTTTTAAATTTACACAGATTATAGGCATAGATAAGATTGGCTGTGGGAGATGAGCAGTCCCGGTGGTACCAATCATACTATCACCCTTGTCTTACCCCAGAGGGTACATTGAAGTACATACAAGTTATACAAGTGATGTTCACTCTAGTTTTTGTGTCTAATTTACCACTAATAGCATCAAGGCTGCTTGCCACAAATCTGTGAGTGGTGCATGGTATTGTAATATCATAGGTAAGAACTCTGAATTCTCTTGTATGATTTTCATAACTTTCTGATGGAATTACTATGCCTAGTTTACACAGGTGCATAATCATTGTCACTGGAATGAAGAGGTGTCCGGAACACTGGCACGGTCCTTGGTCACTTTAGAAAAGGTCCTTTTACCCCATCCACCAGGTTCTCTAGGTCTTTTTTAACCTCCTTGCAGGTCATGAGCTCTAATTCACCAGTCAGAAAAGAAGATTTCTAGAACTCCCATCGTGCCTCCCACCCTCACCCTACCCCCCGACCCCCCCAGACAGTGAATGAGACCATCTCTGCAGCACACGCATCTTCCAAATCCAAGTCAGTGAATGAGGAGATGGTCTGATGAGGCAGAGGCAGAGGAGGGCTGGTTCTTATCTGCGGGCAAGAGTGGCCCCATCCTCTGAGATTCTATAACTCTGGAGGAGAGGGTGGGCACTGGAGGAGGCAGATGGGGCGGTCAGAGCCTCGCTTCCTTCTTGGTCACTCCTCTCTCGTGGAGGGAGCTCAGTCGGTGTATCTCTTGCTTCTCTCTCTCCCCTTACTCTCTCTGCCCCAGCGAAAGGGAGCAGACTTATTTGCCTGGTGTTTTGGGGAGAACACATGGGCATGCCGGCTTAGCTCTTACTGGTTTCCTTCCTCTGTTAAAGGTCAGCTGATGGCCGGGAGCCCATTTGCCTTTTGCCCCCCGCCGGTGACACCCATCATACTTGGGCAGGCCCTCCACCATTACCTCCACGTGCAAAGCCTGCTGGTCTACCCTGCCTGTGATGGCATGGTCACGGCCACCTGACTCGGGGGTCCAGGAGACCTGTTTGCCCCCTCAGCCAGCTAGATCTACAAAGTTTGCCTTTCTTAGCAACAAAGGTGGCATTTCTAGCTCCCATCTGCCACCATTTGTCTTTTTTTCCCTTAGTTTTCTTAGAACATGGAGGGAAAGAGGGGTGATATGTATTGGGCACTCCTTTGATGGAGACACAGAGAACAGAGGACTCTTCCACCAAGGAAGCCTGTCGCTCTTTTTCACACCTCGTTCTAAATTCACCTATTCTAGGCAGTCTCTCTGGATTAGTTGCAAATTTCTGAGCCGTGGCTTCATAGAATGGTGGGATAATAATGCTGAAAGGGACCTTAGAGATTATCTGGTCTAATTCCTCCCCAGAAAACCTTGCCACTTGGGTGGAGGAGAAGAGGTGTGGGCTTCCACTTAGAAGACCTGGTGCAATTCGGGGAAGTGACTTGACCTCTCTGAGCATCAGTTTCCTCACTGGCAAAATGGAGTTAAAACATTTCTGCCTCTCAGTGTTGTGGTGAGGATTGAATGAGATGGTGCAGGACGGTGCCTTACCAATTTCAAAGCCCATGCAAGCAGAATGGGCTGTTAGTAGTGGCAGGGCTGGGCCCAGAATCCAGGTTTTCCCAGGATCAGGCGTTATAGGGGACAAGTCTGGGGAGACTGAGGCCCTTTCCAGGATACCGAGGAGTGGGGTTAGACAGTAAAAAGTCTAAAGCATGTACTTTGGGCCATGGTACTCCTGGCCGCCACTAGATGTGAGCCGAAGGCTGGGCCATACCTGTCATACCCAGAGGCAGCAGCACACCTGCTCCTGGACCCCAGGACCCTGTCATCAGGGGCTCAGGGAAGTCCCCGCCTTGAGCCTTCACTTTCAGGCAGAAATTAGGGTCAGCTTGAAATCATGGCATCTCATCTGCTCTTTTATCATGTGACTCACTCCCAAGCCTGTAGGAACTGATGTGAAACCAACACTTCCCAAGATCAATTCCTGGACCCCAGCCACCACCCCTCCATTTCCCCCCACTTCCGCACCATCTCCTTGGGACCCAGAAGTTCTTATAAAGATCTGGAACTGATCTTCTCTATGGAGATGGGTGACAGCAGCAAAGCCACTGCTCCTTTCTGGGCCTCAGTTTCCCTTTTTCTTAAGAGGAAACAATAATCTTATATCATCTTTGGTTCTCCTGTTCATCAGTATCACTGTCAGAAATATACTCTCAGTATATCTGTCAGTCTTTTTTTAAGACTACTTTGTGCCTGGAGCTATACTGGGCATGGTGGGTTCTACTCCCCAGGGGTGTGTGTGTGTGTGTGCGTGTGTGTGTGTAGAACAGCACTTTCTGCTCGCATCCAACATACTTATCCTATGAACACCTGGGTTTACACTAATGATAATTAGGGGGTAATTATTCTCTTTATAAAAGGATTCATATTAGGATTCCCTAGTGCATTTATAATGTGATTCAATTTACCCCATATTCAGTCACCATCTATTGTGTGAGGGACGCCCTCTCTGCATAAACAAGAGCCTGTGTAGGCAGTATTTTGAGCCTTATGGAAGGAAAGAATTAGAAATACTGAAGAGGTTTTTATTGCTGATAACAATGAGAAATACTAGTGCCTGGGAACAAAGGCGACTGCGGATCACAATTTCTTTAGCCGCAGGAACACCTCGATGCCAGGGGGCTGGGGAAGAAGTCCAGCTCCCGGCTCTTGGGTCTGACTTGGGACCAAGCGGGACCCAAGTGGGGGCCTGCAGTGGTCGGAGGCCTGGGAGCCAGGAGCTCTGGCTTTGGTATTAGGAGAAATGAAAAGGTTGTAGTTATTTATCTTTCTCGAGATCATTTAAGGCTTGGGGCGCCTGAGCTGAGGCCAGTGGGAGAGACTCTTAAGGAGGAGGGGGTTCCCAGGATAGCTCAGGGTTTAGGCAATGCTTAGCACTTTATAGATATCCTTTTCCTATCCTCCACCCTCCCCAGAAACCCTTTTCCCAGTGTCTTGGGCTAGGACACAATTCTGAGTTTTTCTTGCCCATTTCTTTGTCTCTAGCAGGATTTTGCAGAGCCATCTGACGATGAGAATCTCCCGTTCTGAGGCTCCCCAGAAGGCGAACCGCACCCTCTCCCTCGAGCATCTTTTCCAGTCTCAGAGTTTTCATGACCACCAGGGGAAGACAATGCATTCCAAGGTAGGGAGCTAGTTTTATTAGGCGGGCAATGGAAGAGTATCACAAATTTGTAATCAGAGGAGTGATGGGGTTAGAGCTGGGTTTTATAAAGAGCTGGGTTCTGATGGGGGGCGGGAGGGACTCTGAACACGTGGGTGCGGCAGAACTGTTGGAGGACCACTGTGTGGATAAGGTATTGGGGATGAGAAGATGGTATATAGTATGGATGTGAGGCCCAGTGAAGACACACCTGGCAGGTCACTGGAGTGAGGGGCAGAGATGGACTTTCAGATGCTTAAAGACTATCCCTGACCCTTTATGTCTTCAAGAAAAGCATCCCCATTCCCTTCGCCTGGCTCCAAAGGTAACCGACATCTTCCTTCATTCTTGAGCACACTACTGACCCCTGGTCTTCCAAGCTGTGCCCAAGCAAGGGTCAGATTTGCCACCATTAGTTAATGACCCCATTGATATACTGAGACCTGGAGTAGAAAATGCCACCCTGGAGTCCACCCTAGAGTTTCTTGGGGCCCCTCGCTCTCCCCGTGTCACCACTTCTGTCTGGCATCAAGGGTCCTGAGGAGGGCTGGACAGCTGGCTCAGACCTGTGGACACCTACCACAGACCCCCTCCCCGACATTGGGCATCATCAGAAGAAGCTTTGGTGCTGCTGACCAAGTCAGCAGGGGCTGGGAGGGAGCCTGGAGCTTTACTAACTAATCCCCGGTACTTGAGTAATTTATTATGTTTAAGCTGATGCCATCAAGTCTCTCAGCAGTGCCCACGTGCGCTGGGAAATAAATTAAAGGCTGTCCACAGATACTTGGATCATCTGTGTGATTGCCGGGCTGGTGAGGTGGAGGTTTAAGGCTCTCTCTTCTTGCAAATTGGAAATTAGGAATTAATAAGACAGCAGGCCAAAGAGTGCGGTGGTGGTGGCGACTTGTCTTCAGGGGCAGGACTGGGGGAGGGAAGGCCTCTGCTGTGAGGGCGGGTAGGAGCGGGTGGAACCCAGCCGGGGTCTCCATGTGGCGGCCAATCCAAGGGGCCTGGCGGGGCTGGGCAAGGGGGCTCTGCCTTGGCCTGTGGTGTAGGTAACAGGGATTTTTCTGCCTCCTGAAAGAAGTTAACTGGGGAATGGAGAGAACCCTAGCCTGGGAGCTGGAGGACTTGCTTGTGGCCCCAGCCCTGCCTCCACCTGCTGTGTGACATTGGGCAGGTCTCGTCCTCTTCTGGGCTTCTGTCTCATCAGGAAGATGAGGAGGGTGGACTCAGGGTTCACGTGTCCATTAGGCATATGGAAATGTTTGATTTCTTTGAACGTCGAAGAGAAAAATGAACTTTTAGGTTGAAGAAATGTGATGGATGTAGTATAAATATTTTCATCTTTATACCAAAGCAGTCATAAAATGTAAGTTTTAGGATGGATTTCTGTGGGTGAAGGCAGGGGCCCAAGGAAACCTGTGCTGCAGTCTCTGTTGGACTAGCTGACACCCAAGACCCTCCCTGTCCTAATGGCAGCGGACTTCCAAAACCCTTGTCAGCTCCTGGCTCCAGGTCTGAATTGCTTCTAGCCCATGAGCCCCTCAAGAGAAGGGCCTGCGTCTTGCCCCGTCCACCTGCCCTGCTCCTGCAGCAGGAGCTCCAGGTCCACGGAAAGGTCCACAATCTACCTGAGAGGTGAGTGTTGGTGGACCCAGGAGAGGAACCCAGGCTTTCAGGCCCCCCAGTGCCCCAGGCTTTGATTGCTCACCGATGTCCAGGACAGAGACACATGAAACGTCTTCTTCCACAAGTCCCTCCATTTAGGCCTGGCCGTTGGGTGCCCTGCCTCAGCCCTTGGACCCAACCCCAGCCCTGCTTTCTGCTTTTCTGCCCCCATGAACTCTTCTAGAAGGGCCCAGGGCAGGGCTCCACGCAGCCTCCGCACGGCAGCGCTGCCTCAGTGATCAGTCCTGGAGGGGCCACAGCCTTGGGGGCCCGAAGCCAACTGAACCCCCTCAAGAGCCCTGGCCTGTAGTTGGGTGGCCTCACCACCAGGTGGCAGGCTTGCTCTACACAGATGCCTTGGCTGGAGCATTTGCCTGGCAATGGCGAGGGGTGTTGGAGGATGCCAAATCAGCTCGCGGCCCGGGGACTGTTGAGGCCTTTGTGGGTGGCTTCAGAAGCAGGGCTGAAGCCTCTCAACTTGGCATTGGATTCCTGCTGAGATTCTGGCTCCAGGGGCACCTAGGTCTCCTGGAAGTGCCTCCAGGCTGCTGTCAGGTATCTGACCAGAGAGCGCCCCCTAGAGTAGGGAGGGCTGAGTTGCCACCCTTTGGATCCGTGTGTGTGTGTGTGTGTGTGTGTGTGTGTGTGTGTGTGTGCGCGTGTGTGTGTCTCTCGGTGGGAGAGAAATGGAACTCTTCTCTTCCCAGGCATCCCAGGGCCCTGGTTCTGGAGAAAAAGGTAACTCATCACCCCACCACTTAGACTCTTCCTGCTCTGGGCAGGGCAGCCTGAGTGGTCTTCCACCTCTGCCCACCCCTCTGACCAGCCTGGGGAGCGTTTCCGTCCCTCCAGCACACTGGGCTCTCCCTGAGGGGCCCCGGGAGCCAGAAGTGAGGCCACACGGAGCCCAGGCCCTCTCTTCACCAGGAGGGGAACAGGAAAGTACCCAAGCCCGGGTCAGTTGAGCGCCAAGGAGAAAAGATGAGAGTGAGAGGTGAAGGAGGAGCTGGCCCCGCAGTAGGAGTGAGGCAGCTGAAGTCCCAGCCTGGCTTCCTGGAGGAAGGGAGTGGGTCCCGGCCCAGGAAGTGGGATGGCCCAGCCCTGCCCGCACCGCTTTTTCTCGGGAAGGGCAGGTTCTCTCCAGGGCCTGGCATCCTCCTGGGGTTCCTGAGTGGCGTCCAGAATGCCCTATCACCAGCCAGGCCCGAGCCCCACTCAGCAGCTGACTCACACCCTTCATTCTGTGAGCTTCACGCCTGTCATTCAGGTCAAAAGCCCAGAAATAAACCCTGTCTCCCTCATCTTGCCCGAATTCACCCTCCCCCTGCTTGGGCTGGTTCCGGGGCCCGCCCCAGTCCTTCCTTTCTCTCCTGGTCTCTGCTTCAGTGTTAGAAACAACGGGGACTTGTATGGGCCATGCCCTCTGTTCCTCCATCCCAGGAGCGTCAGATTTTGAGACATTATCTGACACTCCACATCAGCACCCCCCTGGACCCGCCCTCTGTGGGCGTTGTGGCTCCTTGGGGCAGAGGAATCAGCTGGGCCTGGAAGGGGAGTCAGGGTGGACACAGATCCTCAGGTATCCCTAGGTCTCTCACCTTTACAGTTCACATGGTCAAGTCTGAGCCAGAGCCCGAGAGACACAGAGGGAGGAAAACAGAGGCAGAGAGGGAGGGGCTGGGAGGGGGATGAGAAAATAGATGTTGGGAGGATGCAGGGAAAGGTGAAAGATGGAGAAGCAGAGGAAGGGAAAGACAAAGATGGAGACAGAGACAGAGAGACAGAGACAGAGATAAGAGGGAGAAGAGAGAAAGAGAAAGGAAGGGGACAGAAGAGAATAACCATGCCCACCAGAAAAGGGGGAAAAATGGAAATGAGATTAATTGCAAACTGAGGAAGGAGGAAAACAAAAAGAGAAAAAAAACACCCAAAATATAAATACATAGACATACACAAACATGGGTGTGAACGGTGTGTGCTCATGGGAGCATGTGGGTGGCTGCACGCACACGCACACACACACACACACACACACACACACACACACACACACACACACACACACACTGCTTCTGGTCACTGTTCCGGCCCATCAGTACTCCTCCCTTTGTGTCTCCATCCCCTTGACCAGCTTTGGGCTCCTGAGAAGGGTGTGGCCTCCAGGTAACACCTCTCTGGTGACCTGCCCCCCCCCCACCAAAGACGCCTCCACTTAGGCGAGGATGCACAGAGGGTCCAAAATCTTTATGCCTCTCACTTGTCACCCAAAATTGGATCCAACCGCCTCTCTCCCTTCTTCACTCCTTCCTAGTTTCCTTAGTAACTGACAGTTCCCCAGTGAATTCCAGACCCCGGGTGACAGACCGCTGTCACTGTCACAGAAGCGCTTTCTCTCTCTTTCTCTAAACTGTCCCCCCCTCCACTCCACATAGATTCGCAGACTTGTGCGGGGGGTGTGAGGATGCCTGCGTAGGCTCAGGGGTAATTAAAACATGTACCATTTATTCCATAACAGGGAGCAGAACTTTAATTACTCACTCTGAGGGTGAAGGCATGAGTGAGAGGTAGCTACTGGGGGGATCTGGGGGGGGACTGGGCACGTGTCTGCTTCTCCTCTTTCCTTTCCATTTGCCCACCTTGGACTGGAGGGCGGGAGGTGGGTCTGGGGAAGCAAGGGCTTGCTAAGTGAGTGGTGGGAGAAGCAGAGGGTGAAACCTGCCTGTGTTCATTAAGGCAACACAAAACTGGGAGCCGTAATAATAATTAAATTAATTATAAAAGCAATTTACTTTTGAAAATTTGATTTGACAGCTTACTAGTGGCTGCACTGATCTAGCAGCTCGGGCTTAAAAATAGTCAGAACAAAAAAAACAACTCGAAGAACCATCAGCTAATTTTAATTAGATGCCAGGATTGGTAAACAAAATTCCGCACCACCCTTTCATTGTGGCTGACTCCGATTTAAGGAGATGTCGGGACTGATTCTGGGAAAGGCCGGGGAAGGGAAGATGCCTTTGGGAGAGGGGATGGAGGCTCTGGGGGGGTCTGAGCAAAGGCAGCTCCCGTGGGGGCTGGTCCCTTCGTCCCTACCCATCTGGGGAATATCTGCTCGAGGGGACACTGGCAGCTCCTCCCCGACTCGGTGACTTGCTGCATGACCTTTGCTGAAGGCGGAAGTGGCTCTGCTGTGTGACGGGGTGTGTGTTTGTGTGTGTGTGTGTGTGTGTGTGTGTGTGTGTGTGTTGGAGGGGGGAGGGCACACTGACAGCGTTCACTGAACTGGAAGAGACAGCTAGAACGTTAG